>NC_090929.1:509427654-510052654 GCF_040938575.1 Ambystoma mexicanum | reverse complement strand
TTAGCGGGTCCCGCGAGCAGACCAGGATGCTAACAACAGGCCCATCATTAACGGGCCCGTTGTTAGCATCCTCCCCATTCCCATTGAACCCTATGGGGGCTCAAATGGGAATGGGGATGTGCCGGATCTGGGTTCCTTGAATGGGGAAATACCGGGCCCTCCAATGTCAGAATGGCCCGGTATATCCCCATTCAAGGAACCCAGACCTGGTACCCGGTATGGGCGTAGCCATGCCGCTAAAAGCGGCATGGCTACCCCCATACTCGGAATGAGGCCCTAAGTCCCACACATTCCCTATCTGTTGCAGATAAAAGGTTCTCTCTGGTTAATTGAGCTCTTTGGGGTTGCTGATTAAAGCAGCATGTCTCCCTTGAAGCTGCGGCAAGACCAGACATTCGGTCGCCACCAAACCACATACTCGAACCTTCTGAATGGGGTCCCCCTGCGGGGATGACTACTGTAAACAGTTGTCCCAGACATGACAGGCCACTGCCCTTGATACGGAGAGTCGGGAGATGGCATCAGGTTGGCACATTGCATATCAAAGTTTGTTGGGGTTTTCCTGTCTCCCTTGTTTTAGCCTCTGCAGCCAGGGCCATTGTGGGCCTGTTTGAAGTATACTCTATGAGTATGTTAATTTTGTTAATTGCTGGTACCATCTGCAGTGCTTACACAAAAGAACAAGGTGGATCCATGGATCCTTTGATAGTTAATTAGGCTGGCCATGGCAGGAGGAAGTTTTTGCCCTCCCTCTTCTGAAATGCCTTGATGTACTCTTGGCTGTTATATCCCAACTAAATATGACAGGGGGAACGGCACCTGTAGGCTGTTTCCACACATAGTACATGGGTCTATGTGTATGTCATGTCGTGAGCATAGGAAATGTGTGCGAATTAACCCCATACACTTTGCAGAGGTTCATCTACAATCAATTTCTTTTAAAATAAAAAATAAAAACAGGCTAGCGCACACCCATGGTGCGGATTGTCGAATTCCTCACAGTATCACATAAAAACAAGAAGCTGTTATACAGGAATTTTCCAACCATCGGGAAGAGACAAGATCATGCCAGCCAGTAAGTGACTATGGTATGTCTTGGTGCATCATTATTGACCAACACTTTTTAATATTTTCAAACATCACCCAGCCTATGGTAAAGCAGAATATATCTTAGTCTATTTTTTATTACAGCAATAGAGTTTGGACAAACGGACTGACCCTATGGAAGAGAGGGTCCCTGAAATGGCCCTTGTGTCACCTATACGCATGACAGCCCGAAGGATGAGTAACAAGAGATGCCAGTTGCTGTTTGGCCAACCCCCAGATGCTCACTTAGACAACCATTCAAACCCTATCCAGCTGATGTCTTTGTGGATACAGGGACTCATCACTGGACCAGGTTGACTAATGATAATGATAATGTCCAGCCGTGCTGATGTCACTAGTCCACTCATAATTAACAAAACAGATCCCACGGACAAGCCTTTGGAATCTCCGGACCACAACAGGGCACTATCCCTGTGGCTCATGTTCGGTCTGCCAGTTTACGAGGAAAATCCAACAGTTCCCCATTGGACAAATTACTTGGACCATGAAAGATCTGTCTAATTGTAAAACGAATCAAGTTGTTTACTGCATGGAATGTCCCTGTGGACTGCGCTACGTGGGTCAAACTATGCGAAACATCGGCACCCAGATATCCGAACACTGGTCATGAATTCGATGTAAGAACCTGTCCTCTCACCTGGTGCAGCATTACATCGAGAATTACCATACCCCCAATGACTTGAAATGGTGAGTTTTAGAAAGGGTCCGGACTGGTCCAAATATACAAGGACGCTTACTGGACCTTGAATGCAGATGGATACACAGGAAGGACACCTTTGATCATGGCCTCAATTAAAAATGTCTTCCTCACACCTAATCTTTTGACTTTCTGAGATCTTTTGCCTCATCCCAACACCCGAAAGGCAGATCTCGACCTGTGATCAAGAACTCAGAACTACTAAATTGCAGCTCTAAACCAGTACACCTGCTCACACAGCCCATCATTCATTCTAAACTCACAATGGTAACCACACTTAGCACAACATTGTAATGAGGGTTTTGATACATCCCTGTGTGCCCCCCGTTACCTCCCTATTGCATACAAGACCCATTGCAACAGTCTATCTGTTACACTGTTTTGATACACTCCTATGTGCCCCCTGTCACCTCCCTAATGCATACAGGACCGATTGCAACAGCCTGTCTGTTACAATACAGAAGTTGCCATTCTCAGCTTGCGATGTTCCCCTGCACTGAAGTTCGGAACTGTTTATGGTGGAGATTTTGTCCAACATGGACGATTGCCCATCACTCTGAACCCAATGCCCACTTCATCATTTTCTTGATCTGGTGGCTCCGTGCACCTTTATATAATTGATTTGAGTACTCACGACTTGTGTGTTTATTTGCCTGCAAAGAATTCACTCGTAGGTGCGGGCTCGCAGAATTGTGCCGGATCGACTGCGCCTGAATATTTCTATCAGTTCAGGTTTGCATCGCTGATTGGTGCCCCGACGCACACCCTTACATGACACGGTAGAGTGTACGCAGGATTGGCTCTTCTTTCAACACATCTCAGGTTTTGATTCGGCCGCATGAAAACTGCCCATCAGCCACGCCTATACTAAATCGCAGGGCACCATGGGAACGATTTCAGGCCTGGAATGAGAGGAGCGACGTCTCTCCATTCCCTCACGGAGCCTGGCTCACAAGTCGGGGAGTCTCCAAAGCAATGAACACTGCAATCGCCCCATGTGTTTCCAGTACGCAGTCCGCGCATCGTTAAGCCTTATAATGAGGTAAACTGAACGACACTTCTTAGAGTGTGGGCACAGACATACTCATACACTTCCATGTATAGATAACCAAACGCAAACCCATCGGAAACTCTTTAAAAAAAAATATCTTCTTTTCCTCTTTCCCACAGCTATTATTTCTCGCAACCACCTACTCCACGTGGGCTACATCGGCCGAGTGGCATTAATTTACCAACGGGGCTGTGCAGCAAGCACGACTCCGTCTGGCAGTTGTTCTGTTGAGTCTTTGAGCCACACTTCAGCAGCTGCCTACTATCCTCTGCATATGTCTAACCACCAGTCGGGTACATCGCCACACCAGATATGAGGCCTAATTGGGTGAGTTTTCTTTTGGTTTCCTTCGCTCCTCTTCCCTTTTCCCCTGACAAAATCAGTCCTCTCTGTAGTAGGACGTCCAGACACTCACATATGACTTCTCTGCATACATGTTTTATCTGTTTATCCGCACAGTGTCCTCATCACTCTCGAACTAACACTGCCATCAACTCAGGACACAAATCTTTTTTGAACATCCACAGTGTGGCGCTGGCCCTTTAAGGGTGCGCACGCGACGGAGTGACGTTCACTCCGTCGCGTGCGGGTATAAATAAACGGGATGTTCCCGGCTGCCTCAGAGCCACCGGGGATCCCACACGAACTACACCGAGTCTCTGTGTCTTGTGTATGGGAGTGGGTGGGGTTCACGGTACGGCGGTTTTGGAAGACTGCCAACAGTGGCGACGAACAATCGGATCCTCACCCGGGACAGGCAGTGATCTTTGCAAGGTGCGCGGATGATCCTACATGAGTTGCCCCTTTCAAAATATGCCGTGGAGAGGGGAGTGACACAGACAGTCGGCGGCCATTTTGCACAATAGGCCCTGGGAGGTCACAGCTTCATAACCAAGTGACGGTGAGCCATCCAAGCCTAATTTTTTGGACAATCCAGTGGCGGATAGCCACTAGAAACAGCACATGCCATTTTTATAGTGATTTATTTACAGTTTCACTGTTTTTCACTGAGTGATTGGGTGTGGCACCACAGAAGTTCTGCATTCTGTACACTTTGGGGCCCACCCTGCTCAATTTTTGGATCCTCTACATTGCATGGCCATCTGATCTGCTACATTGTGGGACTGCTCATGCCTTGCTGCATCTGAGGAACATTGGTATTTGTGGGTTGCCAGTGGCCACATCCAGGCCCATCTACTGCAGAGGAATACTGGTTGGTGTGGTGGTGAGTTGCGGCCCCATTTTCTCTACATCCCTGGGGTGCCTGTGTGCTTGCCACCAAGAGCCAAGGACAAGCTGCAGCTGCTGCCCAACAGTAGCCACCCCTCCTGACACCAAGACCTTTGCCCAAGCCACCTGGCGCCCTACAGCCAATGCCTGAGTTTGATGTCTCGGGCACTCCATCGAGTCTGGGACCGAGGTGGAAAATGTGGATGGACAGGTTAGAGATGTACTTCAGGGCCACAATGGAGACTATTGATGACAGTAAGTTGGCCACCCGCCTGTGCAGGCCCTGCGGTACATGAGATATTCCTGTCCCTGCAACCAGCGGATGGGTCATATACGGCAGCGAAGGATGCGCTCCACAATCATTTTCTGCCATTGGCGAATGCAGATTATGAACGTTTCCTGATCGGGGCTGCACGCCAAAAGGATGATGAGACTCTAGATGTATTCTATGGGAGGCTGCGCAGGCTCGCAGTACCATGTGCATGGAATGACCCAGACACCATGATTCGAAACCAACTCAACCAGGGGTGTGTGTCTGGTGAACTGCGCCATCAAATCCTACGAGAGCCGGGTATCAACCTTCCCTGCATCCTAGAACAGGGGAGGTGTCATGAGGTCTCTGAACTGCGGGCGACCAGAATGGAAGCCGGAGTGCGCCCCAGCAAGGCGGACGACATCTGCGCAGTTGGCAGAGGCCGAGGGTCTAGATGCCCGGCGGGTGGCCAAGGACTAAGAGGGCAAGCAGTGAACAGCTCATGCCTGAAATGCAGATATGATCTCCCGCACCCAGCGGAATGCCCGGCCATTGGAAAAACTTGTGGTCGGTGTGGGGGAGCTGACCACTATGCCCGGATGTGTAGGGCCGTAACTCCGACAGTGGTTCCCAGAGGGCCCGTCCGGGCTGGTTTCTTTTGCCCCCAGAGATCATCTAACGTCACCCAAGTGGACCAAGGGGATGATGGTGCCTCTCCCAAAGGTGACGAGGAAGAAGAGGACGAAGAAAACATGTTCTTTGTGTCCAGTGTGGGCATCCTGAAGAATAACTCCAAGAGACAGCCCAGGTCCAACGTGATGGTCAACGGGGACTCAATACCAATGTTGGTGGACACCGGTGCGTCAGTTAACGTGATGGCCAGGGAGCACTATGACACTATGCAATCCCCGCCAGCCCTGGCTGCTCCGAAGGCACTTATCTTCACTTTTGGGGGCGAACAGCCGATTCCTTTACTTTAATAGATTTGGAGTGCGCAATCCATGGACCCGTAGGCATCAGAGCATGGACAAACATAAAGTGGAGAAAGACCAAGAACAGTAGTGAAATAATCAGCCAAACAAGCCAGGGGTAGAATCAAACAAACATTAATGTTTTCAGCTTTTTCTTAAATGGATCTATAGTTTTCTGACATCTAAGATCTAAAGGTAGATTGTTCCAAGCTTTGGGAGCTGCAATATAAAAAGCTCCTTTTTCAGCCTTCCTGGTCCTACATTTGGGAAGAATAAAGTATTCCTGGTCGCTAGATCTAAGAGATCTCCTTTGAACTTTTCAGTAATAAGATCTTGCAGATAAGAGGGCATTAATCCCTGTCTACATTTAAAGGTAATGACTAATAGGCAGAAAATAATGCCAGCCTCCACAGAGAGCCAGTGCAATGCTTGTCTAGCAGCCGAAACATGGTCTCGACGGGTTAGTCCCATGACCACCCTCACTGCCCCATTTCGGACTACCTGTAGTTTATTGCCCTCTGAGTTGCTAAGTCAAAAATAGTCTATTTTTAACCCAACTATGGCTCTTGCAATTGTCTCTGCGTTGGTCTGTGTAATGAATGGTCTAAGATACGCAAGGAGTTTAATGTAGTAGACCACCGCAGACACAAGACTCCCAACATGGGCCTTCATATTAAGTTGCTGATCAAAAATAACACCCATGGTTTTTACCTTCTTCTGGGGAGTTAACATAACATCTCCAAGTTGAATATTTTTGTAGGAAAGATCAAGTTTAGCTAGCATACACTGAGTACCAGTAATCATCTCTCAGTCTTTTCCCTGTTCAGCACCAGATTGTTCCACACCATCCAGTTGTCAATGGAGGCATAAATTCTATTCAGCCTGGCTTCGTCCTATGCATGGGTTCCAACTATAGGGATGACACACTGCGTGTCATCCGTGTAATTTGTGAACACAACTCCTTCTTGTTCTAGTAGGGCGAAAAAGGGTGCCATGAATATATTATATAGGCAAGGAGAAATACATGCACCCTGCAGGACCCCAAATTTAACAGAGACCGGCAGGGTTAGTGCCTCCTCATGGAAAACTCTGCTCTCCCCGTTGTCCAGGAAAGAGGCAAACCAGCGAGCAGCTGATGGAGAAAAATTAGCCACTTCCTCCAACCTGGCGACCAGAATTGAATAGTCGACCAGGTCGAAGGCGGCCGACAAGTCAAGTAACATCAGCATGGATGACTTTCCCCTATACACACGTTCCAGAAGCCTAAACCTCAGTTCCAGTAATGACATCTCTGTTCCATATCCCTGTATGAAACCCGATTGGTGACAATTAAAAATAGGATGTTTATTCAAGTGTACTGCAATCTGCCCATATGCAACACAGTCCATGATTAGACTTGAAGAATGCCTTCTTCTCTATAACACTCCATCCACACTCACAAGATTTGACTTAATTTCCAAATAGAAATAAAAGTGGAAACACACTTGTCTTCCACAGGGGTACTGCAAGTCCCCTTCCATATTCAAGAGGGTCCTCCAGATGGACTTAGGCAATGTACAGTTATAAAGTGTTGTTATAAAGTACCTAGATGACATCTTGATCTGTAGCAAAACAGAAACACAATGTAGAAAGGACTCTGTGCACATGTTGACTGTGCTTGCAGAAAAGGGGTACAAGATAGACAAACCCAAATTACAATATTGCCCGAAGGAAGTATTGTATATTGGGCAACTGATATCACAAGAGAGGTGGAAAGTGACACCAGAAAGAACAGAGGCAAATTGCTAGACACCAAAACCCATGACCATAAGACAAATGCAACAGTTTTTAGGCCTCTGCAATGACTGCAGAATATGGGTATTCGACAACAGCACGTAGGGCCCTTGTTGAATGCACTCAAAGAAGCACAAAGATGGGAGGGTATATTACAGTGGACAGAAGAAATTACTGATGCGTTTGAGGAGCTGAAGATAGCAATATGCACAGTTCTAGTGTTAGGGATCCCAGATTATTAGGACGAGTTTTACTTATTCTCACAGTCCAACGGAGTAGTAATGACCACAGTACTGGTGCAGAAAACAACCATTGGTCACAAACCATTAGCATATTACAGTCGGAAACTAGACCCAGTATTGAGAGGACACTATTCTTGCGAGCAGGCACTAGCTGCTGCCGCATTTGCTGTGGAGAAATCAGCGAGTATTACCATGGGATGCAGCACCACTGTTTTTGTGGAGCATACTCTCTTCGCAATACTGGAGTGACCCAAAAGTACACTGACTTCACAAAGGGCTTCAGGGTGCCACTTGTGAACCCAGGGACATTTGTCACTGAGCCCATAGAGGAGGATGACTATGTACATGACTGCACTGCAAAAAACCATGCGTCATACCAAGGATAAAGGAAAACGCATGTGAGGGGGAGGACTACTTTAAATTGACGAGTCATCAACAAAAGACCAGACCACCACAGGAGAAAGACATACTGGGACCTACTAAGGGTAGTGAGAGGAGCCATACCTTGTGTCAGAAGTACACAATAATAGAGGAGAGAATCAACACTCTCCCCCGAACCACAGAAGTCGAATGAATTCAACCCTCCCACCGTGGTTGGCACAGGTGCCTGATATGAGTTCCACAGGACACCACGTGGCAGCCAATGGGGGGAAGAGGAGTTAGGGAGAGGTCATGGACGGGGAAGGGGAAAGAGGAACACTGGATAGAGGAATAGGAAATCTCCTAGTTTGGATAGGTAAAGGGAAGCACCGGGAAAGAACCCTCCCTATCTAAGACCTGCCTGAACTTATAGAACCTGATGGCACTCAATACCTGACCAACCTCCTGACACCCACACATCGATACATTAATACTGGTATGTACTGGACACACCTTGATACGTGTGAACATATAACATGGACAAACACTGGTAATAGCAAGCAGTATGGCACAAACCATGGACTTCATGCCCATATATGAAGAACAAACACATATGGCCCATTGGGCAAGCTTGAAGCAACATAGAAACCCAAGTGGGCAACTTTTAGCAACATATAAACTCCACACTTCACCCTCTGCAAGGACTGGGCTGGTGAGGATTTCATAGCCTGGTATAACGAGTTAGCAACACTCGCTATTAAATCATAGATTCATGAATCATAATGTTCATGTCTTAGTTGCATAGCATTTTGTTCTCCTGGTTTCCATGCAAAGAGAATATGAACATAGCAGAGTAAAACACACCCCGCCCCACAATAGCACGGGCACTTATCTTAGCTCCGAGAAGCACTTCTCGGAGGAACTGTAGCACGCCTCAATCAGCCGGCAGCCGAGCCGCTCCTTCTCCGTGTCCAGAGAACACGCCGTGCGCTGTCAGCCAGTCTGGCGGCTCCTGCTCCATACACGGCGAGCACGCTGTGGGCTGTCTGCCAGTCTGGCTGCTCCTGCTCCGTGCACGGCGAGAGCACCGTGAACCAATGCCTCCTGCCGGTCCTCGTTAGTGCCTCGGTCAAAGATTCATTGTCCAAGGAGAAACACGCCGTCCTGCATACAGACCGCACCCAATAATCACAATAAGCCACACCTGATTGCGTGCCATTCCCAACTTTAAGGCTGCTCTAATCCAATGTAGCTGGTCACGCGCACGTTAATTGGACTACACTCAGCCCCAAGGTGTACTGGGAGTTGTAGTTTCATTTAGCCTCCAGTTCCATAGGCAAACTTTGTCACTCCCTGTCGATGCCAGTCCTTATTCCTCACACCTCGCCACTGGGTCCATTCCAACAGCTTCATGTTGACTATGTAGTAATGCTCCAAGTATGTCAAAGATACCGCTACATGATAGTGGTTGTATGCCCATTTTCCAGATGGATCGAAGTTGGCACCTGTTCCAATCCTGATTGCTTGCGAGCAGTATATTTCCTGGTTGGAGAAATGTTCCCAAGATGGGGCGTGTGTGAGGTCCTGCGGTCTGACATCGGCCCTCACTTCGCCAGTGAGATGTTTCATCAGATCACAACTTTGCTAGGTATACAACCCAAATTCTCCTGTGCGTACCACCCACAAGTGGACAGGGTATGTGAGCGCCTCACCGGGCTGCTCAAGGAGAACATAGCCAAAGTTAATAAAACCTTGAATAAGAGCTGGCTCGACTTTTTGCCCTTAGCCTTATTTGCATTGTGCAAAAAACCAGGGTCCGACCACCATTTAACTTCAAACGAGGTAGTAACCGGGCGGCGCACGCAACTTCCCCTGGCTCCTCCCAATATGGCTCTGATAGATGCACAAACAGTGTCTAATATATTGGGCCAGGAAACGTATGATTAGACCACTGCTTTGATAGCTCTCATTTCTCGTCAACTAAATGTACAACAGGAGAGGCCCAAAGGAAAAGAAGAAGGCAACAATACCAAAACAAACAAGGAATGACTGAAACTGCCACAACTTTATCCGGGAGGCATTGTTCTCTTGCACAACTTCAGTAGGACTTTGTTTAAACCCAGGTTCACGGGTACCCATTAGACCGAGGAAATACCAGATTCAGCTTTGAATATAGGGGGTAAGAAGGCCTGGAATTACAATGGCGACATCAAGCCCTGTCGAGCAGTGGCCTCTCCCAGCAATGACAGTGAAAGGGCCAACGTTCCACAAGAGAAAGTACAAAAGGATCACCCAGAAGCATCACAGTGCAGCAGAGGCCAACCCATGATCACTCGCTCCCGAGCAAGTGAGATAGGGAAAGGGCTTCCTACACATCTAGGGTGAGGATACACTGTTTGTTTATTATCTTTCTTTTTGCACACTGACAGCATTCATCATGAAAATTACGACTGTTATCCTCCATGTCCCATGCTTCCGAAAGCCCCTCATCCCGCAACCTTTCAAGGCCAATTTGTCCCATTTGTTAGAAGATTCAACCATGTAAGAAGGCCCTCTGCCAGCTTATTCTTCTGTATTATACTGGCCTATTTTTCCCAAACATGCCCACGACTTTGTCAAGGAGGTCCCTCAGTAATTAAAGTTCTTTGTGACCCTAGAATATGTATACATTTCTTATTGCAGTAGAACAACATCGTGAGCATGGAGCTTAAAGATAATAAGTACTAACAACAAAATAACACATTTCTAGTGCATTTCAGGCGGTTCATAAATATCTTCAACGCTACACAAGATTCCGAAGCAGAGTAAGTAATGAATGCCATTATTAAAAGTGTGATAATGCTGACTTGTGTCCACTTTTCGGTTGGTATCTTTGCCCTTATTTTTTGGCAAATGTCTTTGGTTATAGAAAATAAAGCTGTGACCACTACTAAAACAACCCTGATTCTGGCAGGTAGGGCTACCATGTCAGGTTGGGAGGTCAGAATTGCCTGTCCAGTATGGAGAGGTATAAGCAGTGTTGATGTAGATGTAGGAAGGGCTGATTACTATCTCACAGATACTGCTCGAGTATCCAATGAAATGTGGTACAAACACAGGACTAAAGTAGGTAAACAGACCACTGGAGAGAGTTGCTTTGTCTACTCTCTCATCCCCTACGCCATGAGTGTAGATCTCCTCACAGCAATGGAAGGATGAGTGTGTGCTAAGATCGGGCTATCTTGCTATACGTTCAGCAAATGATGACGCAAACGGGATGCTGAGGCAGTTACCAGATTATCACAAATGCATGCCAAAATGGAAGAAGAAGGTTGGCTGTCATAAATCTTCTCATGGATACCTACATGGATGGCCAACAGAATGAAAGTGTTGCTGATGGCATTGATGTTAGTACTACTGACACTGTGTGGGATCAGGAGATGCCTCACACAATGCGAAAAACAACAGAGAAAACTGTAGGAATGAAAATATTAGTAGAAACTACTTCTGAAGAAGACAAGATAATAGCAGCTCGAGATACCCTATGGAGCACCTTTTGAGGACTCCAATGACTACAAAGAAAATTGGGGAAAATGGCAGTGGTGCAACCCTGAAGAGACTGCTGTTACGTGACATGGAGTTTAGATGACCATGCAAGATTCTATGGACAAGTGAGGAAGATTTGGCTCCCAAGGGCAAAGGTGAATACATTTGGAGTAGTGGTTGACAATTCGACCAGAGGGGGGACTGAAGAGAGGGTCCCTGGAATGGCCCTCATGTCCCCTATATGCATGACAGCCAGAAGGATGAGAAACGAGAGATGTCAGTTGCTGTTTGGCCAACCCCCAGGTGGGCCAGTATATTCCACATATGGGAACAGATACTCACTTACACAACTGTTCAAACCCTATCCAGCTGATGTCTTCGCGGATACAGATGCGTCATCACTGGACCAGGTTGACTAATGATAATGTCCAGCTGTGCTGACATCCCTAGTGACAACACGACATAGCAACGTTAGTCACGAAGTAAACTCACATTCCTGTACGAAGTTACGCAGACACACACATGCATACACAAAGAATATACACACACCATTTTGTAAATAGAGGACAGATACATATACATACTTTCAGAATCCTTTCCTTTTCACTAGCCAAACGCAGAAACGCAAGAAAGCTATATTCACACAGAGCAAGCTTGCAACCGCTTTATTGCAACTAACCATATGCAGCTACAGGGATGTATAAGGAACCTGGACGGGTTTGAGTACTACTTACCACTAAAGAAAATAATACCTACGTCAATCACCATCATATTAAGTTTATTCGGAAGCAAATTAGCCATAAACCATACACAAAATATAACTGCATAGTAATACAAAATCTAATTCAACATTTTTTTGGTTTTTAAAAGTGTTATGCTCACCTGGCTCCCACAGAGGCGTCGATCTGAACTGGACAGCTGCGGTCTCCGCCAATGTGATGCGTAGGGCCGAGATGACAAACTGGACTGGCCCACCTAACTTCGTTTGCTTGGCCCGTAGGAATATTCTTCTGCAAATGGAGAAAGGGAATTAACCACCCGTGGAGTTGAGCGTAAATCCCCCCACCCCCGCTGTTCTCCCCACTGATCACCTTTGATGTCCCCTCTTATAGTCTCACCTGATGGTTTGAAAAGATGAGCTCTCCATCCTGCATTGAGCGCAGGGGCACGTATATAACCAGTTGCTTCACTGGCTTGAAGGAATTGGTGAGTTCCAGAACAATATTGACTCCGAGATTCCCGGCAAGACGCCGTAAGTATGTAATTCGTAAGATTTAAAATGCCTGACTTTCACTCTTGTCCGATTCCTTGCAGGTTGCAGCTTGACCCTAGTGAAGAGTTCCTCGTGGCAACCGGTAATATTCTGGTAAGGATTTGTATTATCCAACACAGTTCGATAAAATAATGTCAATATGTAACCTGTTGCTTTCTCCCTTATTCAGGCGCTGAGAGAAAGTAGGAAGTCTCAGGGAATAATACCTCTAGCGGTAAAATCAGTTAAGTCTATAGTGGTGAGGAGGGTTCCCCTTGTTAGTCCCTTTGTTTCACCTTGCTGTCCTTTTGTTTCCCCTTAGGGACCGGGGTTCGGCGAAGATGCAGTGGAAGCTGCGCCGACCCGTGAAGAGAATAGTACCCCCGGTTGTAAAATCAGGTAAGTCTATGGGGGGGTAACTAATATTCCTCTGTGTATTCCCTTGGCTCATCTTGCTGTTCTTGTCTTCTCCTTCGGTGCCGGAGTGCGGCGGGAACATGCAGGAGGATGCGGTGGAATGTGAAGATGCTGCGAAGGCCGGTGAGTTCAGCGCGGCGCTGCAGCAGGTGAGGCGACGCGCATAAAATAACTTCTTTCTTCCAGCTCGAAGGCGCGATGGATCGGGAATTCAGGTAAGGATCAAATGTATTGCTCTTGTTCTAACCTTTTCTCCTTCTTTCTCCCTTTTTCTAGGAGCTCCAAACTCGAGGCGGGCGTGGCAGAAGGCTGGATGCAGACTTGCAGGCACGGTGAGCGTTACGCTGCTGGAGGCAGATTAACGCAAAGCGTGTGCTGCTCTTCAGGCGTGGTTTAAATAGCTACCAAAGTAGTCCCAGGTAAGTATTCCTTCCCCAGCCCTACCCGAGTAAAAAATAGTCCCTAGGTAAAGTAGTCCCTTCCAAGCCTCTTTTGGCTTGGAGCTCTTGCAGCATGGTCTGCATCAGGTAAGTTTGCAGCATGGTCTGCATCAGGTAAGTTTGCAGCATGGTCTGCATCAGTTAAGTTTTAATCTATGAGCCTGGCACCTATGGCGCCAGGACTGACTCTCCATATGAGCCTGGCGCCATAGGCGCCAGGACTGCACCCAAATAGCCCCTAGCAGGGGTTGTTGGGCTTGCTTGGGATAACTTGATGCCTGCTTCCGGGGTTGCTGGACTTGGTCTGGGTCCCCGGGGGTAGGCATCATGACAAAAAGTCCACGGTATAAACTGACAAACATTAAATATGTATGAAAAAGATTAAAATGTGCATGTGTGTAAATCAAGATAAAATCCACACGAAGCGTCCAAACGATTCAATAAAATGTTCAGGGTTCGATCATATTTTGGACAGTGAATTTAGTTCTCTGATACCAGGCCCTTCTCAAGTAGTCCACCATGGCCCAGGCCACTGGCATCGTAGTGGCTGAAAGCAGATAGCATAAAACAGGCCTAGCCTGAGACAAGCCAGCATACCTAAGTAGTGACAGAAGTGTTTTTTGTCTTAGGTCTGTAATGTGGGCAAAACAACACAAAGTGTAGAAGGTCCTCCACTGGCCACTGACAGCAGGGGCAAGCTGTGGGTTGCACATCATTAGTCCAGCTTTTTGTTCGTGCCCCTAGCCATAGACAATCAAGCCGGGCTCGGGTCAAGGCCCAGCGATCTGCAGGATTATCACTGCGGAGCAAGTACGGCTGAATAGCGTCAGCAGATGTTAACACAATATGCCTTCTGTTTACAAGAATACCCAAGGCAGCGGACTCCCTATTTGCCACCAAGATGGAATTTAACATTTGTTTGTATGCCCTGACCACACAGGGGGTCAAGAAGATTGAGGGGCAGACAAGATTAGCACAATTTAACTGTCTAATGCATTTCTGGATGTACATAATCCAGGGGATTTTCTTTACAGCTGAGCAACTCACCAGGGCTCTTATGATCTTATGAGAAAGAGTGGCTTTCTGGTTAGCCCGTAGTGCCAGCCAATGCGAGACTGGAGCCAATAGCCACTCATCGGCAATGTGTGGACATCCCAGTTCTAAATGTGTCCCATAGTTTGGAGCAGACTGTGGTAGCCCAAGCATTTTTTTAAGAAAGGAGTCCTCCACATTTTTGATTTTTGGAATCCTTTCCATACCCCACAGTGCTGCCCCATAATTAGTGGCAGTTTTTGTTTGAACCCTGTATACTTCGAGAATTAATCTGATTGGGTGCCCCAAGCAGTTATGTTGAAAGCGGGACAAACCCCCAAGCACCTGTCTCATCCTCATACATTGCTTATCGACATGGCCAAACCCTCGCCAATTCTCCGTAAAACAAATTCCCAGATAATCAAAGCTGGTGACCCTCGGGATAGGTTTGCCTCCACTCCATATCGTGCGCATCTTGAGATGTCTAACACCCGAACTCTTAGATGCCATAACTGCTGATTTTTGTGAATTCACAGTCAGCTTATGGGAAGCCATAAATTGGGTGTAGATATCTACCAGGCATTGTAAAGCTCTGGGGGTACGTGCAATTAAAACCATATCATCGGCATAGCCTAAGACTGGGAGGGGGACGCCACCCACCGTGATATAGTCGGTATGGGAGTTAACCAATGCCTGGTAGACACCATTTATCTAAAGGGCAAACAATATCGGGGCCACAACACAGCCCTGGCGGACGCCCAAGAAGGTCTCTAAAAAGGCTGTGCACTGTCCATGTTCCCCGAATCTGACAGAAGCCGATGTATCTTGACCAAATTCTCCAGGCAACCCATGGACCTGAGCACCGCCCAGAGCATAGCCCTGTCTACTTTATCAAACGCGGTGCTCAGGTCCATGGATGCTAAGTACAAAGGCTCACCCCTCACATGTATGAACGTAGCTCCCACCAAATACAGGTTCAAAGCCTGGTCCCTAATTCCTAGGCCCAGGCGAAAACCATATTGAGTCTCTGTAAGAACCCCAGAGTCATATTCCATTGTTCTAGTCGTGCCAAAACCGCACGGCCGAAGATTTTGAAGGAGGTGTCAAGAACCCCAGAGTCATATTCCATTGTTCTAGTCGTGCCAAAACCGCACGGCCGAAGATTTTGAAGGAGGTGTCAAGCAGAGAGATGGGTCTATAAGAAGGGGCTACTAGGGTCACCCTTCTTAAAAATAGGAAAAATGATTGCCTGCCTCCATGTTGCCGGGTAGGTAGCAAGCTCCAAAAATGCATTGACGCACTTAGTCAAAACTGGGGCCCATAGGTCCACCTCATCACAGAAAATATCTGCAGGGATGGTGTCTGGTCCGGGAGCTCGATTAGGGAGTTGCTTGTTAATAGCCATCTCTACCTCGTTTATGGTTAATTGGAGAGGGGAACCACTGGGCCTACTATAGGAAGTTGAGGGAATTGCCCTATACAGGGTGCTAAAATGATTAGACCAAGCCAGTGCACTAACATTATTCTCTTTGTGTGTTTTTACTCTTTTGTGGGGGGGTCCATTAGCCACAAATTCCCAAAAGGTCTTGGAGTCCTTTGACTGCACAGCCTGGATCAGGTCTTCCCAGGCTTGCTCTTCCAGCTGGGCCTTCCTTTTTGCCAAGACGCGTTTATAATGCGCCTGGGCAGTAATTATCTCTTGTCGGGTACTGTCTTTTTCCTCTAAAATACCTTTAAGATCTATCCGGCAAGTTTCATCGAACCATGTTTCCAGGTTCTTTTTCCCTTTTTTAAATTCCCTTTGAAAAGTGGCAGACATATAGTTCCAAATTGTTTGGGATGCCAAAATTATGGAGCCTGGGGAAGATCCATTTGCCAAAATAATAGAAAGTTCCCCCAAACTGGATTTACAAACGGACGATTGAGTGTCCACAGGGTCCAGTCTGGCCCATTTAATTCTCTGCTTGCACAGGGGATTGATGCCACACTGGTCCAGTTGGAGAAAATTGACAAATGGAAACACTGGCGGGTCTATTCCTATGACCAGCCGGAGTGCATGATGGTCACTCTGTAGGTTATTAAGTACCTCGAATTCCTTAATTAAATGCCAATCCCTCATGTGGGCACAGAAGTAATCAATCGTAGACGATCCCTGAGTGCCCACAAAGGGAATGGGGAAATCATAGAATAAATGTAGTGAATTCACATGAAGCCACAGGCCTCAAAATAGGGTATGAAGAGATGTAGACTCTACAGCGTGAAGCACAGAGCCAGTGCTCGCAGCCAAGGACAAGGGCCGGTGGATAGAATAAAATCCTCAATAATTACAGACCGAAAAGCTCAGTTTTGTGGTCCTCAACCACGTGACTCAGCCCAGCCGAAACAATGCCTTTTTACCTGCAGTGGGAAGAGGAGCTGCTCCCAGCCAATCAGACAAGATTGATTGATACATGTGTTGTCCACCAAACTTTGCATCCGGGAGGCACTCTCCCAGGCTAGGTGGCTATATTGATGGCAACAACGGGGATACACAGTCATTCCCGTTAACCTGAAAAGGTACACTGTGTGCTGTGAACAGAACAGGGTCCCAGGCCTGGGGAGACCCACTCCAGCCAAGCAAGACACTCAAATCCTCGGGTGGTGTGCGAGGATGCAAGGGCCAATGGTCATCCTGCGCCCCTGCAAAAAAGTTATAGTTTTTGGGGAAGTCTCAAGTGGACCGACCTGACATGGGAAGACCAATTGAATAACTCATATAGGGGATTTCTATGGGTGCTATTACCTGAGCTACCCAATGGGTGTGGTTCTTAGGTTTGTTGAGGCTGGTTTAAGATTGTGAAGATTGTGACATCATTGCGGGATGAAAGCTAGTGACACAAGCCCAGGGGGTGTGATTGCCAGAAATTCTGATGTTTCCTGCATGATCCCTGCCTGTTTGGAAAAATAAAGGACAGTTCTAATTTTCCCCATGGCTGAGTCCTCCATCATTGCCAGGGGAGGGTTTGTTGGGCCTTCTGTATTCTGCTAAGCTGTGATTTTGTGGTGCGAACCCCCGGTTCACTGGCATACTTTTACACTATTAACAGAGCACCATTGTACTGACATCCAGTACCTGTAATACTAAGGTAATATGACCTAGTGCTTTCCAAATGTAATGTACTGAAAGATTATAGAACTATGATAAATCTAATTGGTGATATTTTGTGAAAGGTACGAACTGAAACCATTAATGAGTTCCATGACATTAACGGACTCGGACATAGATTGAAGTAACGCTCTCAGAGAAGAAGTCAACCAGGTTATTAACCAAACCAGTCCTCAATGATGAGTGTGTCCTTGAAAGTAAATGAAGATTGTCATTGGATATGATTTTGATATTATGTTTATTATGTACTTATTCTTTAGATACATCACATAATTGGAAGAAGTAGAAATTCGTAAAAAAGATATTTGCTCCGGAGGAAGGGCATTTCCCGGAACGCATGGAACTCCCCATTTTACTAATTGTTTTGATAAAAAGTTGATATGTATGCTGTATCAGAAGCTGTGTTTTCATGAATTATATGTTGGTGAAGTTTAACATTGATGACCATTTAATGGCAAGATGCATTATTAAGAATGACATATGCAATGTACCAAATTTCCGACTGACTAGCTCAGTTAGGAAGGTGTGCAGGGGATGGCAGTGCCCATCACTTAAGGACACTTTTTTGCAGTATTGTTATTGAGAAAGCCTTTAGTGCCAGAGCTGTGGGTTTCTCCCCCACGCCCAAAAAACACTCTTTGAGAAATATAGAATAATTACTTTAAATACTTGTTAATTTAGTGTGCAGGTCACACATCCTTCTGCACACTTTGATATGAGGTACCAGAGTAGTTTTCAGATGACAATTAGAGTAAGCAACCCCCACAACAGCATATAGCACATATGAAAGCAGCTTGTGAATGTGAAGGTGATGAGAGCCACATGGTCAAAGATTATATCAGAAGAGTCTGGAACCAATCCACACTACTCTGATCCAATAAGTGCACACAGTCTGCCATGGGAAGACAATATCATGGCATTTTCTTAAGAGCCATTTTTCTCACCCCCCCTCTGCTCAGCGGCCAATGTTCCCAGTGAAACAGCAGTTTCATTCACCACCACTTCCAGAATTGCCTGCAACTGATATACAGCCCAACCCACTCTCAATTACACCCATCTGGAGAATTAATGTGGTGCAATACAGCTGTGGGGGTCACCCCACTATTGCACTTCTCCCTCTACCCCTTCCTCCAGCACTTATCCTGTAGCACTGCACGGTAGGATTGTCACATATCTCTTCCTTTTGATGCTTTTCGTTTGATCTTGTCTTGTGGCGCCTGGAAACACTTGTTTATAGACACCATAACAATGTCCAATGGAATAAAATAAAAGAGGAGGGAAGGTGTTCACTATGTCATGGGCTTGTTGTAGGTCACAGGCATTTTGGATCTTGCTGAGAGGTTTTTCTTTGGATCCCTGATGGCAGGCACCACTTGGCCCAGGGTGCAGCTGCCACTGCAGAGTTCAAGCAGCTGCTGGTAGACCTTGCTTCTATAGATCCAGCAGAGGTCTTCATGTACCAGACAGGTTTTTGTTGGCTTGCACAGTAGCTTCTATACCCGGCAGGCAATGTAAGGTAGGAGGCAGGCTGTATTATTATTTTTTATTTATTTAAAGCATTTACCATAAATTAATACAATTTATGCTTAACATTCTCATTTGTCTTGCTAATGCCAATGTTTTCCATTATATCTTGGCATTTATGTCTTCAGATGTTTAAGAGACCAGGCTCCATATTTGGAGTTTGTGCCTTTAGCACCTTGTATTGAGCGGGACAGTCACTAAGTTCTGCTTTTCTGTAGGTTGTCAACATTTTCCACGCCACTTGCACGTGTAGAGAGTAAAGTCCCAATTTGTGTCTTATTACTCCACTTGGGACACAGTTTGGCAGCCTTAGCATTCTTTTCCAGAATCTGGATTCTAGAAGATCCCAAGTTTCCCATGGCATTCTCAGACAGCACTCTCCCGCGTAGATGATTGTGGGTGTGACTTTTTGATTGTAAAAGTCAATTAAGCATTGTATTGAGAACTTCCCGAATGATTTCTTCAGGGTTAGCGCTTGGGCGATAAATTGGTGCGTTTTTAGCTCGAGATTTGTTTTCAATGGGCTGTCATCACTATCTGAGCTGATCATTGCTCCTAGATATTTCAAGTTGTTGGATAATTTAATGGAGGTATCGTTTAACCTCCAATATAATCCCTTGTTTCTTTTTGTCTTCGGTCTCCTAAAAATTCGAATTTCTAATTTCGTCATCTTTATTTGTTGCTTGCTGTTTGCAACATATGCTTGAAGAGCGTGTAGTTTTCTATGTAGCCCTATAGGAGTCAAATCGACCAACCCTCGGTTGTCTGCATACAATAGATGCGTTATAGCAGTTCCATCAATAGAAGGTGCACATAATCTCTCCGGATCCAACAAACTCCCAATGACGTGAAAATAAAGTTATATAATATTGAGGCCAAGGGTCACCCTTGCTTCAGCCCTCTCGTTGTTTTTATACATCTGCTGAGATTACCTTTTAGATCTAGCCGTATTTTAAGGTTGGTGTTTGTATGGAGGGCTATAATTTCCTTCAGTAGATCAGGTGGGCATCCCTTTGTCTTAAGTTTTTCCAAAGGATTTCTCTATCAATCCTATCGAAGGCTGATGCCATGTCGATAAATGCCAGGGAAATAGGTTGATTATCTTTTGATGATTCCATTTTAAGGATGTTGAGCAGGAGAAGGTTGAGACCACAATCAACCCGTTCCACGAAACCAGTCTGTCTGTGATCAAAGCTGCCGCTTTTGCAATCCACTCTTTTAATCTCTTCAGGAGTATTCCTGCAGATACCTTTCCAAGCACATCTAGTAGGGAAATCGGATGATAATTTTCTGGCTTAGTCTGATCCCCCTTTTTAAAAATTGGGATTACAATAGAGGTTTTCCATGACTTAGGCATTTGTCACGTGGTGTTAATTCTATTGAATAGGACATAGCCTAGATCTGCCCACATTTCTGGATTTAACTTGAAAGTGAAGTTTTGATAGCCCGTCTGGACTGGGGGCACGTGATCCCTTTGCTTTCTTGATAATTGTTAATATTTCACTTTTTGAGAAAGATATATTCCATGGGTCTTTAGCTGGGGTTTCTTTTTTTAGTTGTTTTGAGGTTTTTTTCTTTGGATCATATAGTTTTTTTAAATGTTGCACCCATTGAGATTCCTGGATTGGGTTTAATTGTTCATGTCCTATCGGCTTTGTGTGTTCATTTATTAGTGCTCAAAAAACTTTGGATTTTGATTTTCAATTGTCCAGATCATGTTTTCTCCATCCTGCTGATAAAGTTATTTTGTTATTTCTATTTTTGCTAGGTTGGGCTCGATGAGCCTTTGCCCAATTTCGATATTTTGTTATTTCTATTTTTGCTTCCAATCTTTTCTTTGTTGTTTGTTTTTTCTTCTTTAAGGCCTGCAGGTTTTTTTGCAATTGTTTATTTTTTTCAGCAAGTTGTTGGAGTCTTTTTACTTGGGCGTGTCCCTGCTTGGCGTCAGCAGTTCTAAATAGGCTGAGGCACTCTTCGTATTCAACATCTGAATTTTTTTGATATATCCATTTTTGGATTACTTTGTTTAGACGAGGTAGTTCTCTGTCTGTTAGTCGAAGCCTATTTAGACCGTTGTTAATGCTGACTTTGTGAGGCCATGGCTCTGTGTTTTTTATCTTTTTGGTCTCTCAACGTGCACCTTAGTTGTTCAAGTGTTATAATGAGTTGTTTATGATCACTTTTGTCTGTGTTTAAAATAGCCATGGATGTTACTTTTTGGAAAGTTCCAGAATGGACAAAGAAATAGTCCAGTGTTGCACTGGCATTATAGGAGGAATATGTGGCTGCCCCCATTTGGTCACCTTTGACGTTTCCGTTTACCATTTTTAGGTCTCTTATTTTAATTTCTTTCAGCCATTGTTTGGATCGAAGATTTTTGGCTGTTGTTGTACAGTGTCCCCTATGTTGTTTGTTTTTGTACAGTCAATATTTAGGTCGCCACAAATGAGTAGACTTGACAGAAGGAATTCTGCTCTGAGCTCGTCTATATGTTTCATAACTGTCTGCAGAAATTTCTCACCTTCTTTTGCCTTGCTGTTCCAATACAAGTTGAAAAGTATTTGGGTGATTTTTGCATCTGTTGTTATTTGTCCTTGTTCATCCTGCATTATTACAATTTGTATCAGGGGAGATGGAGAAAGGCATCGTATAATTGTTTTTCTGGCCATATTTTTTATAATGGTTAGCAACCCAGCCGAAGGCCTCCCCTTAGCTCCCTTTTGAGCTTTATTTAGGAGACACGTATGACCATCAATAAAGGGAGTACTTTGTAGCCAGCATTCTTGAATGCATATTATGTCGGCCATCAGAAGTTCCTGATTTATGTTCTTAAAACCTCCAGAGTTCCATGAGGCAATTTGTGTCCTTATTTGATTTTGTTGGTGGGCAGTCTATTGTTTACTTTGCCCTGCAAGATTTGTTGATAGCCATTCCCAAGATGCTTTGTTGTCAATTTTTGTACATATTTTTTGTGAGTTTGCAAAGTTTGTGGTCTCCATTTCCTCGGGGGTTCCTTTGACGATGATACGCAGGGCCTTTGTGCCTCTCAGAATTGTTGGCAAGAATCTGATAGGTTTAATGTTGATGTCGGCATCTGTATCTTCCATCATCTCTCGGCTTGGGCGACTTTGATCTAATTTAATTTGCCGTCCACTGGGCTTTGCTATTTTGGTCACTCTCCTGCAGACTGTTAAGATTGATGCCTATAATTCTTAAGTCTTCCGTTGCTGAGATGATTAGATTCAAGATGGTCTGAGAGGCAAGATGTATATGTATGAGGTGTTTTTGTTTTTCGTACTGAAAGGCCACTATCTTGATGTCTTTTGGCTCTATCACTCATAAGGGGGGAACTGAGTGTAGTAGCCTCATCAAGTTTGCCCTGTTCAAAATCAGACCCTCCTTTGCTTTCAAAATTCACCCACGTGACAATATCGGCCCTTTTCCATCTTCTCTGTTTGTTTTAGGCGCCCACTTTTTGACATTTTCAGTTTCCTTTTGAATGTCATGTGTAGAATGTCTGTTTGGCGCATAGACTTTTTTTAGAGTGCACAACCATGACATCCATTATTTGTCTTTGTTTAGTTTCATGTTTTTGTTTGTTTACCAAGTACTCTCTCTTTCTTTGCAGAGTTTCAAAGATAGGAGATATGGGAGGAGGAGTCTTCAGTTCGTTTCTATCATCAGTCGAACTCTGAGTCTCCTCCAGGTCATTTTCACTCTCTAACTCTATGATGCTTTCTGCCTCATAGGTTGAGAGGTTCAGGAGCACCTCTTGATCTCTTTCCTCTGACATGTTGTTTCCACCACATTTAACTGGTTATTAGTAAATTGTCTTGTGTTTATTTTGCCATTTCGTTCTTTATCTTCTTGTAGTGCTAATTTTATGGTCTGCAATGGTTCTACTTTGGGAGTTGGTTCTTTCATTAGTTTTATATTTCTAATGAAGTTCCTAGCTTCACCATTACAAGACAATTTTCCCATCAGTTGGTTCTTGTTTTTTTTTATTTGCGGAACTGTGTTTTTTTTCTGGCTCCAAGCTCCTTACTTTTCACTTCACCAGTTAATTTTATTGGCTCAAATACTGCCAAGACATCTTTTGTTGTTTTACTAGGGCCTATTTGGTATCCCCCGCTAGCCCCTAGGCCAGACTGTGAATGACCATTTTTCTCTGAGTTCAGAAGCGTGTTGTCTTTGCCTTTTGTCAGCTGCAAATGTAGGGGTGTTTGCTTCGTGTTTGGCAAATCTGGTACTGTATAGTTTACAAGTGGTGTGTTTCTTTTGCTTCCTGGGTTAATTGCACATGCACACATTTAACTGTCGAAGGTAGGAGACTTTCTGGTAGTAGATGATCAGTTGTTGTTTCCTTCCTATCATTTGATCTCAACGGCTCTTTGCTTCGCTCTGGCGTTAATAGCTGTCTCTAAAGCCATTTAGGAACGATCTCTTATCTTCGCGTGCATCCTCCATTAATTCAATCAGAGTTTTGAAAACTACATTTTCTGGCTCTTTTTCTCTGGCTCTTCTCTCCTTTGTGGCTTCAATGTACGACTGTATGTATATTAATTTTGTCTGCATAAGAGCCAGTAGGGTACACTGGTCCTTGTAGTTTTCGTGTAGACCTTCACACAGTTTAAGGAACGGAACCAAAGTTATTGTCAACATTGAGCCAACTGCCATTTGTAATTTGGTGCATTGATCTGCCCATGCTAGGATAGGATCTTTTGTCAGATTGTTACGCTCACCTGGCTCCCACAGGGGCGTCGATCGGAACCGGAGAGCTGCAACCTCCTCCAACGTGAAGCGTAGTGCAGAGATGACAGACTGGACTGGACCGCCTAACCTCATCTGCTTGACCCGTAGAAGCATTCTCCTGCAAGTGGAGAAAGGGATTTAGCCACCCGTGGATTCTAGTAATGGCACCCCACTGTTCTCCCCACTAATCACCACCGATTCACTTTCAGTAAGCTCACCTTATGTTTGTAAATGATGAGCTCTCCATCCTGCGTGGAATGCAGGGCCGCGTAGATACCAATTACTTCACTGGTTTGAAGGCGTTGGAAGAGTTCCGGATGAATATTGACTCTGAGGTTCCAGCCGAGAACCCGTAAGTATAAAGTTCAAATAGTTCAATATGTCCGATGTTCACTCTTGTACATTCCTTTCTTGTGTTGCAGCTGGGTCCAAGGGAAGATTGTCTTGTGGCAGCTGATGGTGTTCAGGTAAGAGTCTGTATTACCCAACACTGTCTGGCAAAAGATGCGTGTGTTTAAATTGCTGGTTTCTCTCTCCTTACAGGTGCGGCGTAAGAAGTTGCGGTTTGTTACAGAATAATGCCTCCGGTTAATCAGGTAAGTCTATGGTGCAGAGGTTGTATTTGTTGGCTTTTTCGGCTCACCTTATGTTTCTTTTGTCCCCTAGATGGTGGAATTTGGCAGAAAATGATGGAGGCTGCGCCGGATCGAAAAATGCTTTGAGGACTGGTGAGCATGGCACAGCGCTGCAGCTGGCGATGCGACGCGTGCAGAATAATGTCCTTTTCAAGTTCGAAGACGTGATGGATCCGGAATTCAGGTAAGGATTGAAATAATATCTGTTTTCTAACCTTTCCTTCTTCTTTCTTCTATTGCTAGGAGCTCTGGAATCGAGATGGGCGTGGCTGAAGACTGGATGCTGACTGCAGGCACGGCGAGCGTTACGCTGCTGGATGCAGAATAACGCGAAGCATGTGCTGTTGTTCGGGCGTAGTTTAAATAGCCTCCAAAGTAGTTCCAGGTAAGAAGTCCCTAGACCCACACCGAGTAAAAAGTAGTCCCTGTAGTAAAATAGTCCGATCCAGGCCTCACGTTGGCTTGGATTCATTTGCAGCATGGTCTGCATGAGGTAAGTAAAGACTATGAGCCTGGCGCCTATGGCGCCAGGACTGATTTCTATTATGAGCCTGGCACCTAAGGCGCCAGGACTGAACCCAGACAGCCCCCAGCCGGGGCAGCTGGGGTTTTATTAAATATCTGGATGCCTGCTCCCGGGGCTGATGGGCTTGATCCGGATGCCCGGGGGTAGGCATCATGACAGCACTCCCCCCCAAGGCCACTCCTAAAGTTCCTCTTCTCCTTGGTCCTGGTTTGTCTGGGAAGTTCCGATGGAATTTCTTCACCAACCGAGGTGCATGAATGTGGTCGCTAGTCTCCCATGACCTTTCTTGTGGTCCGTAACCCTTCCAGTCGATTAAATAAAAAAGTCTTGATTTAACCATCTTAGAGTCCAGAATATTCTTTACCTCGAATTCAGGTTCTCCATCTATTAGGATGGGGTCAGGTGGGTTGGTTAATATTGTCCAAGGTTGAACTGGTTTTAGAAGTGAAACATGAAAGACAGGATGAATCTGCATACTAGAGGGTAATTCCAATTTGACGGCCACCGGGTTGATAATGGCCTTAATGGTGTAAGGTCCCAAATATCTAGGATTGAAAGTTTGAGTTCCCTTTAGAGGTATGTGTTTTGTAGCCAGCCAAACTTGATCTCCAATCTGGTATTGTGGAGTTTAATTTCTATGTCGATCAGCATTTTTCTTGTATTTCTCCTTTGCTTGTTTTAAGTGTTCTATTGCTTCCTTAAAGGCTTGTGTAATAGTAGAGTGCAGATGAGTCACTGCAGGCATTTCTAAGTGTTGAGGCGAATCGAGTTCTGAGGTTCGAGGATGATGTCCATATATGGTATAAAAGGGGCTTTGTCTGGTTCCTGAATATACAAAGTTATTGTATGCGTATTCGGAAATCCATAAAATATCTTTCCAATTGCTTTTGGTTTGGTGTAGCATACAAAGTAGGTATTGTTCAAGAGTCTGGTTGGTCCTCTCCGTCTGACCATCAGTTTGGGGTGGTGACTGGTTGATAGCCTTACCTCGATTTGCGCCAATTGACAGCATTTCTTCCAAAATGGCGAAATGGATTGACTACCTCGGTCAGAGACCAATACAGAAGGAAATCCATGGATTCGAATAATGTTTTCGAGAAATTCCTTGGCCAAAATCGAAGCGGAAGGTAATCTTTTTAAAGGAATAAAGTGGGCCATTTTGGAAAAAAGATCCACACTAACTAGAATGGTATTAAATCCATTACACGGAGGTAGATCTGTAATGAAGTCTAAAGACAAGGTGTGCCATGGTGTAGGTGGAATATCCAAAGGTTGTAAAAGGCCAGCTGTTTTTTTCTTCTGACTTTTGTTTTGGGCGCAGATACCACAAGACATCACAAATGACTTTACGTCCTTTAGCCAGGTGGGCCACCAGAATTGTCTTTTAATTTTAGCTTCAGTTTTTGCGATACCTTGGTGTCCTTCCATAAGGGCGTCATGATAATTGGAGATGACTAGTTCTTGTAGTTCCTTGTGTGGTAGAAATAGACGTCCTTGATAGTAAGGCAGGTCATTGATGACTGAATAATCTTGGCCTTTCTTTACCCAGTCCTGCAGGGCTGCTGGATCGAAAAGTTGTTGGATTTTTAAGTGAATGTCTTCTAGAGTCTGTAGAGTAGTCATGCCAAGAATTCTTTGTTCTGAAATTATAGGCACCGGTTCCGGGTTCGAATATACTTCTCCCATCCCTATTCAGGATAGGGCATCTGCCTTGCCATTTTTACAACCTGGTTGATAAGTGATCACGAAATCGAATTCGGCAAAGAATAATGCCCACCAAAGTTGACGCGATGATTGGGCCTTGCCTGTTTTCAAATACTGCAGATTCCTGTG
Organism: Ambystoma mexicanum; assembly: GCF_040938575.1. Taxonomy (NCBI): domain Eukaryota; kingdom Metazoa; phylum Chordata; class Amphibia; order Caudata; family Ambystomatidae; genus Ambystoma; species Ambystoma mexicanum. The sequence continues at coordinate 510,025,889 of NC_090929.1, read as the reverse complement.
ATCGGTGATTACAGTGATGGTATGCCTGGCACCGAGAAGATAATGCCGTCAAGCCATGAAGGCGGACTTGATGGCTAATAACTCCTTATCAGTAACCGCATAGTTTAATTCGGGTGCTGAGAACTTTCTTGACCAGAAGCATGCTTTGTACCCCTTTAACTGAACTGGGTGATGGCCACTTGAGGATTGCGTCCACCTTTCGAGAGTCCATTCGAACTCCTTTTGGAGTCAGGATAAACCCAGGAATTCAACTTCTGTAGAATGAAAAACACATTTCTCCAATTTTGCGTATAACTTGAGCTGGCGTAGTTTCTCAAGGACTGCACGAACGTGCTTCACATGGTCTGATTCTGAGGAGGAGTACACTAGAATATCGTCTATGTATACGACAACACAGACGTCAATGAGTTCACGAAGGACATCGTTCATAAAATACTGGAAGGCTGCTGGTGCATTGCACAACCCGAAGGGCATCACCTGGTATTCGAATAACCCGTACTTGGTGCGAAAGGCAGTCTTCCATTCATCGCCTTTCTTTACATGTACCAGATGATAAGCCCCTCAGAGGTCTAACTTAGTGTAGATACACGCATCCTTTACATGGTCTAGTAATTCGGGGATCAGAGGCAAAGGGTATCGTTTTTTTACCGTAATCTGATTTAATGCACGGTAGTCTAGGCACGTTCTAAGGTCACCTTCCTTTTTAGGCACAAAGAATAGAGCTGTGGATGCAGGAGATTTGGATGGACGAATGAAGCCATTAGCAAGGTAATTGGCAAGATATTGCCGTAAGTGAAGATTTCCGGGTTCCGTAAGGGCGTAGATTCTACTGCATGGAGGTTGTGCACCGGGTACTAGGTCGATTTGACAATCGTATGATCTGTGAGGTGGTAAGGTATTTGCCTGTTATTTTTGAAAAACATCTTGAAATTCTTGATATTCCTGAGGTAACTGCACAACTGGATTAGTAACGGTGGCCAGGCTTTTGTTCAAGGTTTTTTCCGGGTAACAGGTGCGTGCACAATCTGGGGAGGTCACTCTCTTCTCTCGCCAATCAATACAAGGATTATGTGTTTCCAACCATGGCATACCCAGAATTATTTGGAACTGCGGGGTCTTGATTAAATCAAACACAATAGTTTCTCGATGCCCATCTTGACCCAACAGTGTCAGCTCAGTAGTGGAATGAGTTACAGGCCCAGAGGCAATTTCAGTACCATCGACTGTGGTGATGACATCCGAAGCGGTCTTTTTGCAAAGGGGTCGATTCATCCTTGAGGCCAATTCATGGTCCATGTAGTTTCCTACGGCCCGCTATCAATGTATGCCCTTACTGCGTGCATACGTGATGGCTGCCTTGGATCAATTAGGACCATTGGTATAATTAGGTGGGAGGTCTGAGTGTCCTTCTTTATGCTCGGCAAGCGGACCTCTACGCTTGTCGGGCGTGGTTGTTTCCCGAATCAGGCTCTATTTGACTTTTGTCAGCAACTCTTAGTACTTTCTTGGGTGGTTTTATAGGGCAATCCCGTAGAAAATGTCCTGCGGTTTCACAGTACAGACACAATTGCATCTGCCGTCTCTTTTCTCTTTCCTTTTAAGTAAAGGAACCTTTGGGGGTATCATTGGGTTTAACCCATACCCGACTCTCGAATTTAGCTCGATCAGCCTTTCTATTCTGAAGTCTGTGGTCTAATTGGACCACTAAGTCGATATATTCTGCGCAATCCTGAGGTGGGTTCACAACTTGAGCCAAAACATCTTTGAGTTCTCCCCGAAGCCCACGATGAAATAATGTAATTCGTTTCTCCTCAGGCCATCCAGTTTCCACCACCAACCTATTGAAGGTTGCGATATAGGTTAGCAGATCCTGATTACCCTGTCGTAGGGATAAAAGTTTGTTATCCAGGGCCTGTGACTGTGAATGTCTGGCGAACAGTCTTTCCATGCTTCTTTGAAAACCCAGAAAATTCCGAAGAAGATGGTCATCCTGGTTGACTAGTGGAATTGACCAGTCAGCTGCGCTACCACTAAGATATGATAGTACAAAGGCTACTTTGGCTTGGTCATTCGGAAAAGCTCCAGGTCTGCATAAAAAGTGTAAGCAGCATTGATTCATAAACACTGCAAACCTTTTTGGGTCACCAGCAAAGCGTTCGGGTGGAGCCAAAGGAATAGCCCCTGGTAGTCTTACTTGCACAGGATTGCTCGAAGAAACAGGAGCTGGGTTTCCCCCGAGTCCAGGTAGGGGTGTTTGCCCAGCTTGATTTTTCAGCAGTTGTCTAGCAAGATCATCTGTGCGTTCCTTTGACACAATCAGTTCTCTCCTGAGGGCATTAGTCTCTTGGCACGCAGAGTGCACTTCCGCCCCAAGCTCCCCTAATAATTGGGCTAGTTGGTCTGTTTCGGAGGTTTCCATAACGCCCGGTGGGGATTTGTAGATAGGCTTTGCGTTCTGTTACGCTCACCTGGCTCCCACAGGGGCGTCGATCGAACCCGGACAGCTGCGACCTCCTCCAACGTGAAGCCTAGTGCAGAGATGACAGACTGGACTGGACCGCCTAACCTCGTCTGCTTGACCCGTAGAAGTATTCTCCTGCAAGTGGAGAAAGGGATTTAGCCACCCGTGGATTCTAGTAATGGCACCCCACTGTTCTCCCCACTATTCACCACCAATTCACTTTCAGTAAGCTCACCTTATGTTTGTAAATGATGAGCTCTCCATCCTGCATGGAATGCAGGGGTGCGTAGATACCAGTTACTTCACTGGTTTGAAGGCATTGGAAGAGTTCCGGAGGAATATTGACTCCGAAGTTCCAGCCGAGAACCCGTAAGTATAAAGTTCAAAGAGTTCAATATGTCCGATGTTCACTCTTGTACATTCCTTTCTTGTGTTGAAGCTGGGTCCAAGGGAAGATTGTCTTGTGGCAGCTGATGGTGTTCAGGTAAGAGTCTGTATTACCCAACACTGTCCGGCAAAAGATGCGTGTGTTTAAATTGCTGGTTTCTCTCTCCTTACAGGTGTGGCGTAAGAAGTTGCGGTTTGTTACAGAATAATGCCTTCGGTTGTTGATCAGGTAAGTCTATGGTGGAGAGGTTGTATTTATTGGCTTTTCGGCTCACCTTATGTTTCTTTTGTCCCCTAGATGGTGGAATCCGGCGGAGAAAATGATGGATGCTGCGCCGGATCGAAAAAAGCTGTGAGGACTGGTGAGTATGGCGCGGCGCTGTAGCTGGCGATGCGACGCGTGTAGAATAATGCCCTTTTCAAGTTCGAAGACGTGATGGATCCGGAATTCAGGTAAGGATTGAAATAATATCTGTTTTCTAACCTTTCCTTCTTCTTTCTTCTATTGCTAGGAGCTCTGGATTCGAGACGAGCGTGGCTGAAGACTGGATGCTGACTGCAGGCACGGTGAGCGTTACGCTGCTGGATGCAGAATAACGCAAAGCATGTGCTGTTGTTCGGGCGTGGTTTAAATAGCCTCCAAAGTAGTTCCAGGTAAGTAGTCCCTAGACCCACACCCGAGTAAAAAGTAGTCCCTGTAGTAAAATAGTCCCATCCAGGCCTCACGTTGGCTTGGATTCATTTGCAGCATGGTCTGCATGAGGTAAGTAAAGACTATGAGCCTGGCGCCTATGGCGCCAGGACTGATTTCTATTATGAGCCTGGCGCCTAAGGCGCCAGGACTGAACCCAGACAGCCCCCAGCTGGGGCTGCTGGGGTTTTATTAAATGTCTGGATGCCTGCTCCTGGGGCTGATGGGATTGATCTGGATGCCCGGGGGTAGGCGTCATGACACAGATCTTGCGGAGGTCTTTTCAGTTTATTATGTACTTTGGTTGATTTGCAGGTGCATTTGGCTTTATTTTCCTCTTTAGTTCGGTTTGTACGGTGATCTGTTTCTTCTGAGTCATCACTGTAAGTTGATGGTATAGAGGTATGTATTTCACTGAGGTCAATTTGTTTTTGAATCACTGACTCAGTTGTGGCTTGCTTTTGCCTTTTTGTTGTTGCTGGACTCTCATCCGTACTTCTCTGACAATCATTCTCTCTCTTGTTGCTTACACCTGTTTTAAGTTTTTTTTTTGGGCCATTTGCGCAGTGGAGTGGTTTGGATCCACTAAGAATATGGTCTCTACGACCTTAAAGAGTGGATGTATCTGGCTGTTTTACGGACGTTATGCTGCAGTTTCCTAGTTCCAGGGATTTAGACAAGGAAGGATTGACACAATTGTTTTGAACATAGTTGTTGTTTTCAGGTCCTTGTGAGCAACCAACATTCCTGTGCAATCTGGGCCATCAGAATCTTCAAATGACACTGCTATGATATTATTTTGTGCAAGTTCGTTTCATCCGGACGCTTCAAGTAGTTCGTTGTCCGTTAATTCCCTCCATATGTTTGAGTCAGCTTGGACCAAGGTAACTACTTTTTGTGGAGTATTAACCAGATCTTTATTTGTTACCAGGTGGTCTTTTGGCTGAAAGTGCCACATGATTGATTTTAGCTCTGAGGGTAGATTTGTTTGTGTTTTTGCTTGGCCCATATTAGTCCTTTGAGTGGGTATGATGGCCAGCGTCGTCTTTTTTTGATAGGTTTGAGGTTTTTCTTTTGCAGCAATAAATGTTTTCTTTGTGTTGGGATTGACTCGTATTACATTTTTTGGCACAATGTCACTTTCATGTACAGACTTTTCCGTTTGTGCAAAATTTATCTTGTCTTTTGGCCGAACTATGTTCAGTTTTTCCCTTTCCTGTTGTTGATTTTTTTGTACACATAAGGGGCTTTCACTGGGCATTTTTTTATTGTCACTGTTTGAGTGGGGCAGCCTGTTTTTTTCTGCTGTGAAATGATCACAGAAAAAACCTAGGGTGTCCATATACGCCGGTGATTCCTCGGGTGCTTCCTCCAGTTGAGATTTTGTCATCAAAGGGCCTTCTTGCGGTGTGAGGTGAAATTAACTATACTTTGAGGTGGGGCTACAATAGAGGGCAGAGGCCGGCATCGGAAGGGGCCTCGCAATTGATCCGCTTTCGATGGAATCAAGCGGGTCGACACAGGCAGGGCTCCCGCCTGCTCCACCCCCCGCCTCCTGGCACACACACGCCAACCCGGACAGAGCACCACAGAGCGCCCGCGCGGGAGCCAATCCATCTAGAAGGGGGAGCTATCAGCAAGGTAAACCGCGGAGGGGAACCGGGAAGAGTCAGGAATCGCTTGGGGTAAAGCGAGGGACTCACTTTGAAAGTCTCAGGGCCTCATTACGGGTTTGGCAGTAGCCATGCCCTTTACAAGGGCATGGCTGCCTCCAAAACCGTGTCCGGGTCCGGGTTCCCTGAATGGGGAATTACCGGGCCATTCAGAGTATGGAGGGCCCGGTAATTCCTGCTTCAGGGAACCCGGGCCGAGACCTTCCCCATTCCCATTTGAGCCCCCATAGGGCTCAATGGGAATGGGAGCGGGAGCTAACAATGGGCCGATTACCAGGCGTACTTACAGGGTCCCGCGAGGGGACCTCATAATATTGCGGAATGGTGTTAACGGGTCCGCCACCATTAGCGGCATCCGTTAATCCATTACGCAATTCTCGTAATGAGGCCCTCAGTGTCCACGTTTTCCATGTCCATGAATTTGGGCAGTAACGGTGCTCACAGTGCCCATGTAGCCTATGTCACCTTCGGAGCCTCAGCGTCAGTGTCCTTTTCGCTTATGTTTTTGCTCGTGCTCAGCTCCAGGCACACAGAGCCCTGCTTAGGCTGGCGAGGGCCCTCCTCACATCCCACTGAGAAGGTTTTCGTGCGGCTGCGAGTTCTGGGAGTGGGCTTAATAGTGTCAGGAGGAGGCATTTCCATGACTCAGCCCCCTCAGCTAACACTCAGCCAACACTCTGGGAACGCTCTGCGTTCTAGTGATGGAGTAGTAGGAAGCAGAAAATAGTGCTAGTAGACAGTGGGTCTCCAAAGTCTCCAAGTGTTTACTCTAGCCAACACTCAGCCAACACTCCGCCACTCGGAGGCAGGCTGTATTGTAACCAGGGGGCGCTTGTGCGACCAGAGCAACGTGGACTGGCATCTTTTGCTGGTGCCTGCATCTTCTGACCCTACTTGACTTTCCCACTAGAATCACACAGGGAAGATGGCCTTGTACCACCCAGTTAGAGCCGCTTTTCCCAGGTGTGCACTGGGCATCCCGGGATGGTAGAGGAGATACTGGCAGGTACGGCTTGCTGCAGGAACTCTGCGCCCTGATGGGAAGTCATATGGGCACAGACTCAGCAGTTGGTCTTATTGAGATTGCGTGCCACAAAATGGCAGATCGGGTGGAAAGAGTTCTCTAGGTTGTCTCTTAACACAGGAGAGAGGAGCATCAAGCATTAACTGGCTGATGTCGGATATTACGGTTGGCTTTGGGGGCCAACGGGGAGCAAGAACACCCGGTTGGAGCAGAGCGTGTGCAGATGAGTCAGAGTCCCTCTGTCCTTCAATTCCTTGGGGGAGCAGATGAAAAGTTCACTAGGTTACGGGGAAAGTAGAGATCTCACAAGAAAACAAGCTGAAAAGAAATCAAAGCTGGTACATAAAGACGGGATGATGGCATAGAGCAATAACCAAAGATGAAAGGCAAGTTTGGTAGGCTGGAAAAGAAAATGCAAAAATAAAATACACTTAAAGCAAAGTGAGCTCGGTGCACTGTAGCTGTACGATGGTCACACTTCAGAGGCTGGGAGACACTCAAAGCAGATCTGTCACACCCCAAACCCAGATCAGAATCCAAACAGATCATATTCTAAATATAGCAATTCCCAACTGTAAAAAATGCAAAAATATTCAATGTGATATCAAATTTTGAAAAACCAAAAAAAAATCATAATTCAGCAATATCAACATTCAAACATATCAATATACAAAAATATAAAACTTCAAAAATATCAAAATTCAGAAATTGAAAGATAAAAATATCAACAAAGTTCAAAAATATCACAGTTCAGGCAGTGCTGTCTACAGTGCTGTCTGCCGAACACAGGTCACTTCCCCACGGTGACCGAAGACAGACTGTTCACACAATGGCAGGGTTTCATGGCAGGGTTTGGCAGAGACCAACTCTGTCCCTTCACCTTCGCCAGGGACCATTGAGGTGATGCTGGAACAGGACCAGCCAGCCACAGCGGTACCCAGGACCTCACCATGTTGGAGGGCCCCTGATGTTGTGTGCCAGACTCCCCTGTGTTTGGGAGCCCGAGAACAAGAACCCATCCTGTCCCTGAGCCCCTGGATTCAGAATCACGGCAACATAAGAAGTGACCTTCTGCTGGAGCAAGTCTACCTCTCTGCCAACCATCGTGTTTAAGGACCCCTGCAGCGGTGTGCCAACCTCCCCTGTGTTTGGGAGCATAAGAAAAGGATGAATTATGTCCTGAGCCCCTGGATTGGGACTCACAGCACTCTGAGATCCATGTTGGCTGAGATGCTGGTGTTTTATGCCATTGCACTGCTTTCAGTGTGTTTCAAGAGCTGTTTAGCACATTTGGACCTGCTTTTTGCTCTCTCTCCCAATCTTCGCACAGAGTTTAGAAGTCTGATTATTGCTGCTGAACCACCAAAAACTGCAAAGGGGGTAAGATTGAAAGCTAACTGCCCCTTTAATCAATTTATGGACCCTAGAGACTGCTTAGGTCACTTTGAATCCTTTTTGCTCACAAGTACATATCCTTTTTCAAGAACATTGTTGCTTTTCCATGCCTTTCAACCCTGATTCATTACACAGAGTACTGCATCTACTATCTTTGCTAATTCTGTGTTTTCTACAGTAAGGCATCAAAGTAAGACAGACACAGGTGATCACAGTTCAAGGGTGTTTATTACAATGTAACATGGGTGAGATAAACACATAATCTTAACCTAAATCTATGATGCGAGCAAGCTACGACCATAAAATAATAATAATACAGTCCTAGAAGAGTCTAGTCAAGTAAAAGGGTCCTACACTAAAAAACCTATTGCCAATCCTTACCTCTATGCTATAGACAGAGTGTGGGATAATGGTCACAAGAAAAGAAAGAAGTGTTCACAAAATGATGAGTCAGGATATGATGCCGGGGGCTCCCTTCCCCACGTTTTTAGCACGGGAAAAGGTGGGACTCTTGAGCACAGCACACTCCTGAGCTTCTCTAGCATAAGCTTACAGTTCCTTTTATTTTTATCAGGGCCTTCTGCACCCAAGTCTCTTCTCATGCAAAGTCTCTTGCTTCAGAAGGCCTGATATGTCATGAACAACAAAACAAAAGTTCCTTCAATAGCTCCACGTCGGGCGATTACTCTTTACCCTAGGCTCCCCCTCAGGCGGTTTCCAAACCTTTTTTCAGCATCTGCCTCCCAAAGCACTTGCCAATTCAAACAGAGACTTCCGATGGGTGATCCCATCTCGCTGGGTCACTCTGTTAGCCCATGGCAAGTGCAGGCTTCAAAAAATCACAGATCGCACGGCGTTCCCCTCAGCCGGGCGCAAACACCATTTTCACAATTCCCTTAGTCAGGTTCACAATCATCAAAATCCTTCTGTAATGTGTCAAGGCCGTTCGATTGTACAGAGGGCTTGGCTTGACCCTTGTATGACCACCTTGACACCTCCCGCTGGCCTTCCCTATGGCCTCTTGGTACTTGTTGTTTCAATACTATTTTAGTTCAGCACATTCCCTTTGTTCAGGAGAGGCATGGCAGCCAGAGACCTTCGAATGAGCGCCCACGTGGTGCCGGACCACTCTGTCTCTGGTAGCAAGTTTGCTTAACAAAAAGACCTCTGTCTATTAATCTTCTTAATGTTGCCACTGCAACATTGAGCATACTACAGTCTGGTCCACTATCAGGTTCTTCCGAGTCACCGGCTGTGCTGGCCTCATTGGCGTTTCTTTTGCCGCTGGAGTCAGGATGGTACCACAATGGCAACCGCGTCTCCCTGCCCTGGCTTTCAGTGTGGGAGGGTTCCATGTACCGTTGACATCTGTCACACCATTCGCCTGCTGCAATTCCCAGTGTTATGTTTCCTTTGTCGGAGGCTTCACAGGTCTGGGTTGAATAGGGCCAGGGCAACTCCCTCCTTGACATCCTTTCAGGTCACACCGCCTTTCTCCTCCATTTGAACTGCCGTCCTGGAATAACTGCTTCCTCGTGCAGTCGACCTTGCTCAGAGTGTGCTCTCATGGTCTGCCTTTTATGCCTATGGGGAAGAGAAAGAGCATTCAGGTGTGTGGAATTGTAGGGAATTGCATGACTCTGCCTGACCCTTGTGTTGGGGCATGTCCGGTAAATGGCTCTGGTTTTACCCCGTTGTCGCTCACAGTGTGAGAAAGGGTTTGTGTTGGAAAGGGGGTGGGGAGTAGAGTTTCTAAATATCCTACTGGGCAGGATGGGGGAAAAGATGTCATAAGAAAGGGAATACCGCATCTCACCCTTCGGTGTCCCAGTTCAACTCCCCGAAGACCCCCCAGCCAGGTGATCCTCCCGCACTGGTCCACCCCCAGGACCTGGATCCAGTGGCGATAGCTGTGTCATGGCTATCTGGATGACAGATCCCTGGGGAAAAGCGGGTGAGACACCTTCAGGTTTCTCACATACCCTTCCACCATGCGATGTAGAAGTATCTGTTTCACAGGGAAACCGGGAAAGCAAATCTACATTCCTTTGGTCCTTACCTTTTCTGTGTTCTGCAGTGAAACAGTGGGGCTGCAGGTCTAGAAACAATCACATGACACAAGGATTGGAGTCTTTGCATTAGCTAACTCAAGTTAGGGGAGAATGGTCTGTGACAAATGTGAACTTCCTTCCTAAGAGATAGTATCTAAGGTGGATAATGGCCCACTTGATAGCCAAGGCCTTTAGTTCCAGCACAGAATAATTTATTTCACATGGGAAATGCTTGCGAAACAAGATGGGATGTTCTAATCCATTGCAAACCTGAGATAGGACTGGTTCTAAGGTGTAAAGGAGGCGTCTGTTTGCAGTATGAACTCTTTAGAGAAATCTACTACCTTTAGGATCGGGTTCTGGCACAAGGTTTGTTTTAAGGTGTTATAACATATATCATCCTCTTCCATCCAATGAAGTTTCGGTGTTCTTGAGTTTATCAGACAGCCTAGCTGTTTTGTCCGAAAAGTTTGGGATAAACCCATGGTAGTATCCTATTAACCCTAGAAAGGCTCTAAGATCTCTCTCAGTTTTGGGTGTTGGTGTATCTAGGATGGCTTTCATTTTCTCATGTTCAGGCTGCATTTTTCCTTTCCCTACAAAGAAGCTGAGGTATTTCACTGCTGATTGGGCCAGTCTGCATTTAGATGGATTAGCAGTTAGGCCAGCCTCTCTAAGGACTTTCATAATAGTAAAAAGATGATGGAAGAGATGGTCCTCTCAGGTTTTGTTACGCTCACCTAGTATCCACAGGGACGCCACCCAGCCAGTTGGTCGTTGGTGCCCTTCCCAGTGATTCCCTGGTGTGGTCACGGTGTCGATGGGATTCCGCCTGGTTGTCGGAATCGGTGGGCTCGCCGTCCTGCTCTGTGGGCAGGGGCGCGTTGTCTTTTGTGGGTGCGGGCAATCCAGTTACTTCACTGACTGTTGCCCTTGTAGTGTCTTTCAGGTAGGTCTTATTGCGATTGATGGCGTTGTAATTTATGCATGCCTTTTCTCTGTTCTAACTGTCTCTTTTTTTATCTCCCTAGGAGCGCGGAGTGTCCGCTTGGAGAACTGGATATGCTGGTTCTCACCGGGAGATGATGGCGCACTATAGCGCTATGATGCGGTAAGGAGGCGCTTTGCGTAGCGCAGCAATGTCTTGTCCTCACTGACCTGTGCTTTTCTCTTTTCGTAGGTAGCGGTGAGTTCCCAGCGCAGATGGAGTTCCGGAGCTATGCCGGCTGAAAAGCAACCAAACAGGTAAGTCTTTAAGCGCTTTGTGGTTGTAATGTCTCCATTACCTCTTTTAATGATGTCTTTCTCCTTTTCTCAGGTCCTTCGATCCGGGCGGTGAACTCCACCAACAGATCTGCCCAGGAGCTGCGAGCAGTGAAGGATGATGAATGCAGGTAAGATTCTGCTGCTAACAATGTTGAGGCCCAAACCCCTTCCAGTCGACGAGATAGTACAACTTGGCTCTAGAGTACTTAGAGTCCAGGATGCCCTTGACTTCGAATTCTGGTTCTCCATCTATTAGTATAGGTTGAGGTGCTGTCTTGATTCGTGTACCGGGTTGCATTGGTTTTACGAGGGACACATGGAATACCGGATGGATTTGTAGATTAGATGGTAAATCCAATTTGACGGCTGCTGGGTTGATAATTGCCTTGATGGTATAGGGTCACAAATATTGAGGATGGAAGGTCCGGGTCCCTTTGATGGGTACGTATTTGAAGGCTAACCAAACCTGGTCTACTTGATAGTCTGGGGCCTTTTTCCGATGCTGGTCGGCGAAGTCGGCGAAGTGCTTTTGTTTTTCTTTAGCATGAATAAGATGTTCCTTCGCCTTTCTGAACGCCTGAGTGATGGTTGTATGAAGATTCTTTACTGCAGGCATTTCCAAGCTGGCAGGAAGGTCAAGTTCTGATGTACGTGGATGTCTGCCATACAAGGTGTAAAAAGGTGTTTGGTCCGTGCTAGAATGTACGGAGTTGTTATAAGCGTACTCGGCTATCCACAGTAAGTCCTTCCAATCTCTCAATTCATGGTGCAGCATGCACTGTAAATACTGCTCGAGGGTCTGTTTGGTCCTCTCGGTTTGGCCGTCTGTCTGGGGGTGGTGACTGGTGGATAGCCGGACGTCAATCTGTTCCATTGCGCAACATTTTCTCCAAAAATTGGATACAAATTGGCTGCCTCGATCGGAGACCAGAACTGATGGAAAGCCATGCAGCTTGACAATGTTTTCCAGAAATACTTCTGCTAGGGTGGATGCATCCGGGAGGCCATTGAGAGGAATAAAATGTGCCATCTTTGAGAAGAAATCCACGATTACAAGAATGGTGTTAAAGCCTTGACTCGGTGGCAGATCAGTGATAAAGTCGAGGGAAAGAGTGTGCCATGGAGCGGAAGGGATGTCCAGTGGTTGTAGGAGACCCGATGGTTTCTGTTTCTGTGATTTATTTTGTGCACAGACGCCGCAGGACTGAACATACTGGACAATGTCCTTAACGCCAGGTAGGCCACCAAATGTTCTTTTTTACCTTGGCTAAAGTTTTAGCGATACCAGGGTGTCCTTCGATCAGAGAGTCATGATAACCTGAAATTATATGCTGTTGTAACTCCTTCTCGGGTACATATAGCCAGTCCCTGAAATAAGGTAACTGATCCTTGATGCAATATTGTTCTCCTTGAGTTTGCCATGCGAGGAAACCATCTAGGTTCATTGACTCGAATTTTGTTTCGTAATTCAGCTTGTGATAACGCTGTTGTGATACCCAGGAATTTGTCTTCAGGTATGATGGGTACCGGGTCTGGAGTTGTATACACCGTTTCATCGATGCCCATTCAAGATAAGGCATCAGCTTTCCCATTCTTGACCCCTGGTCGAAAGGTGATCACGTAGTCATATTCGGCAAAGAAGAGAGCCCACCATAACTGGCGTGAAGACTGGGATTTGGCTGTTTTGAGATATTGCAGGTTCCGGTGGTCTGTGATCACTGTAATGGTGTGTCTAGCTCCCAGAATATAGTGTCGCCACGCCTTGAAGGCGGACTTGATGGCTAGGAGCTCTTTGTCCGTGATAGCGTAATTAATTTCCGTGGGTGAGAATTTTTTTTGACCAGAAGGCCACAGGATGCAGCTGGCAAGTTTCTGGGTCCCTCTGTGAAAGGACCGCTCCCATTGCCATACTGGAAGCATCCGTTTCTACGACATAAGAGAGGTCTGGACGCGGGTGCCGCAGGATTGGAACTGAGGTGAACCTTTGTTTCAGTTCCTGAAAGACTCTTTCTCCTTCCTCATCCAAGCGAACTTTTTATAGCTTTTTCGTAGCAGTACTGTGATCGGGTGCACAACCTGAGAGAAGTCTGGTATAAACCGGCGGTAAAAGTTTGCAAAGCCTAGCATGCTCTGTATCCCCTTCAGAGATGTTGGTGATGGCCATTTTAGAATAGCGTCAACCTTATGTACGTCCATTCTGATGCCTTCCGGCAAAAGGATGAAACCAAGGAATTCTACTTCGGTGACATGAAAAAAACATTTCTCCAGCTTTACATACAAACGATGTTGGCGGAGCTTGGTGAGGACTGAACAAATATGCCTGATATGATCTTGTTTTGAGGGTGAGTAGACCAAGATGTCATCACTAAGGCGCAAACGTCAATCAGTTCTCACAAGACATTATTCATGAAATATTGAAACGCTGCAGGAGCATTACATAAGCCAAAAGGCATGACTTGATATTCAAACAAGCCATATTTGGTACGGAAAGCAGTTTTGCACTCATCTCCGCTTCTGACCCGGACCAGGTGGTATGCTCCCCGAAAATCTAATTTGGTATAGATCTGGGCATCTTTGACCTGGTCTAGCATTTCCGGGATAAGAGGCAAGGGGTAGCGGTTCTTCGCGGTTATCTGGTTTATTGCGCGTTAATCAATACAGGTCCTCAAGTCCCCTTCCTTTTTCGGTACGAAGAACAAAGGACTGGCTGCTGGGGACTTAGATGGGCGGATAAATCCGTTTGCAAGGTACTGGTCCAAATAGGATTTCAGGTGAATGTTTTCTGGTTCGGTAAGAGCATAGATCCTGCTGCAAGGGATTTGTGCCCCAGGAATAAAGTCAATTTGACAATCATAAGGCCTATGCGCCGGCAATGTGTTAGCCTGGTCTTTTTGGAATACGTCCTGAAAGTCACGATATTCATCTGGAAAAGTATTAGTTACTCCCAAAGTAGAGGCTCTAGTATTGGAAGTCTTGGAGACACAGGAGTCGGGTTCCGGGTCCGGGTCGGGTTCCGGGTCCGGGTCAGGAGAGTAGCAAGTTAGGGAGCAGTTGCTGGAGAAGGTTAATTTCCGTGCCCGCCAGTCTATCAAAGGGTTGTGAGCAACCGGCCATGGCATCCATGCACGGAAATTAACCTTCTCCAGCAACTGCTCCCTAACTTGCTACTCTCCTGACCCGGAACCCGACTCCTGAGTCTCCAAGACTGAGGTGCCTTTATAAGATCGAACGGAATACACTCCCGATGTCCATCCTGGCACAGCAAGGTTACTACTGCTGTGCACTGGGTTACTGGTACGGAGGCGATTTCTGTCCCATCAACGGTAGTCACCTTGTCCCTGGTAGACTTAGAACACAAAGGGAGCCCCATCCCTGCTGCCAACTCTTGATCTATGTAGTTCCCAACTGCTCCGCTGTCGATGTACGCTTCTACGGCATGCATCTTTGACGATTGTTGGTGATTTATTAAGATCACTGGTATCGCAAAGTGTAAGGTCACTGGCTCTTTCTCATCACTCGACAAACTGACCTCTACGGTTGCCAAGCTTGGTAGTTTTCCGATTCCTTAACTTCATCCTTTTCTGTGGCCCCGACTGTCTTCCTTGGGGGTTTAATTGGGCAGTCTTTCAGAAAATGTCCTGGTTTTCCACAATACAAACAAAGTTGCTGTTGTCTTCTTTCGTCCCGCTCTTGTTTTGTTAAGGGAGGTCGTATCCCTCCGATCTGCATGGGTTCTACGGCATTGTCTGGCCCCCGTGGCGCATTGTCTTTAGGCCGAACATAAACTACTCGAGAGTCTGCTTTGGACCGGTCTGCTTTTCAGTCCTGCAACCGATGGTCTAGCTGCACAACCAGATTTATGAATTCGGTACAGTCTCTGGGGGGATCAACTACCTGGGCCAAGACGTCCTTTAATTTGGCTCGTAAGCCTCAATGGAATAACGTGGTTCTTTTGTTTTCTGGCCACCTGGCTTCAGCAACCAGTCTATTGAAAGTCGCAATGTATGTCTTGGTTCCCCTGCCGGAGGGATAAAAGTTAGTTATCCACTGCTTGTTCCTGGGTATGGCGAGCAAACAGTTTTTCCATTTCTCTCTGGAACCCCCCATATTCCTGTAACAACGGATCATTATGGGTCACCAACGGCACCGACCAATCCGCTGCACTTCCAGTCAAGTATGATAGGATAAAATCTACACGAGCTTGGTCATTTGGAAATGCCCCAGGGCGACAAAGGAAGTGAAGGCGACACTGATTTATGAATGCTGCATACTTCCGTGGGTCGCCCGAAAACCTTTCTGGTGGTGCCAGGGGAGCTGTTCCAGGCAGCGTGATCTGTACTGGTGTGGGGGTATAAGATGGTGAGATAGGATTTTGCAGAGGAGTCTGCCCTGCCTGCGATTGCAAGAATTGTCTGCTGATTTCGTCGGTTCGTTCCTTGGTCACTATTAGGTCTCTCCGGAGTGCTTTAGTCTCTTGTCGGGCTGAATGAACCTCAACACGAAGGTCTCCCAACAATTGGGCCAACTGGTCAATTTCTGATGTTTCAATGGCGCCCAGGTGGATTATTTATGTGAGGCTTCGCATTCTGTTACGCTCACCTGGTATCCACGGGGACGCCACCCAGCCAGTTGGTCGTTGGTGCCCTTCCCAATGATTCCCTGGTGTGGTTTCGGTGTCGATGGAATTCCGCCTGGTTGTCGGAATCGGTGGGCTCTCCGTCCTGGTCTCTGGGCAGGGGCGCGTTGTCTTTTGTGGGTGCGGGCGGTCCAGTTACTTCACTGACTGCTGTCCTTGTAGTATCTTTCAGGTAGGTCTTATTGCGATTGATGGCATGCCTTTTCTCTGTTCTAAATGTCTCTTTTTTTATCTCCCTAGGAGCGCGAAGTGTCCGCTTGGAGAACTGGATATGCTGGTTCTCACCGGGAGATGATGGCGCGCTATAGCGCTATGATGTGGTAAGGAGGCGCTTTGCATAGCGCAGCGGTGTCTTGTCCTCACTGACCTGTGCTTTTCTCTTTTCGTAGGTCGCGGTGAGTTCCCAGCACAGATGGAGTTCCGGAGCTATGCCGGCCGAAAAGCAACCAACCAGGTAAGTCTTTAACCGCTTTGTGGTTGTAATGTCTCCACTACCTCTTTAAATGATGTCTTTCTCCTTTTCTCAGGTGCTTCAATCCGGGCGGTGAACTCCACCAACAGATCTGCCCAGGAGCTGCGAGCAGTGAAGGATGATGAATGCAGGTAAGATTCTGCTGCTAACGATGTTCTTGGTTTTTCTGCAGGTCCGGAATTCACCAGGCTCATGAGAAAGTTAGTCCGGTTAGTCATTTTGAGTGTTAGTCCCCTGGTGGCAGGGGCCAATTTATTTAATTGTTGTTCCATAGTTCACACTGTAGTACTTGTTGTGGGATTGGTCCATGCCATGGCAGAGTCGGATACCATCTCTTTTACAGAAGCTCAGATAGCTGAACTCGTTGAAGGTCCGTCAGTTTTTGAAAATCTAGAATTGCAAAATCCAGATAGCAGTACTTCATCTGAAGCACTGCTTAGGCTTAAGAAAAAACAATTTCGTACAGAGATGCATGGGCATGTACTAAAAGAATACCTAAAGTCCAGTATAATACCACAAGGGCTCCAAGTAAAGATTATACCATGCTTATTCCTAGATGACACAGAGTACAAGGTGGCAATTAGTCAGGTGGCTACCAAGTGTAGTAGAGATTTATTAGTACTCACTATAACTACAGCTCAAAGAGTAAGTCAAAAAATTAAAGAAGCGCTTGTTGAGCAAGAAAAACAATTTCTGAGCAATGTGTTGATAACTGAAACCAAACAAAAACTTGAATTAATAGAGAAAACTTTCCAAGAATTTAAAAACCTAACTATTGAAAAAAAGAAAAACAAATTGAAGAAAGACCTTTTACAATTCAAGAAGGAATTGGTATATCCATACTTGGCAGATGATTTTAACCCTCAGACTTTTTGGAAACATAATAATAATTACAACCAGGACTCAGGTAGAAAAAGATGGGTCAATTTTTCAGATACTTCCTCTAATAATTCCAGCAATGCGTTAGACCCTAATTCCAATATGGGAGCCCACCCTTTTCGAGGAAGGGGCGGCCGGAGAGTCCACAGAGGTTTCTCACAAGGCAGAGCAACCCGCTATATGCAAATGCAGAATGCCCTCCTACAAGGACCGTCACACAGAGAATTCCAAACGCGGAATCGGGCATACCGCTGGTAGAAGATCCATTACCAGTATTTAATTTATCATCAAGGTTATTAACCGAATCTGAGCTATCTATTCTTAAACAAGGACTCTCGTTTGTGCCTACACAAACAGCAAGTGCAATGACCCTTTTTGAGGAAAATCAGACTGAAGGCTTACTTTGTAGATAAAGATGGTCCAATGGAGCAAAACCTATCAGGATTGGCTAAACCATCTTCTTTTACTCCCACCGCATGAGAGGTCCCAGTAGAAGTGGTGACATTTGAAAAAATTGTTCTTAAAGAACTTGAAAAATCCATTCAATTTGCAAGGAACAATGGTGACCCTAGCCCTAGCTTGGCCGAGTTTCACGCCATAGATACTTTGTCCAATGATCCATCTATAGTGATTAAAGAGGCCGATAAAGGTGGTGGCATCGTGGTTTGGGATGCCAATTTATATGACCAAGAAGTACAAATGTTGTTGGCTATTCCAGGCCACTATTTGAGAATCCATGGAGACCCCACATTGGCAATAAAAGAAAAAATATTGGTTCTCAGTGAAAAAGCCCAATGGGAGGGCTATCTTTCCACAAAAGAGTTTGAATATATTAATCATTGTAATGAACGGATTCCTCTGTTCTACATAATCCCTAAAATTCATAAAAATATCACTCAACCCCTGAGATGCCCTATTGTGTCCGGCTGTGGCTCGATTTTAGAACCCTTGTCAAAATACATTGATTTTTTCATTAAGCCCCTGGCCATGGCAACACCAACATTCCTATTGGATTCTAGGGATGTTATCAATTTATTGGAAGGGTCGATATTTGATTCCACTAAACAAATTCTTGTCACCCTTGATATTGAAGCACTCTACACTGACATCTCACAGGATAAAGCAGTCAACAGCCTACGAATTATGTTGGACAGGCGCCCACTACCACATAATGTGCCAACTCAATTCTTGTGTCAGGCTGCAGAATTGGTCCTGGCAAATAGCTTCTTTAAATTTAAAGAAGCCTTTTTTCTGCAGAGCAAGGGAACTGCAATGGGCTGTACATTTGCTCCCAACTTGGCTATCATTTTTATGGCCCTAATTGAAGAAAATAAAGTGTTACATGCTAGTAATCCATTTTTCCAACAAATTAAGCTATATCGAAGATATATTGATGATATCTTATTAATTTGGGAAGGTAATGCGGACACACTTCTCCAATTTGTGAATTGGCTAAATCAAATGGATGATGACTTACACTTCACTTTTGAATTCTCCACTACGAGGATCTCGTTTTTAGATCTCTCTATTTACAATGAATCGGGCCTATACAACTGGAGTTATTTAGAAAACAAACAGAAAGAAATACCTAACTACAATTTACTAGCCAACATCCCAAAAGTCTACTACAGAATCTTCCACATGGCATGTTCTTACGACTTTGACGTAACTGTTCAAATATAGCCAATTTCAACAAGTCCTTCCCTATCTTTAGGAAACTTGTTATAGGCTGGTTACTGAACAAAGAGTAGCTTTTAACCTCATCTCGAAACTCTAACAGCCGTAACCACACCTGTATTATACGTAAATTGTTGTACGTTGTAAAACTATTTGATGTACTTTGTAATTGTAAATGCTCTTTGTAACTTGTTGTACTCTGTATCTGTAAATGCTTATTTTACGCCTGTAACCGATTCCTTAAGCGCCCTTTTACCCACGGGTCCGGAGCGCTCTACAAATAAATAAACAAACAAACAAACAAACAAACAAACAAACATGCAGAGGTTTTGGAAACTAGGCTCATTAAACGAGGATACCGCAGGAAATTGGTTAGACAATCCAGAAAGCGAGTAGGATATACAAATCATGAGGCACTTCTAAGTCCTAAAACTAAGAAGTCAGACCAAGAACAACTGGTGTGTGTCTCCACTTTTTGCCATCATAGTCAGGCGATTAAAGGCATTATTTTAAAAAACTGGATAATCCTCAACTCAACTGGTATGAAATTACCGAAACCACTCTTTGCCTTTAAGAAAGGGAAAAACTTAAGACAAAAACTAATCCGCGCTAACCGACTTCCAACAAAATGTCACTCCATTCGAGACATTGGGGGTCATTCCGAGTAGGGCGGTAAGGGTTAACAGTCACCGTTAACGAGACCAGTGCCGTTAAACCCTTAGCGCCCTATTCCGAGTTCCCATTGCGGGTTGGTACTTAACACCTGCTTTTTGCAGGCGTTAAAAAACCAACCCGCAAAGGGACCTAGGAGATAATTACGGCACCGTAATTTACGGTGCCGTAATTAGCGCCTTCCCCATTCCCATTGAGCCCTATGGGGCAAAAATGGGAATGGGGAAGGGAATGAGAATGGGGAAGGGCCCTTGGTGAATGGGGAATTACCGACCCCGCCAACCTTGGAATGGGGCGGTAATTCCGCCATTCATCATGGCGGAGTCGGAAAAATAACGGCGTCAACCAAAGCGCTAATAGCGCCTTGGTTAACGCCAGGGTCGGAATGAGACCCATTAACTTGAACCCAGTGGTGGGTCACTATCCTTGTACTTCATGTACAGCTTGTAAATATTCAAGAAAAATGGGACTTAAGGACCCTTACCACGTGTAAAAGCAAAAATGTGGTATATGCAGTCCAGTGCCCTTGCAATAAATTGTATATAGGAAAAACCTCAAGAGAGGTACATGTTCGTATCAACGAACATCGTTGAAAAATTCAAACCCGCAACCTCAATGCCCCCATGGTTCTTCATTTTGTGGAGGCAGGCCATAATGTAGAAGATCTCACATGGTTCTGTATCGAGAAAATTGTCACCAGTGGACTGATTCAGACTAAGAACAAGTTGTCATACAAAAAACAATTGTGGATTTTTAATCTTAAAACACTGGATAAAGGACTTAATACGGTGGAACCTTGGGAGTTTAATTCACGTTGATACCATATTATTTTTCTCTATGTTATAACATCTGTTTATTGAACACATTATGAGAGGCAAGAAGAAAAAAACTCTATGGTTGTTGAGTTATAATTGCAATTCTTTAGTGGCTCTGCACCATTTGATTAACAATTATCTAAAACCTTTTTTGTATGTGTTTTAACAATACACAGCATTAGTTTTGGTACTTAAGTGGAGCCTCCTTTTCAATTGTGTATCCTACTCCTTTTCAGTTGTGTATCCTACTCTTAAAGCTATTTTGAATTACGGCGGTACACTCCTTTTGGCCCCTTTAAGAAGTGCATGGTTCGGAATCATGTGACGGGCTTCCCCAGCGATCACATGACCACTGAGGGAACCTCCCTTCACTTCACGCATTTAATGTGTAAATATACCTGGCCCACCGCGATAGAACCCGGAAAACTTTGTGGTGTCGACCCAGCGGGTGAATGCCGATTTAACGGCAGAATAGGATCCAAACAGGTTCTTTGGCAGCATGGACGGCTGCCTCCCGCAGGCTTCGATTGTAAGTATATTCGCTGATATAACCCAACCCCATAATGAACAGCGTGAGCTCTTAGGACCTCACTTACTTGCACGCTCTAAGCGGTAATGCGTGCTTTTGCAATTAACTCACCATGAATGTTGTTTCTTTTGGGAACGCGAGCCGTTGTTTTGATTTCAACTAGGAGGTAATGCGTGTATTTGTATTCACGGACCATGTTGTTTCTTTGGGAATGCAAGCCCTTTTTTCTGATTTCAATTGGGCGATCCTGGCGGTGCTCGCTCTTTATTGTGGGTTTACACGGAGTGGGCCCCTGCATAATATAATGGCACAACGTGAGGTTTGTCCGTTTTAGGAGTCAATAATTATATTTGTTAAATTTAGCCTATTCTAAAGTGAACATAACGACTCAAGAGCTATTTAGAATTTCTGGAATTTTTCGAGTGAAACTAAAAATGATTTGATTCCATCACATTGAGTTCACCAACCTCCCGTCCTGGTTTCTTGTTCCCCTTTTCTGGACAGACTTGATTGAAACCTTAACCACCCGTGCCGAGTTAACATTGATACCGGCCACAGTTGTCCGAATACTGGAATAATTCAAGCTCATCTTCAAGGTGAGTGGCGGGTCACTTACGCCCGAGCATATTGGGTTCCTTTATTGCTCTTAGATATAACTCAAGCCATGACTCCTCAATTCAAGATATTAACATGTCATTTCAGATTCTTGGAATTTGGTGGATTGTCCCTGAGCCACATTTTGTGGTCCTTGATCCTTTGGAGCATATGACATTGGGAGCCAGGTCAGTCTGGTCCCTAGACTTCTGTATTGGGCCTTTGGTGTTTTTGATTCCTCACATGGTGGTGGTGTAATTCCATCTGAGACACAGTGGTCTGAATTGGTTTAAGGCTTCACATACCTTCGTTTCAGACACTTTGGAACAACAGGGACACTTTGGGAGTAGCCACTACATGGGGTTTCTTGTGTATTTTAAACTTTAACTGATGATATAAAGAATTGCATGTTGGTAGCTTAAGCCATCCAGTATAGGTAGTAGATTCCTTTATATAATTGGTCTGTCTTGGTTTTTTTACAGTGGTAATATTATCAGTTATTTCTCCTGATGAAGACGTTATTTCAATCACTTCATAAAACGTCGATACCGGTAGAGAAGAACATCCGGGGATGGAATTTATCATTTATTGTTGAACATACCCACTCCGTGGAATAGAGCACAATCTCTGGTTAATGATTGTGCTGCTACACATTACATGTGGATAAAATGAAATATTAAAGACTCTGTGGGGATAATTTATGAAATTCTACCACTTATGAATTGTACTAAATGTTTTAGTTCAAAAGTTTTTACTGTGAGTGAATGAGGCTGATTGATTTGTGTTGCAAATGCTGGTGTGACTGTTGATGAATGATGGTGATGTTAGGATTTTATTATCTGGTGTCTTATGCTCTCCTGCAATGGTAATGTAATTTCATATGTGTGTATTCATTAATGATGAATTCTTTTTTGTAAATGATGTATCTTAATAAATACATTTTTGATACCTTTAAAACTAAGAAACAACCTCTGGATAAATTATTTCAGTATACTGTGTTACATTAATACGCTAGTCCAGGGTGTGGGGTTTTCCTGCGGTTTTCAGAGTGCTCATGAGAAAGCTGGACATGGTGAGCATCACGTTGCTAGAAGCGAAGTAACGCGAAGCGTGTTGTCTTGTTCGGGTGTGGTTTAAATAGCCACTGTAAAGTAGTCCAGGTAAAGTAGTCCCTAGGCCACAACACCCAAAACACTAGACCGCATAGCTTGGTTCTAGAAATAAAGCTATGTGGATGCCTCCATGTTGGCTGAAAGCCTAACTAAAGTAGTTCCTCAAGCAGATGTCTTTCCTTACTGATGAGCCTTGCGCCAAAGGTGCCAGGACTGGACCCAAGAGGGCCTGAGAAGTGGGTGCCAGGCCTTATTAGTGATCCGAGCCCTGATTCCACCTGGCCAATGGGCATGCCAGTGGGGATCAGGGCTGAGGGTCGTGACAGGTTTTACTATAAATGACGATATCATCAATATAAGATCCACAGAAATCGGAATAGGATTGCAAGATTTTATCCGTGAGGCTTTGAAAAGTGTCTTGCAAGGTCTGTAAACCGAAACAGAGGACCTTGGATTGAAATAGTCCTAGGGGCATTGAAAAAGCAGTTTTCTCCTTACCTGGCCCGTATACTGGGAGTTGCCAGCACCCTTTTGTTAGGTCTAAGGTGGATAGAATGGTGGCTGCTCTCAGTTGATCAATTAGGTCATCGATGAGTGGCATGGGGTAGGCATCGAAGTCAGAAATTGCAATAACTTGACGGATGTCTATGCAAAACCTCCAGGAACGGTCAGGTTTAGTGACCAACACAATAGGGGAGGACCATGGGCTCGAAGAAGGCTTGATAATATTTGCTTTCAACATTTTATTTATCTCCTCAACACGATCTGTCTACATGCTTCCATGAGTCTATACGGTTTTAAATGAAACACTTTTCCCTTAGGTGTTCTAATGTAGTGCTAGGTGCCCTTTACTCTGCCTGAATTTTCTGAACATACATGGGGAAATGATGTGATTACATCTTTTAGATCTTCTTGTTGTTTAATAGATAGCTGTAGAGGACTTAATTCAAAGCTGTCTATTTTTTCTGGAACCAAACAGGATAGTACTTTGGCATGGGTGGCTGACGGGTTCTCTTTCCACTCTTTTAAGAGATTTACGTGATATAAATGTTCTAATATTTTGTAGGGCCCATGCCACTTATAGAGAAGCTTGTTTTCTGAGGTGGGTAAGAGGACCAGTATGGAAAAGGGTCTTAAGCTCACCTTCCTGTCATAAGTGGATTTTTGTGGACTCTGGGCTTTTTTTCAAATGAGTACAGACTAGATCTGGAACAAGACTCATATGTTCTCGCATTCTAGTAGCGGTTTGCGAGATGGAAATGGGTGCCTCTTTTAGTTCTTTCCAGGTTTTGCAGAGCATGTCCAGGATATCTCTGGGCTCTCTACCATAAAGTAGTTTGAAAGGAGAGAGTCCTGTATAGGGGTGAGGGGTTTTTCTCAATGCAAATAGTGCCCAAGGGATCATTCAGTCCCAGTCTTTCCTGTCCTTATCTACCAATTTCTGTAGGATTAATTTTAGTGTTTTATTGAATCTTTCCACCAAGTCATCGGTTTGGGGGATGGTACACAGAAGTTCGTAAGGTGGTAATATGAAGCATCTCTTTGAATTCTGCTATAAGCTTGCGCATAAAATGTGAACATTGATCGGTTAGTATTTCTTTAGGAAAGCCGACCTTGGAAAAATATGGGCAGAGATGTTTAAGTATTTGTTGTGTGGTATTGTTTTGCATAGGGAATGCTCTGGGGTATCTGGTTGCATGGTCAACAATCACAAGTACATACTTGTTGCCGAATTGGGATGTTTCTAAACAATGATGTCCATCCTGATTCTTGAAAAAGGGACTTCTGTGATTGGTAAGGGATTCAGAGGGGCATGTGTGTGATGTGTGTGCTAGTTTTTTGACAAATGTCACACGTCTGAACAAAGATTTTGATATCAGTGTGGATACCTGGCCAGTAAAACTTCCCACTGATATGTGCCTGAGTTTTGGATTGTCCTACGTGCCCACCCATAAAATGGGAATACGCAATCTCTAGTACAACCTTTCGGTGGGTCTTGGGCATTACTAACTGTGTCTTCAATAAGCCTTCTGTAGATGTTTCTCATCTATATAGCAACCCCTGCTTTAAGAAGAAAAAGGGGCTACCCTTCTCCATACCTTCTCTTTCTGGAAAAGCTTGTAAGAAAGCTACAGCGAGAGCTGGTTCATTTCGCTGGGCGAAGGCTAGGTCGGGATAGATGGTAGGTTCTTATCCCATTCTTTCTTCAAGGTTAATCGGTTTATCAGCTCCCCAAAGCCTAATGTACCTCTTTCTGTTTTGTCTGGTTCACTTTCTTTAAACTGAGAAAATAGAGCCCTTTTCAAAATTCCTTGAGCAATTTCATCCCCACAACGTACTTCAAATGAGATTTCACCATGATTCTGTAAGAGTACCTTTACGTCTCCTCGGAAGTCGGGAACGATGACGCCTGCTAAAACGTCTATACCGAACTCCCATGCTAGGCCAGATTTTGCAGCCAACCTTATGTACTCCCCAGGTAGAGGGTATCAAAACCAAATCGATAGGATAATAGCCTCCCTACTGCTACAGATATCAAAACCAATCAATTCTTTTGTGGCAACAGAGGGGCTAGAAGCTCTATGACTGTGTTTTTGAAATTGCTGGGTTTCCCAATAGTTTCAATTGAGTCGTATCCCACTTATGACACCATATGTAAGGAAGGCATGGTATCTAAGTAAGACAGGCACAAGTGATAACAGTTCAAGGGTGTTTATTAAACTGTAAAATAGGTGAGATAAACGCCTAATCTAAACTTATATCTAAGATGGGCGCAAGCTACGACCATCAAATAATAATAATACAGTCCTAGTAGAGTTTAGTCAAATTAAAAGGGCCTATACTAAAAAACCTATAGCCAATCCCTACCGCTATCCTACAAAAGAGTGTGGGATAATGTTCACAAGAAAAGAAAGAAGTGTTCAGAAAATGATAAGTCAGGATGTTTTGGCCAGGGTCTCCCTTCCCCACGATTTTAGCAGGGGACAATGCAGGACTCTTGAGCACAGCACACTCCTGGGCTTCTCTAGCACAAGCTCACCGTTCCTTTTCTTTTTATCAGGGCCTTCTGCACCCAAGTCTTTTCTCATGCAAAGTCTCATGCTTCAGAGGGCCTGATATGTCATAACCAACAAAACAAAAGTTCCTTGTGTATCTCAACATCGGGCGATTACTCTTTACCCTAGAATCCCCCTCAGTCGGTGTCTGATCCTTCTTTCAGCATCAGCCTCCCAAAGCACTTGCCAATTGAAAAACAGACCTCCGAAGGGCGATCTCATCTCGCTGGGTCACTCTGGTAGCCCATGGCAAGTGCGGGTTTCACAAAATCACAGTATGCACAGCGTTCTCCTCAGCCGTGCGCAAACGCCTTTTTTACAATTCCCTTAGTCGGGTTCATAATCATCAAAACCCTTCTGTAACATGTCAAAGACTTTCGATTGTACAGTGGGTTTGGCTTGACCATTGTATGACCACT
The DNA here is from genome assembly GCF_040938575.1 of Ambystoma mexicanum. NCBI lineage: Eukaryota > Metazoa > Chordata > Amphibia > Caudata > Ambystomatidae > Ambystoma > Ambystoma mexicanum. The sequence goes on along the minus strand of NC_090929.1, from coordinate 510,000,080 downwards.
TTGACACCTCCTTCTGGCCTTCCCTATGTCCTCTTGATACTTGTGGTTTCAATATTCTTTTAGTTCAACACATTCCCTTTGCTCAGGAGAGGGGTACCAGCCAGAGGCCTTCAAATGAGCGCCCATGTGGCACCGGACCACTCTATCTCTGGTACCAAGTTCTTTCACAAAAAGACCTCCGTCTATTAATCTTTTTAATGTTGCCACTGCAACCTTGAGCCTAAAACAGTCCGGTCCACTATCAGGTTCTTCCGACTCACCGGCTGTGCTGAACTCGTTGGCGTTTCTTTTGCTGCTGGAGTCAAGGACAGTACCATGATGGCAAGCAGTTCGGGCGAGAGGGTTCCATGTACCATTGACATCTATCACACCATTCGCCAGCTGCGATTCCCGGCCTTATGTTTCCTTTGTCAGAGGGTTGAAAAAGGCCAGGACAAATCCTTCCTTGACGTCCTTTCAGGTCTCGCCACCTTTCTTCTCCATTTGAACTGCCATCCTGGAATAACTGCTTCCTCGTGCATTCGGTCTTGCTCAGAGTGTGCTCTCGTGCTCCGCCTTTTATCCCTATGGGGCAGGGAAAGATCAGTCAGGTGTGTGTAGAGTTCAGCAATTGTTGAAACATGTCAGGTAAATGGCTCTGGTTTTAGTCCGTTGTTGCTCCCGTTGTGAGAAAGTGTTCATGTTGGAACAAGAGGGGGGTAGAGTTTCTAAATATCCTACTGGGCAGGATCGGGAAAAAGTGTTATAAGGAAGGGGATACCGTATGTCACCCTTCGGTGTCCCACTTCCACTCCCCGAAGACCCCAAATCCAGGTGATCCTTCTGCACTGGTTCACCCCAAGGAACTGGATCCAATAGCGATGGCCGTGTCCTGGCCACCTGGATGACATATCCCCAGGAACTAGAGGGCAAGATACCTTCAGGTTTCTCACACTGCCCAGCTGTGCCTTTTCTGTAGTGTTTTTCTAGTTTGTTATTATCGTACAGGGTGTGTTTAATTAAAGTGTATATAATATTATAGAACCTTGATTGGACACTCTTATATTTTGGACTGTAATGCTTCACTGTTTGGGTCGCTACTGACCCACATTCACACCCCTCTTAAGAGTAAAGCCTTCCCTAGGCCCACATTACCACAAAAGACGAAGGAGGCATATCTCTTGACTTTGCCTGTTTTACCTTTATGATTGTATTGGCTCTTGGTTTGTATAAGTGAGAATGCTGTGGTGTGTGAGGAATCCTTAGATGTCATTATTTTTCCACAAAGGGGAGCCCCTTCCATTGAGGCCAGGGAGTTGAGGCCGCTACCCGAAACACAGGGGGAGGATCGCAAGGGGAGAGACTCCGTCTCTGGGGACAGGGACCTGACATCTAGGGAAAAGGCATTATGATCCCCTCTCAATCACCCCTCCTAACCCTAGACCTGTGGTTCAACCCACTATTACACCCAACCACCCCATGTACCTGTGTAGGGCCAGTGACATGAAAACCACTGAGTTTTAGAAGAGCACAGGAAGATTAAAAATCAGTAACTGTCAAAGTACTGGGATGAAGAAGAGGCACAGAACCATAGACAATGCTCTATGGAACCAAAAGCCACGTTCTAGTGTTCCACGAGAGAATGGACCATACTTCGAAACCAAAGAAGGACTGTTTTCTGAGTCAAGCCATCCCTGGAAGAGCCGCAAGCAGGTGAGCCGATCGGAGTGGAAGACCGAAGAGGCTGGTGCCCTGGCCACTCGTGAGAAGGTAGGGGCATCCCTATACAGTCTGCCATGGACAGACTGACTGTAAAGCTGGTGCAGCAGAAGTCCAGGTGTGTGAGAAAGCTTGACTGCGCGGTTGAGTGAAGATAGCCAACCACAGGCTGTGGAGCCGCCACATCATGCTGAAAAGCAAAGCAGAAGAAGAGTTGGGATGGTTCGTGGGGGCCTAATAGAGTGGAGTAAGACTCAGAGGAACAGAGCAGACAAGAGCCCACAGAGCAGGGGCAAGAAGGGGACCTGTGAGGGGAGAAGTAACCACAGAGAGAAAGACAGGTCTGGGATCCACACCTACGCCATCATTAGAAATGACCGCCAATCCAACTTGTCCAAAGGAGGAGGAGTCGCATTTATACACAGGGACAATATCACCATGAGAACAACTCCCAACTCAGCTCTGCAGAATCCCTATCAGTGAAACTATCCCTTTCACCGACTAACACAGCTACACTACACCTCATTTACAGACCCCCAGGACCACCTGGCTCATTCACTGATGATATTACATCTATACTGTCTGCCAACACTAAGCCTAACTCACAGGTATTGCTACTAGGTGACCTCAATCTAGGCCTCTCCGATCCTAAGGACCACATGGCTATCGAAGTAGCCACCACCTTCGCCAATTTAGGATTCCAGCAACGCATTCTTTAACCTACTCACAATAAAGGTAGAATGCTTGACTGGATATCAGACCTCAATTGTAATACCACGGTCAGCTCTATCTCTGCTTGTGCTTGGCCTGACCATCATATCATTACTTTCCACATGCCAGCCACCAACCCTCAACCCAAACCCACCATAGCCCCTGCTATACCCACCAGGAACAAAAAAGACATTACTAGGGACAAATTGCTCCCTCTCATTCTCCCAATCCTGAACAAATGCGCCGCGCAACACAAGGGCCCCACAGTCTTAGTTGACACGTTCAATCTTACTCTGCTGAAAGCCATTAAGACTATAGCCCCGCTTAAAATACGTAAAGCCAAACAACAATCCCATCTGAACTCATGGTTCACCCCACAGCTGAGAGTTTTGCGCAAAGAAAAGTGTAAGGCCGAAGCTCTTTGGAAAAGTCTTCCTAACATGGCTAACAAAGGTTCCCTTCTCATCACCTCACTTAACTACAAGGAAGCCATCCTACAAGCCAGAAAAGAGACGTATAACCAACATATATCTCAAGCCGAATCCAACACAAAGGAGTTATTCAAAATTCTCAAAGAATTAGAATCCCCTTCACCCGTCCCCGATTCATGAAATAAAGACTGCACCTGGTGCAATAACATTCAAAAGGCACTTCTCAACAAAATAACTACTCTACAATCTAAAATCAATGCCAAACAAAACTCCCTTCTCACTCCCCCCCTAACTAAAACCCTGCCATCTAAAATGACCACTCCAGTCTCTCGCATGCCATTCAGTTTTACGCCACTCACCATCTCTGAGGTTGAAAAAATCATCTGCAACCTCAAACCTTCTAATTGTCAAGGTGACGCCTGCCCGGCACCGATCATTAAGCAATCGGCCCACAACCTCGCTCCTTTCATAACTACTCTCATTAATTCCTCATTCCAATCGGGAGTAGTTCCCAACAATCTGAAAGATGCTTGGGTCATCCCTCTCCTAAAAAAACGACCCTAGATTCAGAGATTCCAACTAACTACAGGCCCATCACTACCATCCCATTTCTTCTAAAAATATTAGACAGAGCAGCCTACTTACAGATACAGAATTACCTGGAAACAAACTATCTCCTAGTCACTAGACAATCCGGTTTCAGACCCAAGTATGGGACTGAAACAGCCCTCTTATACCTCAAAACCCAAATCGAGAATCTAAAAGATAACGGCAAATTGGCACTACTACTACTACTGGACTTATCTGCCGCATTCGACTTAGTCAATCACCAAATCCTTTGTCAACATCTGAAATCTGAAGCCCACTTTTCCGATAATGCCACCAAGTGGATCAGATCATTCCTAGACAACAGACACATGAGAGTATTTTCCCCAACCTCCTCTGCAGACCCAACGCCAGTCCCCTGTGGGGTCCCTCAAGGGCCTTGAGTATCCCCTACTCTCTACAATGTGTTCACTAAACCCTTGTTTGATGTGCTTGATTATCTGGGTGTCACTTACACTAATTATGCCGATGACACCCAGATACTCATCCCCATCTCTGGTGACTACACTGTAGACTTGAAATCCTTAAACGACATTTACCAAGTTATCCAAGCCTGGATGGTACAACATGAGCTCTGTCTCAATTATGACAAGACAGAGCTCCTCATCCTAGGTACACAACAAAGACTCAATAAGTTGAACCCTTTGTGCAGTTCCTTCAATATTGATGGCAATTCCATAAAAGTATCCAAAGACACTAAAACCCTTGGAATCCACCTAGATTCCACTCTCTCCCTCCACAGACAAACCAATGCAGTTGCTGCCGCATCGGCCTACACTTGTAAGTTGATCACAGCATGTCGCCCTTTTCTCTCCACTCAGAATTGCATCACCCTTGCTAGGACACTGGTTATGTCCAAACTTGACTACTGTAATGCACTGTATCAAGGCACCAACCAATGCAACCTTAATAAACCCCAGATCACTCAAAATAACACCATTAGAGCAGCCCTCAACATCCCTAGATCAGCACATATCTCGGAAACCAGGTAGAACCTCCACTGGCTCTCACTAGCCCAAAGGATTTCACTAAAATATCTCACCCTCACTTATAAATGGATAAATAACCAGGCCCCCATCTACCTAGCCTCACGTTTCACTCAATATGTCCCACCTCGGTCACTCAGGTCTGCTCATAGCCAGAGCCTCATGATCCCTAGGCACAAGCTCCAACCAGCCGGAGGGGTCAGCTTCCCAGTCCTGGCAGCCAAACTCTGGAACACTGTGCCTCTACCTATTATAAATCTATCATATCTGAACCTATTCAAACACAAAGCTAAACTCTGGTTAGCCACCTCAGATGACCAACTTTCAGCCTGAAAACCCGATTAACTTGACTTTATTTATGCCTGACTAACCTGTATGCACTGTGCCTGTATTTCTATGCTTTGCACTCATTGTTTTCTATAATGACCTCCATTGTTGTAACCACTGTTTGAAGATATGTGTCCGGTTGCCTCCGGGCCTGGTTTGCGCTATACAAATAAAACAAATACAAATACAAATACGAGAGAGAAGTAGTACAAATGATCTTTGTGGCAGTACCTGGCGGGAAGGTAAACCAGGTCTGCCAAACCAGAGCATCAGAGAAACACAGGTCTGGGACCCTGTCAGGAAAGAGCACTATTCCAGATGGTCCATGTGGTTCAGATGGGTAAAGCAGCGGTTTATAGACCATGTATTCTCTGACATTTTACTACTTACGTAGAAGTTCACTTAGACGACATTCTAGTTTTTTCCAACACCCTCCAGGAACACATCATTCATATAAAAGAAATGCTATGAAGATTCTGATAAAATCATTTGTTTGCTAAGCTAGAGAAGTGTACTTTCCATCAAGCAGAAGTACCTTATTTATTTTGTCTGAAGAAGGCACCTCATTGGATCCCTCAAAGATCAAAGCCATCCTTCAATGCAAGGCACCGTCTACTGTAAACGAAATTAAACGCTTTCTAGGCTTCTCAAACTTTTACAGGAAATTCATATCAAACTTCTCCAACAGGATCAAACCCATCACAGAACTTCTGCAAAATGGAAAAAGATTTGTGTGGAATGCTTCTGCTCAGTCGGCCTTCCAGGAATTAAAAGAATCGTTCACATCGGCTCCTATTCTAAAGATCTGAAACCAACAATGTCAATTTATCTTGGAAACCGATGCATCACACTCCGCTATCGGAGCAGTGTTAAAACGAAAACTTACAGACGGGTTTGAACACCCGGAGGCATACCTTTCTAAAACCCTAAGCAAATTGGAGTTCAATTACACTGTATTATAGAAAGAGCCACTGGCGATAAAGATAGCCGGTCAGGAATGGCGTCATTTTTTGCTAGGCTCTGTTTACCCGTTCAACATTCGAACCGACCACCGGAATCTGAAGGTCCTTCAACTAATGGAATGCCAAAACAGTAGACACGCTAGGTGGGCTTACTTCTTCTCCCAATATGACCTTGTTTGGCATCTATTCCTGGAATGCAAAATGTTCAAGCCGGCGCACTATCGCGTTCAGCAGAAGCCACAGCAGAAACCCCTCAAGGATTGAGAATATTCCCTCAGGCCACCTTTGTGTTTTCTGTAGGAGACCTTATCGAACTGATTAAAAGAAGGACACAAAGTCTACTACCTGGGTTACAACAGATTATCCATCAATATCAACTCCCAAAGTCTCAGGATTTATTGTTTCATGATCAACAACTGTTGTACCGTCCAAAGCACTGCAAATTCAAGGCCTATCAGTGTGTCATGATGCCAAAAGTGCAGGGCACCGTAGAATTCCCAATACTTTTGAACTCATAAATCAGCATTTCTGGTGGCCTACAGTTCATAAGGATATCAAAGACTATGTTTCTCCATGTAACGTGCATCTACAAGTTAAAGTTCCTCGTCGGAAACCATTTGGACTATTGGTACAACCTGATATACCCATGCAACCCTGGCAACATATTTCTACTGACTTCATAGTGGAATTGCCAATATCCTTTTATAACACCACTATCATGGTAACTGTTGATTCACTCACCAAAATGGTTCATTTTCTTCCTCTGCCACAGATTCACACAGCAAGCCAAATGCCTAGATGTTTTTTGCAATCTCTTTCAGTTACATTGATTACCTGCGAAGATCACCTCTGATAGAGGAACCCAGTATACCTCAGCGTTTTGATCTTGCTTATGCAAGTCCAGTTATTGGGAATAGAAAGAGCTCTGTCATCGGGTTATCACCCTCAGACAAACGGGCAGACGGAACGAGTAAACCAGTCCCTCAAACAGTATCTTTGTTGTTTCGTTTCTGCGACACAGGACAACTGGAGTGAACTTCTGCCCTTTGCAGAGTTCGCATACAATAACACTTTACATTCCTCCACTGGAGTTAGTCAATTTTTCTGATCCTATGCCTTCCATCCGGTTGCTGTTCCTACAGCCCAAATAACAAACCAGAAACTGCCTGCTATCGATGCTCTCATAGAGGATATCAAGAAAGGTCAAGCTACCACCCTTGAGGCATTAGAAAATTCCAGAGTTACCATCAAGAACAATGCCGACAAAAGAAGGACTCCATACCCTACCTATGCAGTGGACGATAAAGTTTGGTTGTCATCTAAGTTTCTCCCCAGTCGACCTAAACCTACAAAATTAGCTCCAAGATACTTGGGTCCATTTGTGATCTCCCACATCATTGGACCAGTGGCTTATCGCTTAACATTACCTCTTTCCTGGAAACAAATAAATCCTGTTTTTCATGTGTCTCAATTTAAACCACACATCGCAGACCATTTTAAAAGGGCACCTTTAAGACCTCCTGGGGTAGATACCATTCAAGGACCTGAGTATGACATTGCTGCAATTTGTGTTTCCCGTAACTTCCATGGCAGACTTCAGTATCTCAATGACGGGAAAGTGTACAGACCCGCTGAACATTCCTGGGAGTCTGCATCTGATATGCATTCTACCAGACTGCTACAAAGATTCCAGAAGAGACATCCCTGGATACCTGGGGCAAGTACGCTATGGCAGGGGCATACTATCAGCAATCAGCACTATTTCAGATGGTCCATGTGGTCCCGATGGGTAAAGCATCGGTATTGCCATTCATTATTACTTCCAAGATGGAAACAGACTGCTCCGGCATCGCAAACCACGCAACACAGTCTAGTTGTTTTCCAAGATGGCGGTCTCCCGTGCCTGGCACCGGCGGCAGAAGCAGATGATAGACCCGGATAAAGGACCTGCGTAATGGTAAGTGGATGCATTGATTCTGTTTTGTGGCATTGACGTTACCTAATCTGATTCTCTTCTTCCTTCCTTTTTACGGCACCTGTGTCGCCCTGTTACATTTGTTCCCTCTTGTTTCTCTCTTTCTTACGTGCTCTCGCAGCCCTCCAGTTTCTCCCCCTTCTGTCTTCTCCTTCTTCTCCCCGTGCTACCGCTACCTCCTGCTGTTGCCATTACGAAGTTGCTGCCTCATCTAGAGATTTCAGTCCACGCCTGAGTCACCATCCATCTCTCTGTCTTCCTGGCAATTCGTTGTCATCGGCTCAACACAAGAGTTTTTCTGCCACAAGAGGGTTTTTTTCCCTAGCGGACTTCCCAGAGGATTCTACTGATTTCCTTCCTATGGAGTCACAAGAGTCTTTGGGGCGGTGTTGCACATTTATCAGCAGCGTTCTTTGGGCAACTTTCAGGTCAGTGCTTACTCATTATTGGCAGGATAGTGGACCAGGTCTGTCCAATGAACCAAGTGTGAGTCAAAAGAACTTTGTAAATCATATTCTTTGTGACAGTTCTTGGCAGGATAATGAACCAGGTCTGTCCAACGAGCCGAATAGAGAAACACAGGTCTGAGATCCACGATCTGAAAAGGCAAGATAGAGTGCCCATCTTCCTAGTTCTTAAGACAGCCTGGAAAGTACCACAATTGCACAGAGGTTCCGGAGCCAGATCAAATTAGACTCAGTGACGGAAATAGGCAAAGTGCCCGGCAAAACCCAGCTTTAGTAAAATCCAAATAAAGCAGCGACAGCTTACAAGCATAAAATGTTGTTGTTCTCACCATACCTATCCAAACAGTTGCTTTAATGCTACAAATGTGTCATCGATGACATCATAACATAATGTCAGTTCACAAAACCTACAGGGAACGGAGATTGGATGTTAATAGTGACAGCATATACATTCTATAAGGGTTAGAGTTCTGATTGGGTTACGCCTGTATGATGGCTCCTCTTTAGACCACGGGCCTCATTATGAGCATGCTGGTCCCATTAGGACTCAATGGGAATGGGGAGTAACTTTTTCTGGCGACAGGGCACGGTTCAGGGACGCCCAGTGATTCCCCATTGCCAGGCGCCAGATAAAAAGCATAACTCCGGCGGCAGCCTACCGTTTTTATCAGCATGGCTACCGCCAGAGTTATAATGAAGCCATCATCTCGACAAAAAACTATTGGTTGGCATAAGACGTACTGGGCTGGCTAGCATTAGGGGTTTTCATTGGTTGTCTTCATACTAACCAACCTTGGGCAACTGGCAGGTCGTCAAGACATGAGCCACAGAGGAGTGGGGGGAGAGAGGCCCATGGACTGCTTTCCCTCAATTAAAGAAAATATCATCCCTCATTCCTAGGCCCATTTTCATGGTAACCTTGGCTTGGGTTGCTAGCTACTGTCTTATCTCTGCACGGATCTGTCTTATTGTTATTTCGGCACTTTGAGTTTTCATGAAGTCTTGAGGCCTTTCATTTACTTAGCAGCTTGTTGCGGCTTCCATTTTGAAAAAATGGCTGCCCATTTCTCTCGCGTTTCTATGTCAGTAAGCTTTAGTCGCGCACCATTTATGTTGCATTCAGCTTGTACATTGTTTATATTAGTGTTCTTCATGTCTTATGAATGCCATGTAAATATTCTTCATGTATAAATGCATGTATTAACTAGTGTTCTTTAAGTTGAGTGCACATTTGCTTCATTTCTAATGCATTCACATGTATTGTTTCATTGTCAGTTTATTTATTCTTGCCACCTTTAGCTTAGATCATGTCCATCTCCTGTTGTACCTGCCTGGGATATGGGCGGTATGATTGCCGTAGTGAGTAACATTTCTCACCTAAACGGTATTGGGTCAGGGGAGGGACAGTAGTTATTGAAGACCTATTTATCTGTCTCCCAACATTCCCCCTTCTGGTCAAATCCTCAACCACATTCTCCTACTTGTCCTGCCCCACATATTCTTTTTCGGGCATTGTGAGACAGGCATGATATCAAGAGAGACACAGACTCAAAGGTAACAGTTTCAACACCTTTATTTAATAAAGTTCTGGGTTGGTGTAATACCTAACTGGCCTTAGCTCTAGCTGATTGTTCCCTCAACTGAAGTTTCTAAGGGCCGTCGATTTCTGAAAGTCTAAAACCAAAATCTGTCTATGTCTAAACCTGTGCTTGCACTCACTCTTTGACAAAATGTGATAGGAAGTATTCTTAAAGAAGAATAGTGGTTAAAAAAGAAAAGGTATACTACAGCTGGTTTCAGGTAGTCTTACCAATAGGTGTAGTGCTGCCAGTTCAAAATAGTTAAACTCAAAAGGGTTGCCCTTGGATCCTTCCACGAAGGGCTCTTGCAGTAAGTCAATGGAGTTTACAATGCCTGTGGGTCTCTTGGGGTTGCCTTACCCAAGCTCTGATCTTTCCAAACAAAAACAAAAAGGGTTTCCCTTGGTTCCATGTAGGGCTTTTGTAGTAAGTCAATGGAGTTTACAATGTCTCTGGGTCTCTTGGGGTTCCCTTCCCCAAGCTTTGGTCTTTCCAGTTCCAGATAAAAAAGACACAGTTCCTGTTAGGCCTCTCAGGGTTTCCTTCCCCAAGTCTAGGCCTCTCTTCACAAAGTTCAACAATGCCTTTAGTGGGCCTCTTAGGGTTCCCTTCCACAAGTCTAGGCCCTCTTTACGAAGTTCAAAACAAAACAAAATTTAACACAATTCTTCTTAGGCTTCTCAGGGTTCCTTTCCCCAAGCTTATGCCTCTCTGTTTCCAAAATAAGTATTCAGCTTTATTAGGCATCTCAGGGATCTCTTCCCCAAGCTTAGGCCCCTCTAGTTTCAAACACAATTTCAGCTTGTCAGGATGTACCCCTTTCTTATATACAGTTTCTTTCACATGCAATAATTTGATGGGGTAGAATCAGAGACTTTCGAAAACGCCAGGCTCTTTGCTCCTCCCAAGCGCAACCACTCTGATCTTTCGACCCTCTCTTTGTTTCTTGTACTTGTTTTCCTTTTAACCTTTCATCTTCAGGTACTTTCTACACCCCTTTTATCTCTCTGTATTTCTTTCACTTTGTTGTGCACATTTGCACTTTCTTTTGCTTGACTTTCTCAGTGTTGTGCATCTTGCACACTTCCTTCTTTGTATCGTGCACACTTGCGCCTTTCCGTTTCCTTGTCGTGCCTCTTGCATACTTCTTTCATTCTTCTGTGCACTTTTTTCCTTCTTTCAGGTTGTTTGCACCCTTTTCTTACTTCTATATCTCTTTAAATGTCTTTACTCTGGACTGTGCTATATTCTGCGCCACTAGCGCACTTTCTCCTTTCCACTTTCCTTCTTTCATACTTTCTGTTCTTTTATGCTTTACCAAGTTATCCAAGCCTGGATGGCACAACATGAGCTCTGTCTCAATGATGACAAGATAGAGCTCCTCAACCTAGGTACACAACAAAGACTCAATAAGTTGAACCCTTTGTTCAGTTCCTTCAATATTGATGGTAATTCCATAAAAGTATCCAAAGACACTAAAACCCTTGGAATCTACCTAGATTCCACTCTCTCCCTCCACAGATAAACCAATGCAGTCGCTGCCGAATCGGCCTACACTTGTAAGTTGATCACAGCATGTCGCCCTTTTCTCTCCACTCTTGCTTTTTGCTCCGGGCTGCTTTACAGAATCTTGTCTTTCTCCCTTTCCGCTCCAGCCAACCGCATGCTTCCAAGTTTCTTTCTCACACTTGTTAGAAACTCACCGGGTAGCGTAGCGTTGGCGAGCAGCCTTTCCTGGATGCATTGGGTCGAGGTCAGGGTCTCACCACCTGCCCCTCAGGCATCCTTTTGACCAGCACACGTCCCAAGGGAATGAGCATTTCCCTGAACACTGCTAGCAGGATACAGGCTGCCTCGCTCCGGCTCATTGGAGACACGGCTCCCTAGCCACGCTGCAGTCCCTCACAAACACCTGGCCAGCGTCTCAGCATGCCGTTCTCCTCTGGATCCTCCAGGCTTCTCTTCCTGCAGCTCCCTGCTCCTTTGTTCCTCTGGTCCAGTCAGCATCCCCAGCTCGCTCTCTGATTCTGGAAGAACCACCCTTTTCATACTGCAGGTGAGAGTCAATTGGAGTCAGGTGTGCATGGTTGGGGAAAAGTGCCTGACCTTATCTGATTCTATTAGTGGGGCAATTCAAAGGTGTTAGATGTTAGGCCTCACTTTGCATCCCTATGTTGTTTCTATAGGTAATCTTCATTGCTCCTGATCACCTCTTGCTTGTCCTAGTTCTTACTGGAAATGGGGAGGGGGGAATGGGGTGTGATTGGAAAGACTGGAAGACTGAGGGAGCCTGAACTTGTCTCATCCTCTTTTCAGTGCCAGGTGTGGGGACTTGTTGGGACCCATTAAGATGAGGGAGTGATGCTAAATCCCCTTGTTTACTGAAGGGGGATATCTGGGAGGAAAAAGGTATGTTCCCAGTATACCTTTTGGGTTTTGAGGGAGGAGAGACAAGATTAGTGTTAAGAGTTGAATAAGGGCTTGCTCTCTCTAGATGTCCACAAGGTTTTATCTTCCCTTTTAGTGAGAGAAGGTTAAGGGGCAGGATGGGACTTGGGTGCCAATATCCCATGAAAAAAGAGGGTGGGTAGGATGGATTGGGGCAAGGAATGTGGGAATACCATGTCTCACCTTTGGATGCTCTCTCCGCCGTACACAAGGACCCCCTGCCCAATTGACCCTCTCCTGCATGTCCTCCAGGACTGGGATCCAAGAGCAATTACCCTCCCGAGGCCACCTGAACAAAGGATCCCTGGGGACTATTTGGAGAAGGCACTCAGGTTTCTTACAGTATCCATACTTTAGTCACCCTCCTCAGGGTGCTGGTATGTCTATCATGTTCGTCCATGCTCCAGGTCAAATAGCAGCATTCTCCATTGGAATCACAATATATCCAGTGCTCTGTGGAATTTGTGAGGGTCCTGAGGACAAGTAAACTTTGATTCTTGTGTGGCGATATGGATTTCCATTGCTTAGGCACGGGTTATGTAATCTTTTTGGGTATACTTATGCACATGAGCATCCACATCTATTACTATTTTCATTCAACCTGCTACTTTGGCAGCCTTTTTTCATCCTTTTATTGCTATTTTTAGAACACAGGAAGCCAGAAGTATCAGTACTACTATGGTTATTTATATTTTGAATGCACTAGCTAGCCAGGTGGGAATCCAGGAAAACAGGTAGCTAAATCAGTCATCATTTTCAATCTTTTCCACTTCCTCCATCATTTTTGTGTGCAGTTCTGTTAAGGTGACTGTGGCCTCTGTGAGGGTTCCATTCTCCTCATCGTGGGAGGGTATATATATATATATGTGCAGCAAGAAGGTCCAATTTCTGCACACACACACCCCCCTCCATGGCTGTTATCAGATTGACAGCAAACATGTTATGGATGAGTTTTACTGCCCTCTACTCTTATGTCATTAAAGCATGTCACGGTTGCATTGATTGGTTGCAAAAACTCCCATTTGGTTATTTGTAACCATTTTGCATTCATGGATGCCTGCAAACCGGGAGTTTTGAAGGTTGTAAAGAACACTGCCGTCCTACCTAACAATTTATGCACATCTAGTATGTGACCATAGGCCTCTAATGATTTAGCCGAAAAATAGTTTTCCATTTTACTGCATTTAAGGGTAATTATTCCCACCAGAGAGCACAACCATCCCCAATTTTGAGGGAGCTGTATAAAGCCTTTTGAACCAGAGGCCCAATAGTGATCCATAATTACGGCAATGCCAAATTTCATAACTGGTATATCCATGATGTGTTTGCATCCCTAATTTTTGCCAACTTTCACTGGCTCATTATTTCTAAAAACATAACTTCGGTGCTTGTATTTTAGCTTTGGGAAGTGGTCCTGCTTCATCTGCCACCCACGTTAAAAGTTTGTCAGTTTGGTTTCTTTCTTCATGGCAGACTTGCATATATGGATGCAGACACCACTGCGGCTGCTCTTCACCCAATTACTCTGTCAACCCATTCCCCTGAGGAGAATACATTTCCAGTTATCGACAATTGTGGCCTGTTAAAACGTAATGAATCTGCATTGCCTGGGCATCTATGCATTGTATCATTTCATGAGCCACTATCTGGACCTCACCTTTGTTTGGGCCTCTCAGCATAAGTTTTAGCACCTTCTGGGAGGTGCTTTATCTATCAGACATGCTTCAACATTATCCATCATGTGTTTCTCCTTTATATAGTTATCTAAATATGGGAAGTCTGCTGTGACATATTTTATACCAGCTGATTGTCCTTCAAATTGTCCTCATGTCAGGCACAGTAAAAGATGTAACAAGCAATCTGTGCTGGGTGCAATTACTTCTTGAGGTATGAATACTCTAGAGGCAGTCATGGCATTTGGGATAAGTGAGCAATCAAAACAGCACTCATCAGATGTTTTCTCTCCCTACTACGCTCGTGTGCTGGTACCACAAATTATTAGTGACATGGGCAGTGCCAGCCATATAGTTACTCAGGTGCATAGAGTCATCTAACACACTTCTTTTTATTCTTTTCATCTGCATGCTTACGATAAGGAATTCATTTGTTGCCATTTCACTTGTCATTTTATCAATAGTTTTATTTTTGTTTACTGGTCTAGCTACATTGTAAAGGACCACTTTACTTAATGCCATTTACATTGCAAAGGACCAATTCCCTTAATGCCATAAGAATAATAAAATAGAGGCTACAAAATGTAAAGAATGTTACTATAAGCATAATTGCTAATGTGTCTACATTTTGCAAATAATTGGAAGTGTTTCTCTTTCTGAGTGCTAAAAGCTAATATCTACCAGTATTGAATAATTACATTGTTTCCACCCGAAGAAGTCCTTTTAACTTTCTTTAAAGAATGTGTATTTACAGAAAGAAATGTGACAATATTGAAAGGAAACTTCTTTCTAAAACAAGGTAGGCTTTTATATTAAACAGTAATACGGCAAAACAGACGTTGCATGCTCCTAAAAAGAGATAAGTGTCCGTCAAATAGGATAAAACCAAGAAAATTATAATTGCTGTAGGGAACATTTGTTATTTTCTTTTTTCTGTGGAAGTATTTGTGCTTTATTTCAAGCAAGAGTCATTGCACAGACGTTGAACAGTCTTGTTTGTATATCTATAGATGTGTTTTATTCTTTTTTCTCCTGATTGGTCCTTGTCATCGATCTTGTTTGGACTCTTCCCACGTCTTCTTCACTTTTATACTCGATGTTGGCAGGCAGGAGGGGTCTCTCTTTTGTAGAGTTTGACACCGCCGAGGTGCAGCCGGGACTGCCTTTCTTGGAGCTTTACTGCTGTCGGTGTAACCGCTTCGACGATAAACTTTCCCTCAAAACGGGGCATGTGTCATCATCTCATAAACGTTTTGCAAAAGACTTTGTCTCCTTGAAATAGTACTTCATTTCATTGTTATTGATATACTTACAGCCAACTTGGCTTTGTATATACAAACATACACATAAAAACATAAAATAAAATATATATCATAAAATCTACATATCTTCATGTCGGGACAAATCTTGTCAAAGCCAAATCACTATAAAAGTCCTTGTGATAGATCACCTAAAATCTCAATGCATATTTGATAAAAAATGTAACCATATGATAAATAATATTGACATTATTATCTTCAATTAAACGTGTCCATAAATCAAGCATATCAGCACAATTCCTTATATTGCAATACAATTTAATGTGTTTGTTTCCAATAATATTCAGGCTTGGCTACTAACACAAGATTTGCTTTTTGACCTTCAATCTCAAGAACTTGAGTCACATTAAATTTGATTAATAAATATTGCCTCATTATATTGCTCCTTGGAAATGCTTCTATATAGGTCGGCACTTGTTTTTGCGTTAGGCAGTACTGGATGAAAGGACCACTATTTACAGTTGATACCAATCTTACGACATCTACCTCCTTGCTAAATTCACTTAATTTCCTCTTAGCCATTTTTTTCTGCACCAACTGGGTATGCCCAGGGATGGTTTGTTCAAACCCTAGCATCCAATTGGTGTGTTTATTGAACAATCTATCCAATGTACCAAACAGCTCATAATCAATCATATCTCTATACTCAAAGGAACACATCAACCATTATTGTCCCATTTCCAGGCTCAACAGTTTCTCATAGCACATCACCATTCTTCCATATGTCTCTTCTAGCATGCTTCTACTATCGAACTCCAGACGGAGATACTCCACTGATAACGTATTTGGCATTCTAAACAGTGAGCGCAGAATTTTATTTTCCAATTCTTTCATTTCTTCCATATGTTTTTCATCCCACACTTCCACGCCATATAGCATGCAGGGTACAATTGTAGAAGAATACAAAAGTAAGATTGTCTTAATGTAACAACCTCCCTGCCTGCTCATTCAGGCACTCAGTGTCTGAGCAATTCTCATACGATTGTCCTAGTTCTCTTCCCAGTGAACATTCCATTTTAGTTTCTCATCAACCAATACTCCCAAGTATTTATAACATCTTACTCTTTCAATGGGGTTCTGATTGATCTTCCAGACAAATTTCTATTCACAGTTTTTTTTGTCTCCCCTTCACCCCCACAAAAGCCATTATTTTCATCTTTCCAATATGCATAATCCATTCATCTTAGCATATTCACCAGGTGCATCAAGCATTCTTTGTAGCCCTCACAGAGTGTGATTTAGTGAGAGGAGGTCACCTACATATAGCCTAACTAACTTAATTTCAACACTCTTTCAAAGTTCAGGCCACAGATTGATTAAAGACCTCTATCAGGTCAGCAAGGTGTAGATTGAAGAGGGCCGGGGCCAATATGCAGCCCTGCTTAACACCCTGCAAGGTTGGAAATGATTTAGATAGTCTACCCTCACCATTCAGTTGCAATCTGACACTGGTATCTCAGTGCAGCAACATTATCATGGTCAACAGTTCATGAGGGATATTCCTTGCAACTAATGTATTCCATAGACGATTCCTTGTGACAGTGTCAAATGCTGCACTGAAGTCAATAAATGCACCATACACTGGGAGTTGGTGTCTGGTCCAGGCATGTTCAATTGCAGATTCCAAGATGAGCAAAATATGAGTTGCACTTGATTTTGCTCTAAAACCAATTTGGTTAGGAGGAAGAATCTTGTTTATTTATTTTTAGATTTGTAAAATGCCCAAACCCTGAGGCCCCCGGGCACTGTTGCAATGAGTTACATGACACAAGCTTAGATGAAGAAATTTTACAATCATTTACATGAAAGAACAGAAGCTCAGATGAAGAAATGCACATATTGGCATAGATGTAAAGAGGAAGGCTGTAGCACTTAGTTATATGAACAGACAACCTTAACAGATGCAAGGTACATATTGGCGTAGGTAAGAACGAGATTGCTGATGCTCGGTGTTAGACAAAGAGGTGGGTAAGGAGTTCCACTGGTGTGCTGCTATCGAAGGAAAGCTCACCCTACCACCCTTGGCTCTCTTGAATTTGGGGCAGGTGTGTCTGTGTTGGTAGGTAGATATGACTGGTCTAGAAGAGCTTGTTCTCTGTATCTTGTGGACAAGATAGGGTGGGGCGGTGTTACTCAAGCATTTGTGCGTAATCAATAGTGTCTTGAAGCTGATCCTTTCTTTGATTGAGAGCCAATGGGCATTTTTCCAAGCTGCTGAAATGTGATCTCTTCTCGGGATGTTCAAGGGCGCACGGAGAGCGTTATTTTGAATTGTCTGCAGTTTGTTTATGTTCTGTTTAGGGGTACTGGCATACAGAACATTACAGTAATCCAATTGTGCGCCTGTAATGGCTCCGGTGATGATCAGGCAGTTCTCAGGTGTAAGGATTTGTCCAGTGGCGGTGAGGAGCTTGGCCGTGTAGGCTGCCGATGAGGTGACAGCACTTACTTGTTTGGTGAGGGAGAGGGCAGAGTCAAGGTGGACGCCCAGCATTTTTACTGAGTCTGAGACTTGGATGAGAATTCTGTCTATGGTAAAGGAGGAGTATTGTGAACTGAGCATCTGTAGACTGGCAGGTGAGCCCGCGAGAAGGATCTCTGTTTTTTCATCATTGAGAAAAAGGTGGTTTATAGCCATCCAGGTTTGGGATTGGGGGTTTTGTTGTTGAGAGTGCGGAAGTCCTCTTCATAGGAGCCTGACAGTGGGATCAGGATTTGGGTGTCATCGGCATAATTGGGGTATGTTGTGCTGATGCTATCAAGAATGTCGAAAAATTGTTTAGTGAAAATGTTGTATGTGGATGGGGAGACGCCTTGGGGAATGCAGCAAGGAATGGATATGGTGGATGCATTAGCTGTGTCGGAGAAGACTCTCATGGTTCTTCCATTGAGGAAGGAGGCCATCCAGGCAACTGCATTTTCTGAGAAGTTGGCTGAGGTGATGAGATGGTGGCAATGGGTATCGTGGTCGACCAAGTCAAAAGCGGCAGAAAGGTCGGGAGCATGGCTGGTTTTCCCTCATTTCTGAGCGAGTCTAGCTGGATTTTCAGATCAGGTAGGTCAGATTCTGTGCAGTGCACTGGGTGGAATCCTGATTGACAGATGCCTAAGATTTGGTTGGTTTCTAGGTAGGCTTGAATCTGATTGTAGGCTACTCTATCTAGGAGCTTGAGCAGGAATGGGCGGGTGGTTATGGGGTGGTAGTTGTTGGTTAGGGAAGGATCAGGGTCAGGGGAGAGTTTTTTGAGGAGCGGGCGGACCCAGGATTCCGTAAGGCTGACGGGTACTTGTTTAGCTGCTAAAGAGGAGTTAATGAAGGTAGTGATGAAGGGTGTAAGAGATTCAGCACAGTGCTTGATTATAGATGCTGGGCATATGTCAGCCATGCAGTTTGCGGGTTTGAGGTTGTTGATAATTTTCTCGGTTTCAGCTTCTGAGATGTCTCTGAATTGGAAGGGAGGGAGGTATGTGTTATGACAGGGGGATGCAGTGTGGTGGCTAATTTGAGTTTAATCTTTTGCTGGAATAGGTGAATTTTGTCTCACATGGCACCATGATTCGTCCTTATCAATGATGTCAGAGGGAGAGGTGGTTGTTTCGAGCTCCATGAGGATTTTAAAGAGCTATTTGGTGTTTGAGTTAGCTAGTTGGATTCTTGTGTTGTATACTAGGGCTTTGGCTACAGTGATTGCTTGTTTGCAATCTTTTGCGAAGTTAAAAAATCTTATACTCCATAATTCATTGGTTCAGTTGATCCTGTAAAACCCTTAAACATATTTTGGCTGGGATGTCTTCCAGCAGCCTTAATTGTGAATAGGTAGTATGTTACTTTCCCTCCATGATGGTGGAACCATGCAATACTTTCCAATACTCGTGAAGCGTAAATGTAGTGGATTAGCACATGTGCTCGGAAACATCCTGGCCAGCCCATTGCATGTCTCATCAGGGTCAGCTGCCCGAGAGATATGCAACTTCTAAATTATCCTGGTTATATCTAGCACTGAGGATTTGCATTTCCAGGTCTCAAAAAACATGTGTACCAATTATGTCAGCTGGTTCGGACCCACCCAGTGTGTTCCCTATGTGCGTACACCAAACCTCCTCAGACACGCTATTAATGGGGAGCGCCTTCTTTGGCTGTCCTCTAGTCACCATCCATATGATATGGGATTTATAACATACCTATACACAAGTGTTTCATGTTGTTGTTATTCCTAGCATGATTGGCAAGCTGCATCCAGATTTCATGCTCGCATCATAAGTGATGGTCCCTTAGCCAACCTCGATATGTCACTTTGAGTGCCTTAATTTTCATAGTAACGTGAGAGGTTTTCAGTTCACTTGATCTATCACATAATATTTGAGCTATGTCATGTCTGAGTATTTTTTTAACTTGTATTCTTCAATCAAAGCGTCTACCATTACTAATAACTCTATTCCAAATTTCGCTAATGCTATTATTATTTCTTTTTTGTTGAGTCATTTATTTAATACCAAATGTTAGAGCTGAGAACTCCTCTATTAATAGAGGCCCACCAGTCTCACATTCACTCACCCATCTCTCACTTTAAAGCGTTAGTTCCCTTTTCGCCACTATCCTACCTTTTTCCAGGGAGGTCAAATTCCATTGTGCTCGGTTAGTGGCATTTATAAAAAATGTCTCCATTTAAGTCATGCTGTCCTGCACTTTCCTTAGATGTCAACATAACACAGATTGGCATATGATCGCTCTCTTCTCTTGTCAATATTGCTATGTCCTCTACCAGACCCAGTGCTACTTGATTAACAAACACATAATCTATGGTAGTGGCACTCTTTCCACGTATTTGTGTACAGGCTTTATGTGCATCACCCGCATAGTGTCCATTTAACATTATTAGTTTATACGAGTAAAGCATCGCTGCCCATGCTTTGCCCTGCAAGTTATAGGCTAACGGCTCATCTGGAGTCGAAAACCTGCAGTGTGTATGCCAATCTTCGCATTGATGTCACCTACTATCTAGATTGGTAAGTTCGAATCTATCCCATTCAAGATTCCCCTTACAGTCTCTACATTTTCTTTGCGTGTCACAACAGTCGGAGGATAATATATTTTTATAATGGTCATCTCCCTATACTCCCCAAATATACAGTTAATTTTAACTACTTGTACCATAGAGGACAGTCAACTAGTTTCAACAATACCCCATGGATGACGTACATATATCAATAGACCCCCTTAGGTCTATCAAGTGGTCCTTTTACAGACAAGACCTGTGATGTTGTTCTACCATCTATTTCGCATAATTGTGTCATCCATGTCTCTTGAAGAGCTACGATACTGAATACGTTTATGTGTGCCAGCAAGCCATCATCCGCAGAAAGGTGTACAAAGCCCCTTCTGTTTAATGAGCATAGCATACCATTGTCATCGTAACATGTTAGAGAAATGTGCCTTAAAAAGACCTTGGGCAGGTATTGCCAGTACCCATCATTGTTACTAACATCATCTTTGCTTGTTTCTTTCTGACACAACTCATCATAACCACCATTGGTTACATCTCTCTCTTCATTCTGTTCTGCATCGTATTTGTTCCATTACTCTGCATCACACTTGACCCAATTCGTGGGACATGATCTCCTTCAACATTTAACTTTGTTGAGCGTGTCACAATTCAATTTATTTCTATCAACATGATTACAACCACACAACTGTAGCCAATCTTGAAAAGATCATCTTCCTATTGCAGGATATAATCTATTATTGAGTTATTTCCAAACCATATATTGGATACAAAGTGGGTTGTGCACTCTGAATGGTCCACAATTTTCATCCACCTTAATAACTTGTAAGGGAACCATACTATGTAGCACATGCAACAAAGATGCTCTGTTTAAGGGAGGATTTGAGCCACAGAGACAGATTTCACCTGTTGGGCTTTGACCCCATCCACATTTGCTATTTATTTATTGGAATTCTTATAAACTTGTTAACATGTTTACAATCAACATTTTCACTCAACTGGGAATACTCATTACCCCTTGTTTGCAATACTATTTGGGTTGAACTGGGTTGATCTTTCATTGATGTTACTTGACATTCTACCACATTGTTCGGATTTGCACTTCTGTTTATTTCCCCATTCCTGTTCACCACTTCATCGCTCACAAACAGACATTGCACATCCTCCAATACCTCATTCCTGTCATCATCACCTGCCCTCTGTATATTCTTCCTACGTCTATTGTGTTGTACAGCGCCATTCATGTTACTACCATTTGTGTTTTGTTTTGTAATCACATACCAGGTTCAGACATATAATTACAGATATCACTCATCGACTTTGCTCCCCCTTGGAGAGACTTTCCTGTCGATGCTACAGACCATCAGGATCACTATTGCTTTATCTGGAGCTAAATCTCCTGGTTCTGGTTGTTTCCCTTTCTTTCTCTTTGAGGTCATTATAATCAAATTTTTCAAATCACACAGCACTCCACTCACTCCACTCACAGGAGCTATTTCTATTTGGTTTATGTTGTTATCCTTTTCATGAACAATACAAGCATCAGTGATTTTTGGTCTAGTCCGTTTAGCATATATAACGCATGTGATATTTTCTTCTTATTCCTCTTTTTTACACCTTTTTTAAGTTAGTAGGTGTGGGTATAGATGTGACTGCTGAGGACAGCACACATCTCTCAATAGTGTCAATGTGGAGTCTTGTGGTCAACATTTCAATAACCTTACATACACTTCTTGTTTCTGGAAATAGCACTGGTGGTCTTAGTAAGGTCTTAGGATCAACTTGTTCATTTGCTTCATCAGTCTTCTTCGAACCTCCTTGCTGCGATTGTAGCTGCTGAGACAAACATTTAAGAGATTCCATCATAGCTGTCAAATAATCGTGCATTTCTGTCCCTAACACAGTAAAAACATTTTTTGCATCAGTGTGAGCACGAGTGGTAGGAGCAAGGAGTGTGTGCAATCAGCGTACCATCACCAGCTCTGTGGAGTCAAGTGATGGTCAGATGCAGGCTGATTGCATAATACAAATAGGCCTATAGGCAGGCAATGGAGCCAACCTTTTTTCAGTGTCTCTTTCTGTTTGGCA
The DNA here is from genome assembly GCF_040938575.1 of Ambystoma mexicanum. NCBI lineage: Eukaryota > Metazoa > Chordata > Amphibia > Caudata > Ambystomatidae > Ambystoma > Ambystoma mexicanum. The sequence continues at coordinate 509,977,806 of NC_090929.1, read as the reverse complement.
ATCTGCTCCTTTATGAGGTCATTGAAATCATCACAGATTCTGTTTGCTTATGGGTGGTAAGCGGATGAGAATTTATGCTTAATACCCAACAGGATAGTGATGTGCTCAAATACCTCATTTACCAAATGTGGTCCATTGTCAGACCGGAGCACTTCGCACACTCCCCACCTTGGAAATACCTCATGTATGAGGAATTTCACAGCACATCTAGCATCTGGATGTGTGCATGGAGCTGCTTCTATCCATCGGGAAAAGGGACATGCGACTACTAGCATATATCTATAGCCTTTGCAAATTTGGAGCATATTTATGTAGTCTATATGCAAATGCTGAAATGGTCCAGAAGGACAGTGTTTTGCTCCTGTCACGTTTTCGCAAATTATGGCCAGCTATAAACATCTGGCACGTCAAACAAATTATAACAAAATCTGCGACGTGTTCTGCCAAATCCGGGACAAACCAGTCCTACGAAATCAGTACTGCAAGACACTCTCTTGATGTGTTTGCTTGATGATGCAATTGGTCTAATGCTACTTTAAGTAGCCCTAGAGTCATGACTGATTTCCAGTTCTGCCCTGCCACCACATTGCATCTGTGGGGGGCAGTGAACACCCCTTTGTTTCCATAACTCTTGCTCTTCTGGTTGTACTCTTCCCTGTAATTCAGTTATTTTTATTTTGGGTAGTGTATTTAAACCCTGCTTCATCCCCATGTTGCATGCATGCGTGTATTTGTTCAGTGCGGTCGTAATATCAGATATTTCAGAAAAATATGCTGCTCTCTGTGTCATTGCCTCAATAAATCAAATCTGCACCTCCGGTGCAAGCTGTGCACCTCACCACGATAATGGACGATGGGAGTTTGAGTGCATCTATGAGTATGTCCAACAACAGCACATTCTGCACTGGTCTGCCATCTGCGCATAAGAAGTGTTACGCTCACCTGGTTCCCACAGGGGCATCGATCGGACCCGGACAGCTGCGGTCTCCACCAACGTGATGCGTAGTGAAGAGATGCTAGTCTGGACTGGCCCGCCTAATCTTGTCTGCTGGACTCGTAGAAGTATTCTCCTGCAAGTGGAGAAAGGGATTTAGCCACCCGTGGACTTTAGTGATGGCCCCCCAACAGTTCTCGTTCTCCCCACTAATCACCTCCGATATCCCCTTTTGGTAATCTCACCTTATGTTTTTAAATGATGAGCTCTACATCCTGCATGGCATGCAGGGGCGCGTAGATACCAGTTACTTCACTGGGTTGAAGGTACTGGAGGAGTTCCGGAGGAATATTAACTCCAGTGTCTATAAAGTTCAAAGAGTTCAATATGTCCGATGTTCACTCTTGTTCCATTCCCTCGTTAGGTTGCAGCTGGGTCCAAAAGAATATTGTCTGGAGGCCGCTGATGGTGTTCAGGTAAGAGTCTGTATTACCAAACACTGTCCGGTAAAAGTTGCATGAGTTTAACTTGCTGTTTTCTCTCCCTTTTTAGGTGCGGCATAGGAAGATGCGGCGAATTAAAGAATAATACCTCTGGTGGTAAAGCAGGTAAGCCTATGGTGGCAAAGAGATTGTATGGTGGTTTTCTCAGCTCACCTTGTTATTCCTTTTGTTTTCCCCCCAGGTGCTGGATTTCAATGAAGAAAATGATGGAGGCAGCGCCGAGTCGAAAAATGCGGTGGACTGGTGAGTATAACGCAGCGCTGCTGCTGGCGAAGCGACGCGTGCTGAAATAATGTCCTTTCCAGGCTCGGAGATGTGCTGGGTCCGGAATCAGGTAAGGAATCAAATAATTTCCGTGATCTAACCTCTTCTCCTTTCTTTTCCTTTTGTCTAGGAGCTCTGGATTCAAGGCGGGCGTGGCAGAAGACTGCATGCTGACTTGCAGACACGGTGAGCGTCACGCTGCTGGATGCAGAATAACGCGAAGCATGGGCTGCTGTTCGGGCGTGGTTTAAATAGCCTGCAAAGTAGTCCCAGGTAAGAAGTTCCCCAGAACCACACCCAAGTGAAAAATAGTCCCTGTAATAAAATAGTCCCATCCAGGCCTCACGTTGGCTCGGTCTAATTTGCAGCATGGTCTGCATAAGGTAAGTAAAGTTTATGAGCCTGGCGCCTATGGCGCCAGGACTGTTTTCTATGATGAGCCTGGCACCTAAGGCACCAGGACTGAATCCAAACAGCCCCCCAAAAGGCTGTTGGGGTTTTAATGAGTATCTGGATGCCTGCTCCTGGGGCTGATGGACACGATCCGGATGCCCGGGGGTAGGCATCGTGACAGCACTCCACCCCCAATCCCCCTCCTAAAGATGTTCTTCCCCTTGGCCCTGGCTTGTCTGGGAAGTCCTGATGTAATTTTTTCACCAATCGAGGAGCATGAACGTGGTCACTAGGTTCCCATGACCTTTCTTGTGGTCCGTAACCCTTCCAGTCGATTAAATAAAAAAGTCTTGATTTAACCATTTTAGAGTCCAGGATGTTTTTTACCTCGAATTCAGGTTCTCCATCGATTAGGATGGGGTCAGGTGGTTTGGTTAATCTTGTCCAGGGTTGAACTGGTTTTAGAAGTGAAACATGAAAGACAGGATGAATCCGCATATTAGAGGGTAGTTCTAATTTGACGGCCACCGGGTTGATAATGGTCTTAATGGTGTAAGGTCCCAAATATCTAGGATTAAAAGTCCGAGTTCATTTCAGAGGTATATGTCTTGTAGCCAGCCAAACTTGGTCTCCGATTCGATATGGTGGGGTCTTCTATGTTCATCAGCATTTTTCTTGTATTTCTCTTTTGCTTGTTTCAGATGTTTTGTTGCCTCTTTAAAGGCTTGTGTAATAGTAGAATGCAGATGAGTTACTGCCAGCATTTCTAAATGCTGGGGCGAATCGAGTTCTGAGGTTCGAGGATGATGTCGATATATGGTACAAAAGGGGCTTTGCCCGGTTCCTGAATGTTCAGAGTTGTTGTATGCGTATTCAGAAATCCATAAAATGTCCTTCCAATTACTTTCGTTTTGGTGGAGCATACAACTTAGGTATTGTTCAAGAGTGTGGTTGGTTCTCTCCGTCTGACCATCGGTTTGGGGATGGTGACTGGTTGATAACCTTACGTCGATTTGTGCCAATTGACAACACTTCTGCCAAAATTGCGAAATGAACTGGCTACCTCGGTCAGAGATCAATACGGAAGGAAATCCATGTATTCGAACAATATTTTCGAGAAATTCCTTGGCCAAGATTGAAGCAGAAGGTAATCCTTTTAAAGGAATGAAGTGGGCCATCTTGGAAAAAAGATCCTCAATAACTAGAATGGTGTTGAATCCATTGCATGGCGGTAGCTCTGTAATAAAGTCTAAAGACAAAGTGTGCCATGGTGCGGGTGGAATATCTAAAGGTTGTAAAAGACCAGCTGGTTTCTTCTTTTGACTTTTGTTCTGGGCGCAGATGCCACAAGACAGTACAAATGACTTTACATCTTTTCGCCAGGTTGGCCACCAGAATTGTCTTTTAATTTTAGCTTCAGTTTTTGCAATACCCGGGTGCCCTTCCATCCGAGCTTCATGGTAATTGGAGATGACTTGTTCTTGTAGTTGCTTGTGTGGTAGAAATAGACGCCCTTGATAGTAAGGTAGGTCATTGACAACTGAATAATCTTGGCCCTTTTTAACCCAGTGCTGCAGGACTGCTGAATCGAAAAGTTGTTGGATCTTTAAATGAATATCTTCTAAGGTCTGTAGAGTAGTTATCCCAAGGATTCTTTGTTCAGGAATTATAGGCACCGGTTCCGTGTTCGAATATACTTCTCCCATCCCGATTCGGGACAAAGCACCTGCCTTACCATTCTTACAACCTGGTCGATAAGTGATCACGAAATTGAATTTGGCAAGGAATAAGGCCCATCGAAGTTGACGCGATGATTGGGCCTTGGCTGTTTTTAAATACTGCAAGTTCCTGTGATCGTTGATTACAGTAATGGTATGCCTGGCACCGAGAAGATAATGCCGCCAAGCCTTGAAGGCAGATTTGATGACTAACAACTCTTTATCGGTAACTGCATAGTTTAATTCGGGGGCCGAGAATTTTCTGGACCAAAATGCTACTGGATGAAGTTGACCGGTTTCTGGATCCTTCTGGGACAGGACAGCCCCCATGGCTAAACTGGATGCATCGGTTTCAACTATGTAAGGGAGCTCGGGGGGGGGATGCTTTAAGACAGGTGCCAACGTGAATTTCAATTTCAGTTCTTGGAAGGCTTTTTCAGACTCTTTGGTCCACAAGAAGCATTTGTTTTTTCGCAAAAGTGCTGTGATGGGGTGTACAACATATGAGAAGTCAGGAATAAATCTGCGGTAGAAATTAGCAAACCCAAGCAGGCTTTGCACCCCTTTAACTGAATTGGGTGATGGCCACTTGAGAATTGCGTCCACCTTTCGAGAGTCCATTCGGACTCCTTTTGGAGTCAGGATAAATCCAAGGAATTCAACTTCTGTAGCATGAAAAACACATTTTTCCAATTTTGCATATAACTTGTACTGGCGTAGTTTCTCAAGGACTGCACGAACGTGCTTAACATGGTCTGATTCTGAGGAGGAGTACACTAGAATATCGTCTATGTATACAACAACACAGACGTCAATGAGTTCATGAAGGACATCGTTCATAAAATACTGGAAGGCTGCTGGTGCATTGCACAACCCGAAGGGCATCACCTGATATTCGAATAATCCGTACTTGGTGCGAAAAGCGGTCTTCCATTCGTCGCCCTTCTTTACACGTACCAGATGATATGCCCCTCGGAGATCTAATTTAGTGTAGATGCAAGCATCCTTTACTTGGTCTAGTAGTTCGGGGATCAGAGGCAATGGATATCGGTTCTTCACCGTGATCTGGTTTAATGCTTGGTAGTCTATGCACGTTCTGAGGTCACCTTCCTTTTTGGGCACAAAGAATTAAGCTGAAGATGCCAGGGACTTAGATGGACGAATGAAGCCATTAACAAGGTATTGGTCCAAGTATTGTCGTAGGTGATGGTTTTCGGGTTCCGTAAGGGCGTAGATTCTACTGCATGGAGTTTGTGCACCGGGTATGAGGTCAATTTGACAATCGTATGATCTATGAGGTGGTAAGGTGTTTGCCTGTTCTTTTTGGAAAAATCCTGGAATTCTTGATATTCCTTAGGTAACTGCATGACTGGATTAGCGACTGTGGCCAGGCTTTTGTTCAAGGTTTTTTCCGAGTAACAGGTGTGTGCACACTCCGGGAAGGTTACTCTCTTCTCTCGCCAAGCAATACAAGTATTATGTGTTTCCAACCAAGGTATCCCCAGTATTATTTGGAACTGCAGGGCTTTGATTAAGTCAAACACAATAGTCTCTCGATGCCCATCTTGACCCAACAGTGTCATCTCTGTGGTGGAATGAGTTACAGGCCCAGAGGCAATTTAGTTCCATCGACTGTGGTGATAACATCCGAAGTGGTCTTTTTGCAGAGAGGTAGATTCATCCTAGAAGCCAATTCGTGGTCCACATAATTTCCTACAGCCCCACTATCAATGTATGCCCTAACTGCGTGCACATGTGATGGCTGCCTTGGATCAATAAGGACCATTGGTATGATTAGGTGCAAGGTCTGAGTGTCCTTCTTTAAGCTCGGCAAGCGGACCTCTACGCTTGTCGGGCGTGGTCGTTTCCCGAATCAGGCTCTGTTTGATTTCTATCAGCAACTCCGACTACTTTCTTGGATGGTTTTATAGGGCAATCCCGTAGAAAATGTCCTGAAGCCCCTGTCACGATGCCTGCCCCGGAAAGCCAGACCAGGCCCAGCAACCCCGGAAGCAGGCATCATGCCACTTGAAGCATGCCCAAAAACCCCAGTTAGGGGCTGTTTGGCTACAGTCCTGGCACCTATGGCGCCAGGCTCATAAGAATAAAGTCAGTCCTGGCTCCATGGGCGCCAGGCTCATTACAGAAAACTTACCTGATGCAGACCATGCTCAATACCTACCTGATGCAGACCTTGCTGCACGAAGCCACAAGCCAAATGAGGCTTAGAGGGACTATTTTACCTCAGGGACTCCTTTCCTCTCGGGTGGGGCTGTGGAAGAATACTTACCTGGGACTTCTTCCAAGGCTATTTAAGCCACATCCGGACAGCCACACGTGCTTCGCGATATTCTGCTTGCTGCAGCGTAACACTCACCGTGTCTTCAGCAGCTCCAGTCTTCAGCCACGCCCGCTTCAGCCCTGGAACACCTGGAACAAGAAAAGGAGAAGGAGAAGAGGTCAGAACAAAACCCTTACCTGAATCCTTGATCCAGCACATCGTCGATCTGGAAGAGAGAAGCCTTCACAGGTGCATTGCCACGCACCTCGCAGCGCCGCGCTGAACTCACCATCCGGCGGCTGCATTCCTTTACTCCATCGCGAACCCAGCATCTCCAGGCCATTCTTCAACACCTGGGGGAGACAAGAACAATAGGTGGGTAAGGGCAATACAAACCACCCCCAAAGACTTACCTGATTACCACAGGGGGGTACTCACCTCATCTCGGGTCGGCGCAGTCAATTCTGCATCACCGCCGCACCCCGGCCCCCAAGGGGAAAACAAGGACAATACAAACCACCCCCAAAGACTTACCTGATTACCACAAGGGGGTACTCACCTCATCTCGGGTCAGCGCAGTCAATTCTGCATCACCGCCGCACCCCAGCCCCTAAGGGGAGAAAACAAGGACAATACAACCTAACCCCAAAGACTTACCTGATTGACCACAGGGGGTACTTGTCATGATGCCTACCCCCGGAGCACCAGGCCAGGCCCAGCACCCCCGGAAGCAGGCATCATGCCCTCGGGTAAAAGCCCAGCGGCCCCTTATAGGGGCTCTTTGGACTCAGTCCGGGTGCCTTTGGCGCCAGGCTCATGTTGGACATCAGTCCTGGCGGCATAGGCGCCAGGCTCATAAAGGGAGGTGTTTTGTGCAGTTACCTGATGCAGACCATGCTGCACGCTTCAGGCCTCCCTGAGACCTGAAAGGGACTATTTTTTCATAGGGACTATTTTTTCACTCGGGTGTGGCCAGGGAAGGATACATACCTAGTTGGGGAAGGATACATACCTGGGACTTCTTTGGAAGCTATTTAAGCCACGCGTTGTTCTGCTTCCTGCAGCTTAACGCTCACCGTGTCTGCTCCTGCTCCTGGACTCCAGCCACGCCCGCCTCGAACCTGAAAGACCTGCAAGGAAGGAAGAGAAGAGAAAGGTGAAAACCAAGGACTATTTCAAACTTCTTACCTGCATCCGGAATCTTCTCGCCAGCATCCCTGAAGAAAGACTTCCATTTAAAAGCATCGCGTTGCTCGCTGCAGCGCCACGCTTCACTCACCTGTCCTCGAGACATATCCCGGCTCCATCGCAGCTGTCAGCATCGGACGCCACATCTCTGCACCTAGGGGAGAGAGGAAGAAACAAAAGGTGAGCAGAAGGAACACAGAAGGAAAGCCTGATTAACAGCCATAATACTTACCAGCTTTTCTTCCACATTTCGGGTCGGCGCCGCCCCGTTGGCAGGTACCGTACCCCGGCCCCTATGGGGAAAGGACAAGAGACATTTCTTGGGAATGATAAGGACATTTAGAGGGATCGCCCTCATCACTACTCACCTCGGCAGTTTAACCCCTGGACGCATCGCCTTCATTCTGCACCTGAAATAAAGGACAGATCACAGGTTAGAAAGACAACATAAAGGGGGCCTCACTTGAACTTTGAACTTTCATACTTACGGCGCATCGCTCAGGAAAGTCAAGTGGATTTTGCCAGCGCCATTCTGAAAACCAGTGAAGTAACTGGACGAACACGCGCCCCTGCACCAGAAGCAGGATGGAGAGTTCATCCTTCCAAACCATAAGAAGGATATTCCTACGGGCCAGGCAAGCACGATTTGGAGGTCCTGTCCAATCGGTGTTCTGGGTCCTGTGCATCACGCTAGAAGAGGCCACAGCAATCCAGACTAGACCAGCGCCCCCGTGGGAACCAGGTGAGCGTTACAGAACGGGAAGCCTTCCTAGAAATTCCCACCCAGGCGCTATGGAAACTTCCGAAACTGACCAGTTGGCCCAATTACTGGGGGAATTACGGGCCGAAGTACACGCTGCTCATCAAGAGACTGGTCCCTCAGGAGGGAAGTGATTGTAATAAAGGATAGAGCGATGACCTGGCTAGACAGCTTTTGCAAGGTCAAGCTGGACAAACTCCTTTACCCGGTTCCGGGGGGAACCCCGCTCCTGTGGTTTCCAGTAACCCGGTGCAGATTAATCTACCTGGAAACATGCCGCTGGCCCCACCTGAACGCTTTGCTGGGGACCCCAAACGATTCGCCGTATTCATGAATCAGGGTCGTTTGCACTTCCTATGCAGACCTGGGGCCTTCCCTAATGATCAGATCAAGGTAGCCTTTGTGTTGTCATATCTCAGCGGCTGTGCTGCCGATTGGTCAGTCCCACTGGTAACTCAAGATGACCCGATTCTTCGTGATTTTCAAGGATTTCAATCAAGCATGGAAAGGTTATTTGCTCAACACTCCCAGGGACAGGCTCTGGATGACGAACTTCTATCCCTGCGACAGGGCAATCAAGACCTTCTATCCTACATTGCAACCTTCAATAGACTAATTGTGGAAACTGGTTGGCCAGAGAATAAAAGAATCACGTTATTCTATCGAGGTCTACGCGGAGAACTTAAAGATGTCCTGGCACAAGTTGTAAATCCGCCCCAAGAATGCACTGAATATATAGACTTAGTGGTCCAATTGGATCACAGGCTGCAAAACAGAAAAGCAGATCGGTCCAAGTTTGAAACCCGGGTGTTGGCCAAGACCCACGCTAACCCCAAGGGGTCTGATGCCTCGGAGCCTATGCAAATCGGAGGTGTTAAAGGACCCCTAACTCAAAAAGAACGGGAAAGAAGATGACAGATGCAATTATGCCTTTATTGTGGGTCCTCTGGACACTTTCTACGAGATTGCCCGGTTAAGCCGCCCAAGAAGGTGGTAGGAGCCGCTGATAAAATCCATGGAAACTCTGTATCGGGAAACGACCACGCCCGGCAAGCGTAGGGGTCCGCTTGCCGAGCTTGAAAACTAACTCTCAGACCTCGCATTTCATTGTGCCAATGGTCCTCGTAGATCCGGAACAGCCTAAACGGTTGCATGCTATAAAGGCATACATCGATAGCGGGGCTATAGGAAACTATGTGGATCGAGAATTGGTCTCTAGGATAAACCTCCCTCTGCATCCTAAAACCAACAAAGATGTCATCACCACAGTAGATGGAACCGAAATTGCCTCTGGACCGGTAACACATTCCACAGCTGAGGTGACACTTGTAGGTCCGGATGGCCATCGGGAGGCAGTTGTGTTTGATGTAATCAAGGCTCCACAGTTTCAGCTTACTCTCTGAATCCCTTGGTTAGAGACACATAATCCTCGAATTGATTGGCGAGCGAAGAGAATAACCTTCCCGGATTGTGCACAAACCTGCTACCCAGAAAATCCCAAGATTAATCTAGCATCAGTAACCTCTGTGCCCGTGCAACTACCTCCAGAGTACCAAGACTTTCAGGACGTCTTCCAAAAGGAACAGGCCAACACGTTACCTCCCCAAAGATCGTACGATTGCCAAGTCGATCTGGTGCCCGGTGCACAACCCCCTTGTAGCAGGATTTACGCCCTTACTGAACCAGAGAATCTGCATTTGAGACAATATTTAGATCAATACCTCGCCAATGGTTTCATTCGCCCGTCAAAGTCCCCGGCATCCTCAGCTTTGTTCTTCGTGCCTAAAAAAGAAGGCGACCTTAGAACTTGTATCGATTACCGCGCATTGAACCAGATAACTGTTAAAAATTGTTACCCTCTGCCTCTGATCCCTGAACTCCTTGACCAGGTGAAGGACGCTTGCGTATACACCAAGTTAGATCTCCGGGGGGCTTATCATATGGTACGAGTAAAAGAAGGTGACGAATGGAAAACGGCCTTCCGTACAAAATATGGACTATTCGAATACCAGGTGATGCCTTTCGGGTTGTGCAACGCGCCTGCAGCCTTACAATTCTTCATGAACGATGTCCTTCGGGAACTCATCGATGTCTGTGTTGTCGTGTATATCGATGACATTCTTGTGTACTCCTCTTCAGAATCTGATCACAGAAAGCATGTCAGGGCCGTCCTAGATAAACTGCGCCAGCGCAAACTGTTTGCCAAGCTGGAAAAATGTGTTTTCCATACCACCGAGGTTGAGTTTCTCGGATTCATCCTGACACCTAAAGGGGTCCGAATGGATTCAAGGAAAGTGGATGCCATCCTCAAATGGCCATCACCTAGTTCGGTGAAAGGTGTCCAAAGCATGCTTGGTTTTGCCAACTTTTATCGCAGGTTTATCCCGGAGTTTTCACGTGTGGTGCAACCCATCACTGCACTCTTGCGAAAAAATAAACGTTTTGAATGGACCAAGGAAGCCGAACAGGCCTTTCAGGAGTTGAAAGCTAAGTTCACGTCCGCACCTATTTTGAAGCACCCGCGTCCCGATCTCCCATATATAGTCGAAACCGACGCGTCCAGCTTAGCCATGGGAGCCGTCCTGTCTCAGAGAGACCCTGAAACCAACCAACTGCACCCCGTAGCATTTTGGTCCAGAAAGTTCTCGCCGCCGGAGATAAATTATGCGATCACCGATAAGGAACTATTAGCCATTAAGTCCGCCTTCAAGGCTTGGCGGCATTGGGCCTCATTACGAGTCCGGCGTTAACCGAGGCGGTAAAACCGCCTGGTTAACGCCGGACTCGTATTACCATTCCGCCTCCGTGACTCCCGGAATTACCGGGGCATCACAACCCCGGTTTTCCGGGAATCACGGAGGCGGAATGGTGTAAATCCCCATTCCCATTGAGTCCTATGGGACTCAATGGGAATCGGGATCATGGAAACACCGGCAGCATCTTGTAATGCTGCCGGTGTTTCCTCGTCCGCCTGCAGGCGGGCGGTGTTAAACCCGCCAGGTCAGACCTGGCGGGAACATCACCTCCCGCCTGCAGGGGTCGGGATCAGGCGGTCCGGAAACAACGGTGGCGGCGGGTTTACCGCCACCGTTATTTCCGGACCGCCACGATCGTAATGAGGCCCATTATCTCCTCGGCGCCCGGCATACCATCACCGTGATCACTGATCACCGAATTTACAATATTTAAAAACTGCCAAGGCTCAATCGTCTCGACAGCTCCGATGGGCTTCGTTCTTTGCTGAGTTCGATTTTGTAATCACCTACCACCCCGGCTATAAGAATGGTAAGGCGGACGCTCTATCCCGAATTGGAATGGAAGAAATAGACACAAACTCAGAACCTGTGCCGATAATTCCCGAAGAAAGAATTTTGGGGATAACCACTTTACAAACCCTTGAAGACATTCAAGCACGAGTGAAACAATTCCTGGACTCTTCAGCCTTGCAGGATTGGATCAAAAGGGGGTCTAACTTTTCAGTCAAGGATGGCTTACCTTACTTCCAAGGACGCTTATTTTTGCCAGAAAAGGAATTGCAAGAACTAGTTATTTCCCGTCATCATGATACCCTGATGGAAGGACATCCTGGCATTGCCAAAACAGAGGAAAAGGTTAAACGACAATTCTGGTGGCCTTCATGGCGAAAGGATATTAAATCTTTCGTGATGTCCTGTGGAGTTTGTGCCCAAAACAAAGGTCAAAAGACAAGACTCGCCGGTCTTCTTCAGCCCTTAGACATTCCACCTCCACCTTGGCACACCCTGTCACTAGATTTTATCACGGACCTGCCCTCTTGTAATGGTTACAATACTATTTTCCAAAATGGCCCACTTTATTCCGTTGAAAGGATTACCTTCAGCCTTTGTTCTTGCCAAAGAATTCCTCCAAAATATCATCCGTTTGCATGGATTCCCGTCCATACTAGTCTCCGATCGGGGAAGCCAGATTATTTCTCATTTTTGGAAAAAGTGTTGTCAACTGGCACAAATCGACATAAGACTCTCGACCAGCCACCACCCACAGACCGATGTTCAGACGGAGAGAACGAACCAGACCCTTGAACAATATCTACGATGTATGTTGCACCAATCGGAGGGTAATTGGAAGGACATTTTATGGGTGGCAGAATATGCATACAATAACTCGATACACTCCGGAACTGGTCAGAGCCCCTTTTATACCCTATATGGACATCACCCTCGTACTTCAGACTTGGACTCACCTCTGAGCCTTGAAATGCCCCCAGTGGACCATTTGCATTCTACGATTACTCAAGTCTTCAAGGATGCAACTGCACATTTGCAACATGCAAAAGGGAAATACAAAAAGAATGCAGATCTGCATCGAAGAGAGGCGCCTCCATACAAAATAGGGGATCAAGTATGGTTGGCTACCAAACACCTATCACTCAAGGGGCCTAGAACTTTTAATCCAAGGTATTTAGGCCCTTACTCGATCAAAGCTATAATCAACCCAGTGGCAGTCAAGCTCGATCTACCAGCTAACATGCGGACTCACCCCGTTTTTCATGTGTCACTTTTGAAACCAGTGCACCCAGGAACCAGATTAACAAGGCCACCAGAACCGATTCAGATAGATGGGGAGCCTGAATTCGAGGTGAAGAACATTTTGGATTCTAAGATCTCAAAATCAAAACTTTTCTATCTAATTGATTGGAAAGGGTACGGGCCTCAGGAAAGGTCTTGGGAACCCAGTGATCACGTACATGCACCTCGGCTGGTAAAAAGGTTCCATCGGAATTTCCCAAACAAACCGAAACCTCCAGAAGGAATGACCTTGGGAGGGGCCTTGGGGGTGAGTGCTGTCATGATGCCTACCCCCGGAGCACCAGGCCAGGCCCAGCACCCCCGGAAGCAGGCATCATGCCCTCGGGTAAAAGCCCAGCGGCCCCTTATAGGGGCTCTTTGTACTCAGTCCTGGCGCCTTTGACGCCAGGCTCATGTTGGACATCAGTCCTGGCGCCATAGGCGCCAGGCTCATAAAGGGAGGTGTTTTGTGCACTTACCTGATGCAGACCATGCTGCACGCTTCAGGCCTCCCTGAGACCTGAAAGGGACTATTTTTTCATAGGGACTATTTTTTCACTCGGGCGTGGCCAGGGAAGGATACATACCTAGTTGGGGAAGGATACATACCTGGGACTTCTTTGGAGGCTATTTAAGCCACGCCCAGACAGCAGCTCATGCTTCGCGTTGTTCTGCTTCCTGCAGCTTAACACTCACTGTGTCTGCTCCTGCTCCTGGACTCCAGCCACGCCCGCCTCGAACCTGAAAGACCTGCAAGGAAGGAAGAGAAGAGAAAGGTGAAAACCAAGGACTATTTCAAACTTCTTACCTGCATCCGGAATCTTCTCGCCAGCATCCCTGAAGAAAGACTTCCATTTAAAAGCATCGCGTTGCTCGCTGCAGCGCCACGCTTCACTCACCTGTCCTCGAGACATATCCTGGCTCCATCGCGGCTGTCAGCATCGGACGCCACATCTCTGCACCTAGGGGAGAGAGGAAGAAACAAAAGGTGAGCAGAAGGAACACAGAAGGAAAGCCTGATTAACAGCCATAATACTTACCGGCTTTTCTTCCACATTTCGGGTCGGCGCCGCCCCGTTGGCAGGTACCGTACCCCGGCCCCTGTGGGGAAAGGACAAGAGACATTTCTGAGGAATGATAAGGACATTTAGAGGGATCGCCCTCATCACTACTCACCTCGGCAGTTTAACCCCTCGACGCATCGCCTTCATTCTGCACCTGAAATAAAGGACAGATCACAGGTTAGAAAGACAACATAAAGGGGGCCTCACTTGAACTTTGAACTTTCATACTTACGGCGCATCGCTCAGGAAAGTCAAGTGGATTTTGCCAGCGCCATTCTGAAAACCAGTGAAGTAACTGGACGAACACGCGCCCCTGCACCAGAAGCAGGATGGAGAGTTCATCCTTCCAAATCATTCCTACGGGCCAGGCAAGCACGATTTGGAGGTCCTGTCCAATCAGTGTTCCGGGTCCTGCGCATCACGCTAGAAGACGCTAGAAGAGGCCACAGCAATCCAGACTAGACCAGCGCCCCTGTGGGAACCAGGTGAGCGTTACAGTACTCACCTCATTTCGGGTTGGCGCAGTTAATTCTGCATCATCTCCCCAAAGGGGAGAACCACAATAGACTTACCCGGATCTTACCAATTGCCACTTGGAACTCTTCTGGTGGTTTAAATCTGCAACCTGCAAGGAATCTGGCAGAGTGAAGATCAGACTTTTGAACTCTTACGAACAATTGGACTTTAGAGTCAATACTGGAACTCACCAATTCCTCCACACCAGTGAAGTAACTGGTCGTCTACGCGCCCCTGCGCTCGACGCAGGATGGAGAGCTCATCTTTCCAAATCTTCAGGTGAGATTAAGAGGGGACTTCAGGAGTGTTCTGTGGGCAGACAAGGGGAGTGGGAAGGCGGGTTAACGCTCAGATTACGGGAGGTTAATTCCCTTTCTCCATTGCAGAAAGATATTCGTACAAGCCCAACTAACGGAGCTAAGTGGGTCTGTCCAGTCTGTCATCTCGGCTCTACGTGTTACTCTGGTGGAAGCAACAGCGGGCCAGTCCAGATCGACGCCCCCGTGGGAATCAGGTGAGCGTAACAGCCCCACAGTACAGACACAACTGCATCTGTCATCTCCTTTCTCTTTCTTTTTGAGTTAAGGATCCCTTAACCCCCCAGATCTGCATTGGTTCTGATGCATCTGTTCCTTTGGGAGTAACATTGGGTTTAACCAATACCCAATTCTCAAACTTAGCTCGATCAGCTTTTCTATTCTGAAGTCGGTGGTCTAGCTGGACCACTAAGTCTATATATTCTGCGCAATCCTGAGGTGGGTTCACAACTTGGGTCAAAACATCTTTGAGTTCACCCCGAAGTCCACGATGAAATAATGTAATTCGCTTTACCTCTGGCCATCCGGTTTCCACCACCAACCTATTGAAGGTTGCGATATAAGTTAGCAGGTCCTGGTTTCCTTGTCATAGGGATAGAAGTTCATTATACAGGGCCTGTCCCTGTGAATGTCTGGCGAATAATCTTTCCATGCTCAATTGAAAACCCTGAAAATCCCGAAGAAGAGGGTCATCCTGGTTGACTAATGGAATTGACCAATCCGCTGCGCTGCCACTAAGGTATGACAGTACAAAGGCTACTTTGGCTTGGTCGTTTGGAAAAGCTCCTGGTCTGCATAAAACATGCAAGCGGCATTGCTTCATGAACACGGCGAACCTTTTCGGGTCCCCAGCAAAGTGTTCGGGTGGAGCTAAAGGAATGCTCCCTGTTAGAACCACTTGCACAGGGTCAGTTCGCTCCTTTGACACAAACAGTTCTCTCCTGAGGGCATTAGTTTCTTGGCGCGCGGAGTGCACTTCTGCGCTAAGTTCTCCTAACAATTGGGCTAGTTGGTCGGTTTCTGAGGTCTCCATTACGCCCGGATGGGGATTTGTAGGTAGGCTTCGCGTTCTGTTACGCTCACCTGGTTCCCACAGGGGCGTCGATCAGACCCGAACAGCTGCGGTCTCCACCAACGTGATGCGTAGTGAAGAGATGATAGTCTGGACTGGCCCGCCTAATCTTGTCTGCTGGACTCGTAGAAGTATTCTCCTGCAAGGGGAGAAAGGGATTTAGCCACCCGTGGACTTTAGTGATGGCCCCCCAACAGTTCTCATTCTCCCCACTAATCACCTCCGATATCCCCTTTGGGTAATCTCACCTTATGTTTTTAAATGATGAGCTCTCCATCCTGCATGGCATGCAGGGGCGCGTAGATACCAGTTACTTCACTGGGTTGAAGGTACTGGAGGAGTTCCGGAGGAATATTAACTCCAGTGTCAATAAAGTTCAAAGAGTTCAATATGTCCGATGTTCACTCCTGTTCCATTCCCTCGTTAGGTTGCAGCTGGGTCCAAAAGAATATTGTCTGAAGGCAGCTGATGGCGTTCAGGTAAGAGTCTGTATTACCAAACACTGTCCAGTAAAAGTTGCATGAGTTTAACTTGCTGTTTTCTCTCCCTTTTTAGGTGCGGCATAGGAAGATGCGGCGAATTAAAGAATAATACCTCCGGTGGTAAAGCAGGTAAGCCTATGTTGGCAAAGGGCCTCATTACGACTCAGGCGGTAAGGGGTTTACGGCAGCGTAAACAGCGCCGACCCTTACCGCCTGATTCCGAGGTCCCTTAGCGCCATGGCGGATTTAATACCTGCTTTTAGCAGGTGTTAAAATCCATGGCGCTAAGGGACCATGTTGTTAATTACGCCACCGTAATTTACGGTGGCGTAATTAACGCCTTCCCCACTCCCATTATGCCCTATGGGGCAAAAATGGGAATGGGGAAGGGTAAATGGGGATTGGGGACTTACTGCCCCGCCGACCTCGGAATGGGGCGGTAAGTCCGCCAACCACCATGGCGTAAACGTAGTTTACGCCATGGTGGTAAAGGTACGACCCAGGCGGTAACTTACCGCCTGGGTCGTAATGAGGCCCAAAGAGATTGTATGGTGGTTTTCTCGGCTCACCTTGTTATTCCTTTTGTTTCCCCCCAGGTGCTGGATTTCGACAAAGAAAATGATGGTGGCAGCGCCGAGTCGAAAGATGCGGTGGACTGTTGAGTATAACGCGGCGCTGCTGCTGGCGAAGCGACACATGCTTAAATAATGTCCTTTCCAGGCTCGGAGATGTGCTGGGTCCGGAATCAGGTAAGGAATCAAATAATGTCCGTGATCTAACCTCTTCTCCTTTCTTTTCCTTTGTCTAGGAGCTCCGGATTCGTGGCAGAAGACTGGATGCTGACTTGCAGACACGGTGAGCCTCACGCTGCTGGATGCAGAATAACGCGAAGCATGGGCTGCTGTTTGGGCGTGGTTTAAATAGCCTGCAAAGTAGTCCCAGGTAAGAAGTTCCCCAGAACCACACCCAAGTGAAAAATAGTCCCTGTAATAAAATAGTCCCATCCAGGCCTCACGTTGGCTTGGACTCATTTGCAGCATGGTCTGCATAGGGTAAGTAAAGTTTATGAGCCTGGCACCTAAGGCGCCAGGACTGTTTTCTATGATGAGCCTGGCGCCTAAGGCACCAGGACTGAATCCAGGGTTTTAATGAGCATCTGGATGCCTGCTCCTAGGGCTGATGGACACGATCCGGATGCCCGGCGGTAGGCATCATGACAGCAGCCACACCTCTTCTAACGTGACAGTCCTGCATGTACTGTTGATGTCACATAGGTGGAGTCGGAATATACCATTGCCGCCTCTTCTTCATATGCCTCAAGTGCCAGAATGTGCACTACCAATTCTGCTGCTTGTGCTGAGAAATGCACGGGCAATCTCGCACTTGTCACGCTCTCAAAGCTGTCATTCAGTTTTGCTTTTACTGCTGCCGTTGCGCTGTGTTGTTCGCCAGTGTTCTGGTCTATTGATAATGGCCGTCAATGAAGAGAATTATCCCCCACCTAGAGAATTTTCTTTAACATGTGGTTTTTCATCATAGTATTTATTCAGTGTACCTAGTGCACTCATGCACATTGTCTCCTTCGCTCACTGGATCCACTATGAATCCAGCTGGATTCACCACTCAACACCTGAAAATTTGTTTTGATGGGTTGGATATGATTACTTCATAACCGGAGTCTCTTTGTGTGGTCAGTGTACTTTTGGGCTTTTCAAGTATAGCAAAAAGGGCATTGTGAGACAGGCATGCTATCAAGAGAGACACAGACTCAAGAGTAACAAAGAAAACCTTTATTATCAAACTTTGTGGGGTTGGTGTAATGCCTATCTGGCCCTAATTCAAAAGGGATTGTTCCCTCAACTGATGCTCCTATGGGCTGTTGATGTCCGTAAGTCCAAAACCAAAGTTCGTCTGTGCAAACCTATGCTTGCCCCCACTCTTAAACCAAATGTGATAGGGGGTCTTAAAGGAAAAATGGTGGTTAAAAAGGAAATGTAAACCACAACTGCTTACCAATGGGTGTAGTTCTGCCAGTTCAAAATAGTTCAATTGAAAAGGGTTGCCCTTGGAAGCTTCCACGTAGGACTCTTGCCATAAGTCGATAGAGTTAACAATGTCTCTAGGTCTCTTGGGTTTCTCTTCCTCAAGCTTTGAACCCTCTAGTTTAAAAAGAAAATCACTGTTGTTTCCAGGCCTCTCAGGGTTAAAAAGATTCACAGTTTCTTACTTTACAACGCAACTGATGATTCACAGTTCCATTCAGGCCTCCCCAAGCTCCCTTCCCCAGGTCTAGATCTCACCTGTAAAGTTCACAATGTCCTTGTGGGCCTCTCAGGGTTCCCTTCCCAAGCTTAGGCCTCTCTTCACAAAGTCCAACAATATCTTTTGTGGGCCTCTAAGGGTTGCCTTACCCAATCCTAGGCCCCTCTAGTTTCAAACAAAAGTTCACCTTGTCAGGATACACTGTTTTAACACACAGTTCTTTCTATGGGGTAGTGTCAGAGACTTTTGATAACGCTGGGCTTTTGAGCAACCACTCTGACTTCTGATCCCTTTCTTGTTACTTTGTATCTTTCTTCTGGCACCTCTCCCTCCTGTGCCCTTTCCACTCTGTTTTTCTTCTCTTTCACCTTTCTATCCTTCTGCTGTACACACCTGCACCCTCTTCTCACTTTACTGCGCCTCTTGTACACTCCTCTTGTCTTTATCATGACCTAGCACACTTTGCTACTCTGTTCCTTTGGTTGTGCACCCTTGAACCTTCCTTTCTCTTTGTCGTGCCTCTTGCGCTTTCCCTTTTCAGCCTTTGGGTTGCTGGTACCCTCTTTTCCTGCTTTCGAGTTACTTGCACTCTCTCTTTTCCAGTCCGTCGGGTCACTCGCACCCTCTTTCCTGTTTTGGGTTGCTTACACCCTCTCTTGGTTTTCTCTCGCTTTCTCACTTTCAGTCTATTGGGTCGCTCGCACACTTTTCCCATACGTTCTTTACAGTTCACTTTCCTCTTATTTCTCTTTACTTCTGCACTGCTAGTGCATCTTTCTTTATGCTTTTCTTTCTCTTGCTTTCTGTTTTCTTTACCTTCTCTCTTTCTTTCTGCTTTCTGTTCCTTTGTGCCGCTTACAAATTTTGTTTGCTTCCAATCCCGCTCCAGCCGCCCGGAGTTGCCTGAGTTTCTATCTTCACTGTCACGAAACTCACCAGAAGCGCAGAGCTGGCGAGCGGTCTCCTCGGGATACACTGGGTCGAGTTCAGGGTCTCACCATCTGCCCCTCATACACCCTTGGGACCAACACACATCCTGAGGGAACCAACATTTGTCTGGGCTCGGCCAGCAGGCTTCAGTCTGCCTCAATCTGGCTCTCTGGAGACATGGCTCCCTAGCCACGCTGCAGCCCCTAGGACACACCGGGCCACCGTCTCAGCATGCTGCTCTGCTCCGGAATCTCCAGGCTTCTCCCACTACAGCTTCCTGCTCCTTGGCTCTCCTGGTCCAGTCAGCAACTCCAGCTCGCTCATACTCTTGGGCAGAACCACACCTTTTATACTGGTGTAAAGAGTCAAGTTGAGTCGGGTATGAATAGTCAGAATAAAGTGACTGACCTTGCTTGACTCTATTAGTGGGACAATTCAAAGGAGTTACATGGCAGGCCTCACTCTGTGTTTCTATGTTGTTTCTATGGGTAATCGTCATTGCTTCCGATCACCTCTTCCTCGTCCCAGTACTTATTGAAAATGGGGAGGGGGAGATGAAATGTGACTGTAGATTAGATTTATTTAGTGAAACATTAGTAGATGACTGACAGGGGATATAGGAAAACCCTCTACCCTTGGTTTTATTTAAAGGAATAGCTTTCCCTCTCAGTAGGTCACCCTGTACCTCTGACATACTGACATACAAGCATGGCACTTGACAGTATTCCCTGTGGTCTAGTTTAGTGAAAGGTGAATGGATGACTCCTTAAGGCTGTGTCTTTGTCTCATTGGATCTTTTGTCTCCCCTTGTTTCCTATAATAAAATCCTTTCTTGTCCTCTCTTGGATCAGGGTTAATGAGGCCTGGATCAGGGATGATGGAAGCAGCATATCCCATAAAAGCTTCTGGACTTCTTCTTCTCCACTCATTGGGCTTCATTACAAATGCGGTGGTCCAGAAATAAGGGTGCCGGTAGCACCGTACCGGCACCCTTTCCGTCCTGCCACACTACAAGTCTGCCAGCAGGGGCTGTTGAGCCCTGCAGGTCTGACCTGCCAGGAGCACCAGTCTTGGTAGGCAGACTTGTCACAGAAGCACCAGCACCATTAGCAATAGTGCCAGTGCTTCCGTCTCACCATTCCTATGGAGTCATATAGGACTGCAAAGGAATGGAAAAAAAATCATTTTCTGGTGCCTGAATTCCCAATCTGCCGGGACTTGTAATGTCTGATGGCACCAGGATATCATGCTCCAGAAAAGTGTTATGAGTCTGGCAGAAACCCACCGGTAGCACTGGGGGGTTGCCGCCGGACTCGTAATGAGGCCCATTGTCCGGTTGGGATACTGCATCTCGCTTTCAGACGCTCTACCTGCATTTCCCAAGGACCCCCTGCCCAGCTAATTCTCCCTTGCCTGGCCACCCCCAGGGTTGGTATCCAAGAGCAATGGCCCTCCCCAGGCCACCTGAGCAACGAATCTCCAGGGACTATTTGTGAGAACACCCCCCATTTTTTCACAACATTCTCAACATATAATTTAACTGTGCATCCCATAGTTATGCTGGCAGATTTTTTAATCACAAAGGCCGCTGCCACCAGTGCTTGCTCACAGGTATAATGACCTCTCATTAATGGATCTAAAATCTCACTGTAGCAATCTAATGGTTTGTGTCTCAGGGTAGTTTTCTGTGTGAGGACAGCCGTCATCACTACTCCATTTAAATGGGAAAATAAAAAGAATTCTTCATTGGAATCAGGGATCCCTAACACTAATTGCTAGCTTCAATGCATCAAAGGCATCTATAATTTTGCCTGGCAGGCTATATCACTGTTTTCACTCTGTGCCTCCTTGATTACTTTTAGAAATGGCCTTACATAAATGCTGTAGTCAAAAATCCACAACCTGCAATAATGGCAAAGGCCTAGAAATTGCTGTAACCCTTTCACCGTCTCTGGCTTGGGTAACTTCATTATTGCTTCTGCTCTTTCAGGTGTCACTTTCCTTCCTTATTTTGATATTAGCTGGCCTATATAGAGTACTTCTTCCTGGCAATATTGCATTTTTCTTAGTCAACTTTGTACCCTTTTTCTGCTAGTACTCTCATCAGTTTTATTGAGTCTTTCCTGCACTCTTCCGCTGTGCTGCTGCACACAAAAATGTCATCTATATATTGTATTACTGTGCTGTCAAGTTGTTCATTTCCCAAGTCCATCTGCAGAACTTTGTAGGGAGTTTTCAACTTTAGCCATTTTATTAAATAAAAAGGTTGGATACACGCCTCACTAGCTCTACCCTGATGAGGATTTCCTTCCCTGCCTAAAATAAACTAAAGGAAATACTCTAACAAAAGCATATCTGTCCCCCTCACACTTGGACATTGTATAGAGCAATAAGGAAATACTTGGCAGTTCAATAAAACAGTGATATATAACATAGTATTGGATTAACAACAAAATCAATGTCTCTTCTAATAACATGGATGAGTTTCCCTTCTCCAGATCTGAGAAAGGGTTTTCTCCACAGTTCAAAAGGAAAAAGGAAATCAGCTTTGACACAACGTTTCAATACAGTTCTTGTACTTGATCACATAAAGTTCTGCTGCTTCAATAAGGGATCAAAAGTAATAGTTGGTTGCAAATCCTCCTGGAATAAGAACTGTCTTACACTTGCCACCTCCAAGTTGTAAGGAAGGCATGGTATCAAACAGTGAAGACAGACACACGTGTTCACAGTTCAAGGGTGTGTATTGAACTTCAACTGGGTTGGTTGAATGCCTACCTAAACCTAAATCTAAGGATGGGAGAAAGCTACGACCATCAAATAATAATAACGCAGTCCTAATCGAGTCTCCGTCAAAATAAAAGGGCCTATATTAATAAACTGCCAATCCTTACTTCTAAATACATAAGGGTGTGCGACAATGGTGTATGCAAAAGAAAGGTGTTCAAGAAATAATATGTCAGGATGGTGGAGCAGTTGGCTTCCCTTCCCCACATTTCTAAACCAGGGCAAGGCAGCATGTTCGAGCTTCGCACACACTCTGGCTTCTCAGCCACGAGGATACAGTTCATAGCACATACTTCAGGGCCTTCTGCCAAAGGTTCTCTTCCCATAACAGTCTATTACTGCAGAGGTTCTGGCGTAACACACAAATCTCAAAGTTCCATTCCTACCAGAATGTTGACAGGCACAAGTTCTCGCTTTCAATGTTCATCATGGGCCTCCCTCCTTCAGGCTGAGACCGCCATTTTATCACAATGTTCACACTTGGTCTCCCTCGTTCGGGCTCGGATCACGGATCTCTCTCGTTTGGGCTTGAATCCTCTTGATATGGATCTCCCTCATTCAGGCTTGGATCCTCCTGATATGGATCTCCCTCGTTCGGGCTCGGATCCGCTCAGTATCAAAATCGAAGACTATTGAATGTGCGATGGGTTTTGCTTAAACCATTGCAGGACCACTTCGATTCACTTGCACATTCAAAGTGCCGGACCACTCTGTCAATGATATTGTATATTTTCTTCCTAAGTTCAAACATTAATCATCAGTTTTGCTTTTACTTGCGTTTTTCATCACGCACGTTTAACATTCTTAGTTCCAGCGCTCGTTATACAATGTTGCCGTTTACAACCTTGATTTCAGCACCGACCGGTCTTGCATCTGTCTTGCCAACTCACCGGCTCTGTTAATCTCTCTGTCGCTTCTTTGTTCTTGGAGCCAAGAGCGATGCCACGGCAGCTGCTGCTCCTCCCCGCCTTGGTCAGTTACGCAGGCGAGCCCTCAGTATCTTCGAAACACAATGTAGGATTCTTCAGTCTGGTTTCCTGGCCTTATGCTTTCTGCCTTGAAGGTGTCTTGAAAGTAACAGCGTCTTGCCGAAAAGGTCAAGGCTATTTCCCTTCTTACGAACCCTTCTTGGTTTGCTGTCTTTCTCCCTTCGTTCAGCTGCCGACTCGAAACTGCTGTTTCTTTGTGTGCTTTGCCTTGCTCAGAGTGTGCTCTCATGCTCTGCCTTTTATCTGTGTGGGGAAGTTTAATGGAATTCAGGTGTGAGTTATTGCCAGTAATTGCCTGACTTCACCTGACCATAGTAGTGGGACATGTCAGGTACACTACTCGGGTGTGAGTCCGGTTTCTTCTAGAGCAGGCTTCATGTGTGAAAGTTTTGGAGAAGGGAAAGGGGGGGTAAGGGTCTACATATCCTACCTGGTTGCATAGGGTAAACGTGTTGCAAGGGATACTGCATCTCGCCATCCGGTGTTCCACTCCCACTCCCTGAAGACCCCTCACCCAGGTGATCCTCCAACACTGGTCCACCCCCCAGGAACTGGATCCAAAAGTGAAGGCTGTGTCCTGGCCACCTGGATGAAGGATCCCTGGGGACTAGTGGGTGAGACACCTTCTAGTTTCTCACAAAGTAAACAACAATTGTCTTTGTCAGGATGATTTGCCACAACTTTGCAACTCCTCCTGGAGTAAGAACAGGTTTCACCTTTGTATTATTTATATGAATAACAAAAACTGTCTTTGTCAGGACGATCGGCTCCAACTTTGGTTTCACAAGAATTGTAACTTTTCCTCAACAAGTTCTCACAATTCTTCATCACATGTCACAATTTAACATGAGTTGTTTCTGTTAGAACCACAGCTCAGCACGTGTATCAACTACTGCCTGGTTTATGTCTTTGCCAGTCATTTTTAGGCAACAACTTCTTGCCTTACCGGTATACAACTGCTTGTTTATTTCTTCACCAAACATAACAGAAAGTGCTTCAGTGGTATCTTTCAACTTAAGATAACAACAACTTCATACAACTTCTTAGGCATCAGACTTTAAACAGGTTTCGGGGAAACAAGGAACCACATTAGTGCTCTTTAAGACTCATTGGCAACTATGCTCCTCTCTCTCTGGATAACCTTCTCTAGAAGGACAGCCTTTTGCCACCTTTCTTTCCCCTCTGCACCAACAACCAAACATTGATCAAAAGATAGTCTCACTTGTCTTCTATCTTGGCTTTGGTAATGTAGGTTTCTATCACCTGATGGTCTGTGATTCATGGCACATAAGCAGCAAGCCTTACAACTATTAAGCCTTACAACCATATGGTCCCCTCTTGTCTTGAACACTGTTATATTGAAATTGCTGGCTGTTAACACACTCTTGGCTTGGGTATTTTATTTTTTATTTTAATGTATTTGTGTTTAATTCAATAAGGAACTTTTACAAAAATTAAATATTACATTCACAATAGATTTAATAACATTTATCATACATACATAAGACAACCTAATTCATAAAACAGCTTAATTCACACATATACTTTAGACCAGTTTATAAAACAGATAAGCATATTTCTTTCACACTTTTCAATTCATGTGTTTTAAAATTTCATGCACTCGAAAAGGTAGATAGGTCCCTGTCAATAATATATATTAATACCGCTGGTGTGGTCCTTTTCAGGTACTCGATGCTCTGTGAGGTAACTCAACTATTGGGATTATCAAAGAGCATTTTCACATGGCACCAAACTCTATACAAAGCAATGTGAACAGACCCGTTTTCTGTGTTTAGGCAGTATGATCAGAATTCAAGTGATTTTATCACCTCATATTGGTGTGTCAGGTGGCCTAGCAGAGTCATGTAAATATGTCCCAATCTGGGGCATTCAGTGAGTTTCTACACCTGAGACATTTTTGCATATTGTACAGAATCTCCCCTCCCGTGGGATTTTTCATGGGCCCCCCGAATAGCACGGACAGGCAGCTGGTTGGTACGCATTAATAATCTAAATCGACGCACTTCAGGGTCGGGGCAACGTAAGAGACAACACTGTGGTTTCATGTACTTGTGGGTAACCTGCGCAATTTGCCAATATCCATGACGTTTTGGCAAAATGGTCATAGTTGCTAGCCCAATCCCATTTTCCCATGTGTCTTGAATACGCCTCTTTTAATTTCAAGTAATTTGCACATCGCTTAAAATCTGGTCTCCAGTCTATCATAGTGAATGCCTCTTTTACCAACTTTACAAACCCATTGTTTTGCTCGGGTATGTGTTCAAGGCAAGAATTAGCTCTCAGCATTGTTAGCACAGGACAGTCAGAGTTTTAGATTTCATAAAAAGTTCTCCTCTTCGTTTGAATACTAGCGCTTTCAACAAATGGTAAACCCAATTCTAAGCGTGTATACATAAACGATGTCGAAGGAAGTAGCTTTAACACACAACGCCAAAAGAAGTCCTCAAGTACTTGCAACCAATCCAAGTCATGGGCCTCATTATAAGTATGTAGGTCCGATAACAACAGTGCCCGTAAACTACCGGCACTGTTGTCACCGGACTGGCATACTCCGAGTTCTGCAAGCGGGTGCCGCAGACCTTTACGGTAGCACCGGCACCATTCATCAATGGTGCAGGTGCTACCATCCTCCCCATTCCCATTGAGTCCAATACGACTCAAATGGGAATGGGGAGTCATTTTTTCCGGTGCCCGGCAATAGGGAGTTACCGGGACCACCAGGGCTGTAATGCCCCGGTAAGTCCCCATTGCCAGGTGCTGGAAAAGAAAATGACTGTGGCAACAGCTGTGATGTTTTTACCAGCACGGCTACCGCCAGACCCATAATGAGGCCCATGGAGTTCAAGTGCCTCCAACCCATACAGAATTACTGGACAGAACCACTGCTTATACAATACAAGGATCCCACACAGTGAAAACCCTGCATGACCCAGCACAAATTTACAGACAGTGAAAATGTGTTTGGCTTTGTGAGATTTAGTTATGATCTTGCTGTGTCCCTTTTTAATAGACATTTCTAATCCTAAATCGGAATAGCACTGATTATAGTGTATGCAGCCACGGTCTGTACTCATTGTTTGACTCTTTATGTGGCAGGATGTAAACAGCATGATTTTAGTTTTTCTTAAATTAACAGTCAGACTATGTTCCTCTGCATACAATGCAATGGCATTCAGCATTGCTTTCATCCCTGAAAAAGGGTGGTCACATATAACAAGATCATCCGCATATAACATGGCTGTGACCATACACTGACTGATCTTCGGAGGGCATTTGGCACTCAATGACATCACATTTGTTGAATTCGAAATGGAGAGGTTAAAAAGCAGGGCAGCAAGAGTGCAACCCTGCTTTACCCCTCTGTCAATACGGATGTCCCTGGAAAGTAGTCCATCATCACCTAACTGTATCTGTGCTGCTTATTTTGTGGAGAGCCACAATGATCTGCAATAGCCACTTCGGACAGCCAAGTGCACAGAGCTTTTTCCATAACAACTCGGATCACTTGGTTGAAAGCAGCACGAAAGTCAATATACGTAATGTAAACAGATGGACTATCTTTAGCTTTTACCTGCATCATGACGGCATCTAACACTCTGATGTTATGGGTGGTGTCGGACCCCTTCTGGAATCCCGTTTGAAAGGGGTGTAAGATATTACTCTCGCTAACCCAGGCCTCTAAATATTCCAGGACAAACCCTGCAAAGACCTTTCTTGTGATGTCTAAAAGGGATAGCAGGCGATAGTTCTCCGGGGAGAGATGGTCCCCAGTTTTAAACAAAGGTACATAGAATTTCCAGGAGCTGGGGATACATCTCTCTCGTCAATCCTTTGTATACATATCACAGAGAATAATAGCCCATAGTTCATAGTCACCTTTCAATACAGCTGCTGAAAGACCATGAGGACCCAGAGTGCGCAGGTTTTTCAATTTAGTTAGATGGCCAATCATGTCGGATGTTATTTTTACACAGCTCAGGTCTGTCCATGTTGACACAATACTGCATTTTTTCTTCAATGAATGTTACCCATACACTCTCTGGGATCAGAATTATGATTGTTTTCACTGTAGGGGGTCTGGCTAGGTTTAGAATACGCCACATTTCTTTAGTATTTCGGTCATTGAGTGCCCTGATCATCTTTTGTCAATTAACAGTCTGACCCACATGTAATTGTAATTGGTTATTTATAACGCGCTTAATACCCCGAGGTTTCTAAGCGCGGACCGGCGATCGAACCTGTGCTGCTCCGCGTCGTCTTGCTTCCAAGGTGAGCACGCTGCCCCTGAGCTATCCTCCCGAGACGTTTCCTACTTTTCAACTAATTAGTGTGTTGGTTTTTCATTTTGCAAATTGCTTTCTGTACTTTTACGGTCGCTCCACCCACTTTTTTTAACCTATGACTTTGCATGCACAGTCTACGTTTTTGTGATTGAATTTCACAATCAAAGGTTCGCTCATGCAACTTCCCAGGTAGGATGAATATATTCCTTAGGCCTGCCACTTTTGAAAGAAAACCCCTTTAGCCATACTTCCATCTCATCCCCTGTATAAACTATAGATAGGAGTTGTTTGTACATATTGTCTGGTCCGTCATTCTACATGCTTTATTAATATTTCCCTCCGTCCAAGCCGGTTGGTTTCTACTTTGGCTAGGGACTAGGTCTCAAGCGGCATACTATCAACTTTCTAATAAGTACTTAGAGTTGTGTGGTCACTGTTCTGGTTCTTTCTAATAAATAGCTGTTTAATCATTATCTTAGAATTGCCGCAAAGATTATCAATTGTGACAATTTTGGACCCACAATGCCATGTAGTTACTCCAAGCACATCGCCAGGCATACGCCCATTAAGTATCACCAACTCACATTGTTTCAAGAAGCACAACCAGTTTTTACCCCTAGAATTTGAAAACTTCTGTACCAACAAAATTTCGATTGCGACAGTAGTGTGCCTTCCATTGATGGAGTGTTCCCCACACCTTGCGTTTAAGTCACCGCCCAGCAATAGCAAGTCGATATCCATGTTTCCTCCCCATGTGGTAATAATTGATTCAATGGGCCTCATTACGAGGAGGGTGGTAAGGGGTTATCGGTGCCGGTAAAGGTGCCGGAGCTGTTAACCCCTTACTGCCCTATTACGAGGTCTGCTCGCGGGGCCCGCTAAGGCCGCCTGGTCTTACCTTGTGGCCTTAGCGGGTCCCGCGAGCAGCCCAGCATGCTAACAACAGGCCCGTTATTAACGGGCTCGTTGTTAGCATGCTCCCCTTTCCCACTGAGCCCTAAGGGAGCTCAAATGGGAATGGGGATGTACTAGGTCCGGGTTCCTTGAATGAGGAATTACTGGGCCCTCCAAGGTTGGAATGGCCCGGTATTTCCCCATTTAAGGAACCTGGACCCGGTACCCGGTAAGGGGGTAGCCGTGCCGCTAGTAGTGGCATGGCTACCTCCTAACTCGTAATGACCCCCAATGGCCTCAAAAACATTATCGGTAACATCAGCCCTTGGGGGATCGTACTGATTCACAATAAGCATTCTGCATTGGCCCATTACTGTGTCAGAAACCAATTCCACAGCGAGAACATTATCACAGTTGTATGGTTGTGTTATCATTGAGAATTCCACTTCTTGTTTATCTCCGATGATAAGAACACCAAAAGGACAGTTGTTAAGCGTGGCTCCTTAGAGCCACGCTTAACAAACGCCTGAGAAATCACATAACCATCAATTAACACTCTATGGGTCAACCATGTCTTTTGAAGCATAAATACCAGGTATTTGACCAAAGTGTCAGGTAAAAGGGCCATTTTGTATAAAGTGTGTGTGGCTACGGGTGTTCCATGAAAGTATTTTGAAGTATCACTTCTGAGGTACTTCAATCCCTGGCAGCAGCTTTTTTAGCCATTGCCACCCTTTTTTTATTGTCAAATTACATACTTTTTTACAGCGAGCATCTTCATGAGGGGTTAACTTTATATAAGATTTTTTTACAGTGCTTACAGCAGAGGGCTAACATTGATGGAGCATATGGTTTGTGTAGAGCTTATCCCAGAAACTCCTTGGACTCTGTTTGATTTATAGTTAGCGTTGCTGTGCACACGCCATGCCACCAGGCCCCCCTCGCTCAGGTGCTAGGAAATAAAAATCACATGATTTTAGGATCCGGAGAGGGAATTTTCGCAAAATGTTTCAGTAGGGCTTGGGTATTGCTTGTAAGCTTATCGATCTTCTAAAGCTTCCCTATAGGGTTTTTGGGCTTTCCACAATCTCTATGCTTATTTACACAGTCACTTTGTTTCAACCGGTATAGCTTTTGCTGGTTTCGTATAGATCGGTATTTAAAATTATAGTTACGGTTGCTTCCACTCACAGGCGAGTGCAGCTGCCTGCCGTTAACACGCGGAAAATGTTGGTGCTCCCGAGTCACTTGCAAGCTGTGAACTCATTGGATAAGTCACTCGATCAAGCTCTGCTTGGCGTTTGCAGGTCTTCTGTGCTTGTGGCTCTTTTTGGTTAGGTGGAAAGCCTCCTCTGGTACTCCTATGCTCACACCACTGGGAAACGGAGCTCCTTTTGCTACGGAGAGGGTCAGGTGCAACACAGTCACATGGATCCAATAAAGAGGGCACACTTCCCTCGATACTGCTGCATTCCGCTGCGCAAACTCTGCACAACGAATCTTCACTGGGCAAGCATCTCTTCTTTACACTTCCCGCTGCCCGCTCTCTGCAACAGGGAGAGTTTGAGATAAAAACTTTCTCAGGACCCGCCACCGCTTCAGGCATTACAGTGACCCTAGGGTCTTCTTCCACCTCCGGCTTCACTCTCAGTGTCAACCAAGTTCCGCGCTGCTTTTTCCTCTTTCGCCGCTCTACTACTCCATTTGCCTGCTTAGTGCCTCCTTGTTTACACTTAATTCAGCTGGGGAGAAGCATTGAAGTTCATGGAGCCTCGATCTGAAATCTACTTCCTGCACAGCTAAGGAGTGAACTCAACATCACTACTAGCCTCTAATTGTCACTTGGGGTCTGGCAACCCAGGGTGGATGTGCACAATTGTAAGGTATGGCAGCAGCACTTCATATCCTCGGATCTTCAGTGCAGTACAATAATTTGTAATATAAATCAACACAAATAAAAGAGAGAAGATCCCCCTCTAAGGATTTTTAAAAGCCAATGGCCACCGACACCATTAAGCGTTGGCGGACATTAATTATGATAATACCACCAAAACAGAATGACCGTTTCCGCAGACATGAAGCTTCAGGTAACAGAATGGGTCTGCAACGTTCAGAATCACAAGGACCCTTCCGTTATTCCCCATTTTGAAATCCCATAGTACTCTGTTGGGGGAAATTCGACATTACTGCATGGAGTATTATCACATGCTGCAATATCACATGCAGTAATGGTGTTGTCTATATAATATTTCCACCTCACAAAACTAAGTGGTGTTCATGAGTCTCAGTACTGAATATTTAAATGTGGCAGTGCGATTAAAGAGGCAGTAATCCTATGACTTCCACTTTTTAATACACCACAAAACTCTTAATTCCCCATGTGAAGAAGACTGTGCGACTGAGAGAAGGTTTCGGTTTTGTGTATGGAAGGGGTTTGTAACTAAAAATAAACAATATTTGAACTTCTTCTTTAATGCCTAATTAATGAGGCATAGTTTACGTTTCAGCAACATAACGCCCTTGCGGTAAATAGACCTTAAGCTAAGCAAGCTCAGCAGCTAGCCTAAGTATAGCCTGGACTTCTTATCTTTTATGAAAGGTCGTGTTGCCATGTTACATGAGGTGAACCAGGAACCATTTCCGAACAGGAAATAATAACAAGTGAAGAACTAATTCGTTCATTTAAAACTGCATATTGCCAAGAGTAAGTGGGAATGCACTAAAAAGCAGAGGATATGTAGCGTCCTGGTCAGCCCCTGCAGCTGGAAGAGGAGAATGGGGTTTTCTCGCAGGTTGACTGGGGCGCCTCAGGTCCTGGTTTGATAGCAATGGCTGAGTGTCTCGGGAACTACACTACCCATCATGCTTTACTCAAGATGCCCACTACACATGCTCTTCTTCATAAACACTGATACCCACAGGGCATGCACAATTCTAGGACAACATCCTTCTTGTGATATTCTCAGTAGGCCACTCTCTTGATGGAACAGTAGAGAGAATGGTGTTAGAAGCAGACAACTAAATAAATGACCAGGGTAGATTCCTCTTCGCCTATATAAGCTGCCATTTTCATTAGGTCCCTGCTCTGCACCTGAGCTTAGCCTAGGTCCTGCACCAGTTATGTAACCCTAACGTGTTCTACACCCGCCTGTTCGTTGTTCCAGACCCTGTCACTCTTTTGGCCTTCCCTTGCTCTTGCAGCTCCTAATTCCTTGTTTGGTTCCTAGTTTCGATCTGGATTTTTCTCTGCTTATCCCCTCTGCAGGAAATATCCAGGTTCTTGGTTGTACCTACCTTTTGTTAACTGTACTGTGCTGTGTCCCAGGGAAATGCTTCCCCGGAAATCAGGGGAACAACAGCCTCAAACCTTACCCAAGGCTGTTATCCGCTTTCAACATTTGCTTTCCCCTTTCAAGGTGGAAACCCTGTGAGACTATTCACCTCAGAAGATCTTTGGCCTACTCTCTCTCGCTCGTTTAATCAAGGGCCTTTAGTACTTCAGCCTCTGTCAGTTCTCTTATAATTAGTATTTACTTGGTTCTCAAGTGTTAAGACAAATATTGAACAAACTGCCTAACAGTTCAGGAATCCAAAAACATATTAACATTTGGTTTGTTAATCACACACAGACGCACGCACGCGTGCGCGCGTGTGAACACGCTTACTCTCCAGTGTTCTCAAGGATGTTCTGTCCTCCCTCCCCCATAACGAGACTTGTCTCCTTTCCTACCACTTGTTGTCGCCAGCAGTGTTTTTCCATTGCACTTCTTGCCTGAATAACCCCCTGTGCTCTCTTTGCAATCTCTTCCTCCCTCTGGCTGAGTTGCATGGTGAACATAGGAGAGAGGACGTTTGGTCAGTTTTTGCCTCTAATTAATAGTAGCAAACACATATAAAGGTTTGCATGTGCCTGCATTACACCTGTTCATTTTTGGTTTCGTCGCATTTTAGCTTTTGTACTTAAAGGGCACTGCCAAGAAGGCAGGGCTGGTTAAGATGGCAGTAGAGCTACCCAAGCAGCTGTTAGCTCCCAACATATGTGCTGGAGGATAGGCAGGGCTCAAGTCGAGTAAACACGCGGGTGGACTGAGTCCCCCCACTTTTTTCAAGCTTCTCCCCACTTTTTTCAAGATTCGTACCACTTTTTTCCCAGGGCACCTTGATATGCTAATTTCTGATGAGGCCATATTCCATTGGTATGTTAATGAGTCCCCCCCACTCTTTTTTTTAGGACTTTACATCTGGGGCCTGGTGAAATGAATGCCAGTGAATTTAAATGGGCGAAATTCACCGCCCCTATTGCTGGTAAAACAGATTGGGGGTCATTCCGAGGTTGGAGGTAAGGGATTACCGGCGCCTGTAAGGGCACCGATGGCGGTAATCCCTTACCTCCGTATTCCGAGTTCCCTTTGCGGGTCCCTCTTTACCTCCTGCTTTTAGCAGGAGTAAATTACGGGACCCGCAAAGTGACCTTGGAGTAAATTACGGCACCGTAATTTACGGTGCCGTAATTACCTCCTTCCCCATTCCCATTGAGCCCTATGGGGGCAGAAATGGGGATGGGGAAGGGCTATGGTGAATGGGGAATTTCCGGTCCATCCATGGAATACCGGCATGGTGAATGGAGTAATTTCCGGTCCATTCCAAGGTTGGAAAAGAGGGACCCGCAAAGGGAACTCGGAATACGGAGGTAAGGGATTACCGCCATCTGTGCCCTTACAGGCGCCGGTAATCCATTACCTCCAACCTCGGAATGACCCCCAATGGCCTCATTCCGGGTTTGGGGCTAACCATGGAGTAATTAGCTCCATGGTTGCCTCCGAAACCGTCACAAATCCGGCATGGTGAATGAAGTAATTACTGGTCCATTCCAGGGTTGAAGGGACCTGTAATTACCCATTCACCTTTTGTCCTTCCCCATTCCCATTTCTGCCCCGTAGGGCTCAATGGGCCTCATTCCAAGGCTGGAGCTATCCATGGAGTAAAGAGCACCATGGTAAGCTACCATGGAGCTATTTACTCCATGGATATCCGGCATGGTGAATGGAGTAATTACCGGTCCATTCCAAGGTTGGAGGGACCGGTAAGTCCCCATTCACCATACCGGTTCCCCATCCCCATTCCTGCCCCATAGGGCTCAATGGGAATGGGGAAGGAGTAAATTACGGCACCGTAAATTACGCTGCCGTAATTTACTCCAAGGTCCCTTTGCGGGTTGGATTTTTAACGCCTGCTAAAAGCAGGCGTTAAATGCCAACCCGCAAAAGGGAACTCGGAATATGGTGGTAAGTGTTAACGGTCACCGTTGCCATTAACGGTGACCGTTAACCCTTACCTCCAGCCTCGGAATGAGGCCCAATGGGAATGGGGAAGGAGGTAATTACGGCACCGTAAATTACAGTACAGTAATTACCTCCGAAGTACCTTTGCGGGTCCCGTACTTTACTCCTGCTAAAAGCAGGAGGTAAGGAAGGACCCCCAAAGGGACCTCGGAATACGGAGGTAAGGGATTACCGGCATCAGCACCCTTACTGGTGCCGGTAATTCCTTACCAACAACCTCGGAATGACCCCTGGCAGTTTCACCTATCGGTATACCGGAGACTGCTGCGTCAGAGTATGTGCTCCACGTTGCAGCTGTTTGTCGTATACTCAGAATAGGCCTTTTTTTACTACATTGGCGAAATACCAAATTGGTAGTTTAATAAGGCCTGGAGGCGGTGCAATGCCGCGTGAGGAGGATATTAACACACACACACATCCATGTGGCACAACAGCAAAAATAAAAATAGGAAGACTTCATGTGGATATGTGGAAGCACAGCTTATCTAACTGTGGCCACTTGTGCCCGAATTTCCTAATGAGGCTGGTGATCTGTTCGATATACGTAATCCTGATATAAAAAAATAGAAAAAATAAAGCATCCAATAAATACAGGATCTCTTTATAATAAAAGGCCAACGTTGGTTTTCGGAAAAGGGAGAACAGGTCGGAGGGTTAGGCTAATCTTTGCCTTGCAGGGAAGCCCAGATGTGAAGGATTTTTATTGGGTTGGAAGATTTATTTTCCATTCCCCTTAGCGTTTCCTGTCATATCTTCTCGTTTGATTGGGATGAGTACAGAGAGGAACGTAGGAGGCTGCTGCATGAGGGCCTAATTAAGATGGTGGATATTATCACAATCTCTCCATGATTACAAACATCCTAAATGCGCTGATTGCAAATTCTAACTCATTGTGGTCCCAATATTCAAAAATAAATTAGGCAGCGTGAAATAAAATAAGGTGGCGACGGGGAAGGCTTTTTTTTTTAATTATACGAAGTGCGCTGGAATCAGTGTGGAGGTGGGACCGAAGCAGAGTCTCTGCCCTGCATTGCTGTGGGCGACTCTGCAGCAGCAATCCTAGGCGCATGCGCAGAAACCAAAGGGGAATGCACTGTGAACATCTAATGAAGCTTTCTCCTAAGCCATGCAAGAAGAAACACGAAGAAACGAATTGAAAATAGGAAAGCCTATGCAATGAATTCAAAAGGGGACTGTAAAGTGGGCAGGCCATGCAGGGTAATCAAGCCCTTCTGTCAACCCCTACCCAGTGCTGATTTCTGAGAAGGACCCTTACAATTAAACAAACAGCACACTCCTGTGAGTTTTATCTACACAGAAACTATCAGTGACCTCCACTGGCAAATTGTGCAAGAATTTATGAAAAAATAACACCATGTTCAGGGCCGGCCGTAAGGCAGGGCTGCCCGGGCAACCGCCCGGAGCCTCATTAGCCCCCCGCCATGCCAACTCGGGGGAATCTTTCAAGGGCATGGTTGGAGAAGGCCGGCAGGTGCCGTATTGAAATTAAATGCGCCCTGTTCTTGTGCTGGGGCTGGGCTTTCCAGTGCGGAGGCGGTGCGCATTTAATGAGAATAGGAATAGGGTGCTAATGCTTTTACATTAGCACCCTATTGAGGTGATTACCTACCCGCTCTGGCACGGGAGCCGGGCGGTTTTCATTAGAATAGGGTGCTGATGCTTTCACATCGGCACCCAATTCCAGTGATTAACTCTGTGCACCGGCATAGGAGCAGGGGGTTAAAAAAAAAATGTGGCACCCCCCTGCATTGACCAGGGGTGCATGTGGGGGGGGGGAAGGGCACCACGTTTTTCTTTCCTGCCCCAGGGGGACTGCTGGGGTCATTTGCTATTCACGCACAGCCCCACTGATTTCCCTCTCTTGCCTTCCCATTGGTATCTCATCATAGCTCCCCTCCCCTTGCACACCTTGCCCCCCTTCACTGGAATCTTTTTCCTCTTTCTCTACGTTCTATCACTTCTTATTCTTCATTTCGCAAATCACTGAAACTTCATCTGATCCAGCAAGGCTGATTCCGTGCACCCAATGTCAATTTTCATTTGTTCGCTTTTGTACCGTTTTTATATTTTTGCTATGTTAAGCGCTTTGGTTTAAAGTGCTACATGAATGCCAAAAAAATACAAAACAAAAATACTCTGGTTTCATCTGCGTTGGCACCTTGCTGAAAGAGCAATTACTAACTTTTCAGTGGTAGTATGGTGTCCCGCTGTTTTCAGTGGTAGTATGTTCAGTGGTAGTATGGTGTCCCGCTGCCTGGATTGTGAGCTACGAGCTACGGCAGCGGTGGAATTGAGACGTACCTGTTTTGACCCCGTGACATCTAGTGAAAATCATGCCAGCTGATTGGACTGTGTTAATCCCGCCCACCTACCCGGAAATAGTAAAAAGAACGGTGCACGCACATTTGCGCGTGCACATTTGTAAAGTGCTTTTGGCAAGTGTTTTTGCCTGCTGTCTCGCTGTGTCCCGCTGCCCGGATTGTGAGCTACAACAGCGCTGGAATTGAGACGTACACATTTTGACCCTGTGACATCTAGCGAAAATCATGCCAGCTGATTGGACTGTGTTAATCCCGCCCACCTACCCGGAAATAGTAAAAAGAACGGTGCACACGCATTTGCGCGCACGCATTTGTGAAGTGCTTTTGGCAAGTGTTTTTGCCTGCTGTCTCGCTGTCTAGCGGGATAGCCAGTAGTGCAGGGGCAAGTACTCTTAGTAAGCAGTAAAGGTAACATTCAGTCTGGTTTATTCAAATATGGTGTTACATGTGTGGTGGCCACAAGAGTGATATTAACGCCAATAGAAATCAAAAGCATTTAATAATTGTCTAATTTTGTGTAGATGTATGTTCAGTGAATGCTAATGGTGTGAGGGTCTCCCAAATACCAGTTGAAAATTAGATAATACACTCTGAAATAGTGATTGTGATCCCATTGAGTGTCACCGACTCATAGTTGAAGGATTGTCAAGCCGCTTAATGCCTGCTTGTGATATATATTGCGGCTTAAATCGTGTAAGAATGATTTCTCCCATTGTAGCACATATACACCCCTGCTATAGGAGAATGGAGAAGGGGCAGTTCACATTGAGAACTGGAATGCCGGCTGTGAATGTGGCTTTATTTAAGGAAGGGACTAGTGTGACTTCAAATGTCTCCCTAGCAATCTTTAATACGCCAATACAGAAACAGCCAAAAAAATATATTGGGTCGGAAAAACGACGTAAGAACACTGAATAAAAATAGAAATCACTCTATTTCAAGAGGATCTGACATTCGCCAATATTACAACCCTGGTGTGATACAGGGGTCTGAGTCAAGTAAAATTGAGATGCCTAAAGGGAGCCACACAAAACAAGATAAATTGCGCGAATTGAACTGTCGACTTAATAAAGAGGTGGCTGCTATTAAGATCAATGGGCCAATAACGAACAGCGATAAAACTGGAAGCATGATATCGGACATAACCATGGAAAATGAAAGTAAACGTTGTGATGACAATATATTGGAGTTGTATAAAAAACTTGACAAGATTAATGAGAATCCACCCAAACCATGTACTGTAGAATCTCAGCAGAGACTAACCTATCAAACCATGCATATCGCAGGGCAAGTAGATGAAGAGGCCCTCAACTTCATGATCATGAGCTCGGCCTCGGTTTATGAAGAAGAGGTTGTATTTTTGCACTCTAATACGGGGGACTTAATGCAAGTTGATGATCTGTCTCCAATTCAAAGGCAAAACTCAAGTGACTGTATCCTTCCTGGGAGAACGGAAGGAGACAAAGAGATGCAAACATCAGTGAACAAAAGGACCGAAGCACCCGCTGAGCTATCAGTGTGCTCAGAAGAAGAAGCATCTGTAAATTCACTTTTATTTGTGCCACCAACTCTAAGACAACCGGCTAGACCTCGGGATGGGCAAAATGTTTTACGACCTGCTGATCCATCCACTGAAGAAAACTTAACACAACCAGATATGAGTACAACACTGTTGTCCATGAATACAGCTCTATTATCTCTAGCCAAATTGTATGAGGCAATGGATCAAAAAATCAACTATCAAGCTATACTGCTAACAAAACTGACAACTCAAAATAAGGATGGGGTGCAGGTTGGAGCTTCAAGAGAATGTGAACCACATTATGAGATCTTTAGACACTGTGGTGTTAAAGACTCTGATACTCAAACGGAATCTTTGCAAGAGTATGGAAATAAGGGAATGTTACAGTTAAAACAGTTTAACTTCAGTGGAACCACCCTTATGAAAAAACTGGTTAAGGATCTCGAACTCGCCCCACAGGTTGCATCATGTGGTGATGTTGGGGAAAAGGTTAAAAGCGACTCCATCTGAATGGAAAAAGTGGAGGATGAATATTGTGAGAAAAACCAACAAGAAATGTCTACGATACCTGCAAGAGTGAACACAGAAAAAAATAATTCCAACAAATTGGTAAAGGTCGTGAGAAACAAGGCAAATAAAGGTGCCTGCTACTCAACCAGCTAACAAAACAAGTGTGAACACGAGATGATTCTTGAGGATTACAAATGTTGCAAAAACAACTAACGATGGAAGGGAGGGGAACCAGGGAAGTACTGGCCAATTGTTACAGCGACCTGAAAATGGTAAAGAGAAACCAACCTTGAGCTTGTGCCACAAACCATTAGACGACCTAGTGGCAGAGGATGATCGTATGAGAGAACAAGAAAGATCTCAATCGCAGCCACCTATTGTTACTACAAGTTCCCCCGAACAGACGGAGAGGAGATTGAGTGGACTAACGGATGCCCAAATGAGGGAAGAGATAAACAAAACTGTAGAACGATACATGGTCAACAGACAGAAGGAGAAGCCACAAACTGAAATAGACAAGGACGCCCAGAAAAACTGGCCTAACTCTGAAATGCGCCCTACTAAATACTCCGAACAAATGTAGGTGTAAACCTAACAGATAGTGGCAACTCGAGTCAACCAGCACAATGGAAGAACAATATCAATTTAACCAAAGATCACACATTTAGCTCAAGGGTGGTGGAACAAAATAAATCTCGTTGTTTTATCTTGGAATGTGGAGATCACCCGTTTGCTCAGTTTGATCTAAATCAATCAAGCATCCTAAACATTTGTAAGGAGATATCAGAACTAAGAAACATAACCACATCAGATATAGACAGAGTCGAGTTTTTAAATGATCAGGATCTCACGAGATCTGGAATCTCTGTTCATTCGGCCGTATTAGCTGATATTTTGTGGTATGCCAGGGACACTCTTTTTCATATGGGCTTAAATCTATACAAAGATGAATTGCAGGTACTAGAAAGTGACAGGATGGGACCTAGGAAATGGGCCCGCGCATATATTGGTCCAACAAGAACGGACCAAGCAATGTAGAACGACAACAGATAGATCACGCATAACAATCCAGAGGGAAAGAAAAAATCTAGTTTATATGCTGGAACACTCGTGGCTTTTCACACTTCACGAATGCACAGAACACAGAGCTTAATTGTTTTGATATAGTGGTGTTACAGGAAACATGGCTGGTGGAGGCCCCATATGGGATGGCTATGAAATAATCCTAAAATCAGCCCTATGTATGCCTAGGGTCGACCTATTGCAGGGCTTATGATAGCAATAATAAAATCAAAGGGGTTTAATGTATTAACATATGTCCTGCATACACCCTTCATTCAATCTGTTAAGCTGACAAGTGATGCATGTTCCATCCTAATTGTTAACATCTATTGGGGCAGGGCCCATCTGTCACCAGACCGTTTCTTTGCACTTCTTGAGGAGTTTTTTGTTAGAATTGCAGCTGAAAAGCATGTTGATTACGTGTTAGTCATGCGCAACATTAATCTTCACCTTGTTGTAAAAGGGAAAAGGCACGCAAAGGTAGAAGTACATAGATGGCTTAAAATCATGAAAGACATGCAACTAGTACCTGGCATAATGATCCAGTAAAAGTGACCACAGTCAGCTTTGTGGAACCTGGGAGATAGAAAGAGGACAGCTCATGGGAAGATGTAAAAAATATGGAGGAAATGTAATTGCAAACAATATGAGGAACCGAATAAAATGGTCAAATACTTTGTTAATCAACTTTGATAGGCAACTGTCCTTGGATTTGGGGAGGGATTATGTGTCATATATACAAAATATGTGTCGGTAAAGGATTGTGCACAAGGTCATAGTTATAAACACTCTCACATTTTTGACATAGATGTCAAAATTAAAAAGGCTGAGTTAAGACAACAAATACGTGCACTAAAACATTTCTCAGCAGATGACAAGGTGCCTAAAATAAAACATCTTTGTACAATTTACAAAAACTGCCAAAGAGGAAGGAAGGCACTATGTTATCAGAGGGATAGCAAACATATGCTAAAAAGAATAGCCTCTAAGTCATCTGCGGAAATCTGCGGTGTTTTAAATCAGGTCACGTATAAAGACCAGTCTTCTATCCAGGTAAATTCCATCTCAGCAAAAACCTGGTGTGATTACTTCTATCAAATATACCAGACTATAATACCAAATCACCATTTGGCCCTTAAGAGTGAAAATTGGGATCACTCAATACAATTTGACAAAGAAGTTATATTATTTTATATCTCTAAATTGAGCAACTCAAGGGCCCCTGGCCCTGATGGGTTTGACAACAGAATGCTCAAAGAAAATCCAGAGATCTGGTCTAATATACTAATGAAGATATTTGAAGAAGTGATGGGCACAGAGATCTTGCCTGAGTCATGGAAGAAGTCAGTACTTATACCGCTGGCCAAAAAAGGGGATAGATTAGATCCAGCATCCTATAGGCCTATTGCCCTTTTGGATTGCCCGGGGAAGATATTTGCGCGTAAATTGCTCCACAAGTTCAATTGGTGGTTAAATAAAGAGAACCTAAGAGACCCATGGCAGACGGGGTTCTTAAAAGTATTAGGCACTGGTATTAACCTTTTGTGTATAAATGCAATCATTGCTAAACAAGCCAGCAAGAAGTTACCTTTGTATGTCCCATTTGTCGATTTTAAAACAGCATTCGACTCAATCCTAAGTGAACTCCTATTCATGAAATTAATGAAAAGTAACTGCCCATGGAATATTCTAAAATGGATCATTGCCTTTCATGAGCAGACATCGCTCCAGATAAGGTTAGAAACCGATGGTTCATTATCTGATCCCATTGTTACCTCTAGAGGCCTGAAACAAGGGTGTGTACACGCCTAAGCGATATTCAACTTTTTTAAATCGGACTTGGGCAAGGCATTTATTAACATCATAACTGACTATCCGAAAATTGGGCAAAAAGAAGTCAAATGGCTGCTATTTGCAGATGACCTCCTACTGCTATCCAAAACACTGCTAGGGCTACGTAATATGTTACGAGCGCTGGAGACATATGCCAACTGCAATAAAATTATCATAAACATCAAAAAAGACCCAGGTAATTCAGTTTGGCAGCCAAAAACAACGAAATAAGAAGTTTGGATGGCAATTAAATAGCGAAGAGGTAGAATCAGTGCGTGAATACATATATTTGGGTATAAATATTATTAATGATCCTAATGACCACCCTTATGAGACTACCTTAATGTTGAAATGGAAGAGTTTATATCCCAGTCCAGAATTATCAACGGAAAATATTACAAA
This sequence comes from Ambystoma mexicanum, assembly GCF_040938575.1. NCBI lineage: Eukaryota > Metazoa > Chordata > Amphibia > Caudata > Ambystomatidae > Ambystoma > Ambystoma mexicanum. The sequence goes on along the minus strand of NC_090929.1, from coordinate 509,936,588 downwards.
TTAACTGTTGCTCCTTTAATTACATGCTATAAACAAAAGGCTTTGCCTATACTGTTATTTGGAGCAGAAACAAAAGCGTATAAGCCTAATAACTACTGGAATAAAAAAGAAGGAGAATATTGGAGGAGATTATTAAGCTTGCCCAAATCGACACCAATAGCCCTAATAAGACATGAACTAGGGCTAACATCAATATATGCCGTATACCAATGCAAGGTTTGCATGCTTTATAGAAAATGTGTGTTGGACAAACACCAGAATGGCTTGACTACGCAGTTGGCAGACTATCTGGGAACATCTGAGGACAAATTCATTAAGCAAGGGAAATCCAAGGCGCTGGAGTTCATGCAAGAAGCTGACATAACTGGTGAATTACTTCTGCAAAACCCAGACAAAGCCAAGCGTAAAATGTGGGAAATGGATTGGATTACGAACAGGGAAACTTGCTCTAATTATAAATGTTTCAAACAAAATCCCTTTGCTCTGAAATCATTCGGGTCTCCTGAGGCTTATCTATTGAAATCACCAAATGTCATGCATCGAGCAGGACTCCTGCGTCTAAGGTTGAATCTGTGGAAAACGAGAGAAGTGACAGCGAAATGGGTTAAGGATAATAAAGGAATATATATGTGTTGATTTTGCAATGGTCAATTAGAATCTCTTGAGCATCTCATCACTGAATGTATAGAACTAAACAGCATAAGAATCAAACATTTAAAGAGCCTATTGGAACACATGGTACACATGGAGTTCAAAGTCCTATGGAAATATGTATTTCATGTGTATTCGAGAACGGTGGGATATGCCACAATGAATTATTTGAATGAATTGAAGTTAGATAATGATGTATGTAATGCTGGAATCTCATTGAATAATTAGGATATGTTATACTTTGCCCGTCCTTATTTTAATTGAAGAACCCAAGTTTTTTTTAATTATTATTTATTTTCTGATATTTGGTGTTCTTCTCTTTTATGTATTGTTCTTTATTATGAATTGATGTAATAGCTATATGTTACTTTTTAAACTTCTAATTGATGTACACTAATGTGAAGGATGATTACTGAGTATATTTACAAGTTATCTTAGTTTTACTTGTTTTTGCTCCGCTTGTTTATATAATGCTCGTAGATTGAAATTAACAGTTTAAATTTGTATTGAAAGGTTGAATTTTCCAGTCAAACCAATAAAGATAAAAAAATAAAAAAAGGTGTTTTAGCTTGCCTCTGGTTACCTTCCTTTGTATTCATTCTTATTTAAGCAACCCAAGGGTGCCATAGACTGTGTCCAACCGTCCTCACTGTAGGAACGGGGGGCCCAATCACATTGAAATGGGCCCTCATAAGTCCTGACAAATGTTTAGCCGGGCCCTGTGAACGAGCGCTAAAGCTGCTCTTGGTTATCCCAATGTGCCTGACTGCCAGCAAGGAGGGAGGAGGGTGTGTGTGTTGTGTCTGTTGTGATGAGATGGGAAGGTGTCGGACCAAGAAACTGCAGGGCCTGGTTGCCTTTTATCTGTCAGCCAAGTGTGCTAAGTCTACCTCTGAGGATATGCCCTTGGAACTCCTGCTACCCGTGCCTTCATACTGCGTTCCACACTGTTATGAGATCAGAGGTACACCGTACCGAATGAGCTTTCTACACACGGCCTGCATGCATACACTGAGGCATGCACACAGTGATGCAGTGACACAGCATAGTGTCACCATGTTAACAAAAAGCATGGTGACAAGGCCGGCACATGTACCAGTGGCCTGTGCAGAGCACTTGCAGGTGGTCCTGAGTCATTTGTGTGCTAGACCTCCAGCATGTCAGTTTGGTCAACCTGATATTTCGCTCCCTATCAACAAGAGCACACTGATGATCATCCTAACTTGAGGGGTGCTCTACTATTTAGCAGGTGCTCTATTATTTAGCAGGTCCTTCATCCAGAGGGAAATCCAGCACAGAAGATCAGTGACCCTCCCAGAACCATACCAGGTTCTCTCTCCGCTGCTGTCCTCTCTCCCTGTGCCACTCTCCCTGTGCCACTCTCTCTCTCTGTCCTTCTATCTCGCTCACTCTCTCTCTGTGCCTCTCTCTCTCTCTCTCTCTTTGCCACTCTCACTGTGCCTCTCACTTTACCTATCTATGTGCCACACTCTGTGCCCCCCTCTCTCTCTCTCTCTGCCACTCTCTCTCTCTCTGTGCAATTCTCTCTCTCTGTGCCACTCTCTGTGTGCCACTTTCTCTGTGCCACTCTCTCTATGTGACACTCCGCTCTCTGTGCCTCACTTTCTTTGTCTGTGCCCCTCTCGCTCTCTCTGTGCCTCTTGCTCTCTTGCTCTCTTTCTCTCCCTCTCTTCCTCTGGGTGTGCCTGGCCAGTATGCCTATTATCAATGCCCTGCCTTGTGCCTGCAGCCCAGTGCAAACAATCACCTGTGTTCAGTGTGTCTAACTTACTCTGCTGGCAATGAGCCCACTTCTTCACCTGTTATAAATCTATTCCTGATTTCCGCAAAGACTTTGATGCCTTCTTTTTTGTTCCCACTTTTCTGTGTAGCCTGTCTGCTATTGCTAGAGGGGGGACCCAGTCAGCATACACAACACAGCCTCACCAGGGTCTGTCAACTCCCTGGTCCAGAACTGTGGCCCTGCCTGGGGTATCTCTCAAGGCCTCCCCCATTTTGGCCTGCCTCTCACTTGCACAGCTGCTGTCCTACCCTCTTGTCTGCACGCGGTTGCAAGTTCCCTGTCCCTGGTTCATTCTCCCCAATTTACCAGTGCAAGATCCTGTAGCAGAACTGACAACGTTGCTACACACACTGCAGGCTACTCTAGGGACACAATAGCTAGGAGAACATAGGAGGCTAGGGTGCACCCAGGATGAATCAGGTGTCTGGCACTGCCCAAAAGGGAAACCAGGCAATATCAGCTTTTGCCCACGAATACCTGATTCACCTGGCACACACTGCCACACATCTGGGTAGCGATGCCATCACTAGAAAAATTGGGAGCTACAAGCTGGCATAAGTCTGCGCACAGAGAGCAGTAAGTTGGCAAGACGTGTACATGAGAGGTCTGCCCAGCCGCTTTGCTAGACTCTGTCCATTTGAGATCCTGATGGCAAGATCAATGCCCCTGCCAGCAGTAGCTCCTCCCTCTGTGAATAGGTTGCCTTTGGCACTGACTGATAATTGAGTTCTGGCATATTTCAAACACCTTACTTCAGTTTTACCGCCAGGTCAGCGAGGCACAACGTGTGCCAGGCCAGCAAGAACTAAATTCATGCAGGAGGGAGGCCTAGTTATACTCAAGCACTTTTCCTATGCTGCTAGGTGTAAAGTCCTGGGTTCACGCCACCCATAACAAAAAGGCGAGGCCCCCTGCTGCTCCTGAAGTAGGACCCCCAGTGCTGCCTACTATAAACCTGGGACCCTGTTCACCTCACCAACCCAGTGCTGAAGGGTCAGGAGCTCGACTGAGTGAAGCCCCGTTATAACCTGCAGCCCAGGAATTAGCACAGATCCTGTGTTACAAAGGACACTGCATCCCCAGAGCATGGACTCTATATTTTTCTGAATTTCTGCCCACAACCCTGTCTGAAACCCTGCGGCTGGGAACAGTCTATCTTCTTTCGCCGTGGGGAAGGTACCTGTGGTCGGAAGACAGCACTGTGAGATTTTGAACATTGATATTTTTGAACTTGGACATTTGTGGAGCTGTGATTGTTTAACATTGATATCGGGTTTGGGAGTAGACCACTTCAGGTTTATCCAGGCGCAAATTCTGAAAGAATGCAAGAGGAACCTGAAACACGCTTGCATACTGAAATACAACAGAGAGAACTGTGATCTAATAAGAGCCATAACTATGCATGACACTAGAACTATATGGCGCACGATCAAAAAGGATGATAAAAGAACTCCCCTGATTACCCTCTCTTGTATATCTGAAGGAGTATGGTATGATTACACATCAGCTAAATTTCGCATCCCTTTGAGATTTGAATCTGTGCCAAATGTACAATTGTGTTATAGCAGGATCGCCCGATTGAAATGGACACATGATGATCTTAAATGGGCAATATCGAAAACATCTTATTCTAAATCAGCAGGCCCGATGGGATTCCTCCCTGCCTCTATAAAGCTGATCCTGAGTTTTGGATAGAAATTTTGAAACCTAAATTTGACTCAATCATTAGTACTGGTCAAATTCCTCCCTCATGGACAACAGCGAATATTGTCCCACTATTCAAAAAGGGCGATCCTTCTCTTCCACAGAACTATAGACCTATCTCATTGATTGACACAGATGCGAAACTTTTTGCCATTCTTCTCCTGCACGACCTTGAAAAACATATCGAAGAGAACAACTTTTATTCTAAATACCAAACAGGTTTTAGGAAAGGAATGAGTACCTCGCCCAACGCTGCTGTCATGTCTCATCTTGTCGCGGTCACAAAAGGCAAGAACTCTCAATCCGTATATATGGCTATGATAGACATGACATCAGCTTTTGATAACGTTGTACGAAACCTATTATGGAATAAATTGAGATCAATGGGAATTCCTACAGTATTACTATATTGGTTTATTCAATTACATACTAACACCTCGTATAAAATAAAAATCTCTGCAGATGGTAGAACAACCGATCCCATAACCACATCCATTGGTCTTAAACAAGGGAGCAATTTAGCCGCAACTTTCTTTAATCTTTACCTTTCTGATCTTGACAAGGAGTGGGATCACAGTAATTTATTTTCAGTTAAGGTTGGTGCTTTAAGACTTAAATGGATTGCGTTCGCAGACAACATCATAGTCTTTGATCCTACGCTTGCTGGATTGCAAATTAAGCTTTTGCTTTTTCAAGATTTTGCAGTTGCTCATAACCTCACTCCAAACCCTGCAAAAACAGCCATTTTAAAATTTGGTACTAAACAAAATAGTAAGGGATACAAATGGGAAATTATGAAAACTCAAATCCCATGTACCTGTAGTGCGATATATCTTGGCTATAACCTGACAGATCAAAACTCATTAAACGCTTGGACAGACTTAATCAAAAATAAGTCGCAGCCTTTATTATCTCAACTAAAAATGATCTACGCAAAATATTGCACATTTTCACTAACTCCATTGATTGACTTTTTGACACTAAAAATTGAATCGGTCATTTTATACTCCATTGACATGTGTCTAAAAGATGTTACTGCAATTTTGAATACCATGCAAGGATCATTGATAAAATCTGCTATGCACCTTCCCTTGAATATACCAAACGCAGTGATACGTCACAAGCTCGGGTTGGTTGCACTATCCACACGCTGGAAATAGCGTCAAATATCAGGTTATGTTAAGATTCATTTTGCACCCAAAAACTCCTTGTACGGTGATTTGAACAGCATGCTGAAGTCCTCCTCTTCTGCTTCCTTTAATGAATACAATAGCAACATGCAACATATCTTGAACTCCTTAGGTATTACCATAGAAGACGTATATCAACGTCCTGCTTTTGCAAAAAATAAACTTTTTGAACAAGATTGGAGGAACACAATCAATACTATATCAACATATCACATGTACAGGGAGTATGGTGCGTTCTTAAAACGACGTATGCCCCGATATGACCATGTGGTTTTATTTCCATGCAACCATACCCGACAAGCCTATATTAGGTACAGGTTAAATCTATACTATACAAGAGAACGTATTGCTAATTGGGCTAAAACTGGTGAACCCAAGGTAATGAAGTGTCGCTTTCCATCGTGCAAGGAACCGATTGAGACAATGAAACATCTTATACTAGAATGTCCACATTTTAGTTTAATGAGGACAAATCGGTTCTCGAAAATTTGTGAATACAGATTTTGAAGATTGCTTGCAATTTCTATGGACATGCATGATGCAAGGCACCCACAAACCGATGATATTTGAATTGGTCAGCTTGTGTAAGCATATCGAAAAAGAATTGCTTACATTTTAAGACTTGGAGGATATATAGTGTATGACACAATATCCTCCATTTTTGTAACCTGTGAACAATATGATGTAAAGTTTTATGTTGAAATATGAATTTAAATGATAATTGAAATGTAAATATTGTATTCTTATTTTTTGTAATTGATTTTGTAAAGGTTCTACAAAGTAATTTTTCTTTGTAACTGAACTAAATACAAATAAAAGAAAAATAACATTGATATTTTTGAACTTTGATATTTTTGGAACTACAATATTTTCATACTCTGATCTTTTGAACTGTGACTTTTGTTGGACTATGAACATTTCGTATTTTTGATATTTGTAATAATTTTCAATTCCAAATGTTATGTTTTGAATTTAAATAACTAATTATAATTTTGATATTTTAGAATGTTGATTTGTGTATTACTATATCTGAATTTTTATATTTTTGAATTCTGATATTTTTTAATTTTGATTTAGAATTTTGTTGTTTTGCATAGTTTGATATTTCTTTGAAAGATAATTATGAATTCCAATATTTTTAAATTTTGACATTTGTGAACTGCGATATTTGGAATAGGATATGTTTGGAGTTCGATCTGTGTTTGGGGTGTGACAGTTCTGCTTTGAAAGTCTCCCAGTCTCTGAATGCGACCATCATACAGCTACAGTGTACCAGACTGCTGTCTAACTGGAAACATTAATGGCCAAGTAGAGAAAGTTGAGAAAACAGACTCTCCAAAACCGTATGGCCCTCAACATGATGTTGGCTTCCCATGGCAGAGTATGTGCACTTATTGGATCAGAGTGTTGTGTATTTGTTTCAGACTCCTTTGATGAAATCTTTGACCACGCCGCTCACATCTCCTTCCTTGGGCCACCCCGGGGATACATCCAAGGACTTTCTGGATGGAATAAAAGACTGGTTAAGTTCCTTCTGGGGGAAACTGGGGGAAACTGCTTTAATATGTCCTGTATGATATGATATGATATGGCATTTATAACACGCCTATACACAAGTGTTTCAAAGCGCGACCAGTCAAGGGAGCGGGAACAGAGGGAAGACAGAGACAATGATCTTACTAGGCCAGGTGACATTGAGATCATGCAAGTGCAGGGGAGGAGGGAAAGGGAAAGTGCGGGCAGGGGGAAGGGGCAGTGCAATACATAGGATCAACAGTAACAAATAAATAAAAAACAGTAGGTAAAAGTGCAGCCAGCTAGTGGCAAGTGCAGGGGTAAGTGCAGACATCAAGTGTCAATAGTTGGTGGAGACTGTAGGGATACAGAAACAACTCCCAAATGCAGGGGTTGTCCAGGAGGCAATGCTGCTAGGGTGCTGCTTGTACTTATTGTCATCTGCAAAGTACTCTAGTGCCTCATGTCAAGGTTTTGCCAGACCACTGGGCCCTACATGACCATGGATCATATCCCCCTCACATGCTGGAGTCCAGACTGCCTAAACCAAGAACTTTACAGACTGGGCAGGATTGAGGTGTGGTGCTAGTCCACAACCAAGTTGATGAAGTCCCTTTTGGGACCGGAGGTAGACTGTGGAAATGGCAGTCTCCATGTGTCGACCACTGACAGCCTTCACATGCCTTTCACACGTATGTCACTTGAGTTTACAGTGAGTTTTCATTTTATCAATGCATTGCATGACTTACTTTTATTTTTTCCAAATGTATTTTCCATCTTGCACTGCATGTGACTCTATATTTATTTTCCCTGCCTATGAAACTACCCCTGGCTACAGTTTCTACACTGTTTATTACAAGCCCTGACTCATATCCTGTGATTATGGTTTATTTCTACCAAGTGCTTTCGTGTTCTCCTGTGTTTGTATTTTGTCCTGTATTTGGTTATTGCATTGACTCTTCACTGTACTTGGTTCCAATATTGCCAGCTCATTGCGTTTTGTACTTTAACATTGTGAGCCCTATGGTTGCTTGGTTTCTGGCACACTGGACATTGACCACCTTTTACCCTGTGTTCCTGCACTGTATGGGTAGCAGACATTGGCCCTCATTATGAGGTAGCCGGTTAGGCCGCTGGTAGCACCAATGGCCTACCGGCAACCTTGTCTTACCGTTTCCACTGCCTGATATCCTGGTAATACCGGTGGCAGCGGAACGGTAGGTCCCATAGGACTCCACGAGAATGGGAACACTGAGGCAAAGTGCTTCAGTGAATTATCTGCTGGTAGGGGCATGAACTACCAGCAGCCCTATAAGCGTGTGAAGAGAGGACCAGGCTCTTTTTTTAGTTGCTGGCGTTCTGAACGTGTAGGTGAGGGCAGAGAAGCTGAGGAGACCCTTTTAGCAGGTATCATTTTCCCCTGTCTGCCCTCCTTCATTCGCCCCTTTCTCCCTCCCCTTGTTCTACTTACTCCCCCAACCTGTTCTATTTTTCCACAAGTCGGCCTCCGAGCCCATCTGCTCCTTCTCTTTTTTTATTTCTCTCTTCCTCTCCCTCTCTCTTTCCTGACTCTCTCTTTCCCTCTCTTTCTCTCTCTTTAACCCCTTCTTTCACATACTCTCTCACCCTTTCTCTTACTCACTCTCTTTGTCCCTCTCTTTCTTTCTCTCTATTTTTGCCATTCTCTCAGCCCTCACCCTCTCTACCAGCCCCTTCTCTCCCCTCTCCCACTATCTCCCCACTGGCTATTTTTCCTCCTCGCTCCCCACTCTCTCTCTCTTTCTCTCTCTCTCTCTCTCTCTCTCTCTCTCTCTCTCTCTCTCTCTCTCTCTCTCTCTCTCTCTTTCTCTCTCTCTCTCAATGCTCCCGAGCTGTCCATTCTTTCTTCTCTCTCTTCCCTCTCCCCAGTCTCTCTCACCCTCTCTCCTTTTTCCTAGTACTCCCGTGACTTGGCTTTTCTCTCTCCAACCCTTCCGTTGGTCTCTTTGGTGTCCATTCTCTCCCCGCCCATCCAAGGGCACTCCACCAGTCCCCAGGTCCCATGAAAGTGGTTGCGCCTAGATTGTATGCCTGCCATCAATGCCCCACCTTGTGCCCGCAGTCCAGTGCAGACAGTTATCTGTGCCCAGTGTGCGTAATGTACTTGGCTGGCAATAAGACTACCCCTCTGCCCGTAATAAATCTGTTCTGCATTTGTTGGTCTTCCCACTTTTCAGTGTAGCCTGCCTGTTATTGCTAGAGGGGGGAACCAGTCCGTCCATACACAAAACACACCCTCACCCGGTCTGTTAATTCCTGGCCCAAAACTGTGGCTCAGCCTGAGGTCTCCCACACAGTCTTTGCCATTTTGCCCTGCCTCCCATGTCTACAATGGGCTTGTGGACTCAGCTATGGGTCTGCAGATCGACCCATCGTTTGCCAGTTAAAGCAAGGTGTCAAACCTGGCCCAAACCCAGCCCATGAATTGCATCTCAGGCAAATAATAGCCCGCAGGCCCCAAGGACCATAACCAGTGGCCTATTTAGTTGGCCTTTTGTGATCTTAGGCATGATCAGTTGCCCGTGGACCAAAAATGGGTGACAGAACGGACATTGGGCCTGACGTCAGGCCAGGCCCATAGGGCATTGTGGGTGGCTTGGTTGGGCCTGAGTAAAGTAGCCTGAAGGCAAGGCCTAGTGGTGACCGCAGGCCATGACCAGTTGCCCAAGGACCTGCAATGGGTGTTAAGTGACCACTGGTCATGGCTGGACACCAAGCACAATGATCACTTGTGGGCAGCTTGGCAGTGTTTTATCGGACAAAATATAATGGATTATTACAGTAGGCCATGGGTACTGGCCCACAGACTGACAATGAAGGCTAAGTGGCTACTGGGCATGGCTGTAGGCCAGGTCCAGCAGCTATGTTTGATGGCTTACCAGGGCCTGCAGCACTGCCAAAGGCAATCCCTGGTGAGTGATATAGATATAATATTCTGTGTATCATAAAGAAATTACTTAGTAAAAATAATGTTCCTTAAAGGAACATTAGCACCCTGAACGGGGGAAACAGCCAATTAGGTGGCTAGGACTGCAGGCTTGAACCGTTGGTACAAGCCTGTGTTCCAAACCACCTGACGGCCGATTCTCCCCGTCACCATCTTCCCCCTCCCCCACCCTCAGTTTCATTTTTGTTATCACCCCCCCACACATCTACTTACCTTATTTCAGCAGTGGCGGATGCCGCCGCTGCATCCGCTCCTTCTCTTCACCTCTTACAGGCCACCATGGAAAGGGAAGAGGGACTCCGTACAGAGCCCCACCTTCACTTTCCATGGCAACCTTTTTGGAAAAGGATTTTCCTTCCTACAGCGGGATTCCGCGTGTGTCCCGCTGTAGGAAGGAAAATCCTTTTTTTAGATCCCCAGGTTACAGCTTTGGCAACCCAGGGTGCTAATGGCCTTCATCCCCATTCCAGGGCGATTCCCAATTATGTTCTAAAGCAACCTGAACTGTGCTACTGCCATCTATTGTTCTGTACACGTTACAAACTACGCACATAAAAAGCTGGAGCCCTAAAATAAAACAGGTTTTACAGAGTCTGCAAATATTGTAAATGAAAAAAAGCTATATTTATTGATTAACTAGATTTTGTAAGAATTGAGCAAACTATTAGTAATTACAAAAGTAGAAACAAATATATGAAATACATTCTAGGGCTAGCTCCTATATATTGGGGTGGGCTTGGGCCATAACTGTCACATCCCGTCCCAGAAGGCAGGCCTTAGTGCAGTGTTCTTCAAACTGTGAGGCCTACTCACTGGTATGTTCTGCCATCTCCTTCTGGCATGCAGGTTCTGCTTCTTCGTTCGTAGGGACTCCCTCAGCGTTTGACAGCTCCTGTCAGTCTGAGGCTGCTCGTGCCGACCGTCAATGGACCTTTCACAAGTCTGTACGCTCACGTGTGAAAACCTTACACCGGAGCGGGATACATTGCGTCCTGCTGTCAGCTCAACAGGGACTCCACCTTCTGCGTCTTCTTGCTGTTCCTCTTTGGCCCACACCTGGAAGGCTTTTACATGTTTAAAGGTCCTACTCAAGTGTGGGTCATTACAACAACTAGACCGCTCCTTACAGTTTATTAACTCTAGACCCCTCTTCCTCGTCTCATTACTAAGAGCATGTTCTTATCTGTTTCACATTATTTCATTCACTCTGTTTGAGTGATTAATAGGATGTATATTTAAGGGAAGATTTCAAAGGAAGTAATAGTTTTCTCTTGGATCTATAATCCAAACACAATGTAGAATCATAACTACTAGAAGTAGTACTATTAACTCCCTGATTCTTATATACATAATTTTCATGTTTACAAAAAGGGTTCTCATACTTGGCCCCTTGGGTAAGTCTGCGAGGGGAATCCCTACTGTGACAACATGCCATTAAATGTTCAGGCACTATGGAAACCTCATCCTCAGAATAGGATGAACACTGCGTCTCCCCTGTCGGAGTCACCACATTCCATTGACAGCCTTCTCCTCCCCGTGATCCTCCCTCCTAATACCACCCTAGGGTTAGGATCAGGTAGCGGCTGCCTTTCCCTGGCCACATGGGAGGAGACGTTAGGCTGGGATTCTGTGATGACTCCACAGGATTCATCACATAATGCATTCATACCAAACAAAATTGTTGTGAACCTAAGCTACGTAATATCCCTGGTTGTTGAAATGCCATGTTGGCGTATTATTGAATGTGTTCAATAGTTCACCCCAGAGAGAGATACTTGGATGTGTAAATTGTTATTGATAAAGGTATGTTTATACACCATGGGCCTCATCACGAGTTGGACGGTAGCCCCGGTGCTATTACCACTGAGGCTATTAGCGCTACTGCCAAACCCGTGATCCAGTGCTAATGGCACCGGGGAGTTTGGCGGAACGGTTGGTTCCCATTCCCCATTGGGCCCATTCTGGAATTCCTTATTCCCCATTGGGCCCAATGGGGAATTTTCACGCTATTACCGCCGGCAGATTGCCCACAAATTTGGCGAATTTGCCGCGGATTTGCCCCACCTCTGCCAAGCCCATGATCTGGCGGACCCTTAAATGCGGAAGTAATAGCGCTACCGCCGCATTTAAGGGTTACCGCCAGACTCGTGATGAGGTCCCATCCCATGTGTTTTAAATCCCACGAATATGAGAATTAGGTAATCCCTATGTAATGGAATTTACATATTTTGCTGTAATCCAAGACCACAGTGAGTGCACTTTTCATCTGAGTTTGTACTTTTTAAGATCTCATTAATTGGATTTATTTTTAACATCTGGAATATGGAGAAAATAACATTTTAATTAAGTGCTTGTTGGTGCCGCCGAGTTGTATGACAAGAGCCACATTCTATTCAGAAGGGCAATTAACATCTATTCATTGGTTAATGTTGCTTGTTTGGAGTTGTATAGTAGTGAATATAGACAACAATTCCTAAGCACATTGTTTTTCACAATTTATAAACTTGTATTGCTGGAAATAATTGCCAAAAGCAGTGAGTGTTGAACTGCATCTATTAGTATTTGATGTGTTTTGAGTTATTTGTGTCATTAAATGTTAAAGGCTACATTCACTTGATTTGTTGTGGCACTTTGGAATTTTTAACTACAGCACAAACTTAAAGGAGTAACTGTAGCGTTGCATTTGCATTTATGAATGCAGCAGCACTGTTTTGCAAGAAGATGACATTTTCAGACTTCTTTCTCAAGTACTTACTTTGTGGCTCAGTATAAGTTGCCTGTCGCGGTAATAACGTGCTAGTATTAATGTACACCAGCACGTTACTGCACCGGCTACCTACACGTTTGCTAGTAGGGCACCTGATTTACCTCCAGCTAAAAGCTGGAGGTAAGTCAGGTACCTTACTGGCAAAAATCGCTGGTATTACCAGCACTGGTATTACTGGTGCCGGTAATACCGGCAAATCCTCCATGGAGTTGAATTGGATTTCATGGAATGGGGATACCGCCGGACCGAGTGCCGGTAACGGTAATAATGTTTGTTGGTATCCTGGCAGATTTACCGCCATCATACCTGCAAACTTGTAATGAGGCCAGTTGTGCTGAGCTATTTGTGTTTGATATACTGTTAGGTAATGCTGATGTTTTTGGTCTAGATGTTTTAGAGTTTTTTGTGCTGTGAGGATATCAATTGAACTAGATCTGGTGCATAGAGAGGGCATTGTCGGAGATGTTTCTTTTGTACATGGTATGTGGGCAGTTATTTTTGAGTGGTCAAGATCAAGTATACACAATTCAGGGGGTGTACATAGTCTGAATAGTGTGAAATAGCTCCTTCCATTGGTAAAGACTTTGGGTCCGATGTCAATAATATCTGTGCCTGACCTCAATCCCAGTGATTTATATTGTTACTGCATAGAACTATGTAATGGGGAACTGTTTTTGCTCGCGTAAACCTCTTTCAGTAGCTGGAAATATACATGTACTAGTTTCATAGGATAAACCACTATAATTTTGTTAAGCAAAATACATGTCTAATGCCACAATGTACACATTACTGCTACGTTTTTGGACATCTACAACATATCCAATTGCACTATTGACCAATCCCTGTTTTACCTTAACGTTTCAATAGAGTATTTCCTTGTATACATACTTTTAAAATGTTGTCTTCTTCACACTGTGGGTGTAGTTCTTTTAATCGTTTTTCCACTCCTTCATTCATTTTGCTAGTTAAGCCACGTTTTAGGATTCGATCACAAGCTTTAAAAGCATTGATGTTTTGATGTCTTTGGTTATGTTTCTCTATTGCATTTTTCACAATCTGCTAAAGTGGTCATTAGGTAGACTGGCTTCATACATTACTTAAATACTTTGGGTACACATTTGATGCTGCAACATTTTCAGGATAAAGATGAGTAATTAGTCTACTAGAAGGGACGAAATTTCACCAAAATGCCAGGGGGTAGCAGACGTGACATCACACGACCATTGAGCTCTGATGACATCACAGGAAGTGATGTCATTTGACTCCACCCCAAAGTGACATCACGGGAAGCGACGGAACACAACCTTTCACACCTTGACAAAACAGGAAGTGGCATCACATAGCATTGTCCCTAAGTACACTATGAAAAATATGGGTACGATATCACTGTCATGGGGCAAAACTCGGGGCTGTCTGTAATGGACCCATTTAGGGACCATGGCCTAATGGCAATAAGCAACAAAAGAAGCAAAAGGATCCAACTCCACCCTTACAAGAGGCTTCTGTGCCCTTATTGCAGGTAAGCAGCCCTGTGGACTACACTACTTAGACATCCCCGGGCCAGGAACTACTTGAATAAGCCCAGTAGCCCTGTAGAAGTCCATATGTAATCTACCCGTGACATAGAGGAGTGTGCATGCGAATAATGGGTGAATCCCTGTTCCTGCCCTTTTACTACCCTCCAAACATCGTGGAGGGCAAGTGTGGCCATCTTCTGCAGTAATGCCTTAGATGGGCCCTGTGCTCCTTGTGCTGTGCTCCCACTCCTATCCTGTCTGGAAACCCATGGCATGTTGAGATCACCCGCTAATATGATGTCCCCTTTAGCAAAGCTCTCTAATTTCCACAGGGCTTCCCTCAAGAAACCATCCTGTCCCATATTTGGGACATATATCGACACCAGTGTGACCATTTGGCCTCTGATGGCCACATTCAGAAACGTCTACCTTCCCTCTTTGTCCAATATGGAGTCCTTTACTTGTGCCCCCAACATTTCTTGTAGTGCAATCAACACCCCACCTTCTTCTCCCCTGCATTTGCTTGGTATATTTGAGTATATCCTCTAATTCTGAGTATCCACTTGTCTTGTTTGTGTACATGTGTCTCTTGATACATGGGAATGTCCAATTTGTCCTCCGACAGGAAGTGGTCCACTTTTTTCCTTTTAACTCGGGTATTGAGTCCCCTTACGTTGTACGTTAATACCTTAAGAACCTTCATGTAGTTGCCCGTCTTCCCTTCTCCCCCTAACTCTCCAATTCTTACTCCATGTTTCCCCCACATCTGGCCCCCTCATTTATCTCCCCTTCCCGTTCCATTCCACCCAAATGTGAACATAAATTCCCAACTCGAAAAAAAAACCTGCCCCTCCCTTTCCCTGAAGAGGGGCCATGTTCCTAGGACCGCTCCGACGATGTGTCTGCCACGTCTGACCCTCATACCATCCCAGAGAAGTCATCATGGGGATTACTAAACCCCACTAAGGATTCCAAGATGCGCCCACCCTTCATAGCCCCTTGGGCTGCAAACTTATTTTACATGTTACCGCCTTACCCCTTTCACTGGGGTGCATCTTATGTCTGCTTATCCTCCTGTTATAGTCCACCTCACATCTGGTGTTCTCGATCTCAGTCTCTTTTCTCTCATTCACGTATTGGTTCCACCTTTGCCCTTTCTTGTTACTGTTTTCCATTCCCACGGTTTCCTGCGTCCTCCGTCTCCTCTCTGTTGTTTCTCTGTGCCCTCTCCGAATTCTCCTCACAGGTTTAAAATCTGTTCTCCCTCCTCACACATTGTGATCCTATGTTGTCGTCCTTCCCATGTGAAGAGTAGGCCAAAGGGAAACATCCACTTACATCTCTCAAATCTCAGTGTGTTCTTCTGTACCAAACTGCATTGTGAAACTTAGGCCCCTCCCCCACGACACAGGAATTTCAAATCTCAGTGCGTTCTCCCGTACCAAACTACATTGTGAAACTTAGGCCTCTCTCCCACTATACAGGACTCTCAAATCTCAGTGTGTTCTCCTGTACCAAACTGCATTGTGAAGCTTAGGCCTCTCTCCCACTATACAGGACTCTCAAATCTCAGTGTGTTCATCCTGTACCAAACTACATTGTGAAACTTAGGCCGCTCTCCCACTGTACAGGACTCTGAAATCTCAATGTGTTCTCCTGTACCTAACTGCTTTGTGAAACGTAGGCCTCTCTCCTGCTATACAGGACTCGAATCTCAGTGTGTTCTCCTATACCATACTGCATTGTGAAAGTTAGGCCTCTCTCCCGCTGAGCAGGGCTCTCAAGTCTCGGTGTGTTCTCCTATATCAAACTGCATCGTGAAGCGTGGGCCTCTCTTCCGCTATACAGGACCCTCATTCTAAGTGTGTTCTCCTGTACCAAACTGCATTGTGAATCCTATCCTCACTCTAAGTGTCCTCTCTTCTACCAAATTGCATTGTGAAACATAGGCCTCTCTCCCACAATAAAGGACTCTCAAATCAGGGGGTCCTCTCCTGTACCAAACTAAATTGTAAAACGTAGGCCTCTCCCGCTACACATAACTCACAATCTAGGTGTGTTCTCCTGTACCTAAACTACACCTAGGTGTGCTCCCCTGTACCTGAACTGCATTGTGAGACCTGGGCCTCTCCGTCACTGTACAAAAAGTAAATTCTAGGTGTGTTGCCATATCTGCCTTATACTGTGAAACCTGCTACACTGTGAGGCCTGAGCCTCTCCCGCTGTCTAGTTGTCCCAGTGTAGGTGTTCAATTGCTGCCTGCCATTCTGTGAGACCTGGACCTTCCTCCCGATGTCTTTAAAATGAGGCATTAATTACCACCTACATCTCTCAAACCTAAGCCTCCACTTTCAGCTAGGTGTCCCAAACCTGATACTTGATCACTGCCTGCCTTCTGTGAGGCCTAAATCTCCTCCCGATAGCTAGGTGTCCCAATCTTGATCACTGCCTGCCCTGACATTTGCGGAACCCAGGCCAATCGGCTGTCGTTCAGGGATCAGGAACCAAGGTGTTCAATCCTCGCTTGGCTCCCACGGAAACCTACATCCCTTTGGCCATCTGATATCCTAAACCCAAGAGTGCTATCTCATTGTGAAACCATCTGTAAAACCTAGGCTCTCCACTTCTTGTTGTCTCATTCTTCTGGATATTATCAGCACCTGCCACAATAGAATCCTAGGAACCAGACAACCTAGAACATCCAGAAACCACCAAAGCCATTAACTACTACTATAATCTCTACCCTAGTTAACCTGCACCCTTAGCCCATAACCAGTCGCGCCACCCACCAACGCCCAGTACTCCCTAGGATAGCCCTCCCGTTGTACGAGGAACACACCTACCCAACCAACTGAACAAAGACACAGCCTCGGAAAGCATCCACACACCAAATAGGATTACACTCTACACCAGCCTAGCACAAGGCACAACAATTGGGCAACTTCCTCGTAAACTCAAGACCCAGTCCAACTCCTTCTGTAGAGGACCCAAAATGCCCTGATGCAGAATCGGATGCAGACAAAGAGAAAAGGAACACGGTACAAATAATATGGATACAAAAGCTCAACCTCCCCAGTAGAAGACGCTTTCAATACAGAACACACCCCGCCAAATAATACAATCGACAGAACATTGTAAGAGAAAAATCTTTAAACCTTACACCGTACCGCGCACAAACCAAAGTACTTAGATACTTCAAAGACAGATGGAGAAAGAACTCCACCGAACAACGGACCCAAGAAGAGAATGGGATGACGCCAATCCGCTTACTCCCTATATCACACGAACAGAAGGGCACTATTGATACCCACATCAAATGACAGGAGATGACGAAGCAACCGAATCATCAATCTTACAGACCGATTCAATGACGAAGCCGCATCCACCGAACCTCAACCAATCAGAGTCAACATAAAAGCACCACAATTGAACACCCACAAATCAAAACAGGGAACAACAAATAAACCAAATCACACCAAAAAGATCCACTGCAATCTAATCAATGCAAGGTCAATGTCCAAACATGACACCGATATCTAAGACCTCCTAAGTGACGAAGGTATCGACATCCTATTCGTAAACGAAACATGGCTAGATGACAACTACAAGATCACCCTCAATAACTGCCTGCCGCTATCCTCAAGTGCGTCCAAGCAAACAGGAAAACCAAAAGAGGTTGTGGACTGGCAATCATTCACAAGGAACACTCGGAAATTAAAGTGGAAGACCCATTAAACATCGATAAATGTGAATCCTTAAACCTCTGTCTATCAAAATATCCCAGAACAAACCTGAAATTCATACTGGCATACAGACCACTAACTTATGATGCAGCCTTTGTAGACACCTTCACGGAAGTAATCACCAACCTAGCTATCGAGCATTACCACCTGATTATCCGCAGAGACTTCAACATCTGGTTCGATAAAGAAACCACAACCTCACAAAAATCCCATTAATGACGGGCCCATTGTTAGCATCCTGAACTGCTAGCACGTCCCGCTCTGCACGTCTGGTCTGGCCAGACGTCCAGAGCGGGACCCGCTGCAGACCTCGTAATAGGACGGGCCGGAATGAACGGTGCCAGTCCCTTACCGGCACCGTTCATTCCGTGGCCGCCTTCCTCGTAATGAGGCCCAATGGGTTTGTTACTTTGTTTTCCCCGGCAGCTCTGCCTAGGAAAACCAATGTGAACGCCTGCATGATGCGCAGAAGTATATTGCATCTATGACAGAGACAAGCAAACACATTCATACAAAGGTAAATAATATTGAGCATTGTGCACCCGCTCCGGCAAGTGTTGCAGGGATTAAAATACCGTTCTCAAGCACTCATCAGAAGAAACAAATGTAACAATCATGGGCCTCATTACGACCCAGGCGGTAGGTTACCGCCTGGGTCGTACCTTTACCACCATGGCATAAACTACGTTTACGCCATGGTGGTTGGCGGACTTACCGCCCCATTCCGAGGTTGGCGGGGCGGTAAGTCCCCAATCCCCATTTACCCTTCCCCATTCCCATTTTTGCCCCATAGGGCATAATGGGAGTGGGGAAGGCGTTAATTACGCCACCGTAAATTACGGTGGCGTAATTAACAACAAGGTCCCTTAGCGCCATGGATTTTAACACCTGCTAAAAGCAGGTGTTAAATCCTCCATGGCGCTAAGGTACCTCGGAATCAGGCGGTAAGGGTCGGCGCTGTTTACGCTGCCGTAAACCCCTTACCGCCTGGGTCGTAATGAGGCCCCATGTCTCCAAGCTTACCAGGGCAATACTGTATAATAAAAACACATGTTGGATGCATGGACGCACCCACAAAGTAGCATGCAGCCACAGGAGAGTTCCAAGGGTTGGGGAATGAATGCACTCATGCACCCGAAGCTGAAATGAAATCCAAAATGGTAGCTAACACTTATATAGCTTTAGGACAGTTCATGAGAGACCATCGAACCAATCAGTGAAACACAAAACCCACAACAAACAGCTCAGCCTAATGGAGGAGCTACAAACCTTTAGAAATCAGTCAACCCGGTCAAGAATTGTCAGTCCCTGGGACAACTACTAGCAGGAACAGTGGACTACCAGAAAGACCGGTCAGAA
Organism: Ambystoma mexicanum; assembly: GCF_040938575.1. Lineage (NCBI taxonomy): Eukaryota > Metazoa > Chordata > Amphibia > Caudata > Ambystomatidae > Ambystoma > Ambystoma mexicanum. The sequence goes on along the minus strand of NC_090929.1, from coordinate 509,917,352 downwards.
GAAGACCTGGGAAGAGCTTGGCAAAAAAAGCAGATTCCAAGCGATTAGACTTGCCAACTGAAGGATTGACCTGAGGAGAGTTGGCCGGAGGAGCAGCAGCCCCTGGCAGAGTTGGACCAGGCAGGGTCTTCATGCAGAAAGAAATGCAACAGTGAAGTGCTGCACGGAGAAAACATTGGTGAGAGGTAAGTTTGGTGAATAGGAGTTAGAGGGGGAGAGAGAAAGAGAGAGAGATAGACAGAAAAAGAGAGAGAGAGAGAGAGAGATAGGTGGGGAGGGAGTGAGAGACAGAGAGAGAGACATTAGAAGAGGAGGGTACCAGATTGGTGATGGAAACAAAGAATGCCACCTGGGAGGAAAAGGAAACAGTAAACCGGGAATATTTAAAGAGAGCGGGAAAGGTTGATTGGCATGTTAGCGAGAAGGTTACCAGCTTGGTGAGGGAAACTAAGGATAACATTGGGGAAGTAGGAGGGAATGTGGAACAGTAGCAAGAAATGGAAGAGAGAGCTAGAAAGAGATTAATCTGGACCAAAGTAAGAAGGATATCAGATTGGAGAGAGAATGTATAGGTACCGTCGGACAGAAGAAAAGTCATGGGAACAGAAATATATTCTCAGTTTTATGGAGAAAGAAAGCAGAAGAGATGTAGGATTGTGAAGAGAGAAAGAAAGATCCTGTTCATGAAAGGAGAGAAAAATCTACCACCTTAGAGAAGGAAGCAAGGGGTACAAGCTGCATAACATGTGGAACAGAAATGTGAAGTGATCAAGATTACACCAGACAGAAACAATAGCAGAGAGCCAACAGAAGAAGATAGAGAGTCAAAGGAGGCAACAGAAAGGTACGAAAAATCTAGAGACAGAATAACAAGTCGGAGGGAGACATTTGGTGGTTAAGAAAAAGAGAGACATAGCTTGGCGGGAAAGAAAACCAAGGTCCAGAATGGATTGCTTGTAAATACGGAGAAAGCCAAAGATCAGGATAGTGAGAGTTGTTGTATGGTGAAGAGGACGTTTTAAAAATGTTTTAATATATTTATTGTATGTGGTAAAAAGATACCTTTAAAATATATATCACAATCAAACAATGAACACATTTAAAAAACATTTTCATGATATGTTATGATATGAAATTATATTATATGGCATTTATAACGCACCTATACACAAGTGTTTCAAGGCGCGACGAGGCAATGGAGCGGGAACATAGGGAAGACAGAGACAACGATCCTACTAGGCCAGGTGACATTGAGATCGTGCAAGTAATGGGGGAGGGGGAAGTGGAAAAGTGCGACCATTTCACAACCATGTGTCAAAGACTATCAGAACTCAAAAATGTTATTGCATTTAAAAAATTCAAAAGCGAAATAATTACTTGATTGGAATGACCACACAGTAAATAAAACCATAAATCATCACAATCAATAACATTGTGTTCATATATGAAATGGCTAAAATATATCATTTCTTTATAGTAAAGCATTGGGCAAATTACAACAATGTGTTTTAATGTTTCTACACTATTTGGATCTCTACAAAATCTACATACTATCATTTCCTTCGGTAAACTGTTCCCTCTAACTAAAACTTCTCATGTCAGTAAAATATTTAAATGAAACCTCATGAACAGATCACGACCTTTCTTATTCGGGAATAGGTTTAGATATGTCAGTAGCATACTCACCTTTGAACGCTCATTGCTAAGGTGGTCAAGAGAGCTATAACTATGTAGTCTCTCACTTGTTTGACTCCAGTCAGCTACATAGATTGCTTTTTTTAATGAGCATTAATTTGCTTGATATGTCTTTAGAGGTATAACCCACTTTTCCCACAATTTCGGTGCATAATCCAACAGATTGCATCAAGGTTTTATTCGTACCCTTTTCTATGAATGGCCCCACATCCCCATAAAGAGAATTTTCCACCGGGACAAGAAATGTCCACATGAAACGCAAGTATTTCCACTTGATCCTAGCCAGGAGAGAAATTAAACTCAGTGTGTATCTAATAAAAGACATCGGCACACAGATTGGGAGATTTAGGGCTTTCAGCCAGATATTCCAGTTTCTCGCTCACCCAAAAATGCATAACCTCTGGACCATACACCATTTTTGTCACCACTTTCCCTTCAAAAAATTGCACCAGAGGTTTAACAGAACATTTTCCATATTTTTTAATTGTCATTCGTATCTGGGAGTCAAGATGGTCAGCCTTAATTTATTTTTAAATTCCATCCCCTTCACTTTAGATGGTTTATAAAAAATCAGAAAACCTAGATTAATAAAACTTTCTGACACTTGCAATTTATCTTGATTAAAAACCATGAATAATTTAAAAGTTTAATAAAACTACTAAAATCCATAATCTTTGTTTCATCAGAGTCAATATTTTAAAAAATGTCTTAGAATAAAGTGCAAAAACAAAGAGGTGATGGCTGGAAGGTTTAGAATTAATCTTAACCACTGGCAATGCTCTGGGCAACCCTCCAGTCCACCGTTCTTCGCCTGCCAAGCCATTACAGAAGGGAAAGACCATATGCAAATCAGGCTTGGCCCCACCCCGGGTCTCACCCTAAGTTACTAGGGGAATCCAGACGTGGACCCCTTGCTCACTATTTTTAAAGAGGCACAGATCCACCCTACTGATGAGGTCCAACCAGACCGAAACATGTGTCTGGGGTTTCTGTTGGTACTCTTGTTCAGAGGAGAATTGCCTAGCATTTTGGTGCTGGACTGCCCCAGGGCAGGACAAAGACTGATATGTTTGGGATATTTCTTCTCTGTGAAAGATAGTGAGCTAAAGACTCTGGGTAAGTCTCTCATAACCAGGACTAATGTCTGGCAGAGGGACTCCCAGGACCCCCCTTGTTAATTAGAATAAAGTGCAAATGCAGAAATCAATTTCTGGAGGCCCGCTGTGTACAATCAAACAGCATAATATCATCGGCGTAGGCCATCCACTACTACTTAAATAACACTATTCTAGGGGATGCGAAGGCTGCAGTAGATATCTCCTCCTCTAAATCCAACAGATAGAGGAATTCCAAACCCTTCAGAGAGGGAGACACTGTACCATCAGGGAACACAAGAGAAGGCTAGAAACAAGAATGGGGGTTCCTGAGGACCACATGGGTGAAGGGAAGAGTGTAGTAGTGGGAGGAGGCTTGTAATAGAGGGAGAAGACTTGAAATAGAGAACAGGAAGGAGAGACTAGAAATAGGAATGGAAGAAAGGCAGTCCTGGGAAGCAGCTTAGGAGGTAGAAGGGGACAGTGTGGACCTGGCCTCAAATCTCCATCAAGCCATACCAGGGCAAGCCAGAGGTTTTGATAAATGAGACCTTGAGTGAAGATATTAAAAGCGTTTTTTGAAGTTGTACAATTGTTTTGAAATGAACAAACGAATTGGATAATGATTTAATCAAATAAATTGAGGTTTGATGGCTGTGCTGGGATGTGTTCAGCCCTCATTATTTGTTATGGGGTGTTATGGGGTGTTTTGTTAATTAATATGCGACTGATGTGGTACAACAGAAAAGACAGATTATTAAGTATTCATCCTGTGCAATATGATACTCAAGTTATAAATGCATCATTAGTCAGGGCCAAATTTGTTTTATGGGACAGTATTTATTTTTCCATTTACATTGATTCTTTTTTGTGTGTAAAATGTGTGTTGAGACCATTACCCCATATGCAGTGGGTATTGTTTCATTTCAGATGTATATTTTTTTTTATATTTTGTGTGTTTTGTGTACTTTGGAATACTTTGTATGTTAGTGATTCCATCTTTAGGTGATATGTGTGTATTTCAGTGCACATCTATTCTTCCTTTTCAACCCCAAAGAAACAATGTCCTATATTTGAGAATTTGAAGGTTACCTTATATTGTGCCGTATCATATATTAGGTTTAGGGTTTCCTGTCTAAAATGTTTGTTTTGTTAAATGCAGTGGCATTTCTCTGGTACTTTGTGAATATTTAAAAACATATATTTGTTGGTGCTTACACTTGAGGACAACTGTGATGTTCCAGTGCTTACAAAAAATTTGATTTTTTTGCTGCATGTATGAAACATATATTTGTCTTGAAGTCACACGTTCACCTTCACTAGTAGCAGTTAAAGACAATAAGACTATATTCTTAACTGTTTGACCTCTAAAATTGGGAAGAGCATAGGGTGCTTCCAGAGCAGGGGCTCAACACATGAAAAAGACCAAGCCCCTATTGATGTGCTTTGTGGCAGCTCAGAATGTTGGCTAAGATGCTGTGTGGTGTTCTAAGAAAGAAGTGATTATTCTGCAACACCTTAACTTTATTTGAAGGAGGTAAATAGAATAAATGTACTGGTCCACTGCCACATTCCTTGGTATACTGACACTTTCAGTACAATGGACATTTACAATCAGTAAGGTGCCTTTTTCATACAAAACTAATGCTGGGTAGCTTAGCCCCTGGGAGTGATGCCTAATTAGGGAAGGTGATGCAGTAAGTAACAAATAGAGCTTTAAGAAGGAGATCAATCATCAACTGACCCCAGAGATCTCAATTTGCCCCAGATACGCCCCTCCTTGCATTCTGGTATCTGTGATTCTGCATTTGCAATTGGGAATCTCATATTAAACACTCCCTGAACATTGTTGTAATATAATCTTCAAGACAGGACAGAGCTGTTAAAGAAAGTTATTTTTCTGAAGAATTACTTTGCCTTTTAAGCAATATACAATACTTATATTGAGTACAGCGCCAACTATGTCTGTAGTTGTTTCTGAGTCTCAAACTAGCATTACAACCGGAGCAACCTTATTTGGCCCCAGACATTTCTGTGAATTCATACTTTTTCATTACATTTTCATTTTCACTACACAACTGGTCCTGTGAGCCCCTGCATACAAAATTCTGTTTGATGAAAAGCTATTACTGGACAAAGGTGACCCAAATGACATGGGACCAAAAACCGCACCCTCTGATATTATCTGATAGCTTCTTAGTAGCAAATCTAATTCAATGAATCGAGCCATAGAGCACCGGTACTGCTGTGTGTCTTTCAGATACCTTTACAAGAAAGTAAAATAAACACTCAAAAGGGAATGTTATTTCCTCTGATGTTTTATCTGTGATTTTAGATTTCAAATGAAAACACATAAAACCTGGTTACACACTAATCTATGCAACATTTCTGCAGATATTCTAGCTATGTATATTCTCCATCATGTATTAATGTATTATGAAGAGCAAAAATTCTAATTTTGATTAATGTACTATTGCATTATTCCTTAGAACGAGAGGAATTGTGATGTCCCCATATAATGTATAATGTCAAATTTGACAAGGTGACTATTTTGAAAGATTTACATTTTAACCTTGTTAAGTGCTAGAGTATTTGTAGGCAAGTGAAACGTTTTTAATGTCTCTTTGGTGATATTATGTACGCCTGCAGAATCCATTGTTTGACACTTTTGGCATTGACTCATGTATCAATTATGTCGTCTTATGTTTCTTGGCTAACTCGCATTTTGATTTTGCATAGGGGCAGACTTTTGGAGCTTTTCAATGAGTTGTGCAATTTTCCATCTTTCCATTGAAAAGCATTGTCTTCTCTAATTTAGGCATATACTAAATTGTTAGCAATGTTGTGCGCTCACCAGAAGAAGGGTGCATCCATTTTCCTCTTAGGTTTTGTTTCGGTTTGCCTTGGACGAATTTGCCCATTATTTTAAATTGTGGTTCATGTGCTGCAACATCTTTTAGTAAGTGAACAATAGAGCTGACATTTATTTTAAAGTTTATTGAATGTGAATTGGTTTGAATAAACCTTCCACTGTTTATAAACACTTAAAAAACGGATTTACGCAATATTTACAGAAAGGAAAAGTATATAGAACATCCTAATCCCATCAATTGAATCAAGTCTATTTTAAAATGCACACATTCTTATTTTGTAAAAACCTCATTACAGCAATTGTGAGTGAGCGTTCATGTTCCGCAGATAAACAAAACCAGAAATCATCACTAGTTAACCGGTCAATGCTATATACATATTTCTCAAAGACCTGACATTGCAGGGAGTCTAGAGGTGGGCATTGTACTAATAGATGGTAAACATACTCAATAGTTTGAGATTGTGTGCAATGTGAGCAATGGTATGGCAAAGAATTGTTGCTTCGGACACTGATGATTTCACCCATGGGAAGCACATTTACGCAAAAACAAAGAAATTGTGTTTGCAATAATGCGTTTGGAAATTGAACTAAATTAGGAGGAAGATGACCTAATCGTTTCTCGTTCAGATAGTGTACATGTGATAATTTTTTTTGATGAGCCTTAATGATGGTATCACACAAATCTTGATAAAAGAAATCTTTTTACATCTGTATAGAAGGTAATGAAAGAGAATGGAATCATACGTATTGCATTAAGTAATCCATTACATTTCAGTGTAAAATTTGCAATTACACCGATCTTGGATGAACATTTGTTTGGATTTTAAATACTTTTTCGGCTGTGACATTCACACATTTTCTTTCATGTATCTACATGTTCCTTTATGAATATTGCTTGTGTTCATTAGGTATGCTTTTGTTTATTTGCTGGGAGTGCAGTTAGTCTGTATACTACTCTTTTCCTTTTGTAGTTATTGTTTTGTTTTGTTGGTGTGTGTCACGCAGAAGGGATTGAAAGATTTTGTTGGACTGGAAACAGGGTGTCAGGCGGACCCAAAAATAATGTGAGTCAATCAAATATGCTACAGAGTCACTATTCCATTGTTTCTTTCTTTGGTCTTGTAGTTGGAAAACTTGTCTTTCATCGATCATAGAAGGATGTTGCTCCTTCTCTCTGCAGTAGTCACCAACACCTCTGGTTTGCAAGACCGTTGGAATGGTGATCAAAGATCACTTTGGCCATGGGGTTTGGCAAGTTCAGCCCCTCTACCCCCAAGGGGCTAATGGCAGACTCTGCCAATTTCACCTTCAGCACTTGGTTTGCAACCTTTCTACCAGGTAGTTGCACCTTATCTCCTCTTCCTTTTCCTCCTTCTCCTCTGTTGACTTATTCTCATTGCATTTCTCCTCACTGACTTGCAATGCTCTGCACCTCTCCTCCACCCCTCTTAACTTTGCTCCGTTTAATCTCCCTTTTCTTCCTTGTCACCACAATTGTTCTTCTCCTCTCCTGTTTCTTTTATATTTCTTTCCCTCCTTCTGATGTCTTCCATCTACTCTCAGCACCTCCTCTCAACACTGGCTTTTCTCTCCCAACTCTTCTCCTCTTGATATTGGCTCGTTCCCCAACTCTCGACTCCTCTCCTCCTACATCACTGCTCTTTTTGTCTTTATTTCCACCTCATCAGTCATAGATGTTACTCCCACAACCTCTCCTTGATGACCCCTCTCTCCCTTCTCCACTATCCACCACACCTCCTTCTCCGCCTCCTGCTCTGCCACCTCCTGAACACCTTCAACCTCCTCACTGCACAGATACAGAATCTCCAACTCCCTATGCTTACAACTACCACACCTCTTTGTGTGAGCTGGGACCTTTTACACATTGGTGAGGTCACTCATGGAACTAATAATTGTGATATTGACTTCAGCTGACAGTTTAGATGAGCACAGGAGAGGGTAAATTGTGTGTAGCCCCCAGTCATGCCTCTTAGGCCAAGGAGAATGTTGGGTGTAATGCCCCTGGGCAAAGTCATCCAAGCCCTGCTGACGAATCAAACTGGAAGGGATTTCATCTCCCATAATGCCCTGCTCTTCCAGCCAGAAAACTCAGACCGGATCAGGGAAACACAATTGCTGATTAAGGGACAGGAAGACAAAAAAGTTGGTCAACATTGTGGACTCTGGTAAGGTGGCCTTATTACTGCTTCTCGACCTCTCTGCAGCATTTGATCTTGCTGATCATAGCTTGCTGCTCGAGAGGTTAAACAAAATTGCAAATTGTTCCAAATCTACTCTATGCTGGATGGCATCTTTCTTGTGTCTAAGGATGGCTAGAGTGGCCTGCGAGGGCTTTCAGGCACCTCTGGAATTGTTGACTTGTGGTGCTCCACAAGGGGCATGTCTCTCTCTGTCTTTGTTCAATCTGTAACCTGCCCGCTCTTTGACCTCCTGGACAACATCAGTATTAAATATACCAACTATGTCGATAAGATCCAGGTGGTCTTTGAGCTGAGGGGTGACTATGAGAGAGACACACTGTTAATTCCTCAAGCATACAACATGATTCAGGGCTGGATGAACACCAACTCCCTGGCTTAAAGTAGCAGCAAGACCGAATTCATGTTGGTGGGCTCCATTCAACCTTTGAGAAGGTCGGAGGCCAGGTACAGCCAATTTGAAATAGCTGATTGTGTCATTCAGGTGAGCCGTTGGGTGAAAACACTTGGAATCCATTTGGACTAAAACCTAAACATGAAAAAGCATGTGACGCAAATCAAGGCCTTATGTGCCCACATGACAAAATTAATTAGGCAGATCAAACCTTACCTATCACCTGCCAAATATCCATGGTGGTCACAGACTATGTGAACTCGAGAATAGACTATTGTAATAGTCTCCTCGTAGGCACCTGTCATACCGCCGAGTTCTTGGCGTCTATGGAGCCGCTGGCGACGCGGAACCTAGCTTCGTTCGCTTCGGCCACGCCCCCTGTTTCCTGGTTTCCTTTTTCTGATTCTGATTGGCTAGACGCTCCGCGGCCCGGTGTTTTAACCAGCCACTTCCGGGTCACGGACGCGTTGCAACGCTTCCGGTTTCGTCCGTAGGCTGAGTTGCTTGCTGCCTGTGGCTTTCGTGCTGCTCTCTCGCTTGCTGCTGGTCGGGTCCTCGTGCCCTGTCTGAACCTGTCTGTCATTCATTCCGCTGGATCTGTCTGCCTTTCCCTTTCTCTCTTGGTTCGCAATAATTCTCCTTTGCCCTCCTTCCATCTTGCTTCCCCTCCCACCTTCCCATCTTCACTTACCGCATTTTTCCTTTTCCTGTCTGTTATTCTTCCCGCTCTTCCTTCACCTACCTTCAGTATTGCTTCTGTGACCTCCCGTGTACCAGACTCCGGCCTGTTCCCCTGGACTGCCTTTGCTTGCTGCATCAGTACTTCCTCACTTAGCCTGTGTACCAGTTCCTCGGACCTCTTAATGGACTGCCTGTGTTTCTGAATCTTCACTCCACGTGTTGTCTTCAGTCACTTCTACCAGATCTTACCTAGAGTACTCCTGGTTCCACGTTTACAAGACACCCAACGATTCTACAGGGGTTTTTTGTGCCTAAGGCTTTTTCCCCTCTTGGTCGATCCCGGGGGTGGGCCCCCTGGTCTCCCTTCTTTGGGGAGCACGGTGGCTTCCTTCCGGGGTCGTCCCTATCTTCATAAAAAAAAGGTGTCTACTCGAAGAAAAGAAAAGAAGGGTTCTTGGAAGGAAGAAGAAGGTGAGGAGTCGGGGGAGGGGGAGATTTCAGAAGCTACACTTTCGGACGAAGATATCACCGACCCCGGTGACAGTTTGCAACGCCAAAAAGAGATGGCCACCCCACAGTAGGTACAAGAACTCGTAGCCGCTGTACAAAGTCTAAGTCTAGAGATGCAGAACCTTAAGACTGCTAACGCCACCCTTCAACAGCGTATGACGGACAGAGAAAGACCTTTAGCCGATTTACCTCCACTTCCCTTAGTATCAGGGAAGTTCGATGGATCCCCAAAGAAGGTTAAAGAATTTCTGGACGCATGCAATCTTCATTTTACCTTTCGCCCTCTGACCTTCGCCTCAGATCACGCCAAGGTGGGGTTTATGATCACCCACATGATCGGAAATGCCCTGGCTTGGGCTACCCCTCTAGTAAACCAGTCAGACCCGGTTTTACAGGACTACGATGCCTTTAAGGCCCTGATTCAACAAACCTTTTTGCGAACAGAGAGTACATACTTGGCCTCGGAGGACCTCCTTGACATCCGTCAAGGGAATTCTGATTTACTGACATACATCACCACTTTCAAACAGGTGGCTGCAGAGGCAGGTTGGCAGGAACAGGCTCAGTATGCCATATTTCGGCGAGGTTTAAGGGAGGAATTGAAGGACGAACTTGCCCGAATAGAAAGACCGGTGTCTTTCGCCGAACTTCTGACAGCTACCCTCCGAATTGACTTCAGGATGACGGAAAGACGTCAAGAAAAGAGGAAGATCAGGCTAAGCGTACCCCCTCCCGTGGAGACTCCTTCACCAGCATCTGTACCCTTCCAACGGACAACTAAAGAAGAACCCATGCAGATTGGGACCACCAGAGCCCCACTGACACCGGAAGAAAGGAAACGGCGCAGGGAGGGTTCCTTGTGTATGTACTGTGGATCTTCATTACATTTATTAAGAGATTGTCCGGAAGTACCACCCAGAAGATCGGGAAACGCTCGCCCTCGGTAAACATTGGGACGCATTACCGAGGGGCTGCTTTTAGTCCCTACGCACCACTTTCTGTATCCTCTACAGAAACATCTGAAGACTCCCGGTTGATGGTGCTCACCGTTTCTCTCAGAGTAGGCCCCAAAGAAGTAACCGCTTTAGCACTACTCGACTGTGGAGCAGCAGGAAACTTCATGGATACCCATTGGGCAGAACGACATGGAGTCAAGAGGATAGCCAAGAATGAAGATCAAAAGGTGGAAGGAGTTGATGGCGAACCTTTGAGCTCGGGTTTGATCACTCATACCACTAAAGCACTTACTTTATCCATCCAACAACACACCGAAAGTATCACATTCGATATCATCAGAGCTGCTCACTTCCCTCTTATCCTGGGTATCTGTTGGTTACGCAGACACAACCCCTGTATTGACTGGTCTAGAAACCTACTTAGCTTTCAGTCCTCACTATGTAAATCGGAATGTTTGCCAGAACCAAGATTCGAGACCGTCAAGACCACTAATAGCTGCGAAGTCAAAACGGTGCACTGTCCTCCCCACTACCTGAAGGAGTTCAATGAAGTGGCAACTGAAAAGATACCCGTAGAGCTCCCTCCTCACCGGCCTGAAGACTGTTGCATCGATCTCACCCCAGGTGCATTGGTACCCTTCGGTAGGATGTTTCCACTATCATTAGAAGAAAAACAATACCTCCGAAAGTACCTGGACAGCAACATGGAGAACGGGCTAATTAGGCCTTCCAAGTCCCCTGCAGGGGCATCACTGTTCTTCATCTCAAAAAAGGATTCTAAGGAGTTGAGGCCGTGTATAGACTATCGCGGCCTAAACAAGGTTACCATAAAGGACCGGTATCCTATGCCATTGATAACCGATATCCTACAAGCTGTACAGGGTGCTACCATCTTTACCAAACTCGACCTGAGGAATGCGTATCACTTACTCCGGGTGCAGAAAGGAGATGAATGGAAGACAGCATTCCGGACTCCTTTCGGACTTTTTGAATACCAGGTAATGCCGTTCGGATTGGTAAATGCCCCGTCGGTATTCCAACGATTTATGGACAGACTATTCTCAGATCTCCTGTGCCAAACCACATTGGTTTATTTAGATGACATACTGATATACTCTCGTACTCCTGAAGACCATGTGGAACATGTTAGGGAAGTATTCAGAAGACTACAGAGAAACCAGTTGTCGGTTAAACTCACCAAATGTGTGTTTTCAGCCTCCTCCATTCCTTATTTAGGATACATTCTGTCAGACCACGGAATCTCCATGGATCCTAATAAGGTGTCTTCCATCCTTGAATGGCCCTCACCCACCTCAGTCAAAGAGATACAAAGATTCCTGGGGTTAGCAAACTTCTACCGAAGATTCATCCCAAATTTCTCTCAAAAGATATTACCTATCACCTCGCTCTTAAAGAAATCTGCAACTCCATTTAAATGGACAACGGAGGCAGAAGACAGCTTTGGTACTCTTAAAGAAGCCTTCTGTTCAGCACCCATTTTACAACAACCAAACCAACATCTACCCTTCATTCTAGAGACGGATGCTTCTTCAGCCGCAATAGGGGCTGTACTTCTTCAAGAAATCCAGGGTACAGAACATCCGGTGGCTTATTTCTCGAAGACCCTAACCTCCAGCCAAAAGAACTACTCGGTTATTGAGCGAGAACTTCTAGCCATGAAAGCGGCCTGTGTAGAATGGCGTCATCTACTTCAAGGAGGAAGGTTCCCGTTCACCATAAGGACTGATCATAAGAACTTACAGGTTCTCAAACAGTTCGAGTGTTACAATACTCGACAGGCCCGATGGGCTCATTTCTTCGCACAATTCGAATTCAGCATAACTTACATCCCGGGAAAAAATAACGTTGTAGCCGACTCTCTTTCCCGCCGGTGTGATTACCTGTCAGAGTCAGAGACGAATCTTGAACGGATGTTTCCCCAGTCCAGGACCATCGGAATAATTTCTAAATTCCTTCAGCAGGTACAGGAGGATTCTGGAGGTCGTTTTGAAATTGAAAAACACTCTAAAGATCTGGCCTATGAAATCAGGAACGGTCTTTACCTTGTAGGAGGAAAACTTTATCTACCCACTCCGGCTTTTCGTAAAACCGCACTTGTCTGGTGTCATGACTCTAAACTAGGAGGACACAGGGGTGTGGCTGGTACTCACGACTATCTTCAAAGACATTTCTATTGGCCTACAATGAGAAAGGATGTAGAGCAGTACGTTCAGTCATGCATCATCTGTCTGAGGAGTAAATCATCCCGAAAAAGACCAATTGGTCTACTGGAACCTAATGCTGTACCCAAGGGTCCCTGGAGCACAATTTCAACTGATTTCATAGTGGATTTACCTCCGTCTGAAGGATGCACCTGTGTCATGGTAGTAGTGGATTCATTTACCAAATTGTCTCACTTCTCCCCATTACCTGGCATCCCTACGGCAGCCAAGATGGCGGAAGTGTTTCTCCAAGACATATTCCGGTTACACGGTCTACCTAACAAGGTTATTTCAGACCGGGGTAGTCAGTACACTTCCCAGTTCTGGAAGGCCCTGTGTAGCAGACTAGGTATTGAAAGAGCTCTCACCTCTGGATTTCATCCACAATCCAATGGGCAAACTGAACGTTTGAACGGAACCCTGGAGCAGTACTTAAGATGCTTTATCAACAGCCAACAAGACAACTGGTGCACACTACTCCCTCTAGCTGAATTCTCTTATGATAACTCCACACATGCAGCTCTGGGGTTCAGCCCTTTTTTTGGTACTTATGGTTTTCACCCTCGCTCCATTCTTCCTGTCTCAGGCCTTTCTACTAACGTACCTTCAGTAGATTCTTCACTCTCCCTCCTTAGAGAGACACACAAGAAGGTAGAAGAAGGCCTTAAGTCAGCCCAAGCCCGATATTGCATTCAAGCCAATAAACATCGTAGACCTGTACCAGGATGGGATGTGGGTACCCATGTTATGCTCTCCACTAGATATTTACCTCGTTGGGTACATCCCTCCAAGTTATCTCCAAAATATCTAGGGCCATATGAGATCATACAGAAAATCAATCCTGTGGCTTTTCGCCTAAGACTACCAAATAACCTAAAAAGGGTACACCCTGTTTTCCATGCTTCCCAACTTAAGTCATTTCATGCTGATACATGGGCACGACAGGTTAGACAGACTCCTATTCCCCAGGGTTCCACTCGAGCTGAATATGAGGTCGCCCAACTCTGTGACTCCAGGTATCATAAGGGCAGGCTGGAATATTTGGTTAAGTGGAAAGGCTACCCTTCTTCGGAAAACTCTTGGGAACCCATCACACACATTAATGCTCCTGTCCTACTTCGCAAATACCATTTTTTCCATCCAGGGAAACCCGGAGGAGGAGCGTATAGGAGGGGGCATACTGTCATACCGCCGAGTTCTTGGCATCTATGGAGCCGCTGGCGACGCGGAACCTAGCTTCGTTCGCTTCGGCCACGCCCCCTGTTTCCTGGTTTCCTTTTTCTGATTCTGATTGGCTAGACGCTCCGCGGCCCGGTGTTTTAACCAGCCACTTCCGGGTCACGGACGCGTTGCAACGCTTCCGGTTTCGTCCGTAGGCTGAGTTGCTTGCTGCCTGTGGCTTTCGTGCTGCTCTCTCGCTTGCTGCTGGTCGGGTCCTCGTGCCCTGTCTGAACCTGTCTGTCATTCATTCCGCTGGATCTGTCTGCCTTTCCCTTTCTCTCTTGGTTCGCAATAATTCTCCTTTGCCCTCCTTCCATCTTGCTTCCCCTCCCACCTTCCCATCTTCACTTACCGCATTTTTCCTTTTCCTGTCTGTTATTCTTCCCGCTCTTCCTTCACCTACCTTCAGTATTGCTTCTGTGACCTCCCGTGTACCAGACTCCGGCCTGTTCCCCTGGACTGCCTTTGCTTGCTGCATCAGTACTTCCTCACTTAGCCTGTGTACCAGTTCCTCGGACCTCTTAATGGACTGCCTGTGTTTCTGAATCTTCACTCCACGTGTTGTCTTCAGTCACTTCTACCAGATCTTACCTAGAGTACTCCTGGTTCCACGTTTACAAGACACCCAACGATTCTACAGGGGTTTTTTGTGCCTAAGGCTTTTTCCCCTCTTGGTCGATCCCGGGGGTGGGCCCCCTGGTCTCCCTTCTTTGGGGAGCACGGTGGCTTCCTTCCGGGGTCGTCCCTATCTTCATAAAAAAAAGGTGTTTACTCGAAGAAAAGAAAAGAAGGGTTCTTGGAAGGAAGAAGAAGGTGAGGAGTCGGGGGAGGGGGAGATTTCAGAAGCTACACTTTCGGACGAAGATATCACCGACCCCGGTGACAGCACCTCCAAAAATAACTTGAAGATGCTATAGGTGACCCAGAATGGGGCTGTAAGAGTGGTATGTGGACTGGCAAGACTGACCGTGCTACTCAGGCCTGGAGATCTTGACATTGCTCCGGCCACAGGTTCTCTTTCCTCAAACGGCCTTGATAAATGGCATAAACCAAGTCACAAACCTAAGAACCTTGGAGGCACTAGCATCGACACCTCTGCCCCAAGCCTTTGGAATTCTATTCCATTGGAATTGAGAACAATCCCAGGCCTCTTTAGCTTTAGAAAAGCTATTAAGACCTTTCTTTTTATCTCCAAAGATTAGACTCCTTTTCTTGGATCTTATGAATAACACAGATTATCTGACATTTACATATCTGTCACCCAGACACACCCCTTTTATGTTTGTGCGTTCTGGTTCCTCTTATTTGTGCACACCGAGGCCTCTGGGCGTGCTGCACTCTATAAAAACGACCTAATAATAAGAATAATAGGGTAGACATATGCATTCACTGAGGTGCTTACCACCCCTGATAAGGATGGCACATAAGATCCCCCTTTAAGATGGGGAAATGTGAAGTCCTTTGCAGTACGGTAACAAGAGAACCACAAGGGACCCTACCACTTCCCCACAGCAAAAAGACATCTGACAAGAGGAAAACACATGTCTTGCACACAGTGATATGTGTGTGAGTTGCTCTAACCTCTGCCCCCCCCATCTCGACGTCACTGGGGAAAACAGCCACTTGCAATATAAGTTGGGGAAAAGGATTGTTCAAGCTTTACATCCCTCAATGGGTAGGCTCTGCACTAACGCTGATCTGCTGGCTATAGAAAACAGCAAATCGAACTCCATCTCCTGCATTAGACAGAAATGAAAACTGCAGTTCCCCCACTGCACCCAGCCTTCCCTCACAAGAAATTGAATTAAAATGGTGGCTAGTCCATTTAAATACTTACTTTAGTGGGACAAGGATAAGCAGTCTCCCTGCCACTGACCATGTCCAGACTGCTTACATGATCTCTCCTACCCATCCGAGGGAAGCCATTCAGACCGAGTTCTATTTAAGATCTAGCTCACAGCACAGTTTGAAGAGGGTGCCCCGGAGAGCAGAGCTGGATTTTGGAAAAGGAGCATATTTGGTCAAGGCTGGAGGGGAGAGCAAAAGATGCTGGAGCAGGCAGGAAGAAGGCCGCTAGATAGCCAAAACGCAGGAAAGAAGTGGAGTGGAAACCATCAGATGAGTAATTCAGAAATATCCTGCAATACCTGGCATGAGAGTCCAGGACTGAGAGAGGGAGGTGGAAATCCTCAGAGGAGTGAACAAGTACGCTGGAAGTCCTAGACTGAGGAGGGGCAGTGAAGACCCTTATGGAAGTGAAGATGTGTCTTGGAATACCTGGAACGGGAAACCAGGACTTAGAAAGGGGAAAAGGAGATCCTCAGAAAAGTGAAGGATTAGTGTGATGGAAGACTTTGAGAGGGAGACCAGGACTGAGGAGGGGAAGTGGAGCCCTGTGAAGAGTAAAGGAGCAGCATCCTGGAAGACCAGAAGAGGTAGATCAGAACTGAGGAGTGGAAGTGGAGAACCTCAGAGGAGTGAAGGAGCAGTATCCTGGAAGACCTGGAAAGGGAGTCTAGGACTGAGGAGGTGAAGTGGAGTACCTCAGAGAAGATAAGGAACAGTATTTCACAAAGCCGAGATACAGAACCTCCTCAGAGGAGAGAAGGAGAGTAAACCCAGATGGAGCAGATACGAGGAAGGGATGTGACTCAGGAGGAGTGAAGGCGAGGCGAACCAATACAGGCAGAGCCAAGGAGGGAAGAAGCAGAGGCCAGGATAGGGGCTGAAAGAAAGGAGACAGAATTCATGGATAAAGAGAGGGAGACAGAGGACCTGCCCAAAAAAGAGGTGAAAAGAGATGTGGAGAAAGCCCTAGTCATGAAAGGGCTGGGAAACAAGAGTTTAACGCAGGAAAGTAAAGGGTAGGTGCCGTTTAAGTGTAGTCCCAATTATATTTCCCCTGGCCTGGCAGCTGGTCATCGCACCACCAGACCAGGGAAGAGAATACTCTACTCAACCTCATCCCATTCCATCTTCGGAGAAGAGGCAATGTAGTGAAGCAACCTGTAATAAAACAAGGGCTACAAGACACATTAGTGGGCTACATCCTGATTTGTTCGTGGTTGGCAATAAGCACAACACGCTTAGAAAATGGCTGTTGGGGCTGAAGATGCAAGAGGAGCAGAGCGGAATTGGGAGAGGGTTGAGGCCTGCTTAAATGGGGAATCCTCACAAAAAGGACAGGAGATAAGATTGGGCACAACGTTTAGACAAAGGGAGAATATTCCAAACTGCTGTGACTTTCCATTTAAGCTCAGTTATAATTCAAGGGAATGCCAATAAATGCCACATCCTTAAAAGAAGTGACAAGCGCTTCTATTTCGATGCGTGTCTGCACGTGGCCTGACGAAAAGTGGGTTGCCCAAAAAGAAATCCCACAAAAGAAATCCAAGTTCAAGTTAAGAAAGGTAATCAGATAAGTGCAGTTGCTGTTTGTTGTATTTAATTTCTGGGATGGAAAAGTTAATACTCTTCTATTACCGTTTTCTGCGTGTTATCATCTGATCAATAGTTTGTAGCATTTCTGTATATTTTTGGGGACACATTGGTCTGAAAAAAGGTAAATCGTCCTCCTCAAACAGAACGATGATGGGTTCATTTTGTGGGGTATGTGTTGGATGTAATTCCTGCTCTTGGGGCTTGCGATCTTCTCAGCTTCTGCCATCAACAAGTACTACAGGGATGCATAAGAGCTAAAGGGCAGGATGGGAAGTTTGGTTACCTAGTGATGTTCTCATTTTTAAAAACAATGCAGCTACATTAAGGCACACAATATATCTAACATTATCAGTGCCACATGCATGGTCATTTGCTGAGGAATGCAAAGGGGGAAAAGCTTCGTGAAATTAGCAGACAGGGGTCTATGAATATGGTAACAACTACTTTGCCTTGCATCCTGGTTTCTCCCTGAGATTGTTGTGCTGTGATCAAGGGACCTTGTCCACAGAGCTCCATGGCAAGGTTCAAGAACATGACCCTGAATTGACAAGGTCTAACTCCCTGAGTCAAGCATAGCTGCCTGCTAATGCACCAATGGTATCTTGGCATTGATATCAGCCTTCTAAAAGTAGGACACCTTGTAAGAGGGTGCTCATGATAATACAATTTCCCAAGTAATTCAATCCGTCCATCAATACCAAATCTAGAGGGGTTACTACCCTGAAGAACTGTAATTTAAACTCGAATGCAAACATTCCGATGGAATATAAAGAAGGGTGTATGGTGGGCATTAGTGCCTGTCTCCAGCAGCCGTGCTTCCTCTCTATGTATGTACCCATTTAGCAGCAAGAGATATGTTTTGCTGGTTTGCTCCAGAGAACGCATCCTTCCCTTAGGGGAGCTTCTCCTGGGTGTTAATTGGAATAAGGGTCTGAATCTGGCAGATCTAGTCCTGACAACTATGTGCTACAATACCTTTACCGGGGGAATTCAGGGTTTGCCTTTGACTGATATTTAGATTAAGAGGAACTTAGAATTGAAAGACTATAGCAATCACCCATGCATTCAGGGACATATATGGCAACTAACATCTTGTCAGCCTGGGCCTAGGTAGGGCCGACTGAAGCAAGGGTGTCGGCTAACTCCCAGGGCTGTTACTGGCCCTGAACACCCCTATCAAGTGATGATAGCTATTCGCACTCCAGTGCTCCCTCAAGGCTGTTTAGAGTTTAAATTTGTTTTTTTCCCCTCAAAGATGCCACCATCACAGTAAAAAGAAAAGGGACACTGTCATCTAAGTATGGGGCATGGGCGGGTGTGTGAATGCGCGTTTCCAGCTACCTTATTGGCTGAGCACCCATCCCTGGGCGCAAATTCACATTACACTTGATCGTCCAAAAGAGGGATGCACCACTTCCTACTAAGCATTGATGCAAGGGATAGGATGCTACAGTAAACGTGATCCGAGGGGAAAAGATCTTCGCTGGCCATGTCAAGTCTTGGGATGCAACTCCTTGGGTGGAATGCAGGTGCAGGAAGCATGAACTGGCAGCAAGAGACACCGTCCTTAAATATGGGATTCAACAGATCATAAATTCCTAATTTTCTGAAAACTCCTTATCTGATATACTGATCTGAGAACCCCCAAAAGGCGGTTTTGATTTGGAAGTTGATAATACTCAAGTACTTAAATCAGCTCTGAAGTCTGAAATGAAAGCAGATGGGGTTAATCTTGGCCCAGCTGAACGTGCTAGAGGAAAAACACAACTTTGACTGAGCAGTACCCAGTGTCTGAGACAAACTAAAGCCCATAATCAAAGCTGACGCATCTGACAGTATACTACGAAACCAAGCAGTTATATTATGGCACATGCTACAAGGGCCTCGATGGCATGCACAATCCAAGCCAAGCAGAATATCCGCGTACACGTAAGAGAAGGCAGAGTCGCTCTACACACAATGTGTGCGCCAGGCTTCACAATTCCAGTACAATTTTTGCAAAAATGAACATAATATAACTCTTGCAAATGACGATTGAAAGAGTTATCCAGTTGCGATCCACTAGGGAATGAGTTGGGCGGAAAGTTTGGAGGTTTACCTCCAGCTTTTGGCTGGAGGTTAAAATCCAGCTTTCTGCCTGTTTTCGGCCGTTTTTGCCTGCTAATAGTGCCATGGACCCAATGGCAAGTGGGAAATAACCGTTAGCCCGCTACTCGTGATCTGGCGCTAATAGCGCTAGACCGAGTAGAGGTAATGCTATTTGCGCTGGCGGTATCCCGGCGGTATTACTGCTGGGATACCACCAGACATCGTGATGAGGCCCTATATTTTTTAGATAAAAGGTCATTAAAAATGGTATATTTTTCGACAAATTATGTAAGACGAATTGTATTTTAACAAATGTATGCATGTGCCCATATACCCATGATCATATAGTTTGGTGATATATGCATATTTCCATCTTGATGTACACCTTAAATCTAAAAAATAAGAAAATGTGTTTAGAAAGTGGGATTTGCCAATATTCAGTTTTCCATTCCCCAAAAAGCTTCATCCTCTTCATTTAGACTAGCAGCTCTCCAGATTTGGGATTTTACTTTTCTACTGGAACCAGATTTAAATAATTTATTGTATGTATTTTATTTCAACTTTTATACAGAGCTGGTCCTACCCAAAGGGTCACAGTGCAGATTACAAAGTTGAAAAGGGAGGAGGTAAAAAAGAAGTTCCAAAGCTTCCAGAACAGGACAGGAAGATTAATACGGGAAAAGGATAGCAGGGGAGGTGATTTGCCTCGTTAGGTGCAGAGAAAGAGGTATGTTTTGAGTGTTTTGCGGAAGGGCATGATGGAAGGTGCAGCATGGACATGGGGTGGGAAGGCGTTCCAGGCTCTTGGTCTCCATTGGGCGTTCTTCATGGATTGCAGGGGGGTCACAGTGTTAATGGGAAGTCCAGTGAGGATAGCGTTTTTGTAGTCCAGCTTGGAGATCACTAGAGTCTGGACTGCCATACAGAAGTCGTTAGGATGGAAGATGCATCTTATCTTGCATATGAGGGGTTGATGTAAGTTGCATGTTTTGGAGATAGCAGCTATGTGGTGTGTGAAGGAGGGTTGGGGTTGAAGGTGAGGTGAAGCCCAAGGACTTCACTGGTATGGAGGGGGATATGTGTGTGTTGTCTGTGGTGAATTCTTTTATATATGGGGTGAGATTGGGTTTGTGCCTGTGGGGCAGGTTAGTAAGTATTCTGTTTTGGATGGGTTTGAGCAAGTGGATGACCATCCAGGTGATAATGGAGGAGAGCTAGTGTCTGAGGGTGTGAAAGTACGAGGGTGAGGATATTGGGAGTGAATTTCTGTGATTTCTGCATATTGGTAAATATGGATGCTGTGGTTGCTATGAGTCTGTCTGAGGGATTCAACATATGGATTGAAGAGGTTGGTAGATAGAGATGGCCCGTGTGTGTGTGCACATTAGACCACAGTGGGGTTTGATTGATAGGAGGGCATGGAGTCAAAGCTTGTCCTGTCAGTGAGGAAGGAGGTGAACTAGTTAGCTAAGAACAAGCGGCACCCGTGATTTTCATTCTGTGGGATAGGATGCTTAGGAGGAGGGTGCTATCAATAGTGAAAAAAGCTGCAGAGAACTAGAACTGCTCCATGTCCTTTGTCATTGATGTTGTGGAGGTCATCCAGCAATTGATATGTGGCAGTCTCAGTGCTGTGTCTGCGGTGGAAAACTGATAAGAAGGGGTTGAGGAAGTAGTTTGGGAGCATTGTTGGAGGTGGCTTGTGACAAAGTGTTGCATCAATCCAGTGAAATACAGTGGGAATGTGCTTGGGTGGTAGTGTTCAGGGAGTGTGGGGTAGAGAGATAGTTTCCTGAGAAGGGGGAGGTTTAGCCTGATTGGAGAGCTGGAGGATGGTGACATGTGAGAGACATGAGCAGATCATGTTGGCCCAGTGCTTAGCCAGGGTTCATATGCAGTAAACTTCGTCCTGAGCTGGGCATGCATCATCCAGCTGTGCTGGTTTAGTTTTGCCTATGAGAATAAAGGTGTGTCTTGGTTGCTTGATTAGAATGTGTCCCATGTGTTAGAGGACCTGTGAGTGTGTGGTGGGGGGTGAAAGAGGGGCTTTTGTGGGGAGGGCCTGTCTGATGTGTATTTTGCAGTTGAAATATTCCGTTAGGGAGTTGTATACTGAGGTGGTTCTGGGGAGGAGGATGGTAGGGGTTGGGGTTGTTTTGGAGAGTGACTTGATGATGTTAGAAAAAAGATTCTGTGTGCGACTGGGCTGGATTGGGCTACTTGGAGGCAGTGGGCATCTTTGCTATTTGGCTCTGCATTTGACCACCTTGCATTTGTCTTTGAGATGTGTCCTGGTGGAGGGGATTGAGTTATTTTTCCAAGCTGTTTCTAGGTGTCTAGCTTCCTATTTGAAGGCAATCCGGGAGTCACTGAATCATGGGTGCTGGCCGTGCGGTATCTGTATTTTGTGGGGGGCAATTTGGTCAAATGCTACGGTCATTGTGGTGTTGTTATTTCTGAGAAGTGTGGTGGGTGAGTGTGGGAAGAGTTGGGGATGGCATGTGTGGTGCAGGTGCTGTGCTTGTGATGTGTTTGATTTGTCTGGATGGAGGGTGAGGGGTGTGTGACAGGTAAGGGGATGTTGTGTGAACGTAAATTGACTGGGAAAGTGTTCTTACCCGGTACCCAGATTCGATTTAGCAAAGAAACCATTTTTTGAGAAACCAATTTCTCACTTCTTTTTCAGGATCACTCGTGACATATTGCACTGAGGGCCCAACACTAGCAGCCTGAAACCGGACTGTGATATACCATGAGTGGATTTGTATCATTGATTGGTGCACCTTCCAGTTCAGCCCCCTTTCCATGCGCTGCAAAGTAGTCTGATATTTTCTGGAATTGCTTCACCAGTCTGGGCATGCCATAATGGCCAACGCCATTATGGGGAGGAACGGTTGTGAATGACAGTCCTTAAACAATACCTTATGAAGGTAAAACATTGATGTAACATTGAAGTTAAATATTGAACTTAACTAATAGTAATTTGAAAGAATGTCCTTGGGATATTTTATGTGTGGATGGATACATATTTATTTCAACAGATGGGTGGATCCTATTACATCTGCAACTTTCCTTCGCAGCATATGTGACACACCCAAACATCTGATGTGCCCTCCCTGCCTTACACAATAGTGATTAATTGGCGGTGAATCTGCAGAATGAGTCACACAATAAGTGGGTCAAACTAAATACTTAAAAAACAATCTTTGTTTCTAATCATCGGAATGAATTAGTTTGTCGATGGCTTCCTGGAGAAACAAACATGGTAAGTAATTTGGGGTGGATTAATTTCTACATTATTTACATTACAGAGATTATTGCACATACAGGTGCTCTATGGCCAACGTCCTTTTATTACTTTCGATCTTCTAAGGCCTTATCACCAGGCCAAGTAATATAGTTGAGATATAGACTGGGAAATATAGATAAACCAAGGTTAATGGAAGGATATTTACTTGTGTTCAGTCAACATAAATAAATCAAGCCAACGTAAACAGTTTCACCAAAAGCAACCAGATTGCTTCTCCTTGAGTTCAACAGTTCTTAGTTTTGCAAATCTTCATCCGAGTTCCCTTCTCTAACATGATCATCTCACATTCACTCAGAGTACTGGGGTTTTTAAGTTTCCCCAACACTTTATTCTTGTCTTCTAGACACGTAGGCTCCAGTTATCTGCTTGTGTTTGTTCCTACCCACGCATCTCCAGGACCACATGCGCCTGCACACCCGGTCTTGCAAGTGGCAGAATATAGGACTCCATAGGAGCTGGTTGTGCACTACCTCCCTGTCCCAGGACCCTGGCTTTGTCCACCAAAACCACAACCTCATCTTCCTCCTCGACAATTTGCAATGGGATCATTCCTAAGGGCGCCTCACCTGCTCCTTCTCTCTCTTCTTGTCCATACAATTGCCTCTCCTGCTGTGCCTCCTTTCTAGCACGCTATGGGCTTGCAACTCTTGCACTTTGATCTCAGATAGCCCTGCTCTGTTAGGTTTTATGCATGTGTCCTCTGGCTTCCGGCCCTCTCGCTTATCTATCACTCTCTCCCATTCTCAATCTTCACTCTCTCTCTCCAATTCATCTTCCTAGATGATGTCAGACTGCAACTTCCTCTGTCTCCGTTCTTGATTCGCATACCCTCCTCCTTTATATTCTCTGTCTATCTCTCTGTCTGTCTTTCTCCTTGTTTTCTCACTAGATAACTTCCCCTTTTTCTGTTGTGTTCCTTACACCCTCATATGTGGTGTTCTCTCTCTCTCGCTCTCTCTCTCTCTTTCTCTCTCTCTCTCTCTCTCTCTCCCTCTCTCTCTCTCTCTCCCTCCTTTCCTCACTCATTCTCCTTACTGTTTCTGCTTCTCTCTCTGTTTCCTTTCAACTGCTTCTGGGGTCTTCTGACAACTTACCTGGTAGGGCTCTCGCCTTCTTCTCCCCTTCTTTACCCAGACAGTTTATTATCGCTTCTTTCCACCATCCTCCTGATGCTTCCTCCAACCTCTTTCTGAAGTTTTCACAGGCTTCTCCATTGCAACTCCTTCAAATATCCTTTCTGATCCCTTTTTTTCTTTCTACAGCAATTTTATCAGAAATTACACAACAACTGATACAGAGGAAATAGAATATATATGCAGGAATACATTGCATTCATGGGGATCAATGGATGTAAATTTTAAGAGAATAATGAGTATGGAACAACAAGAAAGCAAAGCCTACAGAAAGAGACAGCACATTCCAACATTTAGGGGCTGAGAAAGCAATAATTACCAAAATGAAATTGTGCATGCGGACATGGAAAAGCTTGAAGAAATGAAGATATGAAGAAAAAGAGCGGAGTGAACAAGGGAGAACATTAAATGATATCAGAGAGAAATGATAGGAAGGGGCCAAGAATGTGAATTCATTAAAAAGAAAGACAAAATGAAACTGAAGTCGATCTGGCACAGGAAGCCAGTGATTAGAGGCTGAAAAAGGGGAACCATAAGAATAAGGAGGGAGTGTACGAATAGTCACATTTAAAACAGATTGAATAGGAGCAAGTGCACAGGAAGGCAGCCTGACAAGAAGAGAGAAAAAGTAACCAAGACGACAGAATACAGACGTCAAAATGAGAGTCTTTGCAGCTGAGAAAGCAAGAAGCAGGCACATTTGTTGAATACTGTAGAATTGATAACCAAAAGCCTGAGTGAGAGAGTAAAATAATGTGGAAGAGTCAAAGATTACTATTAAGTTACAGGCATGAGAGGACAGATGAAGAGAATGAGGGTTCACAGATATATAAAGGGGAATCATGCATAGAGACAAGGGGCAGGAAAGAAGGGAATCTCAGTTTTAGAGTTGTTGAGATTAAGAGGAGAATGGGAAACCATCTAGGATTTTGCAGTGAACAGGCAGTTAGGCATATGAATGTAGGCAATCAGGAAAGAAGGAGAATGTACAAAAGATCTGAGAATCAGCAACATAGAAATGACAAGAAAAAAACAAATCGCTAAATGATAGAAAGAGGCATCGTATAAAACAAAAATAAGAGATCCAAGCAATGAGCCTTGCGGATCGCCATGAGGAAGAACAAAAGAATATGAAATGTTTCTGTGCCATGTTATAGCATATGAATGGTCAGAAAGATAAAAAGAAAATCAGAACAGAACCGCAACAGATACATTGAGAGAACAAAGAGAAGAATGAGCAATAGAGTGGTCCATCATGTCAAACGCAGCAGAGAGATCAAGAAGAATTAACAGGGGAGATTGCTTTACATGACCAGAGGAAGTAAGAAAGTTGGCGATGTGCAGAAGAATAGTGTCAATAGAATGAGCAGGACAAAAGGGACGGTGAAGTAAATAATTGTCTTTCAGTTAGGCAGGATGTGAGGGATAAAGAGATGTTCTTCAAGAGTAGCTAGAAAAACTGTGTAAAGGAAGATGGGAAAAACACCAGAAGGCAAAGAAGAATTAAAGAGAGAAGTTAGCTAAGGGAGAAAATTTGAATATACCAGAGAAATAGGAAGAAAACGAAAAGGGGTGGTAGAAGCTGCAGTGTGGTTCGCCTGTTGGAGCAGAAGGGACAATAGGCCTTATTACGAGTTTCGTGGTAATTTGGTGGTTAATCCCCATTTCTCAAGTCCATTGGACTCCATGGGGATTTTGGCAGAATTACCGCAAGTGGTAATTCCACCATGGTAATTCTGCCAATAGCTGGCATTGATGTGCCGGATTTACTTCCATCATGATGCTGGAGGAAAATCCTCCACTTTAAGGCCAACATTGTAGATCTGTGATCTGGTAAAAATGGTGGTAATTCCATTACTACCAAAAAAAGTGTTGGTAACGGAAATACCACCAGTTTTTTTCTGCACCACCAAACTCGTATTGAGGCCCAAAGAGTCTTCAGAAAGAATAGAGAAAAAAGAGACTGATGAGGAACCGTATGGAGAAGAAGAGGAGTAAGTGATTGAGGAAAAATAAGAACATCGTTTATCAATATTAGAAATAGAATTCGAAGCAAAATCAGAAGATGAGACAGAAGAGTTAAATGAAGCATCTGGAGAACATGGAGACAACAGAATTTCAAGAAGGTTAAATACAGCGTGAGTGAGGAGATAGAGAATTAAGTAGAAATTGAAAGTAAAGCCGTTTTCAGTGAAAAAGATCATGATCAACTGGAGAAGCACCATTCATTATAGTGTTACACGCCTCACAGTGGTTTGAAGAAATTTGACCACCTCGCACTGGTGACCTATCCCTAGCAGGATTCTCTTAAAAAATGCAAGCATCACATGGAAGTCAACCTCAGCCCAAACGGCCATCTACCCTGTTGCAAAATGTATTACCTCCGGTGGCACACGCTCTACTAGGGCTGGCATGTAGGGAGAAGATGAGGAAATAGCCCTTATCCTGTTATTACCCAGCATACTAAAATAACATTCCAGTTGCGATCAGGACTGTGCATGGCAGAAAACCATTTATGACCCTGCTTTTCAGGGAATTTCTAGATTAGATTTTTGATGATCCACTGTCCCATATTAACACAGATCCGGGATTGTGTTTTACATTTACTCAACCTGTTTTCTCTAACGGATGTATGGAGCTCCATTGCTCTCGAGCTAGGTTTGCCCTGTATGAAACACAAATATAAGAGTACAAGGGAAGGCAGTATAATGAAATCAGATTAAGAATGGGATTTTTTACAAGAGCATTCGAATTTGTGAAGTTGCCTGCAAACGGATTACAAGGGAGAAGTAAGCCAAGGATGAAGAGTTTTACGAGAGGGGATCAAAGGAAAAGACGGATGAAGGAAGTCTAACGAGGAGAACAAAGAAGAAGAAAGACTAGAAGAGGATGAGTTAGGATGGAGAGAAGAGAAGCCATCAAGAGAGGGAAGACAAGAGTAAACATGAGAGGACAATAAGAAGAAGCATCAAAAAAAGTTCACAATGCAAAATGGACACCTCAGAAGAGGAAGATGGGAATACCAAGTGGAAATTCTAAAAGAAAAAGAAAAAAAAAGGTAATCAGAACAGATTCCTTACAATCCTTACAGTTAATTTCAGCAAGGAAAAGCCAACACAGCACAATCAGACAGTTGAGTAGTAAATATGAAACCAGGTTTCAAACCAAACATATGTGAAGCAAGAGTAGATAACTGAATTAAATGAAAGGAATCAACAATAGAAAGAAAAAAATGTGTAGAGTGAAAAGATGAAAGCTGCAAATTAAAATCATCAAGCACAATGAAAGGAGATTTAGAGGGGAGGAAATACTTTTTTATTTTTATTTTAATTGTGTATCAGTCAAAATGTGACTTTCATAAACAAAGAAGTAAACAATTCCATACAATCTTACTAAAATCTATAAAAGAACAACATTTTAAAACAATTAAACATGACATAACAGACTTACAATTAAAATAAAAAACACATTCTCCAATTATTAAATCAGATCATACTAATTAATCCAACTAGACCTTAAAACAGTTCATAAACTACATCTCTAATTAATATATAGAAACCAATACCATGGTCAAAAGATATTTAACAAGGAAGGCCATACCCACTCATAATACTATAAGGGGTTCAATATCCTTTAGGAACCTGAACACTTCCAATGTCAAAAATGTCTCTTTCCCTTCCCAGAGGTGATACCAAAATTCATCTGTTGATAACCAATCTATATTGTGCACAAATCGTGAGAAATGCTCCCTCCTGTGGTTACTTGTAGCTGGGCATGCCATCAACAGATGTTTCACATTTTGTTCCCCCTTGAGATCACACAGATTACAAACACCTTCCATTTTTGACCCCTTATTTCTCATTCTGAGTAGCTCTCTAGTAACAATGAGATTCATACTAAATCTCAGAAAGTTTGAACGCCAAAATTGGTTTGGAAACCTTCTGAGATAAAAAGGCAGGTAACCCACTGGTTTGTCCAAAGGCCTGCGAATCTGAAAGCTTGTCATATTTACGAACGAGGCGCTAGTTGCGATACAATCATTCAAAGCTACCTGTTTCTTTACCTTCAATAGGTTTTCAAACAGGTCTTTCTCAGACATACAACAGTTTACTAAGTGTACTATACTTCATGCCTTAGTTCATTTAGAAAAGCATTAGTGTTATTACCCATGAAGGTTTTTATATCCACGTAAAGAGAGTTTTTTTTAGAGGGGCCATGATCAATCTAAACAGTGAGATCCTTTTCCATGCTGCATAACAGTGCAGTGACTGAAGGCCCAATTCATATCTCAACCTGGACATTGGCAAAGAAGGCGGGAGGTTAAGAACTTTTTTCCACATACCACCCTCTAAACGTGTCCAGTTGATCTTCAAAGCCAAAGTTTCAATTTCAATACTGTACTTTAAAATGGGTATTACTTTTCCTCTATAGAATGTAATTAGAGGAGAAAGACTAAATTTACAGCATTTGTATAAGACTTTTTCAATTTGGCTAGTCATTTGGCTTACTTTTCCCTTTGATGCAACTCTAATGCTAGCATTGATGGATTAGATCGGATCATGAACCCCAAGTATTTTATTTCCCTTACAACTGTCAGTTTCGAGTCATCCAGTCTCCACTTGAAATTTCTAGATCCAAAATGTGGTGGCGCTTATATGCCATAGCATCTGTTTTATCGGGGTTGATCACAAGATCATTCTCTTCAGCATAATTTGTAAAGGCTGTGATAAATCGTTGCAGACCTATCAGGGTTCAGTCTATCAAGACTACATCTTCCGCATAAGCGAGACCAGAGATTTTCAAATTACCAATTACAGAGGCGACAAGGCAATGCGCATTCAAATTGATCCAGAGATCTGCTAGAAAAAGGTTAAAGAGATACGGTGCTGCTATGCAGCCCTGTCTTAAACCTTTGCATGTCACAATTTTTTATGTTAAATTTCCATCCAGATCCAGATGAACTTGTATGGATGTTGACTCATGCAGATGCATGACAATGTCCAACAAACCATGTGGTATACCCCAGTCTCTCAGTTCACACCGTAACATGCCCCTGTTAATTGTGTTAATCGTGTCAAAAGCCTGAGATAGATCTATCCAAACCATGTAGAAACCTGGCTGTTTTGTTTATTTAGTATTAAACTTATTGAGCACCATACCATTTAAAGAAGTTGATAGACCCTTGCAAAAGCCTGTTTGAAACTTAGATATGATATTCCACTCTGCCCAATCTTCGAGATCTTTCAGGATTAACCTTGTGAAAATTTTATTTTCAACATCCATTAAGGCTATTGGGCGATAGTGTGAGGGATTCGATCTATCTCCTGTCTTAAAAATTGGGATTATTATAGCTGTACTCCAAGAAGGGGGACATTTCTGAGTTTTTATGATCTTTCAAGAGAGTACCAGCGTCACTATTACAAACTGAAGGAGCCACAAGACTTTTCTTTACCACATTCGACAAATGACTTGACTTTGCAGACTATTTAAAAAATGTGGGCGCCAAATGAAGTGGACGCTTTTCCACCACTTTGAGATGTTCTGTTTGCAAGCCTACATGGATTTTGTCTGTTCTTGACCCAGGCTGAATTTTTTGCAGAACAAATGGCAATCTACCAGAATCCTCATCAGGTCCTTGTAATGAGACGTTCATATAAGTTTGAGTCGAGTTGTTTGTTGTTGACTCTGAAGTATCCTTATTAGCTATGTGATTCAAAGTCTTAAAGAACTTTCTTTTCCCCAATGTTTTGTGTTGTACTTGTTTTTTATTCTTTGACCTCTGGGGTTGAGGCTTCACAATAGAAGATTTCTTTAGCTGTGTCTCGTTTGATTTTCCATTTTTATTTCTTTGTCTTTTTTTCTCCTTATTTTCACTCAAATCCTTTCGTATCGGGATATTCTGTGGGGTTCTGTTTGAGGTAGATACCCACCCATTGAGAATAGGTGTTATCTCTTCATTTCAAGGTAAAACCTCAATTTGTGTTGGTATCAGACTAGACTCAGCCATTTCCGCAGACCTTTGTTTAGTTTTTGTCAATACCATATCTCCCAGCTGAGCAAGCCTAATACATTCCTCGAGAGTGGATAGAGAAAGAGGGGTGTCATCTAGAGGAGCTGATTCCAAAGGCTCTTCCACAGTTGAAGATTTTAGATCTCTCCCCAGTTACTTTAATTCCAACTTCATTGAGTGAAATTCCTGTTCCAAAGTAGCCAAGTATGATTTAATTTCCATCCCTGTTATTGTTTGATTTTCCTCCTTTAGAAATCCGAGATCTTTTACAATGGATGATTTAATCAAACCATTGAGGCCTATATTGTTGACTCCCAAGCACCTACCTCCTTAGTTAGTTCAATTAAGGTGCCCGAGTGTGTCTGGACCTCTGTCTTTAACAGTTTAAAGACGGTGACCAATGAATTTAGGACAAAACTCAATGCAGACAGGGTGGAATCGGGTACTGCATCATTCGAGGATATGGTAGTTGAATGACTCGATTGATTCTCAACCAGTTGCCCTTTCCCTTTGGATCCAGGCTTCGGAAATACACAGCCTTGAGTTTCTGAGATGTTTATGACCTCTTGTATGAGGCATCAAGCCCCCTCAATCTGTCCACCTCCACACATTTCTTTCCCAAATTCAGTCGACCCATAGACCCTCCTTCACACAGAATGCTATCACACAAGGCTCTTTTACTATTTCTTTTTTTTTTTTTAATTTCTTTATTAATTTTATTCAACCAACAATACAAACCAAACATGCAGTACAATTTATAACAGTTCCATTAATCACCTTCAATTTTTAGTCACTGCTTCCCCAGTCCCACCCCCCTTTATGAGCCTGTTTGTTCTTTGTATTCAATATCTGCTTTGCGTGGCTGGGCTTTGCCGCCCTCGGATTCTATTGGATCCGATACAACTCCAAACATTTCCGCTATCAATGATTTCCATGCCATCAGCGAGCCCACCTCTTCTTCTCCACCCATACAGCTCATCTCTTGCCATACCATCGGTTCGGCCTCCGCCCATTTCTGTAATTCCCTCCACCATACCCCCACCCGTGGCTTGTGACAATTCTTCCAACCCATAGCAATCCTTCGTTTTGCAAGCACATATGCCACATCTTTCCATTTCCCAACATGTTTAAGTTTCCGTGATCTGGGAAACCCTCCTAGCAGACAAGCCCAAGCTGTGTCTATGACAAACGTGACCCCTTTCTCTACTAGTTTCTGTGCCACCTCGGCCCAGAAGCATTCAATTACCGGGCATGACCAGAACATGTGTGTCATGTCGGCGTTCTCCTTGTCGCACTTAGGACACGCCTGGCGCCCAACGTTTTGGAACTTTGATATCCTCAGAGGGGTCATGTATGCTCTGTGTGTTATATATAATTGTATTTGTTTTAATCTGGCATTTCTTGACACCTTCTTGTGGTATCCCAAAGCCCGTCCCCACATCCCATCCTCTATTGGAACTCCCACCTCCGCTTCCCATTCCAATCTCAAATGTATGAATTCCTTCCCGACCTTAGCCATCACCATCTCATACAGTCTGGAGATCTCATGCCCCCCCTCCAATATATATCATATATTGTCCCACTAGTAGCATCTGGTTCTTCTGTTAAATTTATTTCAGGCCACATTTTCCGAATTTTCTGCACTATTCTATGATACGTAACATATTGACCCGTATGTAATCCCGCTACTTGCCCAAGTTCTTCAAAATCCCTAGTGGTCCCTTCTTGCCAAATATCCCCCAACGTAGCAAGTCCCACTGATTCCCAGTAGGTCCTAATAATCATCCTCAACTGCTTATCTCCCCCTGCCAGTGCAACCAACGGTATCTGCGGGGAGCATGGGAATGGGTCCCCCATCATCCGACAAGCTCTACGCCACATTTTCCACCCAAGCGTCATCATCCCAGGGCGCTCATTCATTTTTGACTCAGGCAACCAGATCATTTCTTTTAAGTAAAACGGAGTACAGTTCTGCCCAAACAACCTATGTTCGGGAGTATTTTCATCAGAGAGCCACTTGGCCACATATTGCAGTTGACCCACAACATAGTAAGCCTCGAAATTAGGCAGTTTAATACCACCTTTTTCATAGAAGTTCTGCAACTTCCATAACGCCACTCTATTACGGGTGCCATGCCATATGAAGTCCCTACACATACTATTCAATTTAGCAAAGAACGTCTTAGGTATCATATATGGGATATTGCTAAAATAATGTAAAAGCCTAGGTAGGACCACCATCTTAAGCATCGCTCCTCGTCCCATCATTGCTAAGGGCAACTTCTCCCAAAACTTCATGCATTTCCTGATTTTCTCAATGGCTATCTCGGTGTTACACTTATGTTCCTCTTCTGCCGTGTGGTACACATCTATGCCAAGGTAGCGGAAAGAACTCACCGTCCATGGTATTGGCAGCACTGGCAGCCTTTCTACAGGGGTTCCCACATAGCCCCCCAGCGGGAATATGCTAGATTTTTGGGGGTTCACCGCTATGCCGGACAGTCTGGCGTACCTTTCAAGCACTTCCAAAATATATTGGAGATTTTCTTCTGGGTATTTTAAATATAATAGCAAATCATCTGCATACAAGGATATTAAGTGTAGCACCCCCTACCTCAATACCCAGAGCATCATATTATTGCCAAAGGTATATTGCCAGGGGCTCCAAGGCTAAAATATAAAGCATCGGGGACCAGGGGCACCCCTGCCTAGTGCCTCTACTAAGTTGCCATCTCTCAGATATCACTGATCCTGTTCGAACTCTGGCTAGCGGTTCACTGTATAACATCCTAGCCCATTTAATATAACCTGGCCCAACACCATATCCTCCTAGGGCCGCCAACAGCCATGGCCACTTAACCGAATCAAAAGCTTTAGCTGCGTCCAGTGACACAATCGCCATTTCGCCTTCACTCCTACCCCCCCATTCGACCACCCGATGGAGTCGCCTGTGGTTGTGAGTTATGTTCCTATTCGGGACATAGCCCGTTTGATCTGGATGAATTAATTTGCCAATTACTCTCCGCAATCTGTTTGCTAGGACAGCTGTCAATATCTTACTGTCCTGGTTCAGCATCGATAAGGGCCTGTAGGAGCCACAACTGTGTCCTGGTTTATTGGGCTTGGGGAGCGGTATTGTGATCGCTTCTCTGAGTGACTCCGGCAACCGTCCCACCTCAAACGCTTCGTTAAGCATTTCTAGCACTGAGGGGAGCACTTCCGCTCTATACACTTTATAAAATTCGCTAGGGAACCCGTCTGCTCCAGGGGCTTTACTGGTGGGCAACTGCTTCACAACCTCTTCCAATTCCTCTAAGGTAATTGGTGCATCCAGCTCTTCCTTCTCTTCTTCACTTATCTTGGGCAATCCTATATCCTCTAGTGTTTCTATTATCTCTTCTTGGCTGCTTCTCTCTCTATCCTCATATAGCACCTTGTAATACTCTGCAAATTCCTCGTTGACTCCTTCCTGGGTATCCACTTCCTCGCCATCCTAGTTATAGTCCTAATCGGGGGTCTAGGAGTTTCATTCTTGTATAGCTAAGCTAGGAGCCGTCCAGTCTTATCACCTCCTGCATGCTGTCTCTCTATGTACTTTTTATAATTGAGGTTGCAGAGCCTCTCCCAGTGCTCAACGCACCGCTGCTGTAGTTTAAGTACTAGTTCTGCATCTGCATTGCCTCTTCCTAGTGCTTTTTCTAATCCCTCCTCTACTCTTTGTAGGTCAGCTATTACACCACCCTGCAACCCCCTTGACTTGGATATGGCAACCCCTTGCATCACCACCTTAAAGGCCTCCCATAGTGTTCCTGCCGAATCAACACTGCCAGTATTCATATCAAAATAGTTAATTATCTCATCTCTTATGTCCTCCCTAAAGACAAGATCCCTGAGTGCCTCTGTGCAGAGGTGCCACGTTGGAATCCGTGCTCTCGGGGGGCAATATTGCCATCTTAGGACCAGAGGCGAGTGATCCGAAAGGACCCTCGCCTTATATTCTATATGGGTACTGTCTATCATCACATCTGGAGTGGAGAAGACATAGTCAAGTCTTGTGTGCAGCTGCTGCGGGGCCGAGTAATGTGAATATTGTCTATCATTAGGATGCTTGGTTCTCCAAACGTCTACCAAGCCAAAATCGTCTAGCAGCATCCGCAATGCTCTGGCCGCCGGAGTGGGCCTATCGATCCTGTCATCCGACCTGTCTATTTTAGGGTTCATTACACAGTTCAAATCCCCGCCCCAGATCACCGCACTGCCCACACCCAGGGTGGTGCTCAGAGTCCTAAAGTATGCTGCCGTATTTTGGTTAGGGGCACACGTGTTCACAATACATATCTCTTTATTCTCTATTAGCCCCTTCATTATAACCATCCTCCCGTTTGTCTCCACCACTTCTTCAATAAGTTTAAATGGGACATGCAGTGCCACCCAAACCAGCACTCCCCTGGCATAAGCAGAGTATGATGAACCCACCACAGTCCCTTTCCATTTTTTCCTCATCAGCTCCACTTTCTCTCGTGTCAAATGCGTTTCCTGTAGCAACGCAATATCTATCTTTTGCCTTCTCAAATACAGCATAACCTTATTCCGCTTCAAATAACTATTGAGTCCCCTGATATTCCACGTTATTATCCTAAGCTCCCCCATGGTCCGTTAATATTTCCTCTTCTTCCCTCCAGACAGTCCTTTCCACCCACACAAAGCAGTTCCCTCTCTTTAGTCCGCATAGGCTCTTGTTTAAATGTAGGCTCCCCATAACTATATGAACACCAAACTCCCCGTCTCCTACCCCTCCCTCCTCCCTTCCCCAACAAAACCCTCCCCAACAATTGCCCAGCTCCAATCCTGGATCTCAGGCATCCCCACATCTAGTCCTGTCCGTACTAACTTGTA
This sequence comes from Ambystoma mexicanum, assembly GCF_040938575.1. Lineage (NCBI taxonomy): Eukaryota > Metazoa > Chordata > Amphibia > Caudata > Ambystomatidae > Ambystoma > Ambystoma mexicanum. Next base: position 509,882,610 of record NC_090929.1, on the reverse strand, counting down.
CTCAGGGCTCAGTAGGGTGAAGTCGCCCTAATGGTCACTTAACTATGTAATCTTCCTGGATAGGTTATCTTCTTCCTGTCGCTTCTATTTTCAAATTCTTGCGCTAACTATTAATACTATATAGTTGTCCAATGTATCTTACCCACTATATTCCAGTCCATACAGAGATCAGGGCTCATATGTCTATCATTATCCAACGGGAATTGCTTCCACAGCATACTAGGATCATTTTCCCACTTACCCCCTCACTGTCCACAGCACCAAATCTTTAATTATCTTGTCCATGCCGATCTCGGTCTGCCTTTTGTTCCGGGCAGCCTTGCAGGTCTAGCCATGTCGCCACTTCCTCCGGGGTATAAAAAAACCCCACTTTGCTCTTATGTAGAACTTTCATCTTAGCCGGGTACAGAAGGATGTACCTTATGCCTGCCGCACGCAGCCCCCTCTTGATTGTCATGTAGCTGTATCTCTGCCTTTGAACCTGCATTGTATAGTTCGGATGTGCAGTGACATTGGTGGATGCTCTCTCTATTGTTCCGCCTTTGCGAAAGTATTCCAGGATCTTCTCTCTGTCACTGTAGTTCAGAATCCTTGCGATGATAGGTCTCGGCGGGGCCCCAGGCCGTGGCTTTCTCATTAAAGCGTGATGCGCTCGTTCTACCGTGAACCCCTGCGACAATTTGTCTGCTCCTATCTCTTGTAGGATCATGTTCTCCACGTAGTTCGTGGGGTCCTGGCCATCTTCCCCTTCTGGTAGGCCGACCACCCATATAATATTTCTCCTCGGCCTTCCTTCCGCTTCTTCCACCCGATTCTCGAGATTGGCCACCTGCTGTTTTAGCACGTGCACTTCCTTTCCATTAGTCGCACTGACGTCTGTGTTAGTCTTAACCGCTCCTTCGAGTACACTGTTCTTTCTGCCAATGCCCTGACATCTTGCCTCAACAAAGTAAGTTTAGTTCCCACCGTATCAATTTTATTCTCCAGGGCTGTTCGTAGATCCGCCATTGCCGACCCCCATTCAGTGCTCAGTTTTGCAATAGCCTCCAGGATCTGGTGCTTGTCTCCATCTGGGGCAATTTCCGCCGGAGTCACTACCGTGCCCTGCGCTGATGTCGTGGGGGTTCTTTGCGTTTTTGCGAAAGCCTCCATTGTGGGTTGTTTAGTCTTGGTTCTGGTGCTTTTTATTGACATACTGTCCCCCTTCAATCGTATATCCTCCAAGTTCGTGTTGGGTAGTAGCTCCACTGGTTCTCTCGATTGTAAGGATGCTTTTCTACTTGTTGTATGTATCAGGTCCCTTGAAATAATGACTTCAATGGATTGTAGCCTCCCACATAATGCTACCAGCACACAGTGTTTGTTGGCACAGGGTCGCTACAAAGGGGGCTCCATACCTGGTTGTTCTAATTCTGCAAGCATCCAGCGCCCCACGGGGCAAAGCCCATTGGCTGTACACTGCAGTCCCCTTGCTGTTCCCCTATGCAGTGCCCTTCACAGCAATGTCAACAGCGCTGCCTGCATCTCCCCCCCTACAGGCACCTATCAATGATGTACTCCGTTCCTTATTTGCGCAAGCAGAGCACCAACCTGTACTCACTCCTCAGGGCTCATTGTCTTGCAGTTTCAGCTCAACTCATGTGTGTAGCCAGCTTTACTCTCGTCGCCTCCTCTTTAGATTCTGGCCGCCTGAATTTCGTCAGCCCTCAAGGTTTCGTTCAAGCGCTCGTCTCCGTGTAGGTGCTCACAGCAGGGGGGTTTCCTCACTGCGCCCCCTTCTCGGTCTTTGATCTTTGTCGGACTATTGCAGCGACTTTCCACCGAGGCCCCCGGCTTCCAGGAGTGCTGCAGCAATTGACCGCAGACTACTCCTGATGCTGCAAGCTCTGTCCGTTTACTTCAATACCTGTGTCCTCTTAGTGCGCCCGAAGCGCGATGCGCTTCTTGCAGGCCCGGGTGAAGTTTCGCCCAGCTCGGCTCGTATGTATAGCCAGCATTACCCTCGTCGCTGCCCTCTTCAATCTGGCAGGCAGCCTTTCTGCGCTCCGCTTCGGAGCAGTTGTTTACGATAAGCTCCTGTTTTCAAGATGTAGGTGTATACATATAGATTCCGGTCACCCGTATTTCTTCGGCCCTTGAGGTTTCCGTCCCAGCGCTCACCTACATGCAGGCGCCCACAACCAGGGGTTTCTTCGTTGTACCTCCTTCTAGACCGGGTCTCTGGTCCTTGTCGGGCTACTGCAGCCGCTTTCTCCCGAGATTCCCGTCCTCCAGGGGTGCCGCCGCAATTGCCAAAATATTGCTCCTGATGCTGCGGGCGCGACTCGTTTGCCTCAGTGACTGTGTCCCCACAGTGCACCCGAAGCGTGATGAACCTCTCTCCGCCTCCCGCATTGTATGTCCTGCTCGTGCATGCTTGAGGCCTGGGAGGAACACTGCAGGTCCATCCGGGATTCCACACTCTCCTTTTCTCCCTCTAGACTCCTTCCTCAACAGAAATTCCACCACCTTTCTCCGTTCTGCCACAATCTCTAGCACTTTTTCTCCTCCCCCTACAATACTGCAATGGTGCCCAAAGCCTTCACCCACAGTAGCCCCTCCCTCTGGCCTGTGCTCCCCAAATGCAACTGCACTGGTGCTCTGTAATTGGGGCCAGGTTGGGAATTGATGCAGCAGGTCCTCACGCTTTAGCACACCCGATAGCAATGAGGGCTTTTGTGGCTGTGCAGTACAAAGGAACACACTTACTTGATTCTTCTCCACTACTTCATTGATAGCCCACTTCTACAGAACTAGGAGTGGTGGGCTGATGGAAGGCAATGACAGCATCACACCCGTGTGGTCCCCATTGCCACCCCATCCAATACCCCTAAAAAGCGGCAGGGGATTTCGTCACAGGACACAAACTACCTCTTTGAAAGCCATTCAGATCCTGTGAATAGACTGTTATTTTAATTTTTACAGCAACATTACTTACGTAAGTGATCAACTTGAATATCACTTTCCTGTTTTTGACTTTATTATCTTGTCCACAGCATGGATGCAGTTTTAAGACTCTGCTTCTAAGTGGCCCTCTGCTCTCAGTAAACAAGATACACCCATTGCATCTGCTCCACCAAAATTGGAAGCATTGCTGGCTCTATCCTCCCCAAGAGCGTTTCTGACATCCCTGCCACCGCATTGAAATGCTTGATTATCTTACTTCGATGCCTCATTAGTCTGTATGTTCCCCTACTGTCCCAATCTCTGCCAAAGTCAGGAGTCATTTTAGGAGGTCACCTTACTTCTGGAAACTTTACCCTCCCACCCCGTTCTCTTTGGTCACATCCGCCTCAACCTCAATGTCTTTGCACATGATGTTCAGCTTGCTGCACTGCATACTGCTGTAATCTAATCAGCAAACTCGCTGTGGAAATGACATCAACCTCATTTTCCTCTCCTTCTCCCTCCAGATCTTCAGATGCTGATCATTACTTGCTGTTCTGCAGTCGCCCGTCAACGTGACCATCAAAGTCTCTCCCTCACCCTTCTATCAACCCACTCAATTTACAGCTCCAAATAAAAAAGTTCATCCTAAATCGCAGCTCTGTTCTTGCATCGTATTCATCAGTTTGTCTCTAAACACCGTGCAACTCCCGCCTAGCCCTCGGGGAAGGGGTCCTTTTAGCCTTCAATGCCTTTTTTTCCTTTCCACGTCTTCACCCTCTCTACACCACAATGAACACAGACAGTTCTCAGTCTCACTGCGTTGAACAGTGCAATAGTGACAGGTGTTCCAAGTAATTCAAAGAAGGAGGGATTTCTCATGAGTCCAATGAGTTTAATAACGAAGTAGCCTGCCACGTGTTTCGAGTCATTAGCGACTCTTCATCTGAGGCTGAAACTTTCAAGAGCTAACCTAACCAATTAAGTATATCGTGGCCAGTGCCAGATGCACTCTCTCACTGCTTCGCAATTGCAGAACTCTGTGCAATGCTGCTAAATGGAATTAAATGAAAGTACATCCTGGTCTTTTCATTCATTTCATTCAGTTCAGCAGCATTGCACAGAGTTCCGCAATTGCGAAGCAGTGAGAGAGTGCATCTGGCACTGGCCACGATATACTTAATTGGTTAGGTTAGCTCTTGAAACTTTCAGCCTCAGATAAAGAGTCGGTGATGACTCGAAACACATGTCAGGCTACTTCGTTAATAAATTCATTGGACTCATGAGAAATCCCTCCTTCTTTGAATAACTTGGAACACCTGTCACTATTGCACTGTTCAGCGCAGTGAGACTGAGAACTGTCTGTGTTCATTTAGGTTATTAACTGTGGGTGGCATCTGGCAGTGCTCCCACACCCCTCAGCCACCTGCAGCTTTAGTGCTTCCCTAATTTCTTCAGTGTACAAGCGCTGTGGACTTTGACTTGTTCTGCCAAACCTGTGTGTTTCCTCTCTACACCACATTCTCAATCCTGGATCACTCTTACTATTTAGTAGATGAGAATTTGCATGCCCGCTTGCCTTCAGAAAAGGTGGGCTTCAAGTACTCTTTGATAGCTTTGAAAATTCTCTTCACATCCTTAACGCTTCAATCATCATGCCATCCCACTCCCAGCCACTTATATCTGCCCACAAACATTCCAAACCCTTAATCCCAATCTACTGGTGTGATTTGGCCCATTCCCCTATGTGCCAATCCTTTCTATGTCCGGGCTAACCCATTTGCTACCCAAACGATCAAAACCCTTGTCGTTCTTATCAGCTATTCAGCCAGTGCTTTATTTCATGCCTGTGTCCTCCCTGCTTCAAATTACAATGGTCATTACCCATTCTGAAAGAAGCAAGCTTATATACAGCAAAACATTTTCCAAGGTGTAACTCTTTAACCACTTTTTGTCAAAACACCATGACACAAATACTTAACAAACTAATGGGCCTCATTACGAGTATTGTAAGTGGTAAAGTTGGCAGCACATCCGTTACCGCCAACTTTACCACTACTCCAAACTATGAGGTTGGACCTCGAGTGGAGGCTTTACCTCCAGGAAAATCCTGGAGGTAAATTCTGCCACTCAGCGCCAAAACTTCGGCGGAATCTGCAGAATTACTGCAGCAGAAATTCCGCTGTGGTAATTCCCCCCCAATAAAAACCATTGAGTCCAATGCACTCAAAAAGAATGATGAATTACACCACCACCACTTGTAATCCGGTGGAAATTCCGTCGAACCGAGTGGCGGTAATGGTAATTCAGTTGGGTGGTATTCCAGCAGATTTACTACCGGGATACCACCGACTCGTAATGAGTCTCTTTGGCATCACCCCATCCAATGGTATGTACTGCTGGCAAGAGATTGATATTCAAATATATATTTTTAACATCACATGTTTTCATTTGCTATGTCATCAAAACATTTAATATAAAAGTGAAATTAAGGGCCAGGAATCTTACATGAATATATTTCATTTTTCTTGAATGAAAAGAACAATTATATGTCTGAAATTCCATACTACAACATATGAGGACTCATGCCTATTCACTCCACACATCCACATAGCCTAGGACAAAAAACACGTACATCCACGCCACATTGAATTGCAAATGCATGACATTTTGAAGCAAACATTTAAAAAATAAACAAAGTCAAACATCAAACATTAATTTTTGAATTGAAAATTCAATTTCCATGATTTTGTTTTATCTCAATGTTTATTTTGACAGAGGCCATGATATGCTCATATCTTAACATCTGCCAACCAGTTTTAACATTCAGGTCATCACAATTTTACAAAGTTCCTGTTCTCTTCAGGGTACACGATTGTAGATACAGAGTTGGGTCATAGTCCTTATTATTGTCCATTCACTGTTAACAAAACATGAGACCTCTGCAGAAAGTAGAGTAAAGATCTAATTTCGTGACAAATAGAATTCATATATCCAAACCAGATTCATTATTTCCTACTGTCCAAAATATTTTCTCCATCATACTAATGAAAGCCAATGGGGGAAATAAAGTTACATTGAGCAGAAAATTGTCTTCCTACGAATCTTGCTTTCTTCTTTTTTTCTTGTGGAAAGAACAGAAGTGACAGACCGAAAAGAGTTCTCAGCTTCCTTTCTCAGTGAGTCTTTTCTTGCTTGACAGATTTTCATTTTCTGTAGTATACACGCTGCAGAATTGACACTATTCTCTTCCATGAGCAGTGTCTCCACCATACAGCCCTAGTAGTTTCTCGTCTCCCTTTGGTCTAGTGCCGCCATCACAGAGGCATTCTCTAGAAGAGTGCCTGCGCAACAGCACGAAGATGAGAACACGTGATGAGCTGTTTTATAAGGGAGGGAGCCAAATGAGGCGTATACCAGGAACAAAACAATACAAAAAACATAAATAAACAGGTGACTTACAAGGGTGACATTAAGCGAGGGGCGCAAGTGCTGAAAACTAAAGAGGAATGCCATACAAATGTACCAAATTACATTCTTATACGGTACGGGGGACGGAAGGTGGTGTCAAGTAAGTAAGGAGAATGGGGAATGGGTTTGTGGAAGCTCCCTCGTGGGCAGTAAATGAACATTAAACCAAGCTTTGAGGAGATGCACTGTCAGACTGGTTTTGATTGTGGTGGGCAGTGGATTCCAATGGAGCAGGGCGTGTAGGGTAAAAGAGCGGCACTGAGAGGAGGCACGGGAGCATCATGCGACAGTGAGGTTGAGTGCAGAGGCGAAGGGAATGAGATTGTCCATGTGTGTATACATATATATTCAACTCATTGATCAGGAATTCCCAAGCAAGAGAACAATACTGAATTTAGTGGGTGAACTCAGATTAAATTGAGCTGATAGAAACATGGACCCCTTAAGGGAAAATTAGGAGCACAATGGCTAATTAAAGATTCTTTGCGGCCTCACATGTGACTTGTTCATTAGGGAAAGTTAGGTAGACCTTAGGCAGAAGTTCTCTCAGGCTTTGAGGGAATCAAAACAGAGAAGTGTTCAAATCAACCTCCCAGCTATCAGCAGAGGCTCATCAGGTGAAAGTGATTCTTGGTGGGAGAAAAAGAACTGTGAGTGGTTGAGAAGGGGCTAGAGGGTACTAACAAGTAGTGCATCTTTTCCCCCTTCTCCATATATATCTCATTAAATGAGGAGTGTCTGATTTAATTATGTTGTCCCAATCCCCTTTCCCCGAGGGGTGTTGGGAGTGTAATACGTATACAGGGACTGTTGCACACTGGATGCTCACGGGGGTCTGTCGAGCCAGAATCAACTCCTGCAGAATAAGTTGGAGGCTGAGTCCTGACAAAAAGGCAGAGTATGGCAGAGGTGTTGCTAGGTCTGGAAAAGATCTGGGGCAGTACTAGTTTTGGGAATGTCGGGACTCAGGGCTAGCTAGGCTTTTGGTTGTAGCCCCTGAGCTTCTGACTGGGGCTACAACAAAAAGACCCACGGCTATGGCCCCTCCTTCACCCCCTGGACATCCTGCATTTTACTTCTCCCTTTCTATGGAATCGCCACCCTCATGTTTTGTTTGTGATATTTGTGGATGATTACAATGATCACTTTCCTAGACTTGCTTTGGCGGTCTATGCTGGGTCACGGATTTGAGCGAATTGGAGGCAGTAGTTCTGCTACCATTCCTGGGGGGTAATTCATGGAATAAATGTGCACCGAAATTTGTGGCGCAAGCTGCCGCAAGCGTGAAAAAGCTGGTGCACGCATGCGATTCGCACGCCTGTGATTCATTGAAGGCCCTGCGTGTGTTTTTCTCGGGATGTGCGCCTAATCCGCGCTTACCTTACACGTCAGTGCGACTTTCCAAACGCGTGCGCGACAGGAACGGGGAAATCACACAACTTCTCACGCACCCACCTAAAAAGGGGGCGGAACACGGGGAATGGGGAACAACGCATGAAAATGTAGGCATAACGTGGGTGGGACTGTGGGGAAACACACGCAACACCCACACACTAGTGAACAACATGTATTCATGGAATCAAATCGGGAAAATCTGCACACGTCAAAGCACACACACACGCACAAATACGTCCACCACACGAAAGCAGGCGGAAGCGCCCCTGCGCAGAATAAAAGTGTGCGCAAACAACAAACAAGCATATACAGCTACGATGAATGTCCCATTCCTCGCAGCAGTGATCGTGGGACACCGCAGGAGGAGAATAGCCAGGCCCCGCATTTTTTTGCCCATGACCAGCCTTTTTGGGATGCCTGATGACCAGATCTATGGCAGGTATAGGTTTCCACCTCATATCATCCTAGAGCTGGTCACTGAGTGGGAGGATGACCTCACATCCCCCACCCGGTGCTCCCAAGCATTGAGCCCCTTGGAGAAGGTGCTCAATGTACTGCATTTTTTGGCAACTGGGTCATTTCAGCAGACAACTGCTATAGTGGGGGGCGTCTCAAAGCCCACGCAGTCACGTTGCCTACACCAGGTGTTGGCAATCATCACTGCGTGCCCCTCAGTTCACAGGCACATATACATGCCCAGAACACCTGCAGAAAGGCAGGCCATGGTCAAGGACTTCTACAAGGTGGCACACTTCCCCAAAGTGCTTGGTGCCATAGATTTCACCCATGTGGCCCTACGTCCACCTATGGCCACTGAAAACATCTACTGCAACTGCAAGCACTGGCATTCCATCAACGTGCAGGTTGTATGCAATGCCAAGGGAATCATCACCTCTCTCTATGCCAAGTATCCAGGGTCCACCCATGACACTTTCATATACAGAATGTCTGCCCTGAGCCGAGCCCTGGAAGCTGGGAAGCATGGTGACACATGGCTCATAGGTGAGTACAAATGCCTGTGCACATGCATGCTAATGACAACCATTATCACCTTACCAGGGGACAGTGCTTACCCTCTGAGCACCTGCATGATGACACCAATACAGAACCCCACCACAACACCCCAGGTAAGATACAACGCAGCCCATATTTCAGCCAGCGGCATAGTGGAGAGGACATTCGGAGTGCTCAAGTCACGCTTCCGATCCCTTGACTGCTCTGGTGGACAGCTACTATATGCACCTCCAGTAGTGTGCAGGATCATTGTGGCAGCATGTGTCCTGCACAACGTTGCAACACAGAGGGGTGTGCCGGTGGACATGGTGGTGGACACGCACGGCTGCTGCGCATGGGAGGGGGAAGGGCATGTGGCGAGGCAGCACGTACCCAACTTGTGGCAACATTTTTCATCTAAACTCCAATCCCTGCGGAGTGCACACAGGCCTGCCACATACCAGGTGACAATCGATGATGAGAAAGGGACAGTTAACTGGCACAACCTTGCCACCCTGAAAATATGTCCTCGGAAGTGCCACATTGTGTGCATCCCTAGCTACTTAAACACAACCAATCCCATGTGACCAAAAGGAACACATGCAAGGTGCATATCCCCATCCCCCCCCCTGCAAAACAGGGCATGAAAGTACTGGTATGCCACCCAAACCCTCCCAACCCCCATGACCCCTGTCTGCCACACCATACCATGGTATGAAACGGCAAAACATCAAATCATGTGCACAACACATGACACAATAGTCATGAAGTGCCACGTGAGAAATGCAAATAGGCACCAGACAATTACACCTGACATGGAATCTGAAGAAATGACTGACTAAAACCTCACACCCTGAAAACGGTGGCACAAATGCATGCCACCAGTGGTGCAAGCAACAAAAGTCAGAATACCTGTTGCCATGCACATTGGACAATAGCAAATTGGCATTACAAACACTGTGTGCTGCGTGTGTGTCCCCTGCAACACACCGCTCACCGGACAGCACAGTGAGTGTGCATTGCGATGGGGAAACCCTTTGAGCATCATGAAAAAGAAGTACAATCAACCAAATAGTACCCTCTCATGCATGTACACAATCAATGAATTGGAAGTGAACATGGATTGTAGGGACACAGCATGCCTGAGAAGGCAATCTGGGTGCACGTGTGTGCATGGTGTCGCCGTAGTTGGTGTGGGGGGGGCGTTGCCTAAGTGTTTGTGTCAGTAGGGACTGCATCGAATACATGCATGTGAAATGAAGTGAGCCTCAGTGTCCTGTACACAGCACATGTGAACATTGCACTCAAGGACCCCCTTGTATGCTAAATCACACCATTCCCCTGGCACCTCAAAATAAAAACCAACATAGGATCAGCCGTTGACCAGCAGAGCATATCATGTACAGAGTACCCCACATCAACATTGGCATACAGTGAACAAACACTGATTCATTGAAAATCCTTATAGGGCTTGCACACAAAGTGCATCAATCGCCTCAAGAAGGGAGGGAACAAGGGAGAATAATAGTACATTCATACAAGTCCTTCAAACAGTCCAGAATGTGAAAATGAACTATCAAATCAAAGTACATAGTACAAGTGATTGGAACAATAAGGGAGAGTCTAGGGAGGGAATGTGGGAAAACAAAACTAGCATCATCATTGCTATGCCTGACGGCAATAGTTGCAGTCCAGGAGTCAAATAAGGAGGGGGGTGAGGGAAGAGGAGGGAAGAGTTGAGGAGAGTAACAATACAAGTGACAAACTATGGAAGGTCAATGAAGAATCAAGATAGTAATGGGCGGGGAGAAGAATCAAAGAAGGGAAAGGGGGAACAAACGACCTGTAATCAGTGGTGGAGGGACTGATGATAAAAGTAAGTGCCAAAATAAAACTGAAAAAGGTGAAGGTGGAGGGTGGATGGACGGAGGCAGAGGGGAAGTGTCTGCAAAGAACAAGTGGCTGCGTATCACCATGCCTGACGGCAATTGGGGTAGTGCTGGAAAAAGACAGAGAGAGGACAAGGAGGAGGGGAAAGGGTTTTGGAGAGGGAGAGGGGGAGGTAAGGGGGCCAAGGTGTAAATGCAGGAAGGGGCAGAGGGAGAAAGAAAGAACACACAGGGGGCAGAGGGAAAGAAGACGGTGCAGAAGGGGAGGGGGTGTATTGGGGAAGGGGGAAGACAGAGGGAGACTGACGGGAGGCAGGTGGAGACAGGCGGGGCAAGAGAAACAGGGGGAGACTGGCAGGGGGCAGGTGGAAACAGGCAGGGGCAGGGGAGACAGGGGGATAATCCAGGGACCCAGAAGGGTGGTGGACAGGGGTGGACAGGGGTAGACAGGGCCTCCATTGTGGGCCTTTGGTAGTGGTGGCAGGCTCCAGCCTCCTGGTTGGCCGGATTGTCACAAGGGCCAAGTGCAACCAATGGGAGGGGGGGAGCAGGTCCAGGCCACAAACATGACAGTCAAGTCAAAAGCAATGCGCCCATAGTTCCAATGGAACAACAAAACACCAGGCAGGGCTGCAAGAAGCCAAAGCAGGGGAAGCAAGGAATGGGGGTAGTTGAAATGCGTGGTGACAAGGATAACTCAGCGTGCAGCGTTCATGTGACATATCAAAATCACTGTAGGCAAAGTGTCCCAATGCAACATTGTCAGCACACGGACCTCTCCAACCATCAGTGTGTGTTACATAGCCAAAGGGTGTATGATACCGCCTACAGCAGGAAGTGCATGAACATAGGCAGTCAATTCATAAAAAAAATCATAAGCAACATGATGAAATGCACTGCCAACAAAATACTCACCAAAATGAAGTGCATACATGTATTGGAGAAGCCATCTGGAATACCCACTAAGGGTGTACACACAAGTAGGACTGCAGGCTGGCCACAGATATAACGGAAGCCCAATGCCCCTGTGTGAGATGCTGTCACACCGAGCCATCCTTGCGAGCCTATGGAAAGGGGAAGCAGGAGTAGCATATGTGTCAGGACCCCAAGCAAAACACATACACGAGACAAGCCTGAATGGGCCCTGCTGGAACACGCAGTGGATGCCTTCAAATGCCACAAAGCACCACACTGTCACATGAGTGCACAATAGACAAAAAAAAGATTACTTGCAGGAAAAAAATAAAAATAAATGGTCACATATGACCGGGGTGGGAGGGCACCAAGGAGGGGGGAGGTACAGGGTGCACCTCAACACCCACATGTGTAGATGCTGAGATAAAAAAAAAAAACTCACTGGGCTCAGCGCCTGCACGGCCCGACCCATGTGGGAGATAGGTTGTCATCGTCACCCTCTGGATGGAATTCAGAAGGTGGACGCAGCACAGTTGCCTCACCACGCCTATCCGCAGCTTGCCTCTCAGCAGCAGCAAGCATGCGGGTCTGGTAAGCCAGGTCCTGCTTGGCAATGACATGTGTAAGACGGCATTCAGCCTGCATGGCTTCACATGACATACGAAGTACCTCCCGGCTTGCATGGAGTTCAGCTGAGATGGTTCTTTCAAGCCGCTCCATCCTGTCTTCTGCCCGCCTACTGTCGTCCAACATGAGAGCACCCGGAGTAGATCGGAGGGTTTGGTGTTTGACCCTCAGGGCCTCACGGTGTGCCTCTGCCTGAGCAGAAATAGCTTGACGCAGAGCCAGCATTTCAGCCCTGCGTGCCCTGTCAGAGGCCGCCATGCACAGCCTGAGTGAGTGGCACATGGACCGCTTAGCCTGCGGCTGGAGCTGCACTTGCCTTTCAGAGGGAGGATGGAACGGGCCACACTTTCCATACCTTGAGCCATCATCTCAACTGCTGCCCCCTGTTGCTGTGCTATGGCAATAACGGCATGCTCCCACTCAGTTGTCCCTGGCAGCGCACGCCACCGCGTTGCCGGACACGACACCTGCCGGGCCGAAGGAGCCATGGTCCTTGCTGGGTTGGTGCCGCCCGCGGCTGCAGGACTGCATCCCTCCGTCGACCTGATGCCCCAGGAACATGGCCAACTAGTGTTGAGTGTAACCGTGCTATATAAACTTAGGGGGAAATCAGGTATAGAGCAAGTGAGGAGCCAACCTGACATATCTTGTTAAAGGATCAAAAACATAAAGCTCCCATACTTTATAGGGTTTTAGGCATTCGAGAGAGATTTTCTTTGGACACAAATTATCATACTACAACATAAATCAGTACGATGGTGTTGAGAAGTTCAAGGAGTGTGACCGTGCACCTATAACCACCACAGGCAGACATTCCAACCCCGCCTGGCTCCCTACTGCAGGTGTTGCGGACAGAAGATCATCCAACACAGGATCACTTACCGGCAACGACACATCATGATGTAGATCCGGCTCAACATAGTGGTCAGAGGATACATCAGAGCCTGACTCAGAGTCCGCTCTGGACATGATGGCCTGGAGCACCAGTGGGTTCTTGTGGGCTGCCGCCCCACGACCACCACTGGTGCCTGGATAGTCATGTGAACTGACCACCGTGTCTGGGATGACATCTTCATCCTCTGCCTCCAGTGCTTCATCACCTGGAACATAAACAAAAGAAACAAGAACACGCATGTCAGTAGCATATATCACACACATACAGATCACAACATTGACAGCCAACACATGAAGCAGACATGTCACATGCAACTGAAAGCCCAACATGCACCCAGTGGCATTGCAATGCAAGGGTATCCCGAAACCAGAAAAGGGTATGTGCAAAATGTGAAGCCAACACATGTTTTGCGTGTTGCCGATCACCAGCATCACATACAACCTCTAGCAGGCACATATCCAAGGCATAAATGAGAGATGGCAACAAAGAGATGGCACGTAGCATAAGCATGTGGGAACACACAAATAGCCACAGCTGGCAATCACACCAAACACACCATGACACATGTAACATGCATGTTCACGTGCATCGCTCAACAACCATTGACTATGCAGAGTACATTTGTCACAGAAGGCACCTACACTACTGCGTTTCGATACAGTGAAAAGGGGGACATGGGTACATACATGGCAGGTCACTATCACACAGCAGCATTGTGTTGGCATGTTGAAGGACTGAACTTGGCACAGGATTGGGTGTGTGCGGTGCAGTGCATGTGTACCCTCTCAACTTCCAACATCAACACATATGCAGTGTTACCAATCTCCAAACGTGACATCAGTGTAAGGGCAATTGCAGCCATCATGTGCAAATGGCATGAACCATGTAGCATGGATACCGTGAAACACCCATCCTCTGGGCAATAGCAGGGAAGCACTGCATGGCAATGAAAGGTTCCCCACAGAACTGTGCATTGGCAGAGAGTGTTGGCATGCGTCTATTGCATGTCGTCAGTCAAATGTCACTACAGCTGATGGGAAGTAGACATGATGCAGGACAGATGAGGAACCATCAATAGTACACCCATGCATGCAAAAGACACAACACCAGTTGAAAAGAGGCAGTGGGCCTGTAACAGGGGGAACCATGTGCACGACACAGATGTGGACACCCTAAAGTCGTGCGTGATGACGCACAGACCCACAGCGAGCATGAAATGGCTGTCCAAATAACATGACACTTGGATCATCCTGGAGTCATACTACAATGAGCAGGCGGTCAAGGACACGTAGGGGCATACATGGAATGCACATGGAACATGAATGTGCACACATGTGCACGGGGAGCCACTGCCATCAGCACAGTCAGAGTGAGACACACTGCACAAAGGATGTATATGACATGATATGACATCTCATCAAGATTGCCCTCATACTCAAGTAGCTCAGAGTGCAACCAAGCAAAGGGAGGGGAGCAAGGGAGAAAAGGAAATGAAAACAACGATCATACTGGGCACAGTGACATTGAGAACATACAAGTGCATGGAGAAGGGATAAAGGGTTGAAAACCCTGGAAGGGGGAGAAGTGGAATGCGCCAAACAGAGGAAACCAAAGAATGAAAATGAAGTCCAATGAAAGAATAGGCATTCAAAAGGTGCTAGTGCAGCCAGCAAGTGGCAAGTGCAAGATAATTTGGATAGGGTAAATCTGATGAGAGCAGAAGAAGAGTGGGAGACTGTATGGGTACACATACAGGACCCATTGCAATGGGAGGCCTGGAGGCAGTGCAGCAGGGAGGCAGGGTGAGCAGGTACCTCGGCCCGAAGGTGTCCAGGTGCACAGTGCCAAGAGAGGAACCTGTTCAGCTGGGGAGAAAAGGGGCTAATACAGGAGCAAATAGGAAGGTATTGAGGTGCTTCCAGAAGTAGAGATGTTTCTCCTCAAGTTTCAACATGGCAGGTAGGCTGTTCCAAAGGGAGGTCCCAGCCGTAGACACAGGTCTGCCCCCAGCTTGTTTCTTCGATTAACGACTGACCCAGAGGGAGTGTGAGGTAGAGGAGCAAAGGACTCGAGAGGGGAGGCATTGGCAGAGGGATAGTTGAAGGTATTTTGGACCCAGTCCCCAGAAAACCTTGTGCACAATGCAGAGGGTCTGAAGTTTTATCCTTGCATCCACTGGTAGCCAATGAAGGGATTTCAGAGCTGGAAAGATAGGATCCCAGGGCTTGAGGCCAAGGACAAGTCTCGCAGTCCTGTACTGGATTAGTGGTAGAGGGCGGAGTGTGGAGGTAGGTAGAATTTTGAAAGAGCCTTTCACAGTAGTCCAACCTTGAGACAACCGGAGCTTGAGAGACTGTGAGCTTGTAGGTGAAAGAGAGGAAAGGCACAGTACCCCTGGGGAGGTTAAGCAAGAAGTTAAAATATCTCGAGAAACATCAGAAATGTGTGCGGAAAAGGAATGTGTGGAGTCAAAGGTGACCCCGAGGTTGTTGGCCTTGCAGGTGGGGGTAGGAGGAGGGCCAAGGGGGGCCGGCCAGAGAGTGAGGGGAAAGGATGGTGAAGGTGTACCAATGAGGAGGATGTCAGTCTTGCTGGCATTTAGACAGAGATCGTTGGCAGTGCACCAATTTCAAATGTCAATGAGGCAATCAGAAAGGAGGGAGAGTGAAGAGGTGGCCAAGGGCAGCCTAGAAATGAGTTGAGTGTCATCAGCATAGCACTGGAAGTTGTAGGAGAAAATGAAAATGCAGTAGGCGATAGCTGCCAGGTGCTGATTGGAAAGCCAGGCCGAGAAGCCATCTCCCTCTCTACCTGTGAACACCACAGGTAGAGAGGGAGATTGATGAAAGGAAGGACCCAAGTTGTAGCTGGGAGGATCACACACGCCAAACACACATGTCATTGAGCAACATGCATCAATACTCACCGGACCATGCATCATAATCCATCCTCTCTCCCACTCCATGGATTTGTTCTTCCGGGAAGAACTCTGCAGCAATCTCCTCATGCTGAATAAGTTCATCCTCCTCTGGTGGTGGCCCACCACCAGTCACCAGAGACAAGGAATAATTGGAAGCACGCTTTTGTTTTGCACTGCGTCGGAGGTCATTCCAACGCTTGTTGCTGTCCTGAGCCATGCACACCTGGAATCCAATGGATGTCACACCACCCGCAACCAGCTGCCAGTGGACCCATCACTGGTGATGCGTTGTATGGCACTGTGGGCCCACAAGCATATCGCGTTGGTGTGCTGATAAGTAGTCCACAAGGAAGTACAGTTCCTGCTTGCCAAAAGGCTTCTTCCTCGACGTGCCGGAGGCCGGAGCCGTGTCTGGGGTCACAGCATCATGCACAGGAGCACACTTCCTCCTTTTGGGCGGTGGTACTGACCCTGAGTGGCCAATGTGGCCCTGATCAGTGGGGGCAGTGGCGCTGGTGGACTGGACCAAGGCAGTGGGTGTTGGAATGAGGACGGAAGGTCTGCTTGGGTCTGACTCACTGCCGGGGTGGTGTTGGCTGCATCTGCCCATGCAGTTACTACCACCCGGCTGCTTGGGGCAGCAGATGTCCTAACTGCCCCAGATACGTATGCCCCAGTCACAGCTACACTGGACACACGTGACCCGCACCTCTATACAAGATGGAAATCATCCTCGGAGTCCTCGTCACGCAACGCAACATGCGTTGCCTGACACTGACCCCGGGTGGTGGTCCCCACAGCTGCACCTGCAGCTACCACCACAGGTGGGCCCGTGACAGCAGATGTAAGTTGCTGTTGGGTCATATGGGCGCCAAGTTGTGATGCAACAGCTGCATCTCCAGGAGCCACAAGGGGTGGTGGCCACGTGCCCGACCACGCCCAGCCCTGGGAGGACGGCCAACTTTGCCGCCCTTAGCCTTTGATGGCCTCCCAACCATGGCACTGATGGTAAATAGCCGATGGGAGGTGCACTCAACAATTGTCCTAGGCAATTGGGTTGAAGGGTGCATGGTACTGGATGGTATTGGTACCCCTGTGCTCCTGCAAGGCTGTCTGTGACCCCGGGGGAAAAATGACAGGTCACGCAATGCACACAAAATGATTCAAAAATAGTACAATTTGCAAAGAAAAATGTGCACGCGACCCCGGTAGCCCATGTGCGTGGATTATACCTCCAGCAGTACTGTGTGGCACCCAGGAACACAAATAACACGTACGCGTGCAACATGCGGGCTACTATGACCTTGAAAACGGTACGCGATGCACAGGGGGAACCACAGTGGGAAAAATAGCGTGCGCAACTCACAACCTGCCTTACGTGGAAAAGAAAAAGAAAAACACACGTACTTGTTCGCGTAGGCAGTACCCCGCCAAAAAAAGAGGTACGAACTCCAAACGCAGTGAAGTAATCGCGTGTGAATCCAGAAGAGTAAACACATGCGTCGGTCTCCACGAACAGCATGTACAGTGGACTGCTGGCCCGCGCTCACCTTTAACCTGTGCTGAAGGCAACACCCGTGCGCATAACCTCACTGGCGCATTTACGCGCTAAGGCCCTTTCATTGAATTACACGCATTCACACGCGGACATGCTGTTTTTGAACATGTGGATTCACTATGCACCCGTATGAGGGGAAACACCTGTACGCATCACGTCACTTATGCGCTTATGCGCTAAGGCCCTTTCCTCGAATTACACGCTGACGTGCTGTTTTTTCACGTGCTAATTTACTCTGCATCAAGCTGGCCATGCAACAACACACGGAACACCACGCACCTGCCCAGAAGGCCATTTACCTGCCCCCCAGTGCCCCGGAGAGCCTCCTACAAGCCATCTGCTGCTGCCTGCCTGCCTGCTGCCAACAGTGCCCTGCCATTTGGTGCCTGCACATCAGCCATCTGCAGGGGTCCAGTTGCTGTGACCACCCCTGCTGGAACAGAAGACTCCCGACTGGTGTTCCATCGCTCCACAGCCCAGCCCCAGGACCCAGTTGCCCACCCACACCTGCCTCGGGGGTTGCCATGTCTGACGTAACACCACCCGGCACCAGTGGCAACCCCCCAGCAGAGAGGCAGAGGGCTGCCAGCTTCAGTGCAAATGAAGTTGGCATCCTGGTGGAGCAAGTCCTGGGGCATTATGATGCCCTCTTCACAACATCGCGCGCCGACAAGAAAGGACGGAAGAGGATCTGGATGGACATAGAGGGTGCCATCAACGCGGAGGGGTTGGCACCCCACCACCTCAAACACGTCCAGAAGCGCTGGGAGGACTACAAGTCCAGGGCCCTCAAGAAGCCCTGGCGCCTCTTGGACGCAGAGGATGCAGTGGGGTGCCGGGGCCACCTTACCACCCAGCAGATGAGGGTCCTGGAGCGCATTCGCCCAGTCCTTCACCACCATATCCTCAGGATGCAGGCCCGTCTGGAGTCGAGCGGTAAGTGCCCATGCATTCCCGTTTAAAACAGTGCATGTGGTAGTGTGGTTGTAGTTATCTACTTGGCTGTCTGTGTGCCATGGGTCATGTATGGATGTGTGTGTGCAGGGACATGATTGTGCTGCATGTGAGTCCAGTCAGGCATGACCCACATGGATGGTGTATGTGTTACAATGCATCATGCGGAGCAGCATGCGGAATGAACACATGTATGCATGCCCGTGTCTGTACTTGGACATGTTTGGGGTGTGAGAGATGAGTGCTGCTGTCATGGACATGCATAGTGTACATGTCTGTGTGTCTGAGTAGTGTGTGAGTGACTGGTAAACACCATGGATGCATGACATATGTCCGTAACGATGTGTTGATTCACTGATACAGCCTAGTCATCCTTGTATCCACTGTGTCTGTGGGTATACAGGGCCAGATGCATGACCCTCCGGTGATGTGTGTGCATGTGATCAGCATGTCCCATGATGCATGTGAGTTTCAACCCACCATTTGATGTTTCTACGGTGCCTTGGATATGGATGCAAATGTTTACTGCATGTGCCATGCCTGTTCCTGCATGTGTGTTGCCTGCACTGACCCATGTGTTGTGGAGGGACATGATGGAAGTGACGTCTGACAGTGCCACTCATGTGCTATTGCTTTGTGTCTAAGGGATTATTGTACAGTAGCCTGAGGCTTGTGTTCAATGTCTCCCTTTCCACAGCGGCGAGTGAAGAAGAGGGCGGAGACGGCGCTGTGGAAGAAAGTGGCAGGGAAGCCTCCACCGGCCGGCAACGCAGGGCCCAGTCACCCTCCCAGGAAATTCTACCATCCGGGAGCGAGGGGACTGGTGCCGCGTCTGCCACTACGGCTGCAGTGGAAGGGGCAGGAGAGCCCCCACAGGGGCTGACGACGGCGGAAGACGGTGCAGAGCCATCCAGGTTGGTGGTGTGTACGGAGGAGGAGGCCACTTCAGAGCTGCACATGGGACCTGGTGGGGGTGGTACCACTGGTGCAAGTGGTGCAGTCCAGGGGCAGGGGAAGGAGGCAGTACAGGTCGCCGCGGAGGGGCCTGTGCATATCACTGTCCCTGACACTGTGACTGCATCACCATGCACCAGCAGGGATGCCCCGTCCCAGGCCCGTCCACAGGCACGGGGGAGGTCCATGTCACCTGGCACGCCTGTACCTGAGGACGTGGGGACCCGTGACAGGATTGAGTCGTTCCTGATTGGTGTCGCGTTGCGCACATGTGTCATTCGTGATGACGTGCGTGCTTCCTGGGGGGACCACGCACGTCATCACGAAGAGATGTTTGCCACCGTGGCCCAGTTGGGAGGGCTCATGGTCGGGGGTTTCCTCCATGCATCGCTCTGTCTTGCGGCCTTCTCCTCCTCTGTGCACACTATATGCCAGTCGTTCTCCGTGCCGTCTTCTGGCCCAGATGCCACCAGGGCCCCCTGTGGACCTGCCCCAACCAACGCAGCCAGAGATCCCATCCCTGCCACAGTCAGGAGTCGGAGCTCTAGCACAGGTGGTCACCCCAGCAACTGGACCCCTGGCAACGGACAATGTGCAGACACATACAAGCAGGGCACCTGCACGATGGCCCCGGGTGTTGCCATCTACCCGGAGGCATTCGTGGTGGCGGCGGCAGGCAGCAGAAAAGGCGGCGGCAGGCTCGGCGTAGGAGGCATGTGTCCTCGGGGCCCTCTACATCATCGGGGCAGGGATCAGCCAGCGGGCAGGAGGACCCAGGATTGGGAGTGTCTTCCGTGTGGTAGTGGTTGGGCCAGCGAATGGGTGCGGAGCGGCGGCGGGCAAAGAGGTCACTGCTCACAAAGGTCAGGGTGGAGAACTCCATGCACTTGGCTTTGAGGCGGGCTGAGTGCCTCGAGGCAACTCGCAGGGAGTTGGAGGAGGCCATGGCTGCATCTCTGCAAGACCTCGAGGCCAGGGAACAGGCCCACCTCCGGAACATCGACATGGAGTTCAATGATGCCCTGGCCCGGGACATCAATCAGTGAGCCGTCGGTCTAGTCCAACGCCTTTGAATATAGTTATTTAGGTTTAGGTTTCATTCGGTTTTTATTATTATTTTGAGTTCGCTGACTTTGCTCCACTTTTTCTATATAGTTGTATTTTAGATAGGGTTTTAGGTAGGTTTCCTTTTGTTTTGGGATAATGGACCCTTCAGACTTTCGTTTTCAGGAGGATAGCTCAGTGGCAGCGTGCTCGACTTGGAAACAAGATGACACGAAGCAACACAGGTTCGATCCCTGGGTCCGCGCTTAGAAACCTCTGGGTATTAAGCGCGTTATAAATAACCTATCATATCATATCAATATTCCGGACATGTACATACTTAATTTTATTTATTTTGTTTAACCTTTTTTTATTAAACAGCTTGGCAGCAGAACACAGGCGAACAATACACAAGGCAAGCAAAGGTAGGTACAGTTAAAACAGTACAGGCATACAGTCAGTGCATCTAGTATAAACATTTTCCATCAAGGACACATACAGTGCGAACGCAGTATAAGAGAGCCCTTAGCTCAGGATAGACCACCTGCATGAGTGGGTGTATTAGTTGGGGAAGGTGTATCTGGCGTTGCCTTTAAATCTGACATATAGGAGCTAAACTGGAGCCAGACATCCCTAGGCCTCGAGTGGGCTGGTTGTAGGCAGGCCCACGCTTCCTCAGTGTCTGAGGCCCATGTGAGAGCCCTGAGCCATTGCGCATGCGTGGTGGGTGCGGGGCGAAGCCAACAGAGCAGAATGGCTCATACCGCAAGGAGCATGCAAAGGCCGGCCACTTTCTTGGAATTTCGGGGTAGCCCTGGAAAGTCATGGAATAGGCCCTTCATTGGGGAGGGGTCGATAGGTTGATCAAGTATAGCAGATACGGTTGTGAACACCAGCTCCCAAAATTGGGAGAGGCGGGGACAGGCCAAGATCATGTGTGTATAGTCTGCGCCATCCTGCCCACAACTGGGGCATCTTGGGGAGAGATCACTAAGCATACGATGCAACCTGCTCGGGGTGTAATGAAACCTATGTAACACCTTTAGTTGAATCAATTTGAAACGGGAATTGAAAGACACCTGGTGGGTGTCACATGCATACATGTGAGCTAGCGTTCATCCGTCACCTCCACCCTGAGGTCCTCATCCCACGCCCGCCTTAGTGTCTACAGGCACACATCTGAGCTAGCGTTCGTCCGTCACCTCCACCCCGAGGTCCTCATCCCACGCCCGCCTTAGCCCAGTGAATTTCGGAGTGGATCTGGATTGCATCATTGTGTATAACCTAGATATTTTCCCTCTGGTAGGTGTGGGGGAAGTCAGTTCTTCGATAGCGGGATCGTCCGGTGGCATTGCTGGAAACATGGGGTAGTTTCTTTTAAGGGTTTTACGTAGAGATGAATACTGAAGCCATGCACTCGGGCCACCCCTCAAGGGCAACGGCAGGTCGGGCCACTCAACAAAGCTACCCTGCTCGAATACGTCACAGAGCAACTCGTATCCCGCCTCAGCCCATCTGCGCACCGTCGACGGCGGTACTCGTGGGATCCCGGGGAGAAAGTTCCACAGTGGGAGATTGCCATGAAATGGATGAGGAGTATCTAGCAATTTCCACGTTTTCGTTAGCGCCAGGGAGGTGCAAGCCACCGGATTCAGTGTATCCCGTGCCAAAGGAATGGGTTGTATCACCAGGGAGCAGATGTCCCAGTCACTGAGCGCCAGCCTTTCGAGTCTAACATGTGTAGGAGGGTCTGCTGTGTTAAACCAGTAGGATGTGTATTGGATTTGAGAAACCAACCATAACAATCGGGGGCCCCAAAGCCGCCATCAGCCATCGGGGTAGATAAGGTCCCGAGCTTGAGCCTGACCGCACCTGAGTGCCACAAAAAAGAGTTTATGCTGCGTGTCAATGCTTGGAAGAAGCCCTCGCCCGGCCACAGGGGGACGTTGGTGAACCTGTATAGTAATTGGGGTAATACTATCATTTTCAATAACCCTATTCTACCTGCTAGGGAGATCGGCAATTTGCTCCATGCCAGAGTCTTAGCCGCCAGGTGCGCAAGGTAGTTTTGATAGTTCTCCTCGAAGGTCGACTCAAACTGACGTGTTATTTCAATCCCCAGATAAGTGAACTTCGATTGCGCCCACGTGAACCCCATAGTGTCAGCGGGGGGAGGGTGCATTCCATGAGCGGAAAAAGCGTAGATTTTGCGCAGTTCACCTTGAGGCCTGAGATGTGCCCGAAGTGGATAACATCTTTGAATAGCGGGGGTAAATTAGTGGAGGGGGACCGCACGAGAAGGAGTGCATCATCAGCATAGAGGGATACAATATCGGCTTAACCCGCCGAGCGAAGCCCTCTGTGCGAGTGGAGTTGTCGAAGCATGTCAGCGAAAGGTTCTATCACTATAGCGAAAATCAGGGGAGAGAACGGACAGCCCTGTCTCGTTCCCCTATCAATATTGAAGAATGGGGTGCATCTGTCCTCCATGCGGACACTGGCCACAGGGCCTGAGTAAAGTACCTTGACCGAGGAGCGAAAAACCGGCCCGAATTTGCATTGTTCGAGCACCCGCCAGAGGTATCTCCAAGAGACTGAATCGAACGCCTTCTGCATGTCGAGGGTTGCGGCGACCCCCTGCACATTGGGGCTAATCCTGCTAATTATATTAAAGAGCCGTCTAAGGTTCAGAGCGGTGGAGCGACCTGGAATGAATCCCGCCTGGTCCGGGTGTATAATAGATGGCATACAGGGGGCAAGCCTGGTCACTAACATTTTAGCAAAACTTTTTGTATCACAGTTTATGAGGGAAAGTGGGTGATATGAGCTGCACTGGGTGGCAGGTTTACCAGGTTTGAGCAATACCGTAATTGTGGCTTCGCGGAGTGATGGGGGGAGTATGCCTGCCTCCACCGATTCCTCCCAGAGAGCTATTAAGTGAGGGAGTAGGAGAGTCTTATAGCATTTATAGAATTCAACCGGGATGCCATCGGATCCGGGAGCCTTCCCCGAGGAGAGAGAGTCTATGGCCTCCGTAAACTCCTCCGGGGTGAGTGGAGAATCGAGGAAACCAGCGGTCTTGGGAGAGAGGACTGTTAGGGGGAGAGCAGCAAGATAGGAGTCCACCTCCGCCTCCGTGGCCTCGTCCGAATTGGAGTATAGGGCTTCGTAAAAAGCGAAGAACTCCGAATTGATGGCCTGTGATGTGATAGCTAAGGAGCCATCCGGACGAACAATCCCAGGTATATGTGGAGCACCTAGCTCATGACGGATGAGTCTAGCAAGGAAGCGGCCGGGGCGCTCGCCCTCTCCGTATCTCCTCGCCAGGCCGGGGCTATCTAGGAATTTTTGTTCCCGTTCCGCCAGAGAACAAAAAACGTCCAGCTCCACTCCTATAGCTGCAAGGGTCGCAGGGGTTGAGGACCGCGAACACTGGGCCTCCAGGGTCGATAGCTTGGTTTCGCTGACAGCGATATCCCTTTGAATTGTTCTAAGTATGCCACTCTCTTTGGACAGTGCTATGCCCCTAATATATGCCTTAAAGGCCTCCCACAGCGTGGCCTGCGAGGACACCGAGTCCTTGTTTATTTCAAAATACTCCTCAATAGCTACCTCGAGCTCCGATCTGAACAGAGGGTCAAGGAGAGAATGAGGTTTCATCCTCCAGCGTCTGGTACGGTCACAGTCCAGCCCCCAGCCCATGGTGATGGTCACCGGGGAGTGGTCAGATAGGGTGCTAGGGAGGATCGTTAATTGTACCACATTTTTGATCACTACATCAGAGATTACCCACCTATCAATTCGGGGATAGGAATCATGGACTGGAGAGTAAAAGGAATAGACACAGGAATCAGGGTAGAGTAGTCTCCATGCGTCCACAACCGCAAGGCGGGGAAGGGACGACAGTGCAGCATAGGCTGCCCTGGTGAGTTGGCGGGGCCTGGACCCAGACCTGTCAAGGTCTGTATCAAAAATGGTGTTGAAGTCCCCACCCCAGAGGATAGGAACCAAAGGGAAACCAACCAGAAGGGATGCGAGGTGTGTGAAAAACTCCGGGTCATCTATGTTGGGGCCATATATGTTCAGCAAGATCACCTCCCGATTCTGGAGTGTAGCATGGAGTAGTACATATCTACCCTGGGGGTCTATTTGTGAAGAAATTAGTGTAAATTTAAGACTCTTATGAATAATAGTCTTAACCCCACGACTTTGAGTAGAGAAGTTGGTGAAGTATCTCTGGGGGCCCCAGGTTCTGGCAAATCTCATACAATGTTCAGAACGCGCATGCGTTTCCTGTAAGAAAAGGATCTTGGATCCATGCCGTTCTGCTTGCAGCTGTATCTGTCTCATTTTTTAAAAATTGCCCAGCCCCCTCACATTCCAGCTCATGAAAGTTAGATTGTTCTCCATCAGAGGAGCGGTGGCGTTCCTATCGCCAGGATGATAATGTCCAGTGGGCCGATGTAGCAGCCCTGTAGCCCCATTAACACTGCATTACCCTGCGGTCCGCCCTCGCTGCCAACGCCAAACTTTTTTTATAACAAAACACCCATCACAACCCACCCCCACCCACATCCCTCCCCCAACTAGAGGAATGACAACCCCAAAACCCCTTAACCAAATCCAAACCAGTGGCATCAACGCCTGGGGGCCTGTGGGCCGGACTGATGACGCCGCTCCGGGCCTGTGGCATATCCAGCGAGAACATGGTGCCTACAATAAAGCTTCGGACGTAACTTGACGACAATATTTGGCACAGTTTAACTTGGCACAGTCATGCAGAGTAATCCAACTAACATTTGTTGAGGAGTACAAGTGTGGTATATTCTTGGCGTCGGGGGAAAGCTGGTGTCGGCGCCTCCCCAACGGGCAAGCTGAGTAGCTGTAGAGGAATAGCTGGGGAGGAAGGTCAGCCTGGGAAATGTTCATCGATAAACCTGGAGGCCTCCTCCGGAATCGTGAAGAATGACACCTGATTGTTGTGCTCGACTTGCAGCTTAGCGGGGTATAACATGGAGTATTTGACTCTGTGATCTCTAAGCCTTCTTTTTACAGCCAAGAAAGTCTTGCGCTCCGCTGAACAGCCACCGAGAAGTCAGGGTATAGGTGTATCCTTGCTCCGTCCAGTAGAAGTTCACCTTTGAGTCTTGCGGCTCTCAGGAGGGCATCACAGTCTCGAAAGTTAAGGACACAAGCTATAATGGGTCGTGGAGGTGCACCCGGCTTGGGTTTAGGCATCAGGGTCCGGTGTGCCCGCTCTATAGCAAACTCCGGAGAGAGCTTTGGTGAATCCAGAAGCGAAAGTCTTCCATCGGCTCTCCGATGCCACTCTCGGGGACCCCAATGATACGGACGTTGTTACGCCGCGAGTGAGATTCCAAGTCCTCATTTTTCTTCTCCACCTCTAGGATGCAGTTGGACAGTAGAAGTTCACCTTTGAGTCTTGCGGCTCTCAGGAGGGCATCACAGTCTCGAAAGTTAAGGACACAAGCTATAATGGGTCGTGGAGGTGCACCCGGCTTGGGTTTAGGCATCAGGGTCCGGTGTGCCCGCTCTATAGCAAACTCCGGAGAGAGCTTTGGTGAATCCAGAAGCGAAAGTCTTCCATCGGCTCTCCGATGCCACTCTCGGGGACCCCAATGATACGGACGTTGTTACGCCGCGAGTGAGATTCCAAGTCCTCATTTTTCTTCTCCACCTCTAGGATGCAGTTGGACAGAGCCGTGACCTCCGAACGCAGCGCCCCCAGACCATCCTCGGCAGAGCTCACCCTGGTTTCAACCTCCAACACTCAACTGTCAGTCCTCTCAATGTGGGCCTTGATAGAGGAGATAGTGCCATTCATGTCATCTAACTTCGAGTGGAGCGTGGTAAAACCCTCACGGATAAAGTCCATCATGTTCTGAGATTCTGAGGTAGCAAGGGATGAGGTAGTGGCAGGGGTCTGCTCAGAGACCTCCTCAGCAGAACTGACCGGAAACTTCGTGAGCATGTTCATGGAGCTCTGTTTTTTCCCAGTCCCTTCAGTCATTGTGGCGGTGATGCGACTCAGGAGAGATGAGGGAGAGCCGATGGTATCCCTCGCCTCCACAGACAGAATCAACGAGGTACAGCCCCCAGGGGGTCCAAGCTTCAATGGCAAAGGTTGGGAGCCCGAAGTCAGGCGCCCTGGAAGGAGGGAGAACGGGGCAAGGGCAGAGCTTCGGGTGTCGTAGGGTATCCGGCGCGGGGCAGCAGGGCCGGATGACGTGGACCACAGGGGATCCCAGCAGGCCGTTGCAAGGCCACCAGGGGTCCAGGCCCCTCCAGGTGCAGACAAGAAGCTAGTGCGGTCTGCGCCGCGCTGGGAGGGTGCAGGATGATGTTGGTGCGATCACTCTGTGCGGGGTTGCAGGGGGCACCCTGCGTGGTGAGCCGGGGCAGGGGCCGGGCCACAGCAAGTCGCTCGGCGGGAGCAAGCTGGTCACAGGGCGTCCTCTATCGGGTGCGGGTGGTTGGTGACCCCCGCGGAGCAAAGCATCGATTTGCCCTTATCTCCGCTTCGAGACGGCCAGGGGTTAGCAGCATCCCCATCCCCCATGTACCTTGCGGCCGCCAAGGGTCGGCAACCTAGTCCACGTCAGCGGGGGAGCGCAGCACTCGCCGTCCGTTGGTGTGCCGCAGCTCTACCCCGGACGCTGAAATCTCGTTGAAGGGGGGGGCCCAGCGAGGGGGACAGCAGGATGAAGGCCAATGTAGGAGTCGATGAGGGCCTGAGTAGGAGCCGCCCAACGCGGGTGCAGGTCCAGCACACGAGCGGTTACAGTTCTAATATCTGCAGTGCTCTGCGCCGGCACTGTACGGCCTAAGCAATCGCGTGGTTTGCTCCCGGTCGGTCGCAGAGGTGTTCCACCACCACACGGGCCTCCACAGGGGCGGCGGGGTGTCACGGTACCGGGGGCCTGGACCGTCTGATTCTCCTCGAGTGCCGGATTTCGGAGAGCAGATGCGCGAGCGATGGGTGATGGTCGCGGCAGTTCCCGATCACAGGGTTCCTGGCACTGTTTTTATTCAGGATTTGGACCAGTTGGTCCCTGATCCAGCAGCTCGCGAATCGTGGCAGCCTGGTACAAGTTGTAGATCATAAATGCACAAGATCAGGATCGAGTGATCTGCCTGCCACGGAGCTCACGTTTCAGGCGGCCATCTTGTTCGGCGCACAACAGCACCCCTCCACTTTATTTTTTTGATATTCACATGGAGTCATGTTTTATTATGCTTTTCATCTTAGGATTTATTTCTATGGTCTTTGGGAATGGACCACTTTTATATTTTCATGTTTTGGATTTTTATTTTTCCTATTTCACTTTCTTTTTCATATTGCAATCCTTATTTCTTCATTTGCATGTGTGATTTTAATTTTGTCATTTGTTTTAATTTTTAATACATTTCATTATTCTTCATTCTTTGGTGGTCTACTATGATTTCTTTTGGGCATGTCTCCATGCGCATTGGCTCAGTCATGTGTTGCCACTGTGTTGATGGGCATGCTGGTTCTTTTCAGACTATCGTGGAATGGGTAATTTAGTAGGGAGTGGGTGCAGTGGATCGTTGGGTGTTTGTACTGGGGGGCTGGGGGGTGGGATTTGGGTTCGCATTAGGGCCATGGGTCTGTATAGTTATGACGTGGTGTTTGGGGGGACATGAGTCAGGGCCTGCTGGCAGGTGCCCGTCAATGGAGGGTACATGAGTCGGGGCCTGCTGGCAGGTGCCTGTCAATTGGGGGTGAGTGGGGGGGGACATGAGTCAGGGCCTGCTGACAGGTGCCTGTCAATGGGGGATTGGGGGGGACATGAGTCGGGGCCTGCTTGCAGGTGCCCGTCATTGGTGGGTGGGTGGGGGGTCATGAGTTGGGGCATGCCGGCAGGTGCCTGTCAATGGGGGGTGGGTTGGGGGGACATGAGTCGGGGCCTGCTGGCAGGTGCCCGTCAATGGGGGGTGGGTGGGGGGAACATGAGTCGGGGCCTGCTGGCAGATGCCTGTTAATGGTTGGGCGTGGAGGGGCATGAGTCGGGGCTCCCAAGTGCATGGTGCCATGTGGCCTGCCTGGAGGGCATGGGGAGGGTGGATGGGCTGCCTGCGGGGCATGGGGAGGGTGGATGGGCTGTCTGCGGGGGATGGTCAGGGTGGATGGGCCGCCTGCGGGGTATGGGGAGGGGTGTAGGGTGGACCCCTGTGGCGTGATTTGGCTGCAGGGGGTGCATGTGGCTTCTCACCACACTGCTGCGTGAATCTGGGGGTACAGGAGTGAGAATTACACGTGATTGGGCTGATGCGAGCGGGATACGCATATTCCAGGGGTGCGCAGGGTGTTTTACAAGCGATTTCGCTGGCACGAGCGGGGTATGGGTATTCCAGGGGTGCGCAGGGAGTTTTACATGCGATTTCGCTGGTGTGAGCGGGGTACGCGTAATCCAATGGGGGCGCGGGGAGTTTTACACCCGATTTTGCTGGTGCGAGCTAGGTACGCGTAATCCGAGGGGTGCGCGCAGAGTTTTACACATTATTTCACTGGCGCGAGCGGGGTATGCCTAATCCGACAGGTGCGCAGTGAGTTTTACATGCCATTTTGCTGGCACAAGCGGGGTGCCGGTAATCCGAGGGGTGCGCGGGGAGTTTTACGCGCGATTTCGCTGGTGCAAGCAGAGTACGTGTAATCCAAGGGGCACGCGGTTAGGTCAACAAGTGATTGCACTAGCACGAGCGGGGTACGGGTAATCCGAGGGGTGCGCGGGGAGTTTTACACGCGAGCAATTTTGCTGACACGAGCGGGGTACAGGTAATCCAAGGGTTGCGCTGGGTATTTTACACGCAATTTCGATGGCGCGAGCGGGCTACACATATTCCGAGGGGTGCGCGGGGAGCTTTACACGTGATTTTGCTGGCACGTGAGGGCTGAGTGGCGTTTATAGCGCGTTTTCGTGGTTGGGGGGCTGTATGCTGGTCCACTGGTCTTTGCGCTATGTAAGGGATTTGTGCAATGTTTTTGGCGCACGGGCGGGGTTGGGGGCGTAACTGGCGCTGCTGCAGGGTCCCTGCGCCACTCTGCGCCACGGCTGGTTATGGTTCTAAGTATCCATGAATACAACAGTTCTATGGCATGCCCCCACTGTTACATCACACTGCCCCTTTTTGTTGCTACTGTTCCCACCACCACTGGATTGCTCTTGCTACCGGCCATCAAATAAATCCAATCAATAAAACAGTTCAGAACAAGACTCAAGCTTTACTTGATAGCCTAAGAAGGGGCATCCTTAACCCCACTTTAAACAATATGCCACAACTGTCCTCACCAGATGTGAAACAAATGTACATATGTAAATTGTATTTATACAAATACTTTAATGCCTAATTGTATACAATATTCATGTGTGCTGCTGCTGCTCCGTTACCAAATGTAACCTTTTAATGCACCAATGCTGCAGCACCTGGCTGGCACTGACCTACATAATCCCTCTATAACTTGAAAGGTACTATTTGATTATATTTGATTTATTTATTATGTGCAAACCTGACAAACTTAATCGCATTTGGGCACAGATGACATATGAACTTGTAAAAAGAGAGAACAGAAAGAGACAAATTCCAACATTCCACTGGCAAGTAATAGGTGAAGTCGGGTAGTGATTTTACTGCCCGAATCTCTAATAATAGTCTGTTCCAGACTCTCGGTCAGTAGACCGCAAAACTCTGGTCACCCCTGGACACACCGGCAGATGGTGGAATCCTTAGTTGGAATTTTTCCTCAGAACGAAGTGAGCGAGCTGAGCTGTTTCTGTGACTTTTGTCTGCCAAGTAGGCCGGGGCCAGGTTGTTTAGGCATTTAAATATAAGGCAGAGGATTTGATGTCAATTCTGTGCCTCACCGACAGCCAGTCAGGGAGCGGCAAAATCCCAAGATGTGAGCTGATTTCTTCACCCCCACCACCAATCTCATTGCATCATTGTGTGCTCTTTGACACCGCTGGAACTGTTTCGCTGGAGTCCCTGCTATCATGCTGTTGCAGTAGTCGAGTTGGGAGTTTACTAGTACCCTGACCCATCCAGCCTGCTTATCCTATGGTACAAATGGTAGAGCCTGATGCAGGAGACGAATATGATAGAAAATGGACTGCACCTTGGCACTCACTTGGGCCTCACTGCTCAGGTTCTCTGACCATACACAGCCCAAATGTTTGATCTTGTTGCCAAAAGGGTGGTCCATTTCCAAATGATGAGGAGCCTGAGGGCGGTTACCCGCTTTCAAGAGGTGTTTTGGTCCGAACAGTGTCACCTCCGTTTCCTTGGCATTAAGCTGGAGCCAGTTAGCAGCCACTAGCTACTAACCTCTTCCAGGCAAACCTTAACTCTCAGGAAGGAGTCTTCCACATTGCCAATATTAACATACACCTGCGTACCATCAGCGTACAAGTGGTAATGCACCTTATATTTCCTCAGGATATCCATCAGAGGACGCAGGTATAGATTAAATAGCACAGGAGACAGAGGAGATCTCTGCAACACTCCACAGGTCTGATCTAGGGAGTCAGACACCTAACCTCTCAGTTTGACCTGTTGTTGCTGTTCCGTTAGAAAAGATTCAAACCAGGGAATAGTCTGTGCCGAAACTCTTTTGGTCGCCTTTAGTCATTCAATAAGGATACAGTGATCCACCATATCAAAGGTGGCAGAGAGATCTAGCATAACCAACATTCACTATAGTGACTCCCTTTGCCGTCTTCACTGCTGTCCTGTATACAGCATTTCTGGTACAATTGTCTGCACAACCTATCAAATATATATAAAATACTTATGCACAGTAACATTATATCAGGAGGAACTGAATCACATTCATGAGTCAACCCGTCAGACATTTGGTGAGGGATCCAATTGGGAAAAGGCACATTCCCTAATCTAAAAAAGCTCAACCTAAATTATACCTGAGAAAATGTTAATGGTCATCTGCTTCTGGAGGCTGAAAAAGAACCAAGTATCAATCTTTCTGTGTCGGTTACGGGGAACCCATTTTGTATGCCCACGAAAGAGGCTGCACAGGAAACGTTGCTCACAGAAAAAAAAGAGAGGATGGTGTTGCTTAGATTGATAAGTGGGTTTGGTGTAAGTGGGACCAGGAGGGTGAGGAGCAGAGAAATAAAAAGGAAGAGTATGGGTGAGCAGGCAACAGGCGATTTTGGAAAAAAGACAGGAACTGGTGGGTGGTGGGTAGTGAGATATTGGTTTTTGGGTGGGTGGGTTAGGCCTGACAAGGACAGGGATGTGATGATGAGGGTGGAAGAAAACTCTCTCTCGAATTTTGGTGTGGTGTGGCTGAAGCGAGGAAGGCCGATAGAAGCTGGTATTGTTACAGTCAGCAGTAGGTGTTTCAGGATGCATATGCTGGTAGCCACCTTGTAGCAGTTCAAAGAGAGAGTTTGAAGAGTGACTAGAGGTTAAGGAAGGTGACAGGAGTAAGCTCTATGATCATTTAGGGTGCAAAGGGATCAGTAGGAATACGGGATGAGGTGGCTTAGTAGAGAATGGTTGTTAGCTTAGCAGGGGAGGTCAGAGTGAAGTTAAATAGAAAGGATATGCTTCAACAAAAAGCGCACGTGTTCTTCCTAAGGTCAACCATTTTACAGTAGTTCCATAAAGTTATCACGGGACAATCACGCCATGATATGTTTGTGAAGTCAATATGGGAGTCTGCCCATCTTGCAGCTTACTGGCTTTTGGTTGGGTACAGTCTTTCTAGGACTGTTTAACATATAGTGTGCAGCGGTATCTTTAAAATCATCTCGAGAGTCAGCTTTCCAGTGATAGGCCTGCAGAATCATGTTGTGAATCAACTGTGCAGCTATAGGCCAAGAAGGAATCTCAGACGTTGTTCATACAGTGATAAGACTATCAATCTTGGAGGTTGTCGTAGCAGTGATAGGTCAAACAAATGATTTCATGGTTTGAGTGTCTTGGAAGTCAATTATGCAGTCATAGGCGTGTGATGTCACCTCAGCAGCCCATTGTACAGTGATTGACCTGTATAATCGTCTCAGCCGTGGTTCAGCAGCAATGGGCCTTTTACATCATCCAAAGATTGGTAGTTTGGCTCATGCAGTTGTACCCTTGATCCACTACACACACACAAACACCCTACAGATGGCCACCTAGCAAGCCTAGCCATTGGCATGTCAGCAATAATTGAGCCATGACCAAGCACTCCTCTTTAGCACTTTTCATATCAGTGGCTGACTGAACCTAAAACCGCTACAGTCTATCAGATGTTGGGCTCTTCCCTGGGCATAACATACTTCCAAGTCTATCCACCAAACCCATAGAGAGGAGATTGGTACACAAACAATGGGGTACTTACAACCGCCACCCATCAACATCACAGGCCACACATCTGCCTCTCCGACTGTCACACTAGTTACCCCCTTTTTCTTACAGAACCACATGCAGCAAGGCCACCAAAGGTGGCAGCAGGGCACTAGAGAAGACTATTTACATTACCTTGCATCACATCTGGCACCAAACTTCAAAATGCTTTAGTGAGGAAAGCTATCCACTAAATTGCATCTAATCCATGTTATGGGGTCACGCTTCAGACAACAGAGCTACCCCCAAGTGAAGAGACCACGCGTCATAATAAGGTAAACAATTACTAGATAATCAAAGAGAGCTCACATGGCAAATACATTCCATGCTTTTGGAACCAGCTTCAAAACTATGCAAGCACAGTTCTCTGACTGTCCCAGAAATCGTATGAAATTTTGTAAATATTGTAAATAAGAGTAACAATCAGTGAACCCCCACCTTACTCCAGAAATGCAGCCACGTTCCCTTGGTTTCTTTTGTAGTGTAAATAGCTGTTGATGGCTAGGTATGTGCCTTCCTGGCTCCATGAGAGACCTCCAGGGAGGAAAGCTCCCCATATCGATATGCTAATCCATATGCTAATCTATGGCAGCCCCTTCCAATCCCTGGTATGGGAGCCCTTAAAATTTGGATTACAACTTCAAACCCTTTTCAAACTCGTTTAATCTTTTAGCTGTTACATAAAGCTGTGTAAGAAACCTACTTATCAAGAGGTCAAACAGACTACTAACTCAAAATTGCATTCTTATTGGACTTTCCATCCTATCCCCACAACCAAACACCTCTTCTTTCACTGCCAGCATGTTTATCTGCACCTTAGTGAAGCCGAGACAACTCCTTTACACCAAAGGATGGTTCATCCAGCTTCAGGGAGCACTTCGAGGAATCCACACTGGGAATCTGTAAGGTTTCTGCATCAGTCCGAAGCCTAAGTTCTAGTGTGGAGTCAACAGCTTGTGAGTTGTGGGCTTTGGGGGAGGTGAGAAGTTTAGTTTGGCCTGTGATTGTGTGCCCTGTATGGAAGGAGTTTGGGGCTTGTGATAAGCAGCAGGGTAGACCTCTGGGAGAAACGAACAGTGATTCTGGCCCTGCACAACCTTCTGACAAATGTGTGGCAAAGAGATTTGCTGCCCCTGTCAAGCAAATGTCCCAGCAGGCCACTGAGCACAGCACCTAAACATGTCATGGTGAGGCTTGAAGCAGGGTGCAGAGGGACTGTTGTCCTCAAATTTCAAGCAACACGTTCTCTCAACCAAACGTTCTGGCCTCCCATAACCCTTACAATGTGGTTTAGGTCTGCTTGATCGAAAATATTTGACCTTTTCCTTTTTGACCGAAGTATTTTGGTCGTTTTTTGTTCTAAAATGCGTGGGGAGGCCCCCGGCACCCCTCCTCCCCAACTTCCTCCAACCTTTACCTATTCCCTTAAGCCACCCCATATATATATATTTAATTTAATTTGACCGAATTTCCCCCTAAAAAACGATCAAAGGATGTGGTCAAATTAAAACCGTCAAATAATTTTCTATCAAGTATGCTAATACCTTAGAAGGTAGCTTATGGTAATGGATTGTGTTTCCAGACTGCCAGATGCTTGTTTTGTTACACTTGGGGTAAAAGGTATATCCCTCTCTCTGAGAGAGAGAGGGGGAGAGATAGAGGGAGAGAGAGAGAGAGAGAGAGAGAGGATGAGAGAGAGAGGGAGAGAGAGAATGAGAGAGAGAGAGAGAGAGGGAGAGGGAGAGAGAGGGAGAGAGATAGAGAGAGAGAGAGAGAGAGAGAGAGGGAGAGAGAGACAGAGAGAGAGAGAGAGAGAGAGAGAGAGAGAGAATGAGAGAGTGTGGAGGGGTAAAATTGAAAATATAAGGCAGTGAAATGAGACCTGTCTCAAAAAGGCCAGTGGAAGAAGTGCAAAACTGCAGGTTGTTTTTTCTGCCACCTTACACTATACATGAAATCCCCCACAATCAACCGTCACAGGCGTAGCCGTTAGCACATCAACACCAATTGAGCCACGAGTAAGCTCCCCTCTATAGCTCTATCACACTCTCCCACATCAGCGGCTAACTGGACCCAAAGTACTGTGGCCCATCAGATTATGGGTTCTTCCCTACAGATAACCTGCTCCCAAGTCTCTACGCTAAACCCACAACAAGCAGATTCACACATAGCAACCGAGCTGCACCCGTCAGCACCACAGGTTTCTCATCTGCCTCTCTCACTGTCCGACTAATGACTTCCCCTTTTTATTTATACAGAGCCACATGCAGAGAGGCCACCACTTACATTACATTACAATTGTAGTTTTTGTTGAGTTGATCATCCTCCTCTTATCCCTACATGGCATTTACTAGTTGTTTAACTTGCCACCTGCTTTGTTTGTTATCCATATTTAATCTGTCATTAGCACACTGTCAGTGTTTATTCACAATAATTCACAGTGCATTTTAGAATGTTTTAAACTTAGATTTTGCCAACTGCACAGTTTAACTAATCATTTTTAACTTGCTACTTATACTCAATGCGCAGCTCGATCCTGAGACCTGTGTAAATGCCTAATGGACCTCTATTGGCCCGTAGTCCTTTTGTAGTAGTTCTACTGGAGCTCTTATCCTCTGATACTCCAGTAACAACAGTTCCTGTGGGCCCATGACCTACTACATTATCATAATACACCACAAAACCAGAAACACTTGTGTGGGTTGGAAGTGCCTATGCAAAGACTCTTATAGCTTGCTAGGGAGCGGATCATCATTTGGTGTGGTGTGTTGCTCATTTTTCCACATTCCGTGGCTTGCTCAGTTCTGACCCATCTGAGCGCTACTATTTTGCTACAGCCAAAAGACTTTCAGATGATTTACCATTTCTCTCTTTCTCTGAAGCCTAGAATCACTCTGTCAACGGATTCTCTACATTTGTTCAACAAAAATAAGATAAGGGTCATTGGGCTTGGTACTGCTACTCAGTCCTGCCATGCCTCGCTATCTCTCTGGAGTCGGTAAGTGCACACACCGGGTTCCACTTTTTCATTAGACTTCTCCAATTCCTCTAGCAGCTTCAGCTCATTTGAGCCATGCTCAATGCTAGGTTTGTTACCTTCAATTCTTTTCATATCACCAATGCACTTATGAGGTGAAATTGGGCTTGCCAGTGCCTGTTCGGTTGTGTTTCATAGTTAAACTCAGAAAACGAAACTCTTCTATTGGGCAATGAAGAATTTACAAGTGGGGGAGGTGTGACCATTATATTTAAAAGAGGGGCACAGATTACTGTATGTGTCTCCGCTGCTAACTTTATCTGTGCTGTGTCTGATTTTTTACTTTGTTATCAATGGCAACCTGACCATTACCATTCTCTTGTGTTATTGCCACTCTGGTCGTGAATCCTTATAACCAGCTTTTGCCAACTCATCTCCTCCCGGTACTTGGGAGTTTCCTGCCCTGTAATTGTGGTCAATTTCAATTTTTGTGTGGACGTTCCACTCAAATCAGTCATCACCAAATTCCTTCAAATTATTACAGACTATGATCTTAATTTCTTCACTACTACTACTGCTCATGCTAAGAGCCATTTTGTGTACCTAATACTATCCTGTTTTCTTGTGGGTTCACTCACCTACTTGATCTGACCCTGCTCTCTGTTTAACCTTTTATACAGCCCCACTGTTGGTCCTCACTCATCCATCTTTCCAAGGTAACTCAGCAGGGTAAAAAGCAACATAATCTCATCCCAAGTTAAATAAGTATTCTTATACCTTAATATACTGGGTCATGACACTATGTCCTGCCGTTGCCTGTTTTTATGAACTTTTCATGTGGCACTTGAGAAAGCCAACAATCTTGTTGCCCAACCAAAATAGGTAGAGTCAATCACATAAATTCCTCCTGGTTCACGCCCGAACTACATCTGCTCAAATGTAGGCAGAAGTAAGCATTTGGATTCTAACTGGAGGACACTGAAGGCTGACTAAGCAGCGGATTGCCCTAAGAA
This sequence comes from Ambystoma mexicanum, assembly GCF_040938575.1. Lineage (NCBI taxonomy): Eukaryota > Metazoa > Chordata > Amphibia > Caudata > Ambystomatidae > Ambystoma > Ambystoma mexicanum. Next base: position 509,845,690 of record NC_090929.1, on the reverse strand, counting down.
AGGCACAATGCTGCCATAGAAAATCAATTCTTCAAGGTAAAAATCCTTTCTGTTAGGTAAAATACTCAAGGCCACCAATAACCCTAAAGAACTGTTCCAAGTGATTCAAGATTCCATATCTACTTTATGTATTATTATGTCTCCACTGGAAAGATGCAAGGCCTTCAACCTTTACTTTAAGGAAAAATATAAAAACAATTAGGAAGCAATTGCTAAGGATATGGCCTGGTACTTTCTTTAGTTGTTACAGACAATCTGTCTGTAAGATCTCATGCCAACTTTGTTTTCAGAGACATGTCCTCCGTAAACATACTCCCATTATTAACTGCACTACACCCCATATCCAGCCCCATTGATGCCACCTTGGTCGTGCATGCTAAGGAACATACATAGGCTCTTTGGTCTCTAAATTTGTGAATCATTCTCTCTCTTCTCAATATCTTCTCCAGTCCTGAATGAGGCCATTTTGACTTTATTATTTCAAGAAAACGTTTCTGAATCCCAATCAAGTCAAGCAACTATCAACCAATAGCTGGCATTCCTTAGCTTTCTAGATTTTGGTGAAAGTAGTTACTATGGAGCTCATTTTGTTGTTCACTTACATGCAAAAGGTTTCCCCTTGGGGCAATTTTAGTAATTTGCATATGTGACGATTCACTCGGTCTCGTCACTTCTCCCCAGAGGGGAACCCTTTCCTATGAAACTAGGGAGTTGAGGCTGCTACTCAAAAGTCCCCCTAGGGGTGGTAATATGCAGGAGTACCTCATAGGAGGGGACTCCCCTCTTGTGGATAAGGATGTCCAACTGGTTAAAAGCCTCTCTACAACCATGTCAAAGAACCCCCTACCCTCATGGTCACCCTTTTCTCCCACCATTGATAGTGGAAGCCAGTGTTACTGTAAAGCCATGCCTGTGTCAAATGTAGATCATACTGGGACGAAGAAGAACATGAGAAGTCCTATGCAAAACCAGCCTAGTACTGCAACAAGGTGGCTCACTACAGGCATGAAGTGCCAAAGAGACTTTCCAAGATAGTTTTGGCGTTATGGGAGGGAGGAGTCAACAATATAAAGAAGAATGCAAGAACGGACTAGAGCTCTCTCATCGCGGAAGCCAGCAGCACGCACATCCTGCCCAGGCGATTCAAACTGGGAGTATCAGAAGCGGAAAAGCTGTGCCTCCAGGCGAAGGCTGCAAAGAACGGGATGCTGCTACAACATCCAAGGAGAGAGCTGGGAGCTGACTCGCCAGAAGGAAGAAGCAATCGAGGTGATGGCGCAAATGCTAAAGTTGGACCATGAGGTCTGTAAACAGTACCTAGACCACCAGCTGGAGCATGCTGTGGAGCCGTAGAGGTGTTGAAAAACACAGAGGAAGGAACCCGCAACCCTGGGAAGAACCGGAGCCGTGTCCCAACAGAGAACTAGGTAACAGGAACAGTGGGAAGATGGGAGCGGTATGGGGAGCCAAACCAAGGATCCAGAGTGCATCAGGCGTTATCTCCCTCGTCGCAGTGGTCAGCCAAACACGTAGAGTGTATCAGGAATCAGCTCCCTCGTCGCAGTGTTCAGCAAAACACCACTGCTCAAGCAGACCTGTGTCAGGAGTCATCTCTCTCACTGCAGTGGTCTACCAGATACTGCTACTCAAGCAGAGTGGAAAGGGAGCCATCTCCCTCAGCAGAGTAGTAAATGGAAGCCAAATAGTTCCATGAGATTTTCTACTTCTTGGAAGGAGTTAAAGAGACTAACCTGGTTTTTCTGCAAGGGTTCCTACATACCACAGGGGAGAACTTTGATAGAAGGACCAGGAGAAGGGAGGCATTCCCCTGGTCCTTTGTGATGGAACATTAACAGAACTACTTCTACTATGGGACGGAAACAAAAAGACACCAGGAGAAGGGAGTCATTCTCCTGGTGAAGGAAACATGAACTTCACTTATGTTTATATGGTTTGGGTCGGATTAGGTGGTTTCTGGAAGAGGGCGGAGAAAATTTCCTTCTGATGGGTACTATGACAATTCAACAAAGTTTTCCTAGGTTGAGGCAGGGCAAACCCCTTAGACGTAGGGAGAGAGAGGTTTCTTTATTGATTTAATAAAAGTGTGTAGCCCACAAGATGACCCCTCCTTGTCAGTCTCCTTCTTCTGTATTCGCACACACTGCAGAGTGCAAGTGAGAAGTGTAAAGAGGTGGCAGAAGTCTCTTTACACTGCTATATTTGCACTCTGAATTGCAAATAGAGTAAACGCTGATTGCCATGTATGCATGTCAAGCAGCGTTTACAATGATTTCCTATTGAAACCTCCTGTTGCTGGTGGAAAAAGCAGGTGGTTCCCATCGGAAATCACTGGTTTGACACCTGCATGAAAATCTAATGCTGGTGTGAAGCCAAGTTGTTTTTGAAGGCGGAGGGCATATGGGAGGTGGAAATGCAACTCCTGTCATGCCTTCTCCCTCCACCTTCAAAAGTAATACAAATCCCCAGAACGTGAATGGAGGTGTTAAGACAGGCTTAACTGTCCATTTATGCTCTGAGACCTACGGAATTGAGGTCCTATGTACTTTCTGGACCATCTGGAGCAATTAGTCATACAGGATATTTGCCAGCCTGGCTTCCATTCTAGGATTTGTATGTCAAGATCTCTCGTTTCTGTGTAGCATGGTATCCTCGCAGAGGCTGAAAATATCTACCTTCCACTCCTTATTCTTAGATCTCTCTCTGACATTCAACACCTTGCAGTATGATCTCCTTAATAATCATCTGCCAGAGATGGCGCATATGCCCGTGGACAGCTATAGTCAGGTTCTGCTTCTACTTTGAACTAAGGGAACAATGTGTTCAACTGGAACCTATGATGAAGCCACATAGTTTGGCCTAACAAATAGGACTGGAGGCACGTTGCGGCCCCGGCACCACCATTCACTATGTGGGGTAGTGCCTGGAGGACAAAATCTTAGAACCCCAGGTTCCCCAACCCATCAGCACACTTAGCAACAGTATGTTCACCACAAAGGAAAAGACTCCTCCAGACAGAGGACAAAGGGACCTTCATAGGAAGAAGAAACATGAACAAGTCCAGAAAGTCCCAGCCCAAATTAAGAGAAACCCCCCCTTGCATAAGGAACAAGGAAGGATTTTTTGGGAGAGGGGAAATCCAGAACAAAGCATATGTTTACCGTTTCCCATAAAGAGGTTCTCTAAACCCCCTTGACTTCAAGCCCAAGGAACAGTCTTCCTGGTTATCTGCAACATACCCATAGCAAATGAGTTTGTTTGCCCTATCACCTCGACCTTTCCAATAAAATCCCTCACCCACTAAGTATGGTAAAGTCTGTGACTACCCAAAACACTCACACTTAAAATGCTTTGCGTACACATTTCTTTTTATTATTATTATTGTATTTCAGTTTACAATGAAACTTTTCACACACTTTATCAAAATAAAACAAAGACCTACAAATATCATAGAGTTAGAAAACACTAAAATAAGAAACTTATTAGAGGTTAACAGCTGTCTGCCCGAGAAGCTGAGTGAATGAAGGGACCCAAGTGTATGAGCCTCTCCTTCAAAAATGTTGAACATTCCATTGCCAAATGGAAAAGGGATTCCATGGGTGCCTGCCCACATAGTCGAGATCCACAGAGTTCCCTAGACAACCCTGTTTTAGGACCCATGGACCTCTAGTGTTGGGAGACAATTGAAACAAAATTTCAATTTCCATTCCCTGTGTTTCTGAGATAGAAATAAAGATATAGGTTTCTCTGAGGGAAGGTGAAAGTTAATTTGCTCCTTAAACATTTTTGGCCTTGCTAGGTCTTCAAAGTCCGTTCTCCTATCCCAAAGATTTATTTTATTTTTCCTTACATAATCGGAATCTAGAAAATTGAGAAAAATCATTTGTTAAAAAGTTAAGCAACTCTTATAAAATTGGGTTAGAGAGGGACTAGCGTTGTGCCTCTTTGTTAAATGTTCATAGAGGTCAGAACCCAGGGCAGGTATTTCAGAATGCATTATTTTATTTAGGTAAGATAAACTCCTTTTAGCATATTGTGCCCACTAGGAGATCAGACCCAATTCCAATCTGATTACACTGATTGGTACTGAATTTGGAAGGCACAAGACTGCCTTCCAGATTTCCCCTTCCAAATAATACAGAAATGTTGTGTTCCTAAATGCAACCATTTCGTAATCATACAAGATCATTCCAGTTACCTCTAGCCTGTACAACTCTATTAGCAGTGCCATAGAATAGGCACATAATTAGCATTTTAACATCTTCATTAGAGAAATACGTGAACGTGTTTTTCCCTCCACTATCTCTTTTTGGATTTTAAGTTAGGCTTTGACTGATATGGTAAAACCCAGGTAACTTAATGAAGTTACCCTTGTGATAGGGATTTTATTCAGTCTCCAAACGTACGATCTAGTTTTGTGGCTGATAGTGCATATCATTATATAAGATTTTCTCGGTATGATTGCCAGTTGGTTAAATAACTATCGACTCTGTCTAATAGCCATTGCAGTCCTGCCGGGGTCAATTCCAGCAAAATAAGATCATTGGTGTAGGCTATAAAATTAACCCCGAGATCTGACCATTTAGGAGCACAGCCCTTCCAGGATTTACTTTCCTCCCATAGATCAGCCAGGTAGAGATTAAAGAGGGTGGGGGCAAGAATGCACCCCTTTCGCACTCCTTTCCTTAGTGGTATACCTCTAGACAGATCTCCTAAAGTGTTTAACCTGACTTTCATGGAATTCCTAGTGTATAATAACTGAATAATACGCAGGTGTCCTAAGTACTTATTACATTTTTGCCATAACCTTGTGATGTTAATGTTTTCAAACGTGGCTGATAGATCAATTGTGGCCACGTAAAAGCATTTTCTAAAGTTCCTACCTAAATCTGAGGTACATACACAAAGTGCAAAAGCACTCATTAGGGCCCCAACACTTTTCCTGAAGCCCGTTTGTAATGGACTGAATCTATTAGTTGATTCAGTCCAAAGAGTTAATTCCTTTAATACCAGGTTTGTAAACATTTTTTATGAGTAGTCAATCAAAGCAATTGGAGGGTAGCATGACAGGTGACTGCTATCCCTTTTTTAAAGATGGGAACCAATAGTGCTTGTTGCCAGGAGCTAGGACAATGTTCTCCTGCAGCAATATGTGAGAAGAGCTTAAACAGAATGTCCGACCCATAGTGCAGCATTGTCTTTAAATATTATGTTTGCAACTGCATCCGGTCCACTAACTCGAGAATTGTTTGACGTTCCAATTACCATCTTCACATCCGTTTTGTCAAGTGAAAATGTCCAGATGGGTTCCGTCTGAGCATGGGTTTCTTGATTCACTAAATGATCAGTGATAGCTCTAAATTTATTGGAGAAGTGAGCTACCGAGGCTTCTTGTGACACACAGAAAGACTGTATCATCAATTGGGCATCATTGGTATTACATTCAGAATTTCGCCAATTTGATCGCGCATCTTTCTTTAACAGTTTCTTAAAGAGAAGCTAGTTTTAGCTAATATATTGCTGGATCCTGTGGGACTTAAGCGATGTGTGGTAGGTCTGTTTCAATATTTTATTTGCATTTGCTATTTTATCTCTGTTTAACAACGCAGCACCTTTGTTCAACGTTTTAATTGTTCTCCGCAGCTCGATTTTTAGCTCAATCTATTTGTCAAAACAGGTCTTTTGGCCTGAAAAAAAGGGAGCCCAGGGAAAATCAGACTGTTTGATGGTAGTGTTCCTCAATCTAGATAATATTGCTGGAAATTCTTTGGGTAGAGAGTATACAACCTTTTCATTGGTAGATAAACTCTCCCACCATCTTCTTAGTCTGCCATTCACTTTATTAGTGTTACCAAGCTGTGAAGGTCTATTATTTTTGCCTGTCACTACTAGATGTCAGAGGCCTTCAGATTTTGTTTTCTTATTCCATGCCACGCTTAGAATTAAATGTAGCATGGCATGGTCACTGAGAGAAGTTCTTACTACATCAAAGGTAGGAACCTTCCTCATGTCTATGTTCTTTATAAACAAATATTCAATGGTAGAAGATGTTATAGAATTATACAATGTGAGAACCTTCTTCAGTTGGCCATTGGATAATAGATTTGTTTGCAAGAAGCACCATCTAAAAAGGAAAGATGACCATATTGTACCGTAGGTGCCCCGTTTCCCTGTGCCATAACACACTGGGCTAGAAATGCCTTAATTCCCATCAAGTGCGTCCAGATCAACCTCAGTGGGATTACAGTTACAATTAAAATATTCTCCTATAATAATTGGACTGTCTATGTGGTACTCTGCCACTTTATCAGTATGTTTTCAATTTTGTCTATTAAAGTATCTATGTCTGAATGGATTGAGTTGAAGTAAATGTTTAACAATAGCATATTTGAAAGATCTTGCCTGTTGAAATCCGTGATTTCGGTGACCAACAAAGCTTCTGACAAACATTTCTGACACAGTATAGAATGATTTTTGCTGATCTTAATAGCAGTTGTTAGACATTCCATTGGTCTCCCATGAAGAAATTTTTTGCCGGTTTGTTATTGACCAAAAACCCATCAATCACTGGGCAGCCAGTCGTCCATGTCTCTTGGAGCAGTATGACATTGTGGTTATCTAAGGAGTTAGACAAAACACTCTGAATAAATGAGTTGTAACCACGTGAGTTCCAGCTCAGGATAGATAATTTATTGTCCTCTAAATCCTGGTCTGATAGCTGAGGTTGTCGGGATGGTGCAAGCAAGCCACTCCCATCCGGATAAAGAATGGTCTCTGTTGACATGCCTCCGTTGGTCGTAATAGGTCACAGTCAGGTTCTTACGAGGATAGCCAACAGGGTCATCTGAATGCTGTTGATAGTAGCTTTCAAACCCCTTTAGCAAAATGTCTTCTTGATGGTTGTACACTAGGTTCTCAATTAGTCTGGAAAAGAAGAGAACAGCACATTTTCCTCTGCATGATTTGTTGAATAAATGCACACATTTTATGTCAGAGGATACAATGAAGCTCAATTCAGGAAACAAAGCTAGTAGGGCCACCATTCTAGATCTATTTAAAGATGAGTTGCACTACTCTTCGAATACTGACTTAAAGATTATTGCTTGCGGCATCTCTGCTCTGGCAGGTAGTTTGCAGTTCTTTCTTCTTCATGATTGGTCCCGACTGTCTGCAGGCCAAGAAGGTAGTGTCAGATTTAGATCTGTTTCCTTCCAGAATACCTGTGGTTGCATGTTGTATGAATCGATTTAGTATGCGTGCCACTCAAGCTGTTGTACAGACGGCCACTGAGTCTTGATCCGCAGGGGTTCGTATCACAGTTGTGGGTCATAGGGTTCAGACTACAGGGTACAGGACACATGATTCATAGGCTGTGTTTAGGATGAGGCGGTCTCTGCTGGTCCCTTGCTATTCCACATCCCAGAGGCAGAATTCTTTAAGGGATGTTTTGAGTAAGATTGAATCATGCACTCGGAATCTGTAGTTGTTTTAGCAGACCTCCCTCTGGCAGGGCTGTCTGTAATGGTGATAGTACTGGGAGCCTGCGCCCCAGTTGCTCCACTTCCTGCTAGTCTCTTGTTGGCAATTTGCAAAATGTTTGTCCTGGAAGACCCCTTAATGTTTTTTTACATTCTCGTTGTAGGAATGGTAGCTGAGGGATCTAATCGATTATTGCGATGGCCGAAAATGCAGACTTTTTTTTAACCCTTTAAACCACATATATATGGGGAGGGAGACCCCCGCAGCCCTCCATATTAATATTATACTCTAACCCCCCCCCACGTATATATGTGGTGTATGGGGGGATTACAAAAAAGTCAGCATTTTCAGCCATCGCAATTCCCAGGTCGACATTTTTGTACGATTCCGGCACTCCTTACTCTTGCTGTGTCATCACCATTATAAAAGTGTTTTATTATGGCAGTGGTAATATTGTGGTTACGAGCATCACGAACATGAGATTTTTAATGGCAGTGCTGACTAATGTTGGGAGCAAAGGAATCATGAAAATGTGTTGTAAAATTGCTCCTGTGTACTGTTGCTTACCTGGCATCTATTGGATTTTTCATGTATTGTTATATAGAACTGTTTGAATATTGTGTGGCGTATTTGGTGTAAAATTACATCAAGGTCAGTAGCTCTTAGCAATTTGTGGGAAATAATGATGCCCCTCGGAAAAATGTCACCAGCCGCCACTAATTGAGGACATAACTGGTTCCTCGTTGCCTATGGAGCCCCTGGCGATTCTGCTAGGTGCGCCTGTGGAACCAGCTTATCCTATGCAGGGCTCATCTTGCTGATTACTCACTTGTTGTTGGTGGCTTTTATTGCTCTGGCCAGCAGCTGGAATACTGTGGAGGACCCTCAGATCAATGTCTGGTGGTATAAGGTTTGGCAGATATCAGCGACAGGAAAGGTTTGCGCTATTTCTCTGTGCTCCATGAATAGACATGTTGCGTCCTGGCTTCTCCTCCACGAGTTTAGCGAGAGATTTCCTGCTCGGGCTGTTAAGCCACAATTGTTGAGATGTTTCTATTTTATTTGATGTTTGTCCAATGTGGTCACATTGATGTATGACTCTTGATTCAGCCTACCTTCTCTGCCTGTGGCCCGCTGCCCTTCATCTGCTGCTGCGATATCTTCTTAGCATTGCTGCAGTACACCCTTTGTGTATATCTCTCATTTACCCTGATTGCTGTTATTTTGTTTATATTTTGTTTTGTATGTTTCTCTACCTTTTGTATTGTTAAAATGATACATAAAGTCTTTAAAAAAAAGATTTTACTCAAATCCTTGCTGAGTATGACATCTGTACCCTATTACACAATGTCGCCAAGAAAAAACTTTTCCACACAGATGAAAGCTGATACCTCCTGAAAAGGCATAACTCACTTCTTTCAGGAACCCTTATTGCCCTCTTCTCTGTTGGCTGTCACTTTCTGTTCCATGTTATGGCGGTTGTCGGTCAACTCATGGGACAGTGTAAAAAGGCCTTCTCCCAGCATGCTCGGTACTGAGGTAAGTGGGTGCACGCTGTCCACTGATGCTGACACATCTCTTCCTACACTGTGGCATAAGGGGTAGTGAAAGGCCTTGTCAGGTTCTGAGCTCACCTGGGTTCTTGTATAGGGCCGCTGATGTGGGAACTCTGTGACGTGACTGGTACAGTGGCACTGGTTTAAGCGAGAGTCATGAAGAAAAGGTTGATCCGCTTTTGCCGCCATCCTGCCTTTAAAGGTATTTGATAATGGGGAGGGTGATGTCTGGATGGAGCCTCCTAATGATTAAGGGGAAAACCCAGTAGGGAAAACTCAGCAGCCCGGTTGATTCAGGAGCAGACTTGAAGAGGGGGCTAGTGATCTATGATCTAGGAGCAGACTGGAAGAGGAGGCTGGGAACAGGGAACAGACGTCCAGGGTAACACTGAGTAGCAGAAAAGAATGGAGGGGGAGAAAACAGGACGAACACAAGACAGAATATAGGTAGGAGGAACCACTAGTGCGGCAACAGGGTAGAGATCACCTGGGCATTGTGACGCACAGCTTCAGTGGCGGTTCTTGATCAAGTAGAGGAATGAAGCGGGAAACATCACTATGACGGTTGCATCAGGCCATGATCCCGAGGCGCCATCTTGGAATGGGCATGTATGACACAGGACACACTGGACGTTCTGCCATCTTGGGAAGGGCGCTTTGTCATGTGTGTGCTGCCATCTTTGCAAAGGGCACGTAGTCACATCCTCCTGGGCCTTTCAGGGAAATGCTTCCATTGCCACCATAGCGACCGTCCGTGCCTCTGACCCATAACAGCCCTGTTGGTTCTTGCATCCCTTTCGAGCATGCCGACTCTGGCTAGATCCAGGGTTGGTGGGCTTGTTTATGCATGCTGGGTGTCCTGGTCATGGTCCTTCTGTTGATCTTATGGTTCATGTGAGGCAATGTTTGGCAGCGTGAGTAGCTCACTTCAGGGTTGCCCCCTCTGATTGCCTCCTCCCTCTCTTTTTCTCCCATGAGAGGTGGTCTAACAGGGTCTGATGCACCCATGTCCCCTTCTGGTTGTTCGGGCTATAGAGGGAAAGGGGATGGGAACAAATTGAGATTCATGTACAGGTTCCATGTGTTTTCATGTAATTACAGGCATATATCTGGAGAAGCATCTGACTATTTGGTCCCCTGTACAAACTTTCACTGCTTAGAAGGTGATGTTTTTTAGACCCGACTGTGTATGCTTTAGACAACTATGTCTCTGTATGTTGTTCAAAGGCTGTGCACCTGGTTGTGGGCTACCATGCATAATGGGGTGTTGAACCACCACATGACATGATCCACCTGTCTGCATGTAAGTAGTATTATGTTGTAAAGCACCCATATGACATCTGTGGTGGCCTACCTGTGTGTAACTTTGTGGGAAATAAAATCATGGGTCATTAGTGGGACACTGGCATAGGCAAATGTGAAATCTGTGGTGTTGATGGGTACAGGTTGAAATTACCCGGTTCCTGTGTTACAATCTGCTTTCAATATGCTTGGCGTAGAGTATGTTATCCAGAGGTAAGAGCCCACACTCTGATAGGCTACAGCGCTTTGAACCTTCTTAGCTGCAGATGTGTGAGATTGTGATCCTGGGTGCCATAGCCTTCACATATAAGGGTATGATTTTTTTTCCCTAGTCAGCAGGGCCTTTAAATGTAATTGTGACAATGCATTACTCTACCTTACTATTTCAACTGTTTGGTCTCCATCCGTATTGATGACTTTGCACAGATCTTCCAAAGGGCAAAATCCACTGACTACCTTCATGAAGGAATGCTGTTGCGAGGTGGGGAGTCATAATGTCGAAAAAAAAATGTCGACAGACAAAAATGTCGACAAAATAATGTCGAAAAAAAAAATGTCGACTTTCGTTTTTTTTAATTATATATTTATTTTAGGGGTTCGGGAGTAAAAAAAAAAGGGAAAAATAAAAAAAAAAAAAAAAAAAGGGGGGGTGGGGGGGGAACCCCCCCATTTCGAAAAAAAAATGCATTGAAAAAAAAAGTCGACATTTTTTTTTTCGACATTTTTTTTTCGACTTTTTGACTGTCAACATTTTTGTTGTCGACATTATGACTATAAACCCTGTTGCGATATAGCCAATCGCATTGGAACCAATCCTTATTTATTCCTAGATGCTTCAATATGGTTCAACCCAGCATTGAAATCACAGAGGAAAGTGGCTATTCTGGCCAGCGTGGTTTCTGGCGGGAATCAAGTACATTAAGGATCTGGTTGAAGGTGACAAATGGATCCCATTTGCACGATTGTGCCTCACATTCAATATGACTAATTGCACTTATGCGGAGTACAGAAAGTTGAAGAATATTATCACTGCGAATTTGGACACGTCACAGTTGGCAACTCAAAGTATGGTCAGCATTGGAAACCTGCAAAGGTGCATCTCACCCAGAGGCTCCTATGTACGGAATCTTTAAGGCTTGTCGTATGGGAGATCCAGAGTTGGTGACTGTTTGGGCCGAAGAGCTGGGTGAAGTGATTGATCAGAGTTGCTGGCAACAGTGCTGTGGTAATGTGCGACTGATGAGCATGGGCTGGGGCCTAAGGGCATCACAAACCAAGCTCCTTTTTAGGAGTTACTGGACGCCGGTACGCATGTTTAGGAGGCCTCTTCTGGATAGCGACTTATGTTGGAAGTGCAAATAAGGAAGGGGCACTCTCAGTCATCTAATCTGGTTTTGTCAAAAAACTAAATCATTCTGGGAAAGGGGCAGCGAAAGATTGGGTCTAGTCCTATGTTGTACAGTTCCGCTGGCTGCAACCCTTTTGGTGCTTGGAGACGTGTCTCTGATGGAGGATCTTCACTTCAGTGAAAAAAATATGGCTCCTCTGAGCTTGTGATGGCCAAAAAGATGATTTTAAGTTCCTGGAAATCGCTGGAAATCGTCTCCCTCTATCTGCATTGGCAATTGGTTGGAAGAGTTACTCACTGTTTCCACCTATGAAAGGGCAATCTACAAACAAGCAGGGGATATTGATACATTTATGGACATATGGGGGAGCTTCCTTGATGACTATGGTTAATGTGTCTGAATCTCTGCATATACTAATCTGTTCTCTCATAATTATATGTTATTTGCAAGATATGTTGATCTGTTCTTTATGGCTTTATAGACCAATGTTATTTTGGCCAGAACAAATGTCTTGATGAGGATTGTTTTGTGATTAATAATGAATTATACAGTACATATGACTTATTTGTTCATTAGGTGGTTCATTTTTTTCTCTTCTTTTCCTTTTTCATCTCTTTTTTCTCTTCTTTCTTTAATTCATTTTTAAGTATATTTTAGCATGTTCTTGGTTGGCCACCGAGGTTGTGAACTCATCTGTATTCTTCATGTAATTATCTGAACCCTTGTTGTTATGCTTTATTTATTTGTTGTGATATAAAATAAAAATGTAAAACCCACATATAAGGGTATGATATGGTATGGAATTACGATGTGAAGGGACACATGGTGCTGGATGACATGCACATTTGCAGGGTTACTAGGGTTCTAGCATGCTTTTCAGGCATCGGTGTGCAGGCCTAATGACTGTATATGACACTTGAACATTATATACTTTTGATATTGATGTAATTATGTTGCTTTGATGCAACTGTGTCTGGTCCATCAATGCATTCTACTGTGACTGATTTTTGAGTGCATGCCAATACCAGCTCTGCTGGGGTGAGGGTGTTGTCTGCCGCTGGTCCAACCCTGTGCCACTGGATTGAGCATTCTGGTCCGCCAACTTCTGCTTTGTTTGCTGCATGAGGCCTTCCCTCTTTTCTTTATTTCTTTGCCCAGTCCTCTGCACCGCTCATAGGGCATTCACACTGTTTGTCAGTTCGGCCCAGAGGGGGTTTCTAATGGCAAAGCTTGCTCCTTTTCCCTTGACTGTTTTATAGGATCTCCTTATGGTCACTTATTAGGTAATCAAGAAGTCAAGCTCCTCCTGGGTGAATTTGGGAGCATGCCGCCCTGTATCCCCATATTGTGGCTACTGAGATGGCTAGACCTGACCCACACAGTGACAAACCTGATCTAGAAATCATGCTTAGAGAGCTGATAGCTAGCCAGCTGAATGTTATTGAGGTGCTCAATGACGGGGTTGGTCAGCACCACAAGAGCACCCCTTGATCCCTCTAGTGGCCTACAAAAGTTTATTTTTGGTAAAAACCCAGGATAATTTTCCACTCATTTCAAAAGGTTTGTGTAAACAGCCAAATGGGAAAGCCAATACTGAGGAAACTTACTTTCCGCTTTATTGACAGGGGAAGTCTTGTCTGCCTACCAGCTTCTTATGGAGCGACTGCAACCATATGTGTTCACATGACAGCTTCTCTATTGCATACAACATTCTCTAGGGAATTGGATCAAGGGTATCTCACTGCAGAAAGTGAAGGAGCTAGTGTTATCAAAACAATGTTGTGAGGAGACCACCAGTGGGGAGAAAAGGGGAAATGGCAGCCTAAGTGTTCGCTGCCCTGAAAGCCCACAGAGAATGGGCGCGTTGTAATGTTTGCCCAGCCTGCGACAGAAACAATGCAGCTGTGAGGGCGGTGGAAACGGTCGTCGTTCTGCAGGTCTAGTTTGGGAAGAAATCGGAAGAGATTTCATCAGGCACCCGGCGTTGGAAGGAGAGCCACCCCGCCGCCCTGCACCGACTGAGACTGCAGCCGAAGTGGAGGAGCAGCAGGACCACGTGGGCGCTGCTGGGTGCAAGCAGTGAGGGATAAACTAAGCGTAAAGTCGGAGGATAAGGAAAGAAAGTGACTCATGAGCAGAAACACATATGCCGGAGCGCAGGTACGGCGACTGGTGAAGGGAAGGACCACAAATATCTCACCCCACAACCGCTGCTATGAAGCAGGGGAAGCGAGCACTGCGGGGGAGAGGTCGCAGCGGAAAACCGCCACAGCAGTAAGGAGTAGGAGCGGTCACAGGGGGCCGAGGCCCCACGAATACGCTGCAGCTAGTAAACACGTCCTTCTCTACCTGGGAAGCGGGGGGAAGAAAAGCGAAGCTGCGCTCCCGAGCGCCAGCAAAAATCAAAGATCATCGAATTTGTCATTAATTACCCCATGGAGGGAAAGCAATACAACGCGCTGTCGAGTGCAAAGGGCAATTGATCCCCTGCACCAGCAGAGGCCACGGCTTTCCCTCCAGGAAGAGGGGGCCAGTGTGGTGATAATTTCAGGCGCAGCAAGTGCAGACATTCACAATAGAGCTCCCCTCCCCAGGCAACTACCGGAACAGAGTCCCCCACGAGCAGGGATAATAGCAGAAGACAGGCGGGGGACGGAATAAAAGCACTGCACAAGGGGGGGAAGCATGGATTGGAAAGCGGCTGGCCACAAAGTGACCAGTAAAGCAGCACCCCCAAACAGGTGCTATCAGGAAAAAGAATAGGCCTTGCACAGGAGTGTAACACAACAGAGGGGTCACTAAGCCTGAAGCGGGTACCCCCTTGAAAGGAACTGCAGGCCTAAAATCCGTAAAAGGCACCGCCACAGAGACACAGACACCCCCAGACCAAGGATTTAACACCAGGCTGCACGATGCCACAGGGAGGGAAAAGCTGAAGATGCCCTTGCCACCAGCACAAAATTAGCGGAGGCCTCCCCGAGGGCAAATCAAACTGCACATGCAAAACAAGATCAACCCGGCAACAGCCCAAAAGCTCCAGGGATATCGCCAAACTGACCCCTCAATGTCAATGCAGACAACTCCAGAGGCTCCTCTCATACACGGGGAAGACCATGAGAACCCGACAAAAGCAGACATACGTCTCTTGCTGGACGAAATGAGAGCCTTACGCAGTAGCATGACCTCAACAGAAAACACGCTCCAGGAGAGGGTCCTCAAAATAGAAGACAAAGTGGAGGCACTTGAAAATTATCAACAGTCCACGGACCTTATGGAGATGCGGTCGGAAACCGCTTCCAAGACCTCGAGCAAAAAAACGTGGACTTGGTAGCTAAAGTTTATGACTTGGAAAACAGGGAAAGAAGGGCCAACATCAGGATACAATGCCTTAAGGAACCACCCACCGAAACTCTGGCGAGTCTAGAGAGATGAGTCAAGGCCCTAGTGAACTCGCTCTTTGCATCTCCCTTGACCCTAGACCTGGAATTTGAGAGAGTCCACAGGGCAGGAAGCCCCCCGAATGGACCAAGATTGGTATTGGCCAAATCTCATCACTATAGACAAAAGTTGGAGATAGTGCAACGAGTTAGAGACCGAGAATACATCGACTTTGAAGACTCTCGAGTCAAAATTTATCAAGTCCTGTCAGATGGGGATTCCCCTTCGCACTATTTTTGGAGCACGGCAACAAGGAGTACAGAGTGATCTCGAGTGAGGAGGCAAGCAGTGTCTTCCTCAGAGCCGATCTGAAAACCCATAGGCCCCTGACAAAAGAGAGGACGCTCCAAAGGTACAAGAAAATTCAAGAGACTTAACACTCCCTGAGAAAGGGAGGCACTTTGTCACGGAAAATACATCACAGAGCTCACCGAACAAGTAAAGCGAGGACGGCAACGGGTTTGCAGGCATAACACTTGGCAGGATGTGCAGGCGAAATGTTACATATCCAAATTAAAGCAGCCAACTCCCCCTTGATTCCTCACTCTTTGCTAGCCGGGCTGGGTGATTAAGACTGTGGTTATTGTGCATTTGCGCCTACCATTTGCCGACATGTTGAAGTCATAAATATTGGGCCTTCTGGGAGTCTCTCGAAGTGTGGTCCTATGGTTTTTTCTTTCAAGGGCATCTCCAGTTACAGGGGGAAACCCCTTTTGGTTGGTTTTTCATGTTTTTTACATGGGGGAGGTGGGGAGAGGGAGGAACCAGGGGAAACATCACACAAACAAAGGGGTGAACAGCGGGTCAAAACCAAAGGCTTCTCAGCAGACAACTTCACTCAGTAAAAGGGCACATAACATATTGGCACAACAGAGCAACTAATTTATACAGCAAGTCATAGAGCACAAGGTCTCCTGGGGACATGACATCAAACATGGTGAGGATGGGGTCACTAAATGTGAAATGTCTCAACTCGCCCCAGAAGAGTTCGATGTTGATGAGAGCCCTTCATCGAGCCAACCTCGACATACTCTTTATACAGGAAACCAAATTTAAAAATGGAGAAGAAATCACTCCCAAGGGTAGATGGCTAGGGGGAGCCACATGGGCATTAGGGCCAGCCAAAGGGGGCGGGTGTGTATTATGCATCATGCAGCCCTGGGTTTGCAGACCACAAACGTCCACAGGGACCCAGGCTGAAGGTATTTAATCATTAACGGCACCATTAGGGCGAAGGAAATTACTTTGTGCTCAGCGTACGCACCGAACAGCCAGCAACTGGAATTTGGTAGAGAACGTTTTGCGGTTTTAGAAAGGGAGAGAACTGGTGTGCTGATTTGTGGAGGAGATTGTGATGAATTCTGCAGTAGACTTGGCATCATACAGGGAGGCAGCCATCCTTCCCTGGGAGAAGGGGCCCGTTCTCAGCGTAATACAGGAACACTTCTTGGTGGACGCATGGAGGGCCCAACAACCGCAAGAAAAAGCATACAGGTTCTACTCACCCCCCCACCAAACATTTTCACACATAGATTACATCTTCCTAGAAGCTGTGCAAGAACACGACATTAAAAGCGCAACCATTGAGCTAGTAGGTTGGTCAGACCACGACATTGTCGTCATTGAGCTGAACCTAGGTCCAGGCACGGCCACAGATAAAAGGTGGATCTGCAACAACACTCTTTTTAAAGAAAAAGTCTTTAGAGAGTCTCTAGACTCCAGAACGTGGGAGTTTTTCAATTGAAATGATTTGGGGGATCTCCCGCGACAACAGTGTGGGAATCGGCAAAAGCCACATTAAGAGGTCTGTTGTTTGTGCAGAGAACATTCATTAAAAGGGCCAGACAACTGCGAGAAACAAAATTGAAAATAGAAATAAGCCAGAGGGAAGCGGTCTTAAAGGGAGGAGGGGGGATGTGTCAGGGACACTAATAGAAATCAAAGAGCTTAGACAAGAGCTGAAGGAGGTGTGGCATGTCAAAGCGTTAACTCACCTCTGATACGTTAAGCAGAAATATTATGAGAAAGGGGATAAAGCCCATACCCTGCTCGCGGCTAGATTGGGAGGACAAAGAGCTGAAAGAGCAGTTTATAAAATTAAGTCGCAGAAGAGTGTAACGCTAGACAAACCTATAGACATAACTGCACGCTTGGCCCAGTTCTATGGGGACAGCAGTTCATCTCATGATAGCATCTCGAAGTTCCTAGAGCCCCTGAAACTGCCCTCATTAAAATCCCCGGAATCAGACAGACTGAGTGCACCCATGACTGCGAAGGAGGTAGATGCTGCCATTTCCAAAATAAAAGCGGGTTCAGCACCAGGCCAGGACGGCACACCCCTGCATACTACAAGACTCTGAAGGGAGCCTTGATGCCTTTTTTGATCCTTTTATTTAACATCATGGACAAGAGGGAGGCTCCGCCTTTGTTCACGGAAGCTAGGATCATTTTGTTGCCCAAAGAAGGCAGGGACAGGCTCGAGTGTGGGTCATATAGGCCAATCTCTTTGCTAAATTAGACGCCAAAATGTACGCGAGCATACTCGCCAACAGGCTCAGTGAGGTCCTGTCAACGCTAGTGCATAATTACCAAGTGGGATATGTGAGGGGGCAGTAGGGCTCTAACAACGTCTGCAAGACTTTAGATTTAATAGCAGCAATTGATACCGGAGACACATGCCCCACTCTGATCTCGGTGGATGCTGAAAAAGCCTTTGACAGAGTGGAGTGGCAGTTTATGCACCAGGTGTTGAGAAAAGCAAACCTGGGATCCCGCTGGATATCAGGTGCGCAAGCGCTATTTACTAAGGCTAAGGTCATAGTCAATGGCATGGCGTTCCCCTCCTTTGCCTTGACCAGAGGAACCAGCCAAGGGTGCCCTCTATCACCCCTGGTCTTTGCTCTAGTAATGGAACCTTTGGTGCAAAACATTCGGCAGGACCCCACCATCATGGGTATTAACAAGTTTGGTAGGGAATATAAATTAGCGTTGTTTGCTGATGGTACCATGTCCTTTCATCGCGGGATATTTTTTCGCGGGGTTTTATGCCACAAATTGTTTTTTGAAAAAAAAACATCTAATTTTTTGGGGGGGTCAGTAAATTATATATATGGGGTGTGGGTGTTTGGGAATAAATATAAATGAAAGAAAATGGGGAGGAAATTAGATGGGTTTTTTCATAACAAAAGTGCAGTAAAAAACCCAGCGAAAAAACATCCTGCAATGAAATGACATGGAACCTTGCTGATGACGTCCTAGTCTACCTGACACATCCGCACTGAATTGTCCCAAGGCTATTGTCCAGACTCGAGGAATATGGAACCCACTCGGGTTTTCGCGTGAACAAAAGCAAAGCGGTAATGCTAGTCCTAGGAGAGGCGAGTAACCGGCCAGGCCCTGAATCCTATAGCATGGGGCATAAAGGAAGCTGATAAAAGCATCCGATATCCGGGGATAACCATCACAAAGAATCTAACAGACCTGTACCAGGCAAATTGCATGCCGCTTTGGAAAATAATTAAGGGAGACACTATGAAATGGGCAAAACTAAACCTTTCATGGGTGGGAAGATATATGGTGATAAAAATGAACGTTTTGCCAAGGCATCTCTTCTTTTACCACTCACTCCCGGTTATCCTCCCCAACGCTTTTCAAACCGAAACCAAGCACTTCCTTCTGGCTTTCTTATGGGAGGGGAAAAACCTTGCATCGTGTACAATACAATGATTCTCCCCAAAAACAAAGGGGGAATGGCATACTCGGATTTCCACGAGTATTAAAGACCAGATTAAAGAGCAGCACAGTTGAGGGTGCAATTAGACCATCCCAGGGAATCTGACAGCAAACAATGGGTACATTTGGAAAATGGTTATTTTTCCCCGGTCACGCTGGGAGAATGGCTCTGGGCCCCTTTAAACACATTTCCGTGAAGGGCGCTAGAAAACACCCAATCCTATGGGTCTTGTGGGCACTGTGGAAGAAAAGACCAGACATGCATGGGGTCACCACCTGGCCCTCCCCCTTAGCTGTATCTGGGCCCCTCCGATCAGAGACATCATAATAGATCCGATTTGTTTTCAGGCTCAATACGAGCTAGGGCTGATTAGGGTGCGACAGATGCGGAAGGAGGGGTCGTCCTTGATGGGGGAAGAGCTAGAAGAAGCACAACAGGACCTAAAGATCCAACCACTCCCATATTTACAACTAATGGGGGCTCTCATAGACCCAAGATGGGATGACCAGCTCCGGAGAGGTCATCCCCATCGAATCTACATTGAACACATACACAGACTCACAGGGGCTGATTCGAAAACTCTACTGTGCTATTTTAGAAAGGGGACACCTTTCAACTCCACACCCCCAAATGAAGTGGGAGAGAGACTTGGGGTGGCAAGAAAATCAAAAGGGATGGGCTGCAATATATAGAGCGGTCTGGAGCTCCACCATATCACTTCAATACACGATGCATAACAGTAGACTTCTAATGCAAATGCATTCAACCCCACAGCGCCTAGCAAATGTGTACACAGGCATCAGCCCCTATTGCTGGCGAGGCTGCGCGCAGATCAGCATCTACTGGCAGCAGTGGTGGGATTGCCCCTGCGTTCAGGTCTACTGGAAGGAAATCTTGAGATGGATACATGATGTAGAGGGTATAGAGAGCACGTTGACTCCCCTACAGGTTCTGTTTGGAGTCCAATTGGTGGAGGATCTGCACCTAGTCCTCGCCCATTTGCCCAGGAACGTACTCCTAGCAGCGCAAGTATATCTGACCATAAAATGGAAAGGGAGTGCGCTGACATCAAAAACCGGATGAATATGCAAGGCCAAAGAAATTTACGAAATGGAGAGCCTCACGGCGGCATTACTGGAATCCCACTCACACATAGAATGCAATGGCTTCCCTTCCTGGAGTACTTGGAGCGGCATATAATTACACCCCAAAGTCCTTGACAAAAGAGTGTGCTATAGAGGAGGGCAGAGGACCCTCCAACTCTGAGCCCCTGGGTCTCCTTCAGAGACAGAGACCCCCAATCACGCCTGAGCGCTAACAATCAGGAGAGGTGCTGTTGAGGCCGTAGGCTTGGCAACCTGTAGAATACGGATTCACGACATGTGTGTGCTTTTAATGACTTTTAATAACTTTATTGTTGTTGTTGTCATCAGTTGACTCTGACCCGCACCCACTCCCCCAACACTATTGTTAAAGAAGGGGGGGCGGGCGGGGAGGGAGTGAAGGGGGGAGACTGGAGACTGGCAAGTTATTTGAAAAAAAACTGATCACTCATTTGTTCTGTTTGGATTCTGAAAAGCCATGTAACCTTTGAGCAAAAGTTGATCTGAATAAAAACATTTTTAAAAAAACAAAAAAAACAATGTTGTGTGTTAAGACAAATTGGAACAAGAAATGCAAATCACCACTGGCTATCTCTGAGCTTATCCGACTGAGCCAAGTCCACCTGAAGCAGTAACCCAGTAACCTGAAGTAGAGACACATGACTTGCAGAGAGACTGGCTCATTGTTTTTTTCACCAAGATTTTTCAAAGAGACCATAACCCATACGAGACTTCACACTAGTCCTCTTCTCTTTCTAAATCTTCCTGCCTCTACTCTTCGACCTTTACAACTTATCCATTACAGGACTGCGAGACTTGTCCTGGGCCTCAAGCACAGCAATTGTATCTCTCCAGCTCTGAAATCTCTGCACTGGCTCCCCGTGGCTGCAAGGATCAACTTTGAGACCCTCTGCATTGTTCACAAGGCATTCTGGGGACTAGGACCTCTGTACCTCCAACCTTCTCTTCTGAAACATCTTCCTTCTCAAGCTCTCCGCTCATCCACCTCCAACTCTCTGCGGGTCAGGCACTTCCCCAAGCAGAGAGTTGGGGGCAGATCTATCTCCTCGGCTTGGGCCTCTCTCTGGAACAGCCTCCCTGCATCTCTCAAACTTGAGCTGAACGACCTCCGGTTCCGGAAGCAACTCTAGACCTTCCTTTTTGCTTCTGCTTTCTCGCTTCCTCTGCCCTGCTGATGCGCCTGACTGCTCTGCGCACTGATCACCTGGTCACCCTCTGAACTCAGGCCCAGGCTCCTGCATGTCCAGTTGCCCTCATACTGCCTCCGTGCTCCCCAGCACTTAAGGGTCTGCATCTGTAACCCTACAGTCCTTTCTCACTGCCCTTATGAACCACCCGCTGGCTGCACTTGTGAGTTAACTGCACTTCCTCTTTCCCCTCTCTCTTGGCATTTCTCCCCTTCCGTCTTTCCCCCTCTTGGCATGGCGTGCCTAGAAACACTTGTGTACAGGTGCGTTATAAATGCCATATCATATCATATTGCAGGAGAAAGTATCACAAATACCAATTCCAGAACCTGTGGAGAAAGTGGTGGTTGAATATCTCTCTCAAACCAGGCTGAGTAGCACAGCCCTGCCTAGAATAATGGACTGAGGAACCCATAGCTGCAAGCTACTGTCAACCAACGGTGGCCCACGATAAGAAAGATGGATCAGAGGAGTGGTGATATTCTTAAGGGGGACGAGTTAAAGGGGAGAGCAGCGCAGGTTTAAATGCAGATGCAAGTATCTGTAGGGTGCAAATGCTACCTGCCCATGACTGTAGAGGAACAACCAATAACTGCCCTTTTCAATTCAGGAAGTCATCAAACAGCTATCTGAGAGGATCTGGCATGCTCAGATCAACCGAGAACAAACAATTCCCAGGACCTGTGTGCATGGCGATCAAGTGATCTATACCTAGCCCAATGTCAAATGAAATTCGTCAGCAGCAAGGACTCCAGAGAAGCAGCGTAGATGCTGGGCCTACCAGAGGAAATAATCCAGGGGAACACATTTTCAATATGGATGACTGCTGCCCAGAATCATTCGCTGGAACCAAGAAACCGTCACCAGTGAGAATAGCACTAGAATGAGAGGGGCTAGACACCTGGGATTTCATAGAGACTCCAGGCGCCCTCCCGATGGGCCCTTTTCATGAAGTCAAGCCAGTGAGGGCTATATCTAAGGACGTTTTTTGATGCAGTAATGTGCTTTGGGCTGATTAATGGAACTAAAGGATGCCTGCTCCTACGTGATATAGGGCCTGCAGGAGGGGCTGGAGTTCCCCAAGGTTTCACAACTCAGCAGCAACCTAAGAACGTGTATGTTTGCCCCAAAGCCAAAGGGAACCCAAGGTACACTGGATGGGATCACCTAACAGAAAGAAGGTCAAAGGCCAGAGATTGCCAAACAGAGCTAATGGAAAGCATGAATTGACTAAACAACAAGGAAGTATTCTTTGGGGGACAGGGACTCCGGAACAAGCCCTAAGTGTCCCCTCTCCCATAATGAATCTTCCTAAAACCTGTGATCTCCAGAACAAGGAATATCTCCCTAGTTGTGGTGCTGTCCCTTTAAAGGACTAGCACGCAGCTGAGTGATGTTGCACTCGGCCTTGTGCCCTATAAATAAAAGGGGCGTTCCCGGCCACGGCAGTCCGTGGGCTCACGGAAGATCGCTGGGGGGTCAGGGACACCCCCACAACACTAGTGATCTAGAAAAGGCCCAGAACTAATGGCACTTTGCTCACTCTATCGCCCCGGACCTTCCCGCAAAAAAGCCTTCCTCGTTAACTATAGTAAAGTCCCTGCCTGCCAAAAACACTTAGGCGATCATTTCAAAACATGTAACACAGGAATCGGAGGTGTAAAGGCAAGGTGCATTGCTTTCACGTCTCCATTTCACGCTCCAGCTCATTTTTGAATGCACACAAGGCAGAGAAGGGGCACAGAGCAGAATGTACAGCTCTCCTGTGCGTTCCTCCTCCATCTTGTGCATGCACTTGGTTTTATGCCTGCGTGAGGTTTTCATGGAGTTTTATGAAATCCGCCTCAAATTAGCACTTGCTAAAGAGTAGACAAATTCCATAGGAATTAATCCGTAAATGCAGTCTGCAAAGCGTAATTTGCAGACAGTGTTTACTTTTTTACAAGATTGAGAGTAAAACTGAAGAGCAAAGGCAATTTTTCCTGGTTTCCACTTTTTACTTTTACATTGCATCTTTTAAATTTTGGACAAATGAATGCAGGGAACTCAAAAGCACCTAAGTACTAACATTGGTGGCCGGCCCCCTGCACGCAATTTGCATTTGTTATAAAAATCGCAGATTTAACGCCTGTAAGAGTTACTGTTCCCCTTACCCTAATGAATCCCTGTAGCAAGACAGAATTGTCTTTCATATTGTTTGTCAAATTTTGATCATCATATCTGTGCACCAGAGGTGTGATGCTTTGCAACAGGCCCCGCTGGTGAGTCCTCTGCCTGGCGCCTACCATTAAGAAGAACGCAGCAATGGTTCAGTGCTAGGTAACCCATAAAATACTGCCATTTGGTGCATGGTGAACACTCAGAATGTCTCCCTGCAGTCCTGTGGTTTTATGCCTGCGTGAGGTTTTCATGGAGTTTTATGAAATCCGCCTCAAATTAGCACTTGCTAAAGAGTAGACAAATTCCATAGGAATTAATCCGTAAATGCAGTCTGCAAAGCGTAATTTGCAGACAGTGTTTACTTTTTTACAAGATTGAGAGTAAAACTGAAGAGCAAAGGCAATTTTTCCTGGTTTCCACTTTTTACTTTTACATTGCATCTTTTAAATTTTGGACAAATGAATGCAGGGAACTCAAAAGCACCTAAGTACTAACATTGGTGGCCGGCCCCCTGCACGCAATTTGCATTTGTTATAAAAATCGCAGATTTAACGCCTGTAAGAGTTACTGTTCCCCTTACCCTAATGAATCCCTGTAGCAAGACAGAATTGTCTTTCATATTGTTTGTCAAATTTTGATCATCATATCTGTGCACTAGAGGTGTGATGCTTTGCAACAGGCCCCGCTGGTGAGTCCTCTGCCTGGCGCCTACCATTAAGAAGAACGCAGCAATGGTTCAGTGCTAGGTAACCCATAAAATACTGCCATTTGGTGCATGGTGAACACTCAGAATGTCTCCCTGCTGTCCTGTGGTTGTTCCACGCCAACCAATAACCTGGCGTGACCGTGAAAAGTAGCAGCAGCGGAGCCGAGAGTGACATAGAAAGCAAGATGGTGGGTACCCCTCTTAATGACTGCATGGAGATATATCAGCAACTTCAGATCAAGCCAGCACAATTGAGGGAAGAAATTCATATGTCTGGCCATTCCCTGCATTGTACAGGCTGCATACAACAGCGAAGGACCATCTGCTACTCGCGGACTGAGAGGTGGGTGTGCAGGTGCATAAAAGACAGCCACAGTTCAGAGGTGGTGTGGGTTTTCAATACAAGTTAATTCAATTTAAGTTTATTCCGGATAAAAACAAAGCCATAAAACTTGTCCAACAAAACATTCAATTACATTGATAACATCTTAAAAAACAGAGGAATATGAGCCAATTAAAATCCATCTGTGTGCCCAGTAAAACCAACAGAATGAACATCTGTTTAAAGAGGGAACAAGGAATCCTTCTTCTGCAAAATACCTCCTCCACCTTGCTCTCCTTAAAGAGCATGTAAAGGCATAGATGACCTTTATCTCGGTTAGGTTAAGCAAGAACATTAGTGCGAGTCGAAAATGTATCCTCCGTGTTCTCTTAAAATTCCAAATGAGAGATATTTACTAATGTCCACATATAATGGACAAAGCAGGACAAAATGACTCAGTGTTTCCAAAACCCTGCATAAACAAAATTGATTTGTTCATTCTGTGCCGTCCTTTGACCAGTTATGGGTTGCAGCTCCAGGCCAGATGTTGAATCTAACTTTGGTAAGAAACTGCCTGTGGTGGATGTTTGTTACCAGTGAGAGATAGTGTATCGTGGAGTTGGGGAAAGCAGTAAATAAGCCCTGACCGTGCTTTGAAATCATAGTGGCCTCTCTGTTTTAACCGAGAAATTGCATGATGTTCGTTTTTTAGCCCCTATTTTGATATACCATGAATGGATTCAGGATTTTGGTTCAAAATAGGTGGCAATCAATAGCTTCTGTAACAGGCACTTAACATGGAGCAGCCAACCTATTTTGCTGTAATAACCCAAAGAAATGAGGATCCTCGTCAAGTGTTTTGTTAGAGTTCCTTCATGCCCCTCCTCCCCACAACTCTTGCCATGCTAAAATGGGTCTTAGAAATAAAAATTGCTTAAATAGTTAGAAGCCATTTTGAGATTAAGGTTATATACATGGGTGGAGTGGGGACCATTAGTAAACGTGGTTGGAAGGCCTTTTGCAAATGGTCCACATTCCCATATTCCCAGATTTTGCAGCCATAAGAGGTGACGGCTGCTGATTGGCCTCCGTTTATTAAAGCATCTGTTCTACTGACAAGTGCTGAAGAGTTCTTGCAAAGCTATAAATGCCTCCTATTAGTTGATTCATCTTGATCGATAGTTTGAGGTCATGATCATACCAGGACAGCGTTCTATTAATCCTGATCCCCAGGTAGTCAAAGGAAAAGCAGCAACAAGTCCTTGTCCATTCGGTTCAATTGGGAGAAACCTACTATTAGACGTGGAGACACAATTGACCATACATTTGCATTGGTTCGCCTGTAGTCCCCTGGACCCAATATAGGTTGTGTGCTCCTATACCAGTATCTGCAGATATTTTGGAATTCTGGCCAGGAGAAATGCGTCATCAAAGTACCTGAGGACAGGCAGTCTCTCGGCTTCACAGCGAGGAACATCAGTCTCTGTGCCCTCTAGGTAGGCCGCCAGAGAATTTATGTAAAGTTAGAAAAGTAGCAGGCCTAAGACACAGCCTTGTCTAACCCCCTTGGAAACATTAATTGCTTGAACTTGCTCATCTTCAGTGCCAAAACAGACACAGGCTTGCGTGTCCTTGTGTAAAGATTCAATCACACAAATCAGTGAGACAGGGACCCTGATGATGCCAAGATTCTGCCAAAGCATTCTCCTGTCCACATGGTCAACAGCGGAACTAGGATGCATAAAGGCCCCTTGTACTGGAGAACCCAAACCCATGGAGAACCCGTATTTCGCCAAAAGAAAATATTAATTCAAAGCCCGATGTACAGTGCCAGCCCTCGGCCGAAAGGCTAGGTGGGTGTCCATCAGAATTTAATTCTCAGAAACCAACTCTTCTAGCCTATAGAGAATAATATCCAAAAACATCCAACAGAGTCACTGGGCGGTAAGATGAGGGAGAGGATTTGCTACCCTTTGAATAGATGGGTACTATGATTTCGACTTTCCAGGTTCTTGGGATTCAGTTAGTTTGAATGATTGCATTGAAGACCTGAACCAGGAAGGGAAATCACAATTCAGTCTATGAAAAGAAGAGATCTGCTATCCCCAGAGATTTGAGAAGCTTTTGACTTCTGAGAACATATTCCTTCTCACTCACTGTGTGGTTTTTCATGAGGATGGCTTACAAGGCGAGGAGGATGGGTAGGCAAAAGGCGGAGTGCGAAAAGAGCATGAGGGAACAAATGAAGTGGGAAAATCTAGAAGGGAGAAAGTTGCAAGAGGAAGGGGAACAGAAAGATTCCATTTGGAAGGGTAGAAGAGTGAGTAAAAGAACCAGAGTAGTTCTTTAGGAAAGAGGGCAGAGTATAGGGGGTACAAATTATTTGGAAGGGTGGGGATTAAGTCGAGAATGTGGGAAAAAGGCGGGAAGAGGAGGTGGACAATGGGTGGAAAATCTCTGAAGTGAAGAGGAGTGTGTTCAGAATTCAGAATAAAGCTGGAGAGTAAAATAAGTAAAATGGTGCTGCAGGGGATGAGAGTAAACCGAAGAAGGTGAAGAGAATTGAAAAATAGATAAGGAGAGAGGGGAGAGTGGTGAAAGCCATCAAAGAAGAAGAACAAGTGGCTCTAGCAAGGGAGGTGAAGAGGGCTCGATCATTGTGGGTGTAGAGCAGGGGCAAGGAGCCAAGACAGAAAAGGCTTTACTGCATGATGTGGAGCAGGGGAAAAGAGAGGTCCTACAGAAGGAGAACCTTTGCATTTTGTACTGGCAACAATTGTGGCAGAGTCAGTTGCCAGTAGTCCAGGTACAGGATACATCCAAAGCTCCTTGGTCCCAGTGAGGTCTGGCAAAATGTGACCCAGGTGTGGGTACATAGGAGGCACATCTGGGCTGAACTGTAGTAGCAAATAGCGAGGACCACATAGGCAAACTCAGCATTCTGATTACAGGGATATCAGTGGAAAGACCCAACAAAGGCAAGAAAGAAGTGTAACTGACATTTGAAACACTTGAAACTCCATTGACTCTGACTGACTTAGGTTTGGCCTCTAGTACGTGGAACGCTAGAGAGTGGAGGATTAGACTAATGGACAAGAGACCTCAAAGAAATTGCTCCCTTTTGGTTTCTTTTGGAAAACACCTATTCAGTTTTGCAGTCCTGCTGAAGCCAGAAGCCTGTTTTATTTAGTAAAGTTAATACATTGGCACCTTATCTCTCAGGTTCTGAGATGCCCACTGATCCCTCAGCTGTGGCAAACCATAACACTCCTTTCCTTTCCTTTGGTTGTGGGCTGTGGGATGCTGTGTGGGCTCCCTGCTGTCCCATATGTTGTTCAACGTGTATATAATTCACCTCCTGAGATTTCTGACCTCTTTTGACCTCTCTTTTGACCTCAAGCATCATTCCTATGTGGGTGATATGCAGATTTATCTGTCTGTTGATTGTCCAGCGGATGATTTCTCTGAACTTTCTTCAAGTCTTGAGCTGTTCAGCTGCAGAATGAAGACAGTGGCCTCAATCTTAGCTCCTCAGAAATAGAGGTCCTTAAACAGGGCCCCGGTAATTTCCTGCACAAACGGACCCACCTGCCTGTTCCCTCATACATCCTCAGTCTCAATCATACGTTTTCAGAGAAGGTTCAGAAACTTGAGGGCACTGTGGGAGTCCATCCTCAGCCTTGACGCTCAGACTGGCACTGTGATTCTGAGCACATTATTTGAACTCTTGAACTCCTCCCATTGAGACGTGCCCTTCCTTTCATTCCAAGGTATCTCCATCACATTGTAGTGGCCCCCCTCACTGATCCCAAAAGTGATTAAATGAACCTGATCTATATTGGACTGCCATGCTTTTCGTTTGGATGCCTGCAGTCTGTTCAGAACGCTGCCATCTGGCTCATCCTATTTCTTTAGTTGCATTTTATTAATAGTTGTCTCCTTTTAAGGTTATACCTGACGCCTTTTTTTTCTTTTGCACAAACTTTTATGTTTAACAATTTGTGTACAAAATGTCTTTGTCTGTTTAAATTAATCATATTTAATAAATGTATGGAAAGTGACAATATTGGAGACATAGTACAGTGTGTTTTGTTCTGATAGACACAGAACATTATGAATCGCTCCCGGTATTACTTAGAAGTGAGACGTGTAAAATAATTGTTGTTAACTATTTACACTGAGTTCCACATTCAGTGATCCAATTTTCGCTAGAATAATGCTGTGTAGTTTTCCCTGTAAGGACACCCTTGTTATATTACGACACCTGGACTTTGACATCATAGTCTTGGGGGATGATAGGCTTGTGGATGGGCTGCCATACCTGCAGTAAAAATGGTGGCACTTCATGGCAGCAAAAGTGGTCAAAGGATTGATACTACGAATATAGAAATCCAACATGCCCCTTATGAAGGAGGACTGGGCAAATTATGTGATCTAGCAGGTCGTGATATGTAGACAGAAAAAGGACAGGCTATTCGAGGCGATGTGGTCAGGATTCCTATCTGAATTTGCATTACATGATGGGGGAGTGGGATGGTAAAGGTGAGGTCCGGAATGGTGTGGACAGAGGGTCGTGGTCGTGGACAGGGCATGATCAGATTTTGATATCTTGTAGAAGTTGTCACCAAGTTGGAAGTGAAAGCACATTTATTTATTGCTCGCTTGTTAGGCGCTTATACAGGAAGTAAATACTGTAAATACTGTTTCAAAGCTGGAGCATTAACTCGCTGTACCTAAAAGCAACACTTGATCATATAAAAAAAGGAGGGGATTGTACAGCCATAGAGATGTACATTAAGCTCAAGAGTTTATTTTACAGACATAGGTTCTTAAAATTACAACCATGGACCAGTAATGTCACGTTGGGAATCGATCATGCAGCAATCTGAAAAGCCATTATAAGAGTTAAAACGTGTAGGATTGGCCTATAAAGTAATCGTGGAAGCCTATCTTGCAGCACTGAGCTTGGGAAGGCCTCTTATCAGCACACACATTGCACCCAATGCAGGCTGTGCTGCCTGTCCCCCAGTCTCATAAAATGGCAAACATGGACTATTTCTTTGTCTAAACTCGACCTTTACAGATAGGCTTTCATCCACTGGTGCTGGACATACAACCATCTGAAATGAAGCAGAAGGAACTTCTTCACGTTTATAGAAGGGAGGAAACAGGCAGCCATCATGGGCCTGTTGCACTTCCTATGATATGATAGGTTATTTATAACGTGCTTAATACCCAGAGATTTTTAAGCGCAGACCCAGGGATCGAACCTGTGTTGTTCTGTGTGTCTTGCTTCCAAGGCGAGCACGTTGACCCTGAGCTATCCTCCTTAGACTAAATACAATTCAAGCCCCTCATGGATATGGTGGCACTGATTTAAAAGTTTTGGAGGAAGAAACAGGAAATAATATATAGCACAAAACTGACACGTTAGCAAATTAGTTCTTACGTAAAATAAGGATAAAACGATACTGAATTGACCATTGTTGCTTGAAAAAAGACTCCAGCTAAGGGAGGAGTTAAGTCATGTAAATAATGATGTATAAAACCACGGTACATAAGTGCTGTGGGTTTACAAAATTGATATTGATTAGACCGTAAAACTCTTAAAATGAGTGGCAGAGTGGCAACATTTTACTTTTGCTAAACACTTGTAAATTACAAATGTTGCCCTTTTTGTTGTATACACGAAACGGCTATGAGCTTTCCACTGCTTTGTGTGTATTTTTGTAACGTGGGTGAGGTCAGAACAGGTGGCAAGTTGCAGAGAGGCTCACAGGGGTCGTGCCAAAATGTGAATGAAGGATGTCAACGGACACGCAAGCAAGTTGAGAAGACTTAATGTTGTTCGGCTGCGACCCCACCAGCGACCTGATATTCACCCACACCAGTCTCAACTTTCTCTTTTGGAATCCTGAGAAAGAGATCAAACAGCCAATAAGCTGTGGCAACTGGTGCCCGGGTTTGACCTCCAAGTAGAGAGGGCAGTCAGAGATTGCATACATGAGGCGCGTGGCTTGGCGCCTATGGGAGCGGATGCCTAACGTTCGCGCTCCACTCTGCCGAAACTTTATAAATATATACTTTGCTGCCCGCTTACCTTAAATGTGCTTTTATGTCCCCCATAACGTTTTCCTTGAGCATGTTACTGCTCATGGCCATCTAGAGAACTAAGTGCTGCAGCATTCTTGTTGTCTCAGGACCTCCAGAGGCAGGCCTGAAGCCGCGTCATCCCATGGAGTGAATAACTGACGTTCCAGTCACTGGTCCGCAACCGCGAGTGGGTTGCTCGCCTCACGCTGGGAAGCAGTTTTCTTTACAACAAAGGTCTTTTCTACCTTTTCTTTACTTCTAAAGACTTAATAACATTATTTGACTGCCTTTACTTCAATTCAAGTACTTTTTTCAACCATTTTTGCTTATTTTTATCACTTACTTTAATGACTGCCTATATTTCTGGATATTTCTGAAGAAAAATGCCAAGAATACATCCTTTTTTTCCCACTTCCCTGGTGTTTCACATATAAATACTGCCTCTCCTATATAAATTTATTTTCAAACGAACCCATTATAGGGTAAAATCTCAATATTGACACTCTGAGTACCTGATTCTCTTTCCCTTGCCAGTTCTGTGAATAAGAAGAGGAAAGGACTGGAGGAGTTCGGTGTTACAGGGAAAAGATGGTGCAAGATTACTACTGATATATACTGTTTCTATATTCTTCCATGTATACACTATGGCTGCAAAAAAAGGTCAAATAAAAGAGACCTCTGCATCATCCCCTACTACCTTAAAAAGACAGAAAGGCGAATCTCCACTACCCAAAGAAGATAGTATGGACTCTGTCATGCAGACCATTTTATTAGAAATAAGAGCTCTTAAGCACTTTATGGAAGATACCATCGCTAAACTGCAACAACTAGACAAGTGGTCGGCCTTTGAATCTCAAATGAGTGAGGTAGAGAGGAGAGTTAGTGACGTAGAGGACGTTTCTAATAAAGTCACGAATTTGGAAACCACAATAGCCTCCTTACAACAACAAGCTGGGAATCTCGAAAACACGAATAGAAGGAACAACCTTTCTATTGTTGGCCTCCGTGAAGGAATTGAAAAAGACAACCCTATTGCATTTGCATATCTGTTTCTTCCTCAGATTCTCAACCTGGCAGAATCTGTGCAGCTCAACATCCAAAGAGCACACCACATTGGTCCTAACAAACCATCTCTAAGTACTACTCGTCCACCCAGAACCTTTATATTAGCTCTCCTAGACTTCAACCATATCACACTTACTATGGAGAAAGTCATGCAAATTAAACACCTAACATGGGAAGGCAGCAGAATTTTCATCACACAAGATGTCTCCAAGATAAAGGTGGTGAGAAGAAAGGAACTTTTGGCATTTAGACCGCCCCTCAGACAGCTAAATGCTAGATATAGCATTATTCATCCTGCTACTTTAAAAGTTACCTTGACTGGACAGTCCTCCACTTTCCAAAATGCCATAGATCTAAGACCTTATATCCAATCTCAGAAAAGAAACGACATGGATACTTCTAATCCCGTTACTTGAACTTATTCAGTACATTTCATTTTCTGTATGACATGTTTTGATATTCTTCGCCGGAGCTGGGATTGGTGGGCCCTCTTTTTTTTGGCTCCTCTCCCCCCAGTACATTAGTTTTTGACATGAATTGGTGTGGCTGGTTCCTGTTAGCCACTGTTCTTCTCACTCTTTTTGAATATTTTTCTCTTTTACCATTTTTCATGTCTTTACTGTTTGTAATGCTTTCTCCCTTTTGTTTCACTCCCTATATGTGTCCTCCTGTTCTGCTGGGTACTTCCTAATTTTCTAGGTTAACAGATTTTATTGCCTTAATAAAAGTACAATTTCTTATTTGTTGTTTATATCTATACCTACGAACCCACTCTCCAAATCGATGAATCTTAATACAATTGCTTGGAATGTTAAAGGTTTACATAATCCTGTCAAAAGTGAAAAGGTTCTCTTGCATTTTAACAGATTAAAGCACTGAATTGCATGCATACAAGAGTCACATCTCTCTAATGAAAAAGCAACTAAACTCAAGCACCACTGGGTGGGTCAGGTTTTTTTCTAGTCCTGCCAATGGGGAACAAAATGGTGTCATTACACTCATTAACAAAGCCCTTAAATGTAAAGTACTATCTACATAATCTGACAAGTTAGGAAGATGGGTTATTCTTAACATATTAGTTGCTTCCACAACATATACTATTCTCGACATATATGGCCCAACTTCAACTGATCCCTCCTTTTGGAGACAACTTAGAGATCATGTGCTTAATTGTAATCCCCAACATTAAATTGCATTTGGAGACTGTAAACAGATCATAGACCCTTTTATGGTTAGGAAATCTGATGTGCGATACACCAACACTACATCTCACATACAACTTTTTAATTTTATATCTGAAGTTGGCCTTACCGATGCATAGCGTATTCTCCACCCCACAGATTCCGAATGTACCTTCTACTCCACGCCCCATAACTCCTTCTTGCAACTTGGCTATATTTTTATCCCTAACTCTATGGTTAATCTCCTCCTTGATGCCCAGATAGAATCCATTACAATATCTGACCACGCACCAGTTCACATTACAATTGCTTCCCCAATGAACTCTCATTACTCCAATAGATGGAGATTTAATACTACCCTATTAAATGATGAGTCTTTTATGCAGTTCATCATACAACAACATAATAACTTTTTCTCTGAAAACAAAAATCAAGACACTTCCATTACCAATAATTGGGACTGCTATAAAGCAGTTCTAAGAGGTCACATTATTGTTGCAAAGAAAAAGAAAAAACTTAAATCCGAATTTGAGTCCATTCTTAGACAGCTTAAACCCCTAGAAACGCAATTCGCCCGTACTAACTCTATCGTCACCCTAAAGGAGATCCTGAAACTTAGATTTCAGTATAAAAAAATCATCATGCAATATTCATGTACCAACCTAATCCAATATAAAGCAAATATATATCAATTCTCCAATAAAACTAGTAAATCATTGGGCAGTTACCACAAATTTAAGAAGGAAAAAAACAAAATTGTTGCTATAAAAGATCATTTAGGTAATAGGAAATTCTCGGATAAAGAGATTGTTCAGCATTTAAAAATGTTTATTCCAATCTATATGCCTCTGAAGCCCCACTTAATAATCCCGCTGTCAATGACTTTCTACACAATTTACCCCATAATTCCTATCCTCAGCCCAATCTCAAATCACTTAATGTACCTATAACTCCCTCTGAAATACACTCAGCCATTAAGACTCTGAAAAAAGGAAAAGCCTCTGGACCAGATGGTTTCCCTATAGATTTTGTTGCCCATTTTTCTGATCTATTAGTCCCTAAGCTTAATGAACTCTACTCTCATTTAATTTCAAATAACACAGCCGAAGGCTCATTTCTGGAAGCTATGCTAATTGTATTTCCCAAACCTAATAAAGACCCCGAACTCCCCCAAAATGATTGTCCTATCTTCCTTATCAATACAGACTGCAAGATTTATGCCAAGATTTTAGCCAATAGAATCCTCCCATTTCTACCTAATCTTCTTAAACAAGATCAAGTTGGATATGTAAAAGGTAGAGTCTGTTCCTCTAATATTAGACTTTTTCTGAACATTATTGATATATTGCACAACTCATATGACCCCCCATGCTGCAATTGCTCTTGATGCAGAAAAAGCTTTCGATAGAGTCGAGTGGGATTTTATGTTTGAGGCTCTATGGTGGCATGGTTTTCGTCCCCCGTTTCTATCTATGACTAATGTCCTATTTTCTAATCCCAAAACTGCTATTTTTGTGAATGGTCAAATGTCCCCTTTCTTCCCCTCTATCTAGAGGCACTCGTCAGGGCTGCCCTTTATCCCTGATTCTTTTCATTCTAGCATTAGAACCCTCCCTGAAGCTGTAAGACAAGATGATAACATTCAGGGAATTTCATGTGATCATTTACATATTAAAATGGCCGCTTCTGCGATGATGTACTGTTATTCTTAAAAAATCCACAGCATAGCGCCAATATCTACTTTCTATTGTCGCCAGGTTCTGGAAAGCCTCAGGCTACAAACTTAACATAGATAAGTCGGAATTTCTTCCCCTTAACTACATTGTACACGTGATCATACCCAGGCGCTAGGTATGAAATGGTGCCCCCAGGGACTCAAATACTTGGGTATCCAGATTTCTGCCTCCAATAATAGTACACGTAAACACAATTCGGACATCTTATTAGCCAGAGTTAAAGGGTTAGTATCCGCATGGTCCCCTATCTATCTCTCATGGTGGGGCCGATTGGAATCTATTAAAATGATAATTTCCCCAATTATCCTCTATTTTCTTTATATGTTGCCAATTCCCTTCTCTTTGTCCCTTTTAAATCATTAGACTCCTGCCTTATTAAGTTCTTATGGGGGAAAAAGAAACATAGAATTTTGCTCAGCAAACTTCAAAAATCCAGTTTGCAAGGTGCTGCTAGTTTTCCTGACTTCAAGAAATATCACATGGCATTTGTTATCAAACAGACTCAGTGGTGGTTTACTCAAGATTAATCATTCCATATACCTAGGTGGGTTTGCCTGGAAAGAAGTGTGGTGTCTCCAATATCCCTTGCTGACCTTTACCTTATTAAAGGAAAGACTACATTTACTAAATACTCTTGCATACATCAATCTGTCCTATTTCTTAGGCTATATATGTTCCCATATATAGCTAAACAATCCACACTCATATCTCCTTTTATTTAGCTTAATCCCCTGATTAAAATCAATGGTAAATCTATTTTTTGGAAGCCATGGCTCTCTAAAGGTATCAATTTTTTTAATCAACTTTTTATGCATGGTACCCCTATTACATTTGATGAATTCATTGCCAAGTTTTGCATGCCTATTTCTTCTGTGAAGCAATTTCCTGCCATTATCGCTGCAATAGTAGAAAACCTTGAGTTATTGATGCATAGCTACAATATCCCTGATGCACAGAGATTACTTCATATGTTGAACTCAGACACTACAGTTGCCTTTGCCTACTCTAAGAATTGACTGTCTTCACAATGATTTGAAAGATGACTGCCCACTGTTGAATAATCAATTTGGTTGGTCCCTATGGCAATACATCTCCAAAATTACAGCATCCGCTAGCCTAATCCAAACCCTATTCTTCTTTCATCACTAAGCCTTTATCACCCTAGTCTCACTTTTTAAATGTGGGTTATCAGCTAATCATAATTGTTGGAGTTGTTTATGTTCTCAAGGTTCTTTCAAGCACATGTTCATAGAAAGTCATTATGTCATACCATTTTGGAACTCAGTGTGGAATATCATCAAATGTATTTTTAATCTTCATCAAGATTTCTGTTTTGATTTTCCTATTTTAGGTACTTCCATGTTGGATAACATTTCCTGCAACAAACATGCATACTATTTGTTTGATTTATGCTTAATGGTTGCAATTCAAACTATCACTACAAATTGGAAAAACCTAAGTCATATTCATTACAAATTTTTTCTGTAATATCCACAGGTTAGAAAGTTGTAACGCATCCTCCCCTGATCTACTTAGTACATATCAGGCAATCCTTCATTGATTTTCCTATCTGTTACTAACCCACATTAATGTCTTGTATGTTATTTTCCAGCTTAAGGTACATACTATATTAGTACCCGCAACATACTCCTCCCTCCATCCTTCCATGTCTAGTCTTGTCTTGTTTTCTTGTTCGTCTTGTCTTCCCCCACATTTCTAAAAAGTTCTTAAGTCTGCATAGTAGAATAGGATATTACGATACTTGGCTTACAGATGTATTAATTACCTATAAATTCTCTTATGCTGTCTATATTGCAAACATATGGATACCTCTTGAGTATATTAATTGCCTTGTATGCGGAACTTCTATAAATAAAAATCTTTTAAACTAAAAAAAAGAGATTGCATAAATTGTCAGAACAGTGAGATAGGCTTCAAGGCTCATTGTCTTCCCAAGGTTTCCTCTAAGCAATGCGCATGTGGGCATCCCCGGCTTCCTTCTGGGTGCTGCTCAGAGGATTTTTAGCAGTGCACACAGACAATTTCCATCTTCTCAAGAATTGATAAGGCACAAGCCTCAGCATTTACATGGCATTTGCTTTCTCTCTTAATGAAGCTAAATTATATTAACTAGTGTTTCTGTTCTGGTCAAGCCTATTTGCATTACCCAACTATGCAAGCATAACCTTAAAACCCCCCAAAAACAGAATGCACCCTCAAAAGGTTGAAAGCAAGTATATAAAAAGGCATCTCTTTGAACAGAAAATCTAAGATATGCCTGCACACATAACCCAAATAATGTTCTGTCCCCACAAATGACTCCTTTAGTGGATTCTACAACACTGATACCTTATGACTATAACTTCCACCATAGGCAACATTTAGATATTACCGGACAACCTTGAAACTGCCTGCCTTTGCTCTGCGAAAGATTACAAGACTGGTACCTATGTCCACTTCTTTTATGTTTGTTGTAATATGAATAATGTTTGAGCACCAGAATTTGTGTTACTTAAGAACTTTAGCAAAAGCGACACCCACACTATGTAACCCACCTGTCAGCCCAAATATCTGATACTTGCTATAAGGAAGCAGGCTACTTGGTTGTGTAACCTCATCCCTGTACATATGTCACACATGTGGTTTGAAGTGGAACCCTTGCAACTTAATGCATTATAAAACTCAAATACTTCTCCACATTGGGGAGTCACCCCCTTTGAGGCTTGGGAGGTGAGCCTGCTCGGCAAAACCCTCCCTTGGGGTCTGAGTAAAAGTAGGACATCACTTGTAGTGACTCCCATCTTGGGGACAAGGACTCCCATTGTGGTAAGGAACTCCTAGTCTCGAGTACAGTGTCTGCCTACGTTGGAGTTGGAAAGACTGTTGCTACTTCTGTTGTAAATCCACCAAATATGGGCATTTCTTCAATCTCTTTGGCTTTAGATTCAACCTGAACTTCACAGTCAAAAAGAAACAACAGAACCTTTTTGGTTGTAATGATGTACATACAAAGATGAGGAATCTTGCATGGAGGAGGAAGAATCCTACTCGGAAGCGAGCCTCGGAAGGGAGGAAGTCCTGGAGGGGCAGAGCCACGCTAGATCATGGAGCTGGCGGTCGTGTGGATAGTGAGAGAATCACTAGCGTGATGCCGGAATGCTGATGTCCTGACCGGCTAAGAAGCCAAGGTCAGGAGAGAGACAGAGACAGTAAAACGACCACCTCGCCTTGTGGTGCAACCGCACGGAAGCTGTAGTGGGCATGAGGCCTATTAAAGGATGCTTAGACCAGACCACGGGGTAAAAGTTGCATCCCTGATCTCCACATGGGAAGTACATTAGCTGGCAAGCAGCGGAAGGGAAGCAAATGCTCCCCAAGAGGTAACGCTGTTGAGAGGGTCGAACAGTCATTCAAGAGGCTGGAGAAGCCACAGATTTTACGGGACCTCAGAAAAACCGAGCAGAGTGACGCCCTACCGAAGCCCTGCTAAAGCAAGCCTGACAGAGGGTAAGGGGACTTTGGGGAGTCCTGGAAAAACAAAACATAGTGAACAGAACGGGGAGGAGAGGAAACCTGGAGGGCTTGTGGTAAGGGAGCCTTGTCTTTCCTGAGAAAGGGGAACCATATGCAATATCTGTAAAGACTTATACATTGGCATACAGAACCTGCAGAGAGTCTGAGGACTGTAGTGCGAGAAATGAATGAACTTTGTGGAAAGCAATCCAGAACTTGACGAACTTTTAAAACTTTCTTTTTGGAAAAGAGATCCAAGTGTTGGGCTAGGCAAAAGCCAATGATAGAGGCTATTGCTCCAGCCTCCTGTTTTTGTTAAGTTTTTCTAAGTGGTATTAGGATTTGCACTAAGGATTATTTCTTTTGGACTTTGGCGAGCACCATTAGTTTGGTAGGCATGGTACTTCCCTCATAGCAGTAGGGTTAGGTGTTTTTTTTTTAATTTTGAATGAAAACCTTCAAACATATCTCTACTTAGTCCGGCTCTTATCCCTGGCACCACTCATTCATAGTATTAGGGCAACAGATATTCAGGCAGCTACAATGCTTTTAACACAATCTGCATCCCTTCCATGTTTTTAGAATTCTATCAGGCATAGACCATAACAAAGTATGTCGTAAACCTCTGCTATCAAATAAGGTTTTCACTAAGCATTTGTCTAATCCTATCCAACAATACTTGGGTGGAGAATGTTGCAAACATTCTTGTATGCACTGCAAAACAATTGTGTACATGCATAATCGTGGCATTTTCTTTAACTGTCCATAATGTCATGGTGATATGCTTTGCTTACAAAATAGTGTGGGTATGCAAATAACCCAGTGAGTGTTTTACTGTTATAATGTCTCACTTTTTACAGAGCCCTGACAACTAGGATTGGAGGCTAGTGCTGGTAGCAGGGGGTGAATGGGGGACAGGCACAGGAGAGTCCTCCTTTGGGGTGAAAAACAAATCAGCAATTTTCAAACACCAAGTGAGAGGTTTCAGCAGTACAATAAAGTCTTTGCTAAACGTTAGGATACTTTAGTAAAAGTCTAGGAAACTGCTCCTTCTGTTTCTTTCTATGCTCAGCTGCTGAGGGCTTTTCAATATAATCATGTGTTATGTGTTCAGTGCCTCTAGCATCCCCATGAATATTGTTTAACTGATAACAGTGAATTGCAGAAGAGGGGCTCCTAGTTACAGAAAAAGGCACTCAATCGGGTGTACCACTGAGCACTGCTGCTATTAACTTAAAAGGCAAATTGTGCGATTTTCTTCAACAGGCCTCCTTAGGAAACATCAGTGAGGCTCTGGCTGAATTTCATATAGGCTGTGCTGAGGAAGGGTTAGGACAACTACAGGCTGTATTATTTTCCCTGTCATTTCACTTACTATCTCAGGGTTACAAGCAGGGCTCTGATGTAATATTACTCCCTACTTGGAATCAAATGATTTTTCAGTACAACTGGGTGGTGTGTAAGCCTCTTAGCTGTAAGGATGGTTTTAAATAAGTGTTGCCATAGCTCTGTTTACAGGACGATGTAATTTGGATGGAGTGGCACCGGAATTCTAATTGTCGTATTCTCTGTTGCAGTCATTCGGATGCTATTATCATCCCTACACAAATTATGAGAGGCATGTTCTGTTGGCCCCTGAATTCCATATTAAAATGGCACATGAACACTTACTGGCATGTCTTCTGGCACATTCCTTTTAGTGTCATTATCCCCACTGCAAATAATGTATCCTATCTGCCAGCCTCATTAGTTATAATAAGCAATACTTGTTTTTTGTAATACAGAGGAGTATGTTTTCAGATGGCATAAACATTTTTTGCTTTTTCTCTGAGCAGTGCAGACAAATGCATAGCTAAAACTAAACCTATTGTTTATAATGAGGATATAATGTTTTTTGTGCAAACACATTTATTTCTGCACATAAGTACTTTTTCTAGGTACTGTGGCAGATCATGAAGTCTTGGACTGGTTAATGAGCTCTCTTTATAATCACATATAAAATGTTTCTTTTTTTAGCCTATATCTTAGGAAAAAGTGTTGTAAAATGCCCCTTTTACACTCATTTGTAAATAATTGCAGTGGATGGGACGAGGAAATTCCCTTCCAAACTCTCTAGCTCACTAAATACACATGCTCACTTAGTGGTTTACCTCGTTAGTCAGTTGCAAACATGGAAATGAATGTGTGCACAAATGCCAACCATTTCTGCACTTTGTGAAAAATAATTAGAGGGAACATTGAGAGACCCAATTCGCAGTAATCACTTTGCCCCAGAATAAGGGGGCTTGGACATTGTGGGGCTCAATTGCCGTGGGGGAGGAGGTGTGTTCCTTCTGCATAGTTTTTGTTGACCTACCAGGTCATGAGCTGGATGGGGATGGAGCATAGCGGGGGCATCTGCACCAAGCATATTATTATTACTTTCTTATAATAAATCTTTAGAGGAGAGGGATACTCCACCATCCATCTCACAGACAATGGTATCCAATTTACGTCAGAAGAGATGGGCAAGTCCATGAAGGAGAATTGGATTGTGCACTAAACCGTTACATATATCACACCTTAATTATTCTGTTAACATATTAATAATGGTAATTAAAGTCAGTGTGGAAGGGGGCCTGACCTTTGTCGGGAATTGGAGAAAAACTGCTAATGATTTTGTAGTAGCACACAGATTGTCCCCACATTCAGCTACTAAAAGTGTTCACCCTTTCAGATGTTGCGAGGAAGAAAGCCCAACACTAGGTTGTGTTCTCAATGACTCAATAGAGTGATCATGGTCACTCTTGATCAGAATGCCAGTGGGCACAGGTTGAGGGCTAATCAAGTAAGCAATAAAGTTGCCTATGACAGGCACACTGCTGTCAACGTCACTTCAGTGAGTAAGAAGGACTGGGCCAGGATTAGGTTACCACTTTTGTTGCGCCAAGCTACCGACTCATGGTTGAAGGCGATTATGGTGCAGGACATTATTCATGGATCTATTACAAAGACTTTGCCTTCTGTGACCCTGTCCTTGATCCATGGTCAGTTTGAAATTACCCAAGGAGTTCCATAAGTGTGACTCCATATACGACCTATTTCCGAACCCTGGATCACAAATCCTGTTTGGAACCAAGGTGCACTTATACGTAAATCCACCATTATCTCTTTTGATTTGCCCTGCACCATGATGCTTGATATGGGTCCTCTGACTTTATTTTCTTTAATTTATTTGGTTGTTTATTTATACGATGCACTGTACAGCAAAAGCTGTTTCCAGGCACCACAAGGCAAAGAGCGAGGGAACCAAGGAAGATAAACAACAATAATGGTCCTACTAGGCCTTGTGACATTCGGATTGTGCAAGTGCATTAATAGGAAGTGCAAGAAGGGCAAGGAAGAGGAGAGGGGAGGAGGGTATGGGCGAGAGTCAGGGGAGGCCCAGGAGCTAAGTAAGTGCTATAGGGAGAGCCCGGGGGCAAGTGCCATGGGGTGCCATAGGAGGCTCCCCGCTAAGTGCGGGGATGAGGGGTGTACCAAGGTGGGAGGCCCGCCCAACCCACCAGGCTGGTTAGGGAAAGGGGCCTGGAGAGTAGGGCTGGAGAGGGGTAGGGGGACGCTGGTAAAGACTGGTCAAGGAGGGAATGGTGCCATGTAAAACGCATAAGGGACCAGGCCACCAGTCGCAGCAGCAGAAGGGGGCATTTGCAAGGGAAGGCAAGAGGGAAGAAAGTAGAGCGAGAAGGGTCTTCCAAAGCTTCTGGAATTTAAGGAGGTTCGGCTCAGAGCGAGGCACCTGCAGAAGAGAGAGATCTACCCTCTACTCTTTGCTTGAAAAACACATCTGGTCTGTAGAGAGTTAGAGCTAGAGGACCGAAGGGGTCTAGCAGGGAGGTATTTAGGGTGAGAGAGTTGGATGTAGGGCACTCCCAGGCCTCAGAAAGCCTTGTGGATGATGCAAAGGGTCTTCAATTTGATCCTTACAGGAACCGGGGCCATTGGAGAGTTTTTAGAGGTGGAGAGATGCGGTCACTGGGTTTAAGGCCAAGGATAAGTCTTGCAGTCCTATTCTGGATTAGTTGAAGGGGCGTAGGGTGGAGAGAGGCAGATTGAGGAAGAGGCTGTTGCAGTAGTTCAGCCTAGAGAGAACCAGAGCTTTGGAGACATTGAGTTTCTGGGGGAAGGTAGTGAAGGGCAGAATGCCTCTGAGGAGGTGAAGTTGAAAGTGGTCCTTCTTGGCAAGGTCTGTGATGTGAGGAGAGGAGAGAGAGGAGTTAAAGATGGCATCAAGGTTTTTAGCCTCACAGAATGGCGAGGGGGGGCAAGGAGGGCAGCTGGAAGATAGATGGAGGGAAAGAGGGAGCCGGGGTCCCAATAAAAAGGATCTCAGTCTTACTGGCATTAAGACAAAGATCATTAGCCATGCACCAGGCAGGAATAGCAGTCA
The DNA here is from genome assembly GCF_040938575.1 of Ambystoma mexicanum. NCBI lineage: Eukaryota > Metazoa > Chordata > Amphibia > Caudata > Ambystomatidae > Ambystoma > Ambystoma mexicanum. The sequence continues at coordinate 509,803,299 of NC_090929.1, read as the reverse complement.
GACAGTCAGGAATGAGAGAGAAGGTAGATGAGATAGTGGAGGGAAGCTTGAAGGAGAGCTGAGTGTCATCCGCATAACACTGGAACAGAGGAGAGAAGGATAAAATCAAGTGGGTCAGGGGGGCAAGGTAGATAATGAAAAGCCACGGCAATAGAATAGAACCCTGGGGGACGCTGCTGGTGTAGTTTGAGCTGGAGGAGAGGAAAGGATCCAGTTGCACCTGGGAGGAGTGATTGGAAAGGAAGGAGTTCAACCAGTCCAGTGCCAGGTCTGTGATACCAAGGGTATCATGGAGTCATTTTATGATGGTGGCATGATTGACCATGTCAAAGGCAGAGGACAAGTCAAGGAGGATGAGAACAGAGGGAGAGAACAGGTTAGAGAGCAGGTCTTCACGGGTGTTCAGGAAAGCGGTTTCCGTGCCTCTAGATGCTCTGAAGCCAGACTGGTGGTCATGGAGACAGCCAACCAATTCTGTGTGGTGGGTCAGTTGCGGGATGACCAACTTCTCCAAGGGTTTGCCCAGGAAGGGGGTAGTGGAGATAGGGTGGTAGTTAGCTGACAGGAGGCGTTGGCTGATGTTTTTTATAGGAGAGGGAGCACAAGGGATTGCTTGAGGGAAAGTGGGAAGGAGCCAGTGGAAAATGAATGGTTACAGAAATCAGCCAAGGCAGGCGCAAGAGAGGAAATGTTGCCCTTGATAGTTCTGGAGGAGCAGGGGAACACCTGTTTTGTGGACACATTCATAGAGCGGTGTGTTTGCAGAGTGTTGAGTTCTGTGAGAGTTCCTGGGATTCAAAGCAACGCTGCTACCTTGCTTGAGCTGAGTCTTCCTTTGCTGTCTACTATCTTCAAATATCATCAAATACTCCACCCTGGACGCAGAGCGTCACAGAGTGTGTGCACAGTGTTTGCAGGAGGGGTCGCAAAACACTGCAAACTGAGATTGTTGAATATGTTCAATGGAACCTGAACGCAACGGCAACGGGATTCAGCGTACAAGAAGTCAGGTATATTTAAATGCCGAAGTGAGCATTTCCGAGACAGACTGTTGTTTGACACATGCGCTGCCAGAGGCGCCATCAAAAATACTGCGAACGTACGCATTAAATGAATGCTTTGTAGGTTAGAAACAATTCATACAAGCCAAAATGCATATAGCGAGTCACACTGAAGGAAACTGCATCCTGATCGAGTGAGATAAGTCCCTGTGAGCTTCACAATTGTCAACATCGCAGAGAATCCCAATATCTCCAATAACAATATGTAATCAAGAATTTAACTCCCCAATGGAAAGGGATGACATTGAGGCTAACACGGCAAATTGGGACATCGGTGCAGTAGAACCGAGCGTGCAAAGCTGTATACCAGCTGCGATGGCAATAGGAAATGTTACCTCTGCGTTGACAATGGCAGCGAGGGTAGAACTCCTGAACGCGGAAGCGGAAGCCTTAGAGAATGCTGGCGGCCTGACAGGAGTGTTGGGAGTAGGAGAGGTCGAGGCGACTGGCGAAGTGAATGATGTGAATGATGGGTGCAACAGCAGCCAAAAACATGACCCGCCCATCCCCCGAACGTACTCCAGACTGATGCATGGAACAAAATGGGAATGATTGGCGAACAAAATCAGTTGCCCAAGTTGAGCAACAAGAGGAACTTATCATGCTCTGACGTGGGAATGCTGAAATGGCACTTTAGAGCAACGCCTAAAGTTAATTTAAAGCAACATCTCTCGTCTACAGAGCAACAGAAACTGAAAATGAAGACCTCTTAAATGCTCAGAGAATAAACTGATGAGGACTAATTGAACAGTACTGCTGAATTGCAATTAATTCAGCAGTACTCAACAAAATTAACCCCATAATTGGGTGATGTTTTATCATGTGCCGAAGCCGAAAATAAAATAAAATCTCCTGAATGTCAAGCAGAAGATGTGTCTAATCAAGAAAAAGGGGGTGTAGAAAACAAACTAATAAAAGAGGCTGCAGAGTATCCTGTAGGAATCATTAAGGAAATCATACCGTCCTGCTCCCCACAAACAGAATCAGAGAAATGTCAATGAAATGACGAAAAACATACGTGTTCAAATGTAACATCCCTAAACACCCCCCCCAAAAAGTGCTGAGTTATCCTGCCCAATCGACCACGCTGAGAAAGAAATGCATATGATTGAGACTGAAACAAACCATCAAATGCTGGCGGCGGAGAAAGAGAGTGTTTACCATAAGAAGAGACTGTCCAACAAGCACCCTAAAGAAAGAGAGCTCCAAAGAACTATGGCTAGCAGAGCCTAAAGAAGAGTACAAGGGCACAGGAGTGACAACAATCCCTCTAATTACACGGATGGGCTACATTCGGAATCCTCTGACAATGGAGAGCATGAAGCCTATGATTTAATACCAGCTAAAAAAATGAAATGGAGCTGGAATGCTCCCCAATATAGCCAAACAAATTATTTGGCAACTGCAAAGGAACTTAATAAAAATGTAATAAAGACGAATGTAAAATAACCAATAAAAGGTGGCATATATATGCAGAGTGACTTTTCAAGTTCCTCTGATTTGAGGACGTCGGGAGACAGTGACCACGAAAGTGTGATGCAAGCGGACCACAGAGGTTTGCAGAAAAAAGCTGCCCCAAAGGAAAAGAATTCAAACTACAAAAACGCTGTACAAGAACCCAAAGTGATGCCAGAGTGGGCCAAAGAGATACAAATCTCTATATCCTCAGCGGTTACAATATCACTAGCGCCGTACCTTAAATTGTACAAAAATTTCAGTGAGAATTATAAAGATCAATCGACACTGATCGCCATGATGAATTCAAAATGAATATTCGTGGAATCAGTAATAGAATCATTACCAGAAAAAAAGGGGCGAGAAAAGGAAATGGAAGGCATCATTCTAAAATCTTAAATTGACCTATTACAAGATGTGAGATCTGAAAAGAATATTTTTTGGGGGAGTTCGAGAAATTGCTGCCCTTGAGTTCAGTCACAAAAACAAAACAAAGACGGAGAAGTCGTAGTGACAAAAGTGAGAGAGAATTCTGCTAGTAGCACCTTAACCCATGTTGCCATACAAATTGGAGAAGAAAGCCCTACAAGTAACCTAGCCCACTTGTTACAGAGAGAGAATGAAACAGATGAAATGGCGCTAAAGATCCAGCAAATAGCCCAAATACTAAAAGGGCGTCAGAAACCAACTCTAACATGAGCCCAAAAAAAACCAGAAGAACGACAAAGAAATGGAAAGAAATAACCCTTTCTCTATTTTTGCACGGGGTCAAAAAGGGGCAACAAACAAAAAGGCGAATGGTATAGCGTACCTAGTAGTGAAAGTAAAAAATGCTAAAAAATTGATCAAACATAAAAACAATGGATCCAGAAGTTTTTTAAGAAGATTGACTATACCCCCAGTTGGTAAGAAAACCGAGAAGCTAAGAAAAGGCACAAAGGAAACGGAAGTAGTTCTTACAAATGTCTTTAATGATGGATTGGAGGATTTCATTTCATGAAGAACTAGGTGAAGAAGTGAGCGATGAGAATTCTCTAGACCTACTCGAATTATCAATATATGAGGATGAATGCAAACTGGTGCGAGAGAGCCCTGAGCGAAAGATAGAAGGATTCTCAGAAGATGAGTTAACTAGTGTAAATAATACTTCTCTCAGTGCTTTGCCATTCTTGTCCCTTGGACAAAAAAGAGAAAAAATGCACCAAAAAGATACACAGGAAAAAATAAAGAATCCACAAATAAAAGTAATAAAAGAACTAACTGATACATCAAAACAAGATCACACGTCAGCCAGCTGGGAAATACAATACATTACAAAATATGAACCATCTCAAAACACAAAAATCACTAAATTCGATAAAACAAACAATAGGAAAAATGAAGAACTTTGGGACTGGAACAGATCTGTTACATTGGAAAGAGTACTAAGATTGGAAGATGGGTTAATCTTAAATAGATCTAACCTGATGATGCTAATACATCACATACCGCGACTAAGAGTGATCCAACCAGAAGACATTAGGATAGTACATTTCCCGGATGAAAACATAAATGACAGGGTTGCCATAGTAATGAAATCTGTGGCATTAGGAAGCGTTATGATAGATTCGAGTAACAGCTTTTGCTCATTAGGATTTGACATTAGCAGGACAATGTCACCACGAAAACCAGAAGAAAATAAAGAAGATCATAAAAAACATTGGGCTTGCGTAATATTTTGGAAACACATAAAGATAAGGGAATCCCTATAAAAAGATTGTATGCTATGGTCACTAATATACCTCAGTGTGAACAAAGTGAGAAGAAAGAGCCACATTTTGTGTGGAACCCAAAAGAAATTGAAAAGCTAAAGAAGATTCGTATAATCGTCAAAGGTAGAGAAAAAGCAGACCCTTCTGGATCCACAAAGCCCACCATATGTAAAACACAGCCACTATTGCAAGATTCAAAGTTATGGGGCTGACTAGCTGGCGTTTTAGCCTCAGGAAACAAAAATTAGGGCCAGAAGAAGTGTTTGGAAAAATTGGAGATTGGAATTTGGAACACCCGAGGTTTCAGGCACCTCTTTAATGAATTGTCAGCAACGATTGCAAAACTGGATATCGTTTGCATCCAAGAATCTTCACTGAAAGAGACACCTTTAATAGATGGCTGATGTTTTTCTAAATCCAGCAAAAGGGGGCCTTGATCATGCTAAAGAACGCATTGAACATGGAAGTTCTCCATGTCCACAATCCCAATCCATGTATCCAAATACTTTGGATAGAAAAAAGAAAGAAAAAGCAAGAAAAAGATGGACTCCTATTGTTAGTAAACCTTTATTGGAACCTAAATAGTGCTGATAGTGCTGCATTTTTAGACACAGTCACAGACTGGATCTGCTTGATGTCGGTGAGACATAGAAACATTCAAATTATAAGATGTAGGGATCTAAATGCTTACTGTATAATGGGAGACGAAAAAGCGAAATCTCCATAATTTGGAAAGTAAGAAGCATAAAAATCAAAGGGAAAGAATGTGGCTTGAAGAAATGGAACAAAGAGGAATCCATTGTTTGAATGGATCTACTATGTGAGACGTACTAGCTGTTTATTACGCTCACCTGGTCTCTGCGGGCGCGTTGGAGCACGGTTGGATCCCTCCCTCGACTTGGCTCCCCTGGATCGCCTCTCTCTCCCTGTTGCTGTAGAGCCTGCTGTTCTGGATGCTGGTATTGCCCCTGAGAGAGATGAGAGGCAATGAGAATGGCGTGGTGGTGTCGTGACTTCCCTCGACCCTCTCGTGCCAAAATGAAGTGCACAAGCGTTTTCCCATGCAAGCTCACCTGTTGGGTTGTAATGTTGAGCTATCCATCCTGCTTCTTATAGCAGGGGTGCTTAGAGTGGACCTAGTTGCTTCACTGATCCGTGGAAGTGTTGATCCAGACCGGCTGCGACCAATCCACTTAGTAGGTAAGTCTTTTGGTTATGATTATAGTTTGTTCATTATAATGTCTTTTGTCTTGATCATAAATAGTAATACTTGCAATGTCTTATCTCTTCCCAATAGGTGTGAAGATGCAGATCGGAGTCATGGAGCAAATCCGGGGATTCCCCTGAGGATGATGGAGCTCCCAAAGTAGCTGGTAAGTAGGCCTTTATGATGGAACTCCAGTCTCAAGTATGGCACGGCCAAACGTTCGTTATCTATATGATTTCTAACCTGTTGTATTCTTTTTCCCTTGCAGGAAAAGGCTGGCGGCGTAGAGCGAAGCCTGGATGTTCGGCGCAACTCCACAGTTGCAGAATGAAGGTACCGCGAAGGAGAAGAAAAGAAGTGGAGCTCCGAGTAGCTGGGCGCCCGGATCAGGTGAGAAGAAGGCTCCGACTCTGATAGTGATGGGATGCAGGTAAGAGGCACGCACAGCGATGGAGTGGCTGAAAGTAGGTAAGGTGCGCCTACAGCGATGGAGTAGCTGCAATCAGGTAAGATGCGCCTTCAGCGGTGGAGTAGCTGGATTCAGGTAAGAGGCGCCTTCAGCGATGGAGTAGCTGGAATCAGGTAAGACACGCCTTCAGTGGTGGAGTAGCTGGATTCAGGTAAGAGGCGCCTTCAGCGTTGGAGTAGCTGAAATCAGGTAAGGTACGCCTTCAGCGGTCGAGTAGCTAGGTTCAGGTAAAAAGCGCTTTCAGCGATAGATTTGCTGGAATCCGGTAAGATGTCTTCAGAGATGAGCAGCTGGAATCAAGTGGATGCACAGGTAAGGACAGCGGTAAGCATTACGCTGCAGAAAGCAGAATAACGCAAAGCGGAGGCATGTGGATGGGTTGGCCTTATATAGGCTGGCCCTGGCCCCTCCCTTTAGCCCCACCTAGTGACTCCACTTTGCCCCACCCAGGGACTTCTGCACATGCCTTCCAATGATGTTCTATGGCCACGCCAGGCCCTGCTGCACGTGCCTTAGGCAAAGAGTGTGCAAGACACACTTTTTCATGAGCCTGGTACCCGAGGTGCCAGGACTGGCTCCATTTGGACCCTGGGGGTGAGGAAGGACTGGACCCTTGTCTAGTGGCCATGACACTGTTCCAACTTGGTCAAATGGAACAACACAAACTATACTGGACTACTGCTTTGTGTCCGAAAACCTTCTTCCTTTTGTCATCTCACTAAAGGTCAAACAAATCCATCATAGTGACCAGGACCCCATCATAGTGACCATTTCTAAATGTAACAACGACAATAATTGCAGGTGGACGAATCGGGTAGAAATAGAAGGAGGCTGGAATAGACTACGTCTACTCCCCAAGGATATTCCTCTCTTAATAGAAGATCTAAAAAAACCTGCAACAATTGGACCTAACTTCAGTGGAATTCGATCAAATATTATTAGCATTCAAAGAATCTGGAGACAAACATCCAAAATCCAAATTTACGGCAGTACATAGGTATGATATAAAATTTTACGAACAAAAAAAGCTGTTGAGAAAAGATCTATGGCTATTGAAAAATACAGAGTGTCAGACTAAGAGAGAACTGATACGAAAACGAAAACAACAATATAGGAACTAGCATAAGTCACACAAAGACAATCTACTGCAAAGAGATGCAAAGATAATGATAAAGGCATTAAAAAATACCAACAGCAGGAATCTATGGCAGCTGCTAAATGATAACTGACAGTCACAAGCTCCATATCTCATAAATTCAATACCTGAAGGCAAATGGATCCAACATTTTAAACACATTTTTAGTGTTGATAAAAATAATGAAGTGATCAAAGAAGGCAAAAAGAGAGTCACTCAAAGTTGGAATATGAAGTTCAAGAGAGAGGAAATCAAAAAATGTATCAAAAAAGCAAGCCGATCAAGGGCCCCTGCCCCGACGGCATCTCTAACATAATACTGAAGGCTGATACAGAAAAGTGGGCTATGTTGTGTGACATGACTTTTTAAAGAATGTTAAGCCAGGGTAAAGTCCCTGAATTGTGGAAGGCTGCAATTGTTGTCCTAATTTTCAAAAAAGGGGACCGTTCAATACCATTGAGCTACAGGCCAATTGCGCCTCTAGATGTCGTAGGCAAAATCTTTGCGACGCTACTCTTGAACAGGCTAAAACAATGGATTGATAAAACCAAAAATTTAGATAAAAGACAGGCTGTCTTTGTGAAAGAAGTAGGATGCACTCTAATCTGTTACTACTCAATTTACTAAAGAAACAAGTGGCCCATAAGAAACAGGAAATCTATATAGCCTGTATTGATTTACAGGAAGCTTTTGACAGTATCGACCGTGACATGCTGTGGAAAAAATTGAAAGCAAACAATTGTCCAAAAGCTTTTCTACTGGCAATCAGGGACCTATATTCTGCAACGAGTATGAACATAAAACTGAACCAACAGGGTTTATTGTCTGGAAAAATCAACACCACAAAAGGGCTAAAACAGCGATGCGCATTAGCTGCAAGTTTGTTTAACATATTTTTAGAAGATATAAACAAAGCTTTAGATGATGAAACAGCATTCCCACCAAAAATAAATGGATCCACAGAAGGCAGATTATTTTATGCAGATGATCTGGTCATTGTAGACCAGACAAAGATCGGCCTACAACGAAAACTAAACATGCTACAGAGATACATCAACAAAAAAGGCCTAAAAATAAACGCAGATAAATCAGAGATCATGATTTTTGGCGGACCAAAAAGTGGAAATAAACTTAAAGAAAGTTGGACCATTGATGGGAAATGTCTAAAAACAGTGAAAGAAATCAAATATCTGGGCGTAAGACTAAGTACATCACTAAGAGAGACAGCCGTCAAGAATTGGGGTTAATATCATTACGAGCCAAAGTCATTTGGAATAAGCTGATGATGTTCAGGAAAGCAAATCACATAAATTGCCCCCCCTCAATTTGACGTAATAAGTACGCGCATTCCAGATAAGATGGAATGGCATTTGATAGAATGGAAGAAAGATTGCTGCACTATATTAGAGAATCTAGGTATAGCTATTGACACACTATGTAATAATCCAATGCTGGTAAAGAGAGTAATGTGTTCAGACAATTGGCACATCACAGAAGAAGCAAGATCCAGATCAGCCACCCATACTTTCTCAAAGAACTTCCATAGAAAAATTAACATAACACCGGAATACTTAGCAAAATTCCCACACAAAAAACAGCGAGATTTGCTATTGAGACTCAGACTTAATGTCCTGCATAATAAGACCATTTTAGAGAGATATAATGGACACAAAGGCTCAACTCAATGCCGTTTATGTAAACTGAGAAGGGAATCGCTAAAACATCTGATTTTATTCTGCTGAAAGATCTAAAATCAACCCTCTGGCAAGAACTGTAATCTACCACGGTAGGCCTTGATGCTGAGAAACGGTGGGAAATTGTCTATGGATGTGAAAACAAGAGAGTACATTTTATGACTGCGAGATTCTTAGAAGCCGCATTTAAAAAACGAAAGGAAAAAGAAGAAAGTGAAAACTAAATTAGACCAAGAGAAAAGGGCAGAACTTGGAATGTGGACTCAAAAATGAGGGGTGCTGGGATGGAAATGAGAGAGTCTATAAATATTGTTCTATTTTTAGTGATAATGGAATTTTCTTTGAAGACAATGTGAAAGGTTTGTTTTAAGCTATATACACTGAAATAAAAAATAAAAAAAATTGAGCGGACAGCTTTAGAGATCTCATCCGGTGCTATGGGGAGAAGGAGGAAAGTATGGGGAGGGAGAAAGGAGGGCCAAGGGAGGCCTGAGAGCAGGAGGAGTAGTAGGGAGGAGGTAGGACAGAGATACCAGGATGTCCTGGGTTTTGGTTGTAAAGTGGGAGGCCAACGCAGTACAAAGGGCCTGGGATGGAAGAAGAGAGGTGGAAATTGCAGTAGGATTGGTGCGTTTCTTACAGATTTTGCCGTATTATTGGTGGATCCAGCGATGCAAGCTTGGATATGGGCCCTCTTCTTGGAGTGGATGGGATTTTCCCATTGAACGTAGATGAAACATTAGAGACACTATGGTGTGATCCTATCAACTAGGGAGCCCCACAACAGAACAGCCTACACTATGGAACACCACACATCAGACGGGACATACACCATGCAGGCTGTGTTCAGTCTGTCCACAAACCTGCAGGTCCACCACGTTAGACCCAGGTTTAAAAACACCCCAGTGGCAATTGGGCCTCACCAACTGCAATACCAGTAATGTGATCTATCTGATTACGTGCCCCTGCCATCTGAAATACATGAGCATGACCAGCAGACTGATAAAAACAAGGATACAGGTACATAAATCCTGCATCCGTCAACGCCCCACTAGTAGAACATTTCCTAGAACAAGAACATACATAATTTGATCTCAAATGGACAGTAATAGAATGAGTGATATGCCCAAAAAGGGGCAGTGACATACAGGCTTTATTACTTAAGAGAGAACAGCGATGGATTACGAACTGACCGCGGTGGCCCAAATGAAAACATAGTGTGGCAAACTTTGGGGACACTCTAAAAGAAAACCCTCAGGAGGGGTACTTTCTCTCGTTTCTTGGCCTTTTTGCAAACCAAAATACTGCATGGTGACAAAAACATTTTGACAACAGATCATAAAATACTTTTGTCAAATACTATCTAAAAAATATTGGTAAAACAATGGATATGCTGTACTGTCCAATGGGGGACGCTGAGAAGTATAAAAAAACCACTCGCGTTTTGAGACAATAACCAGATTCCCAGAGTAAATATAAAACATTATTAGCAAGCATCTGTCTAAACCCCCTGTAGAGATCCATTTTCGCAATTTGAACTATTGACAATTAAATACTAAATGGTGTGATGAAATGCAACAACACAGGAACAGCAGGCAATAATACTTCTTAAATGGCGTTTATACATTGACAATGTAAAAATAATTGTTGCTGTAGTACCGTACGTTTAAAAATCACTAAGTGTGTAGAGATAAGGTTTAGCCACGCGGTGTGGTGTATTTAACATGTAAAGATAGCACAAGATGGCGCTCTGCAGGGCCAAACGCGCTTTACCAACGTGATTATGACATCAGGACAAAGACCATTTCAATATGCTGAGCATAAGAATTCGCTGTTACTAGAATTGGAGGGCATAGGATGAACCACTTACTCGCCAAGCAGAGCCCTGCAGATTACAAAGGTAAATTGCGGTCGCTATCTGATGCCGCATGCATTTCAATAGTAATACATAGTGACCATCTCCAAGCACAGATATCGCTTGCTGACAAATCAGGTATAACTGCACGCTCACGCGAAGCTAAACATCAGAGGAAGTCTCACCTTTTACAATCCTGCTAGATGCCGGCACAGTGTAACCACCAGCTGCCGCCGGCATAATAGCCAATATGGCTAATCTCAAGAAGCTAAGTGTTCATAATGAAACAACACAAAAAAAAACAGAGACATTTCTTTTCCTGCTGAAGAAGCATTGCCACCACTACCATGGTTCTGCTACTCGTCTTAGAACTTAAAAAAAGACTAAAAGAGAGTAAAACTTGGACTCTTCAGTAACTGCTTATTGAAAATCCATGCAAAAATAAATACAGTAAACTAATGAGACCCTGTGTACAACATCACAGGTTCTCAGTCATAGAAAGCAAGGACATGGCGATACAGTTCTTGAAGCCCATTTTGATCGTGCCAGTTGCCACTTTGGGGGCCACATGATGCAAGTAAGGACAATAACAACTATGTTTTTTTATTAATCTAAGTATTGCTCAATAGCAATAAAAGATGTGCACTTGTAGAAGAGACAATTTACCTCTCTTACAACACTTATAATTTTACATTTTTGGGTCATCCCTGCAATGTAAGATTTCGTCTGAAAAACGATAACAGAAGGTGAGACCATTCCATTTACAGTACTGGCACATTTGTAGGCCGACATAAACAAAGGTCTATGACAGATACAATCTGGTAAAGCTATCCAATACCAGTTGAGTACAACTCTCATGAGTTAACCATTGTAAGAAGACCGTCCTGAAGAAGGTGGTTTCACACAATGCACCACCAAAACCGGTAGACACAGATGTAGGGATGGCAGGGGCACACCTCCCACAGTTTACATAAACAGCAGATGGGTCGAGCAGCTAGTACACTGTTAGGCCAACTGCTCAGTCTTCACAACACAGTTTTAGTATATCTTTTTTACTAAGGCTGTAGTACCTAGGGTATAGGCTATAAAAAATAAGATATCACCGTTAATACCATACTGGGTGCTCTGCCAGTCTTTTGTCAAATCTCAGTGTTTAAACTCAGTTCATGTTTTACTCACTTTCCCGCCTGGATTGACTATAACCCTAGATGACTGGAAGAGTAGTCCTTTGCCAAAAGTGGTGTGAAAAATTGAAAAAGCTGCTTTGTGACATTGTTCATCCAAAAAGAAATAATGAAATAATTACTGACCAATTGTTGATGTCCTCCTTTTCTATCCCCTGATATACAGGCAGCTCACCATCACAGACTAGGGCTAGCTTCCAATATAGGCGTGGTATGTGTGGAACCTTTCCTCTGTCCTTTCTCTTGGAACATTGTATGAATCATGTCATACTTTTGGATTGAGCATGTGGAACAATAGAAGTGGACACTCTAGATGCAATTCTCTACAAAAAAACAGATAAACCTTATCACTGTCTTGGTCTCTGGCTCACCCTCAGATTTATATGCTGAATGCACAGCCCATGTAGTGAGAGTGACATTCAACCTCACTCCATATTTTGGTTTGAAGAGGGAAAGAGAACCAAAGAGGTCACAGAAGAATATAGTGGCCGCATCAGAAGAGTCACGATGAATGTTGAAATCTCTGAGGAGGAGAAGCTTGGAGGTAGAGGTCAGGAGAGAGGAGGTGAGGTCGGCCCATTCAAAAAGGAAGCGGAAGACCGGGCCAGGGTTCCTGTAGATGGTGGCGAGAGTAAGTAAACGGGTCAGGGAAACACCAAACCTGCAGACGAGGCAATCAAAATAGGAATACGGTGTAGTGGGTATGATGCTAGCAGGGACCCATTTGGTTAAGATTGGGGCCACTCCGCTTCCAGACTAGTTGGACCTGGGCTTGGAGAAGATCTTGTAACCCTCTGGAAGGACAGTGGCAAGAGCAGTGACAGAGCTGGCATTGAACCATGTCTCAGTGAGGGTGAGAATGTCAAGGTCAAAGTCTTCAAGCAGGAGAAATATGCCAGAAGAGTGTTTATTGGCAGAGCGAGCGTTGAGAGTGGCTAAGTGAAGCTGGTTGCCCCCTTTGAAGTTTTTCTGATGAGAGGTACAGGGAGATGGTACACCCATTGGTGATTGCAAAGGGGCCACGGTGGTGGCAGAAGGAGGAAAGGCAGGAGAAGGAAGAAAGTTGAGGAGGGCTGGAACACCCCTATCAAGAAGGAGAAGGTTGGGCTGAGAGCTCTGGGCCATGACAGTGCATTTGGATAGACATTAATGATGCACTTAGAGGATGAGAAGCCTGCCAAGAGTGCTTTCCATCTGGCACCACCATTAATGGGCGAAGAAGAGAAAGCAGAGATGATTGAGACCATATGGGGAGTCCATAGGTCTGGAGAGCGGGTGACAAAGAGGATGTCAGTGATACTCTGCCTGGAGGAAGAATTGACGTAGGTGTTAGCGATGGGCAGGCCTGGGTTGGAGACCAGGAATACTTTCTTAAACTTCCAGGTTTCGATAGAGCAATAGGATAGGTGATAAAACAAATCAGTTGGCGTTGATAGGGGAGATGGAGTGTACCATGGTGGCAGGAGAGGGAGAGCAGCCAGAGGGACTGCACAGTGCACGAGGAACACACCGGGTGGACTAGCAGCCAAACAGGTGAAGACAAATCCAAGGAACAGTAAAACAAGTGTCAGGAGCAGTAGGGCCTAGGTTACAAAATAGCAGAAAGCACGATACCAGGAAATTAAATAAAAACTTAGAGGGAAAAACCTAGAAAGTGACCAGTGTTTGCAAGCACATAACAGATATGAGTGTCCAAGCGAGGGTTAGTCCTTTCCTCATCTTCATCATCAATTGTGAACACTGCTTTCTTAAGGTTCTCACAGTGTTCATTCACCAAATTGGTGATGTTGCTGGCCTTGCAACATTTTGCCATGTTTCTTTTATGTATGCATTTCATGAAAATCTGTCTAATTGCAGGACTCTCTCACTGCCAGCAAAATAATAGGAATTGTCACACCTCAACATCTTCCCCTATCTAAGTGGTGTAACCTGTCATCCTGGCCTTGTGCTGGTCAGTAGGAGCTCATGTGCTTGCTGTTGCCCTGCTGCTTTGGCTACACTAGCTGTACCTCATACCACTTGGCTCAAGCAGATTCTGATCTGGAGACTTCTTCTCCTGGGCCGACTTCTCCGGAGCTTTACTTTTCTGTCCATTCAACCTTGTCAAAAGTGGGTTCTCCCTTGGACCATAGCCTATCATAATTGTGCTGCCTCTGCATTTAAGCATGAACTGGACCCATGATTATTTGTCAACTTGTGCTTCAGAATTACACTTAGTGGTCAAACCCCTGTGGTCAGTAATACACTGGTTCACTGTCTTGCCTTCTTCATGGACCCTTTTCCTGAAGTGTCACCTTTCCAGTATAGTGCTCGGTTTCGTCTTGTGGTGCTTCTCTAGCATTTTCTGACATTCATATATAAATTCAGGCTGTGTGCCTCATCCTGTGTCAGCAGTTGCAGATTCTCAAACTTGTCTTGCCCTGATGCCCCTATGCAATGCATCTGCAGAGTTGTCTTCCTTTCTATGCTGTAGATGGCACCGAATGCTGAGTGTGCATAATGCTTGAATCCCATTATACGCCTCGTCTCAGGAACTGGCAGCTCTCCTGGGGCAAGTACGGAACAATTTTGGATGTGGCACCCTCTACATGCCTGCGTCTTCAGGTTTGACAGCCTCTAGGTTTCTAAACAATGTGTTCCACCACACACAATTATGTGGTCCTGTATTAGTGCTGTGGGGAACGCATGATGGCAACAGTAAAGACAGACACAAGTGATCACAGTTCAAGGGTGTTTATTGAACAATGAAAGCAGGTTGGAAAAACGCCTAACCTAAACCTTAATCTAAGATGGGAGCAAGCGTCGACCATTAAATGAAAATAAGGCAGTCCTAGTGGCGTTGTGTCAAAATAAAAGGGCCTATACTAAGAAAAACCTATTGCCAAATCCTTACTCTAAATACAAAAGAAGTGTGGGATAGGCTTTCAATAAAGAAAGAAATGTTGTCAAATCATAAGTCAGGATGTAATTGCCAAGAGTCTCCCTTCCCCACGTTTTCGGCACGGGACAAGGTGGGTCTCATAAGCACAGAACACACTCGAGCTTTCTCCAGTACGAGCCGACAGTTCCGCTCCGACTATCAGGTTCTCTGATGGCTTAAAAGTCTCTTTCCAATAAAAAGTCTCTTGCCCTTGAGGGCCTGATAGTTCCAACAAACAAACACATAGTTCTGTTCTACAAATGCTTTGGGTGACACCTTCACCCCGGGTCCTATCTTCTAGGCGCTGACCCTTCAGACACTACTTTAAGTGATGGCTTCACCCCCTTGATTCCCCCCTTCTGGGTGCTGACCCCCAAATGAAAATCGGAATTCACTCCCCTTGCTTTCTCACAATGCAGGATTCACTTCCCTTGTTTTCTCTCAGTGTGGGATTCACTGCCCTTGCTTTCTCTCGTTGCAGGATTCACTTCCCTTACTTTCTCTACAGTTCTTAGGTCAAAGGCTTTCGACTATAGAGGGATTTTGCTTGACCTCCTGCATGATCACTTTGACCTATCTGGGCAATTCTCCTATGGCCTTCTGGAATCTGTAGTTTTTCCTCAAAATAGGATTGACCAGATTCCCTCAAGTTAGCACCCAGTTAGTCCAGCGTTTGTGAGGACTTTCATGATGGTACAAAGGTGGAAGAGATTTTCCTCCCAAATTTTACTATAAATGATGATATCGTCAATATAAGCGCCAC
Organism: Ambystoma mexicanum; assembly: GCF_040938575.1. Lineage (NCBI taxonomy): Eukaryota > Metazoa > Chordata > Amphibia > Caudata > Ambystomatidae > Ambystoma > Ambystoma mexicanum. The sequence continues at coordinate 509,787,805 of NC_090929.1, read as the reverse complement.
AGAAATCAGAGTAGGCCTGTAGAATTCTATCCATGAGGTGTTGGAAAGTGACCGGCGCACCATGTAAGTCAAAGGGGAGGACTTTAAACTGAAATAGTTCTAAGGGCATTGAGAACGCGTTTTTGTTTCCTTATCAGGTCGGTACAGTAGGACTTGCCAGCATCCTTTTGTCAAATCTAAGGTGTATGAAAAGGTGGCTGTTCTGAGTTTATCAATTAGGTCATCGATGCCTGGCATGGGATAGGCATTGAAGTCCCAGATGGAATTGACTTGAAGGAAGTCTATACAGAATCTCCAGGAACGGTCAGGCTTAGTGACTAACACGAATGGAGATGACCACAGACTTGAGGAAGGCTCAATGATATTAGCTTTCAACATTTTTTGCACTTCCTCAATCACTATCTGTTTCCTGGTTTCTGCTAGACGATATGGCTTTAGATGAACCACTGTACCTTTTAGTGTTCTGATATAATGGTATGTACCCTTTACTCTCTCTGTTTTTTTTCAGAGAAAATGTCAGGAAAGGAGATTTCTACAACTTTTAGATTTTCTTGCTGTTGGGCGGACAACTCGGAAGGAATTAAATCAAAGTTGTCTATGGTCCTCATTACGACCCTGCCGTTCCGGTAACAACAGTGCCAGTAGGCTCACCGACATCGTTGTTACAAGTCTGGGAGCTGGATGGCTTTCAACCCAAGTCTCTGACCATTTTCTTGTGTTCTCGCATTCAAGTGGCGGTTGGTGAGATTGGGATAGGGGCCTCTGCTCATTCTTCCCAAGTTTCTCTGAGCATATTTAAGACATCTCTGGGCTCTCTTCCATAGAGCAACTCAAAAGGAGAGAAGCCTGTGTAAGCTTGAGGGGTTTTCCTTATGGCAAACAATGCCGATGGAATCATCCGGTCCCAGTCCTTCCCGTCCTTATCTACACATTTCCGTAAAATTAGTATTAGTGTCTTATTGAATCTTTCTACCAGACCATCGGTTTGTAGGTGGTATACCAAAGTTCACAAGGTAACGTGAAGTAGCTCTTTGACTTCAGCCATAAGCTTACTCATAGAATTTGACCCTTGGTTTGTGTGTATTTCTTTGGGAAAACCAGCCCTGGAGAAATATAGTAGAAGATGCTTAAGGATATGCTGAGTTGTGTTATTTCGCATTGGGAATTCCTCAGGATATCGGTTTGAATAGTCTACGATCACTAGGAAATATTTATTGCCCAATTTGGATGTTTCTAGAAGTCCTATTATGTCCATGCCAATTCTCAAAAAGGGGACTTCTATGATCAGCAATGGGTTCAGCGGTGCAGGCAATGGGATGTGGGGGTTAGTCTTCAGGCATATTTCGCATGTCTGAATGAAGGTTTTTATATCTGCATGGATACTGGGCCAATAAAATGTCCCACTAATATGTGCCTGTGTTATAAATTGCCCGAAATGCCCTCCAGTAAGATGGGAATGCATGATCTCTAGCACAACCTTTTGATGACTCTTAGATATTACTAACTGGGTTTTAACCAAACCTTCAATGGAGGTTTCCTTCCTGTAGAGTAACCCTTGTTTTAAAAAGAAAAAAGTGCCACCCTTCTCTTTACCTTCTTCTTCCGGAATCACTTGTAAGAAAGCTTCCGCAAGGGTTGGATCATTTCACTGGGCAAAGGCCAGGTCGGGATAGATGGTGAGCTCATCTCCCTTCCTTTCCTTGCTGTCAAGAGATTTGTCAGACTCCCAAAGCCTAAATTACTTCTCTCTGTTTCATCTGGTTCACTTTCTTTAAACTGGGGAAACAGAGCTCTTTCCAAAATTCCCTGAGCAATCTGATGGCCTTGACATACCTCAAAAGGGACTTCCCCATGATCTGCAAGAGAAAGTTCACGTCTCCCCGGATCAATAATGCCTGGCAGGTCATCTATCCCGAACTTCCATGCTAAGCCAGATTTTGGGGCTAATCGGATGTAACATCCCAGAGGGATTATCAAAACTAAATCCATAGGAATCACTCCTCTTTTCCCAGGGGCAATAGTAGCTTCCCTACTACTGCAATATCAAACCCTATTGATTCCTTGGTGGCAATGGAAGGGTTAGAAGCTCTCTGAATAAGTTTTTGAAATTGTAGGGTTCCCCAATTTGTTTCAATTGAGTCACATCCCACTTCTGACACCATATATGAGGAAAGCATGGTGACAACAGTAAAGACAGACACAAGTGATCACAGTTCAAGGGTGTTTATTGAACAATGAATGCAGGGTGGAAAAACACCTAACCTTAACTTAAATCTAAGATGGGAGCAAGCGTCGACCATCAAATGAAAATAAGCCAGTCCAAGTGGCGTCATGTGACTCTGCCCCCATTGCCATGGACGGCATATCAGGCGTCTCGATACGCGCTTCGGTGCGTTGTTTCTCTACATGCTCCAACACTTTGTGAGTTCGTAACCAGATCTACCTTTCACTGTCCCTGTCTGTATGAGATTCTGTTGTATTTGAATTTAGGTAAAGCACTAAATTGATAATAGAAATTAGATTCAAATGAGCTCTCACCTTGGCAGACAGTTGAGCCTCTAATGGAAGAACCGATGCCGTAGTTGAAGATCCCCCGGACCGACCTATCCCTCCTCACCCGGAAGATAATCACCAGGGAGAAAGGACACGACAGCCAGGGAAACCCTCTGGGGAAGAAAACCCTGAGTATAGGTGGGTGCTGACGAGTTTTGATGGAGTCTTGACGAAGGTTCCCACCATGAAGTAAGGTGGAGTTGGTTACGGGAAGGCTTCCTCTAAGAATGGAGAGACAAGAAACGTGAGAAGACTTCTTAAGAGAGAGAGGAAGGTAGGACTGAATATAGGTAGACTTAGGAAGGGAGGACCTCACCCACTGAAAATAGATGACAGAACTTAAGAATTCCCATATCCAGGAACCGGGAGGTTCGGAAGACAGGATACCTAGAAACGACAGAGGGATTACTATTCTGGGAAAGGATGATTTCGGAAATTATCTGCTTTGTTAGTGAGCGGAAGAGGGAACTCACTGTAAGATGTTTGGGGAGTGCTACAATGCCTTGGAGAACGGGAAGAACATAGAAAGATTGACAGGATATCCTATAGTTTGAAGAAAGCAACCAAGGAACAAAAAAGAAGGGGAGAGCCCGCTCAGAGGATCTGGACGTAAAAGGAAATACAGAGTTAAAGGTACAAATTGACGAAAATCCTAGGATTCAAGGTAGGCAAAGAGCACCAAGAAGCAAACTCACGGAGTGCCTGCAACAACAGTAGCGACGCGTAGGAAACCCGATCTCTGTTCCGTATAAGGAATCACCTGAGTGATCACCGGCGTCTCTTGCGGATGTGCAAAAGCTGTACCGCTGCACTCCGCCCAGTCAGAACAGCTGCCCTCCATCTTGGATCTTCTCATCCGGGTTAATCCACAGAAGCGACTACGATGACAAAGGGACCAACGACCAATATGTGTAACAGTATGCCCCCTCCTCATGGGAGGCGACCCCGGCTTCCCCGGATGTAACCGGAAAAAACGTTGTATCAAACGGGGTGCGTGAACCCCAGAAGATGGGTTCCATGACCTTTCAACAGGAGAATACCCTTTCAAATCCACGAGAAATTGTAGTCGACCCCTCCGATAATTGGAATCACAGATGTTGGCTACCTCAAATTCTGGGCCCGTATCAGTCAATACCGGAGGTGGCGAAGCCTGACTGAATCGTTTAAAACGACCTCGTATCACCAACTTGATCTGGGATAGATGAAACACCAGATGTATACGTGACCATGAAGAGGGCAATTCTAGTTTAACTGCTGCTGAGCCCACCAGGGATATCACCTTGAAAGGACCAAAGAATCTAGGAGAAAGCTTTGATGGAACTAGATGACGGGGCAGAAACCGGGAGGCCAACCAAACTGAATCTCCTGCAGCTGGTGCAGAAATATCTCAGCGATGACGATCTGCATACCTCTTGGCCCGATCTTGCGCCTTTTGCAGGGACAGTCTAGCGAGTCTGTGACCTTCGTGTATGTCAGCTAAAAGGCTATCCACTCCAGGACAGCTGGAAGGAAAAGGAACCACTGAGGGAACAAATAAAGGGTGATATCCATATGAGCAATGAAAGGGACTAGTTTGAAGGGCTGAGTGTCTGGCATTATTATAGGCAAACTCTGCTAATGTTAGTAATTCCACCCAGTTGTCTTGAGCTGCAGAAACAAAGCAACGTAAATACCCCTCCAAAGTCTGGTTAAGGCGTTCAGTCTGCCCATTAGTCTGGGGATGATATCCCGAACTAAGGGCTCGCCTAATTCCTAAAACATGACAAACCTTTTGCCAGAAGAGTGCGGTGTATTGGGGACCCCCTGTCCGATACTATAGTATCCGGGAGATCGTGTTGGGAAAATATTTCAGAGAGAAATATTCTGGCCATCTGTGCAGCTCCAGGTAGCTTGAGTAATGGGGTAAAATGAGCCAATTTGGTGAAGTAGTCTATGGTGACCATGATGGTGGTATTCTTACAAGAAGGAGGAAGGTCTACAATAAAGCCTGTGGAAATAATTTGCCAAGGTCTATCAGGAATAGGCATCCGAGTTAATAACCCCAACGGTGGTCTTCGTGGAGTCTTGGATTGTAAGCACACCATGCATGCAGATATGTAATCTTGAACATCCGATCTTAAATTGGGCCACCAGAAATGGTGTAGAATTAGATCCAACTTAGATTGAAAGCCTCGATGACCGACCACTGGGGAGTCATGGCATATTCGCAAGACTTCTTGCTGTAGTAATGGTATTGGGATCAGGACTTGATTTCCGTAAATAAAATAGTCGCTTTCCCTGGTAAGGTGATGGGTTGAGGTGATATCTTTGCATAGTTTCTTGTGTTGAGAGGTAGCGAGTTTAAGCTCTTGGAGAAAATCGGTAATCACAGTGATAAATTAAATTTTTCCGGACAGAATCTGGTAGTCGGAGAGTCTTTGCGGGAAAGTGTATCTGCCCTTAAATTTTGTTTTCCGGGAAGGAAAGTGAATTTGATCCGGAAAGGTAGAAAAAAGTGTGCCCAACGGGCTTGTCGGCTGTTGGTAGTATGGGCATGTTGCAGTACTCGGAGATTTTGATGGTCAGTACGGATCTCCACAGGAAACGGTGATCCCAAAAGTAAATGTCTCCATTCCTCGAAAGCTCTCTTTATAGCTAACAGTTCTTTCTCGAGAACGGAATAGGTCTTTTCTGATGTATTGAATGTTCTTGAGAGATACGCCACCGGTCTTTCCTCCCCCTGGTCCGATAGTTGTAGCAGAACTTCACCTAAAGCATGTTGGGAGGCATCAGTCTCCACAATAAATTTCTTGGTCTGGTCTGGAGTGGTCAAGATGGAGGCAGATGTGAACATTTCTTTCAAAGTCTTGAACGTTCTTTGTGCCGGTTCATCCCAGGAGAACGGGACCCCCTTTTTTAAGAGACAGGTAGGTAAGATGATCTCCGAAAAGCAAAGAATACATTTACGGTAAAAATTTGCAAAGCCCAAAAATCGCTGGATTTCCTTAATGCTAGATCGAGTAGGCCAATCTAACACTGTTGATACTTTCTTGGGATCCATAGAAATGCCCTGAGCAGACAGTACAAACCCCAAAAAGGTTACTTGATCTTGGTGAAATTTGCATTTCGTGGTTTTGCAATACAAATGGCTGGACTGGAGACGCTCAAGAACGATGTTCACATGTTTGATGTGTTCTTCTCTGTTAGTATAAAACACTACAATGTCGTCTAGGTATATGGCGACGAAATGTAAAAGGATATCCGTGAACAGGTGGTCCATAAACCGTTGGAACACAGCTGGTGCGTTTACCAAACCAAATGGTATCACGTGGTACTCATAATGTCCAAACGGTGTCCTAAAGGCTGTTTTCCACTCCTCCCCGGGGGCGATACGGATGAGATGATATGCCCCTCGGAGGTCCAATTTAGTATAGATAGAGGCCCCCCGGCCCGCTTCAAGGATATCAGGTATTAAGGGCATCGGATACTTGTCCGCTATGGTGATCTTGTTAAGGCCCCTATAATCAAAACACGGTCTGAGTTCATCAGAGTCCTTCTTCGGAATGAAAAAAAGGGAAGCACCTGCAGGGGAGACTGATTCTGTAATGAGCCCATTCTGTATGTTAGCTTGGAGATGTTCCTTAAGAGCTGTCTTTTCTCGTTGAGAAAGCATATACATTCGTTCGAAAGGAATTGGTCGATCAGGAAGTAGATCAATACGACAGTCGTCTCTCCTGTGAGGAGGTAAAGTAGGGAACTTAGGTGTCAAGAATACAGATTGAAACCTTTGATGGCACTCTGGAATAGTCTCTAGCTGGTTGATGGTTGGTACCGCAAAAGAATCGGGGATCCCAGTTGGAATCTGTATCGCTACCGACTCACGAGACAGACAATGGTGTACACAATATTCAGACCCTAGGAAAAGAGTCCCAGCTGTCCAGTTTATAAAGGGGTTGTGGACCCTTAACCAAGGAAGACCCAGAATTATCGGAAAGTGGGCGGCCTTTATAAGGTCAAAAACTAAGGTCTCTTTATGAGCAGCAATCATGCAGGTAACTGGTCTAGTCTGTTCTCGAATGGGACCGGAGCTCAAAGGACTACCGTCTACTCCTTGAATGGGAGTTATAACTTTTTTAGGGATTCGATCAATGCCATGATCAGAGGCCCATTTATCGTCAAGAAAATTTCCAGCGGCTCCGCAATCAATCAACACGGGGATACCCTGCAGGACTTGATCAGGCAACATAATGGTTAAGGACACAATAACCATGGTCTGAGTGGCAGAAGAGGCCTCTAGGGTCATACTCATTTTATGTGGGGAACCTGATCTGTGTGCTCCTACCGTTGTTCCCCCTATGGTAGGGTCTTGGAGTTTCCCGAACCTGAAATTCGAGCTCAGCGTAGAGGAAAAATAGGGCAATCCCGCAATATATGGGAGGAAGAACCACAATACATACATAAACCCAAAGATTTTCTCCTTTCTCTCTCGGTGGCCGATAGTGGTCCTTTCACTGATCCTATTTGCATAGGTTCATCGGTTGAGACCTGTTTACTAGGTAATGGAGGGCTTTCCGTATGTGGACAGATCCCTTTACCTTTCCTTCTTTCATGAGAGTGTTCTTGTAAACGATATTCTATCTGCATAGTGAGGGTTATCATGTCTGCTAGATTAGCAGGACAAGGGACCTTAGAGACCTCGTCTTTGAGCTCATCCGACAGTCCTCGTCTGAACAACGTAAGAAGCCCATCATCCGGCCAACCGGTCTCAGAAGATAAATGTTTGAATTGGGTGATATAGGATAAAAGATCCTTACTACCCTGTTTAAGATCGAGGAGTCTTTCTTGAGTTGCCACCAAAATTTCTTGTCTGCTAAACATTGATTTTAAGCTATTCGTGAAGGCAGGGTAGGAATCAAGAATAGCATTGTTAGATGTAACTAATGGAGTGGCCCAGGCTAAAGCTGGCCCGGATAGATGAGATATCACAAAACCCACTTTATCCTTATCAGTAGGGAAAAAGCAGGATTTGAATGTAAATTGGACGGTACAACTGTCTAGAAACTCCTTAAGCTTATGAGGGTCTCCGTCAAACTTGCCCGTGTGTAACGTAGATGGGGGTGTTTCCGAAAAAGCCTGGGAAACCTGTTGCTGCAGTTGGGCATTATCCTTCTTAAGGGACTGCAATTCCAATGACATCGATTGCATAGCAGCCATGAGCTGCTGCATTTGCTGTTCCATCAGACCGCTGTCTGCCAAGACTCGTTGGCATCGCTATCTGTTATATTTCAATTTAGGTAAAGCACTAAATTGATAATAGAAATTAGATTCAAATGAGCTTTCACCTTGGCAGACAGTTGAGCCTCTAATGGAAGAACCGATGCCGTAGTTGAAGATCCCCGGGACCTACCTATCCCTCCTCACCCGGAAAATAATCACATGGGAGAAAGGACACGACAGCCAGGGAAACCCTCTGGGGAAGAAAACCCTGAGTAGAGGTGGGTGCTGACGAGTCTGGATGGAGTCTTGACGAAGGTTCCCACCATGAAGGAAGGTGGAGTTGGTTACGGGAAGGCTTCCTCTAAAAATGGAGAGACAAGAAAGGTGAGAAGACTTTTTAAGAGATTGAGGAAGGTAGGACTGAATATAGGTAGACTTAGGAAGGGAGGACCTCACCCATTGAAAATAGATGACAGAATGTAAGAATTCCCATATCCAGGAATCGGGAGGTTCGGAAGACAGGATACCTAGAAACGACAGAGGGATCACTATTCTGCGAAAGGATGATTTCGGAAATTATCCGCTTTGTTAGTAATCGGAAGAGGGAACTCACTGTAAGATGTTTGTGGAGTGCTATAATGCCCTGGAGAGTGGGGAGAACATAGAAAGATTGACAGGATATCCTATAGTTTGAAGAAAGCAACGAGGAACAAAGGCGAAGGGGAGAGCCCGCTGAGAGGATCTGGACGAAAAAGGAAACACAGAGTTAAAGGTACAAATTGACGAAAGTACTAGGATTCAAGGTTAGACAAAGAGCACCTAGAAGCGAACTCACGGAGCGCCTGCAACAACAGTAGCGACGCGTAGGAAACCCAATCTCTGTTCCGTATAAGGAATCACGTGAGTGATCACCGGCGTCTCTTGCTGTACCGCTGCACTTTGCCCAGTCAGAACAGCCGCCCTCCATCTTGGATGTTCTCATTCAGGTTAATCCACAGAAGCGACTACGATGCCAAAGGGACCAATGGCCAATATGTGTAACAGATTCCTCTGTGTTTAACAAGCTATCTCCTCTTTCAGGAACTTTTTCTCACCCGAGTTCCAACCCAGAGCTACACTCAAACTCATTCTCCCGTCGTACGTGGTTAGTTATTTCCCATCTGTGCTTAACACTGCAATCCCACACTTGCAAATCAATCTTCTCTTTGTCATTCCAGTATTCAGCCTTTTGACGGCATTGCTACGGCAACACACAATGCTGTCTTCTTTCTCAGAAGTGTGTTCGTGTTCAGTCACGGATACAGTGGCAGTTCCTGATCACAGGAGAACCGCCGGCTTGTCGGCGGTAAGACAATCTCCTTTTTACCACTTATCATGAATTCTTACAATTCTAGGTTTACATCGCAAACAGGGTTTTCACTGTCTTCTTCTTTCCGCTTGCACTCAGAATGAACAATCGAGGACTCCACGCTGATCTACAATTCTTTCACGATATTCTTTACTTATGGTAACAATCCTTTCCTTCCAATTACATTATTCTTTCACAGAGGCTTACTATCATCAAACTCTCCATTCTAATACTCTGCTTTTGCCTTTACCATGCTTTGCTAGACATGACAATTTTCTGGGACATTGCCTGACCTACACCTCCAACTCTTCTGGCATAAAGAACATCCATCCGTCCCAACACAAGCAGGGTGTTATTGCCAAGAGGGTTTCCCTGGCGTTCTCGTTACTTACTGCCCATTTATGCTACAGGTTGGAAGGGGACGGGCAAGAAGGTTTTCATTGACATCACTGCTGTTGCCATGGATACAGGTCGGTGGACATTGTACCTTTTGATTTATTATGTCTTACAATAGTTAACAGACAAGGGAAGATATCAGATCTTACACACCGGCTATGATGAATCGCTTGGCTTTTCTTGTATCCTAAGTCAAGAGCTTACCTCGTTCCTGCTTATCAATGTAGGCTTGCCCCGTGTACCGTTGAGATCTGCTGCAAGGCACTGGTGCTATTGTTTGAGGTCTTATGTCCTCTTCCATGAAGGTTCAGCGGACCTGGGCCGAAAATGGCAAGGTCACATCTCTCCTCGCCATCCTCTCGATTCCCGCGGCCTTTCTCCTTCTCTTGTATTGCCATGCTTGGTTAGCTGTGCTGTTGTGCTGTCTGCCATGTTCGTACTGTGCTCTCTTTCTCCACCTCTTATCCCTGTGTGGAAGGGAAAGGGATGTCAGGTGTGTGTGATTCTGATCAATTGCCTGACTTTGCCTGACCCTTGTATTGGGACATGTCAGATAAATGGCTCTGTTGTTAGTCCGTTCTCTAGTGTGTCATACCAAAGTGTTAGTGCGAGAAAAGGGGAGGGCAGTGTCTTGGAATATCCTAAGTAGAAGGATGGGGAAAAGGTGTAAAAGGGGGGGGATACCGCATCTCACCCATCAGTGCCCCACTCCCAGTCCCCAACGACCCTCAATCCAGGTGATCCTACCACACTGGTCCACCCTCAGGAACTGGATCCAAAAGTGATGGCCGTGTCCTGGCCACCTAGATGACAGATCCCTGGGGACTAGACTTCCCCTGTGTGAGCGGCTGTTTTGGGTTTTCTTCTGCCACTTTGTGTGTGAGAGCCTATGTGGGTATGTAACTCTTCATTCCACTTGTAGGTTATCCATGAGCTGTGCTCCTGACCCTGGTAAGGACTGACAGAAAGCACAATGTGGGATATGTTCTGGACAAGCCAGTCCCTGCCTGAGGCTACTGTTTTAGATAGACACACCACTGTAGGATGTGGTGGACTCCTGCGAACACTGCACCACACTATCCAGAATTGCTTTAGGATTCAGGTCTCTGTGGCCACCACGCAGTCCTGTCCTTGTTGCAGGACAATGCTCTGCAACCGCAGTAGCCTGGTATCTGTAGTTGCCTAGCGATGGCAAGCATTGATGCACAGTAGTAACCTGTGTCACCTGCTTCAGTAGCGCAACATTCGTGGTTGCCAACTGACAACACGCAACAGCAGATAGTTGCCACCCACATCGCTTGCTATTCCTGCCCTTGCTTATTCTCATGCCAGGGCCTACATATCCAAACCACCTTCCCTGAAATGACAATGGGTCAATGGGGAAAGGCGCTCTCAGCAAGACTGCATAGTGCACACGCAACTGCAGACCCAATTTGCTTGTCTGCTCTCCACATGCTGCCCACACCACACAGCCTCCATGCGCCGATACCGAAATTCTCAGCCCAGCTGAATGCCTGTTCCTTACCACCTGCTACACATGCTTATTGTACGGATCCTCCTAGTGGGGTCAACTCATACCCAGTGAAGGATGAAAATGGACATGCAAGTAAGTTGAGAGGATTTAATGTTGAATGGTAGCAACCACACCAGCAATCGGATATGCACCCAGACTGGTCAAAATGCCTCTGCTGACGTCCGTACAAACAGAATATTTCAGAATTCCAGCATGATGTCCCAAGCGGCTGCCACAGTGATGTTTTGTGGATCCCTCAAGCCATTCATAGACAGGACCTCCTAATGTGATGGATAGCAACTAGCATCTTGATTTCTGTGCTTAGGGCACATGAGAACCATCTGTTGGCTTGATCACAATAATTATGATATATATCGACATAAGGAAGCACTGATTTGGAGACTAGTCAGCATGGCATATCTTCAGTTTCTTCTTTAAAGCATGGTTTCTTCCCTTGCCATCTTTTTATATGATGTGTTCCAATTTGACTAGCAAAGTAACGCTTATAGAGAGCTATCTCACGCATTGAGCCTTTGCCACCAACATGGCGGAACGGAAGTCTGCACTTCACAAGTTTGAATCCGACAGAGGTGTCTCTACCCTTCATCCTTCCAATGTCAATTAATTGCGTGTCTTTGACGTGGGTAAAAGTAACAGCTCACATTACAGCGTTTAGGACAGGGAGTAAGCGCTATATCAAAAAAAACTATTATTATTTTACTCAGAACTGCTACTTGAAATAATTGTGACAAAGAATCGAGCATCTTAATTCTGTGGTGATAATCTGTGATAGAAGGGTGAAGAGGGGTTACACGTTTATGTAGAGGCTGCTCTATGACTGCCTATCATTATGGTTCAGGAGTAAGTGCAATTTTCCAAAGCAATAATGGCCACTCTCCTGGTCAATAGCACTATAAGGACATGTGTGTTGTCACTCAAATCAGAGCTTGATGTGTGAATGCATGGAAACGGTGGTTGAGTGTTTGTTGCCTAAAAGATACTAATAGAGATATCCATGTTTTGCCGCTGTTTCCTTGGCGGGAAGACTCGTTAAAAGAAACTCCCATTTTTAAATTTTTTTATTGAGAATATATCTGTGCAACTGGGCTTGCAATTTGTGCTGTCAACTTAATATTTGGCAATCTAGTAAATTAACAAGCAATGCATTTTAATATTTTAACAGTGAAGAGCTGTTTGTGAAAATGTTATTATTAGAGCTGTTGAATATAGTGTTTCATGTGTATGTGCAACCCATTGGTAGCCTGGACTTCCCTCTCTAAGTGTCCTTTTTGTCTGAATACATCTTGAAATGTCTTCATAGAGAACAAAATACTGCCAAGAAATTACTTCTATGGCTGAAAGAGTGGGAAAAAAAGACACCACCTGCAGTTTGCGCACAATACTACCTCACATACAGACAAAGAACCCAGTTTACTGCACCATGATAATAAATATCCCACCACTACCTCCAGGTCAGAAGAACAGCCAGCTCTATGATGGACACTGAGGTCCCTCAAGTTTACCTTTCCCCTTGTACCACCAGGCAAAACAAAACTTCACAGAGGCTCCTCTTGTACCGGTGGTGTTCCCCAGTGGTCTAACCTCTCTCCCTGGCTGTTCAGCCAATACCTGCCACTTCTTGCCCACTGCATTGCTGCTCTCTGCCCCAACTTTCAGTGCTATGCGGATGACACTCAGCTCATTTTCTGCCTCCCTTCTGCCACCTCTTCTCCTTCTCTCATTTCTAACTGTCTGCCATCCAGGAGTGGTGTACCGCCAATTACCTCTGCCTTAATGCCAGTAATACTGAAATTCTCCTCATCGGCACACCTGTTCCCTCCTTTCCTGCCACTCTCTGGCCAGCCTCTCTTGGCCCTCTTCCTGCTCCCACCTGTGAGGTTAAAAACCTCAGGGTCATCTTCGACTCCACACTCTCCTTTTTTCCTCACATCTCTGATGTCTCTAAGAAGTCAAACTACCAGCTGCACCTCCTCCGAGGTATTCTTCCTTTCCTCTCCTTCCCCCAGAAGTTCACTGTCTCCAGAGCTCTGGTTCTCTCTAGGCTGGACTACTGCAACAGCCTCTTTCTAAATCTGCCTGCCTCTACTCTCCGCCCGCTGCAACTCATCCAAAACAGGACTGTGAGACTTGTCCTTGGCCTCAAGCTCAGGGATCGTATCTCTCCAGGACTGAAATCTCTGCACTGGCTCCCAGTGGCTGCGAGGATTAAGTTCAAAACCCTCTGTCTGCATTGTCCACAAGGCCTTCTGGGGCCTCAATACCTTCAACTCTCTCTTTGAAAATATCTTCCTTCCCGACCTCTTCGCTCATCCACCACCAACTCCCTCGGGGTCAGTCACTTCTCCAAGCAATGAGATGGTGGTAGATCTCTTTCTTCGGCTGGGGCCTCCCTATGCAACAGCCTCCCTGCCTCTCTGAAACTTGAGGAGAACCATCTCCGGTTCCAGAAGCACCTCAAGACCTTCCTCTTTGCTTCTGATTTCTCTCTTCCTCTCCCCCGCTCTACCACTGGCTGAAAATGAAACTGCAGTGGTCACCTGGCTACCCTCTGATCTCGGGCCCAGGTCCACTCCCCGTCAGTTGCACACCTGCACTGCCCCCCTGGCAACCCCAGCACTCGGGGGATGTTTCTGTATCCCTACAGTCCCCTACCAGCACTTGACACTCGATGTCTGCACTTACCCATGCACTTGCCACCAGCTGGCTACACGTTTTATTTATTTGTTTTATTTGATATATTTTACTGTTGATCCCATGTACTGCACAGCCCCTTCCCCTTTCCCCTCGCACTTTTCCCCTGCCCCTCCCCTGCACTTGCGCTATCTCAATGTCACCTGGCCTAGTTAGATTGTTGTCTCTGTCTTCCCTCTGTTCCCCCTCCCTTGCCTCGTCGCACCTTGAAACACTTGCGTATAGACGCGTTATAAATGTCATATCATGTCACATCATTATCATTCAGTGTGCCTCAACTAATTTTGGGGGTGACACCATGGGCCTCATTACGACCCCGGCGCTAAACCATAGTGCTATTAGCACCATGGTCCATGCCGGGGTCCGCCATGGTGAATGGCGGAATTACCGCCCCATTCCAAGGTTGGCGGGGCGGTAATTCCCCATTCACCATGGGCCCTTCCCCATTCCCATTTTTGCCCCATAGGGCTCAATGGGAATGGGGAAGGCGCTAAGTACGGTGCCGCAAATTGCGGCACCGTACTTAGCACCAAGATCCCTTTGCGGGTTGGATTTTAACGCCTGCAAAAGGCAGGCGTTAAAATCGCAAACCCACAAAGGGACCTCGTAATCAGGCGTTAAGGGATTAACGGCGCCACCACCTTTTGCGGCGCCGTTAACCCCTTAACGCAGGGTTGTAATGAGGGCCCATGAGTCCAATACTAAAGGTTTTTCATGCAAAAATAGGTAATATTGCTCGCTATAGCTCAGGGGTTTGGGTTTATGCCTGGTTTTTGAAAATTGAAAGGGAGTAGCATACGTTTTTCAATACCTTGTTGGAGTGTCCCCTGGATCTGCCAGTGAGTTGTTGTATTTTTAACTTAATACCAAGCCCCTGGTTCTTAGTATTCAACTGGCCCCATCCTTCTTTGGTTATCTTTTTTTGGAATAACAAGGAGGTCATGATTTTGCATATGGTTAGTGTTGATCTTGTAGCAGCGCTGCAGAAGGAACACAGCAATGGGCAGCACACAATATTTGACCAATCCCCACATTGTGTTACCCCGCCCCTTTATCAGCAATTTACATGGGTTTTCAATTAATTAAATCCAGCACATCAAATCGAAGAGTAAATTACTTCACTAAAGAGGATTTCACTCCTACCGAATTGTACAATGGACTATAAGGAGATGGGCAAGCCTGGTCTCCCAAGTTCACTCCTATTATTTTCACGAGATGCTAAAACAGATCTGTATTCATAATACAATAAAGACTCACACTTTCTTCTCATCATTTCTTTTGAAGCTCCTTTGGTTGGTGGTACGTGAATATACTTGTTGGCAATGTTAGAAAGTTTATGAATAAATGGTCTAAAACATCAGAAAGCTAGGCTGTGAGTAAAAACTGCTGCAGTGAAGCAAATTTATTTTCTCCATCCTAACTGTAATCATATAACTCAAAATTGATTTTCTTCAAGCTTCATTGGGCCTGGGTGTTTAATATAAAGGCACAGTTTCCTTGCATCAGTATATTCTTCTAATTTTTCTTTGAATTCACTTACAATTACATTTCCCATATATATTCTTTAGGCAATCCTTTGCATATAACTGTACTTTTCTTCCACAGAATTCCTCCTTTTAGGCAAATCGCCTAATATTTACAATTTGCTCCTGCACTCTCGGTGTTAACAGTTTGCTTTTCCAAAACTTTGCAAACAAATCTGATTAGCAAATGCATGGAATAAATTCCACTAAATCTAGCAAAAAATCATCAGAAAACCATGGATTATAGAAGCACTGAGTGAGCTGACAGAGTTGGTTAGCCAGGAACAAAGGGATAATACAAGGTATGTATTCTCTTTATGCAAAATAGCCACAGATTTTCTAATCTGGGCAGCAATATCAGTAAGAATCTCATCAAGGTTTGGAATAAATATCTAGCGTTCTGATCCAATGAAGGCACAGATGCCTGCTTTTGAGGCAAGGATAATGCCTAAGGCCATTCACTTCTGCAATACCATAGTGAGAATAGGCACCTGCTTGTGAGTGATCAGTGAAAGGCAAATTGAGGTGTCATGGGCCACGTTCCCTAGTAGCAGGGATAATTTGTCTTGTCACGGTTCAGCTTGATAACTATTCCGGGCATTAAATATCCTATGCCCTAAATAAAGGTTTCTGAACCAGATTATCTTTTATCTCTTGGTGGTAATGGCAACTTTGAAAAGTCTCTAATAACATGCAGAACATATCCCATATAACAACTCCCACCACAATCAATAGGTAACCAACGATTGGCTGAAAGTCCACAGATAAAATAGGTACTATGGTGGCATAACTAGACTTAGCAAAAGCGAATCATTTATCAAAAGAGAAGGTAACATTGTTTATTAGCACATGGACATTTCTATTGTCCTCCTCTCAGCCTTCTCTCAGCCACTAAGAATGTGCAGAATGCAGTCAATATCTTTTGGTATTGACTGAATTCCTGACATTCTGGCCCTCATTACGACCCAGGCGGTAAGTTACCCCCTGGGCCGTGACTTTACCACCATGGCGTAAACTAGGTTTACGCCATGGTGGTTGGCGGACTTACCGCCCCATTCCGACCTTGGCGGGGCGGTAAGTCCCCAATCCCCATTTACCCTTCCCCATTCCCATTTTTGCCCCATAGGGCATAATGGGAGTGGGGAAGGCGTTAATTACGCCACCGTAAATTACGGTGGCGTAATTAACTCCATGGTCCCTTAGCGCCATGGATTTTAACACCTGCTAAAAGCAGGTGTTAAATCCGCCATGGCGCTAAGGGACCTCGTACTCAGGCGGTAAGGGTCGGCGCTGTTTACGGCGCCGTAAACCCCTTACCGCCTGAGTTGTAATGAGGGCCCCTGACTTCAGAAGCAGCCAGGTACTCAACAGAAAGCATGTCTCGGTAATAAAAAAATTGGCAATGCAATTTCAGAGTAATATTTCGTTCAACTTGACAATCCAATTTAACTTACCACACGAAAGTGAAAGCTAAAACATGGAACACTGCTTAGACTTTTTAAAGGTAACCCATTTACTTTAACATTGCACCTAATGCAGGCTCCTGTTAAAACTATTCTACTTCAGTATCGCTCCATTACTGCGCAGACAATCACTGCAAAGCCCAAAATTTCACATTTTTTATGCTGCATTCCACCGCATATGTGGGGGTGTATTAAGGTGATAATAAATATGGCAAAGCCATGGCGGGCCTGTGTGGGGTCTCCCACCAGATATAATGACATTTTGGGCTTTGCAGTAAAAAAGATTCCCATAGATCATCTGCTTCAGGTTTACAATTAAAATGCTAACCTTATAAAGACAACTTTATGTAAATATTTCAAAATAAAATAGCATTTCATTTGATTCATTTTGTGTGCTTTGCTCACTACTAAACTAACATGTTTTGCTTGACTACAACAACTCCAAAACCTTTATTGCTATTACCACAATGTGCTAGTAGCACTTGGGATAATGACCTTTCACCAACTTGGTGGCAGATCATTATCCCGCAATAACGACCACTCTCTTGGTTTATGAAGCTATATAATAACACTAGTGCTGGTGGATAGAGAAAATGCACATTTACTACTGGTCGTAAACAGGGAACCATGATTAGTGCATCAGAGACGGCTTCTGGCAGGATAAGATAATCATATTGCAGCAGATTTCTTCTGAAGCTCATCTGGAGGAGGAACATTTGGAATGCCTGAAAACCCCATCTGTTAATAATGATCAGAACAATATTTAGGGACCTTAGATTTGGAAAGCAGCCTCAAATGTTTGCATATTCCTCCCCAGTTAAAAGGAACTGGTGCCATTTGGAAACCTAAATCTAGGTCATGTGGGGCATGGGTACAGGGCACCAGGGGCGTTGCTAGAGGGGGGTTAAGGGGGCTATAGCCCCTGATCTTTTGGTTGTAGCCCGGATAGAATCTCAGGAGCTACAGCCAAAAGACTAGCTAGCCCCCAGTCCCAACAGTTCCAACATCAGTGTAGCCCCAAACTCCCCTGCAGGGCACATTCTGGATGCAGGCGGTCTCCTGAAATGCATCAGTCGGCTCTAATGCTCCAGGTGGAAGCAGTTGTAGACATCGACCCATATTGGATGCCCCTGGCATCTAATTGAAGTCTGCATGGTGAGAACGACCTGAAATGGCACCAGCTACTGAGGTTTCAGCTCTGACTTACTATGATGCACTCGCCTTGTCATCTTCCAAATACAAATACAGACTGCATGCAGTAAAAGGAGGGACTGTCACCATGGGCCTCATTACACGGTAGGCCGTAACCATGGCGCTATATGCGCCATAGTTGCCGCCGGTATTTTACCGTGTCCCCCTTGGTGGATGGCGGAATTACCGCCCTACTCCAAGGTGAGCGGGGGCGGTAATTCCCCATTCACCAAGGACCTTCCCCATTCCCATTTTTGCCCCCATAGGGCATAATGGGAATGGGGAAGGCGCTAATTACGGTACCGCAAATTGCGGTACAGTAATTAGCACCAAGGTCCCTTTGCGGGTTCGTTTGCTAAAAGCAGGCGTTAAAGTACCCACCCGCAAAGGGACCTCGTAATAAGGCGGTAAGGGTTAACGGTCACCGGTAAGGTAACCCTTACGCCTACCGTGTAATGAGGCTGGATGCGTATAAGGTGCCCAGTCGAGATCTCGTGGGTTAACAAACCATGCTTCTTCTTTGGATTATATTTTATATGTAACAAAACCAGTGGTATGGCTATGGACCATCAAAGTCCAGTCTTCTTACATACTTCTGAAAGTCTATTTTTTTATATCTCTGTTATTGTGTCCTGCTACCCCACTAGATTGGTGATGAGGTGCACAATGAAAATGCAGGAAGATTGAATCGAGATATACATTCAGTAAAAAGGTTTTTTTGCAACTGTGACAAGTCAGCCCTTCGACATGGCTGGGCCTCCACCAATCTAGAGAACATACTCACTGCTATAAAACAGAACTCAAAATGAAGACATTTAGGTAACTGGGCAAAGTCTATCTGCACATTCAGGAAGGTGCCTAATGTTACTCAATGCCTAGAAGGCCAAGTCTTTACAGCGTTTACACATCAAAGGGCACACAAACCAGACAATTACTACAACAGTTCTGGGCCACAGTGGGAAAGTACAAACCAATCCTGATTTACTACAGCAATCATGGCCCCTTGGCCAGAATGAGCCAAGAATTGTGCCAGGCTTGTGAGATAAGGGATAATCAGTCTGGGCACTTCCCGTGACCATCTGAAGAGCCGCAAAGAGTATCAGAATACAACTTACAGTTCTTTCTGAACCAATACTACTTTTCTGACTCCGGTGCTAGGTCCTGCAGTACAACCATTCTAGAAAGAGTTGCATTCTGTGACGGGTCCACTGAAACACAGATCAGCAGTTTGTTAAGAGCCAGGGACCAATCTATGGCTGGAATTCACATTGTCAGCTAGCAAGATGCTGGTTGACACCACTGAGTAAGACACATTGGGCCTGAGTCACAGAGTGTTTTCTTATGGGATTGTACCATTAAAACACGCTTCTGTGAATCAGGTACTTTGTGTCTACTCCCACTAAATACTGCATTTACCACTTTGTCTCAACAGTGAACATATGGCAATTCAGAGGATCTCAAGATGGAGTGTGATATTCCAGTATCAAATTGAGGAGAAAACCTTCTTCCATTAAAAGCACAGTTTACATAAGGCGCAGAAGGATCAAGTGGAATCAGATGATGTAACAATATTACTGGGCCCCTGACAGCATTATTATGTATTAAAGGCATCAAGCTGAGGAAGGTTTGGCAATTAATGTAAAATAGTAGGGACCTATATTGCTGAGCTTGCCGTTTTGGGAAATCGAAGTTCCATCGTCCAAACCTTTTGCAATAATTGCACTGATCATTGTACACATTTGACATCTGTCTATCCTGAATGCCTTCTTTACCCGCATAAACAGGGACTCCACTTTCTATGCCCTTTCCTCTTCCCTGAGAGCTGGGTCACACTTGGTGCCCCACTCTTCCGTGTATAGGTGGAACTGTTGGAGTTGTGACACCATTAATTTAGTCTCATTTAGTATCATGAAAATACAGAGCAGCTAATAACACTTCAGTCAAATCCTTGCCTTCCCAGCCAGTGAGTACTCCATTATTTCCTTCAGCAATCTTGGCCTGCAGTCCCATTGCGGATGCAGAGACCACTGTTTGGGGTGCACTTTTTGCTGCATTAGGGATCCTTGACAACTGATCAGAAAATGTTTTCAATCTCTCAAAATGATCGGCTGGCTTCTCCCCTTTACTTTGCTTATGGGCATTTAGTTTCATTCAATTTGTTTTCCCGGAGACACTTTCTTTAATGGAACAAAGTGGCAGTAGATTATTTCTATATGTTCTTGCAAAGGCAAGTTACTTCTATGCTTAGTAAATTAGTACATTGAACATGCAGGTAGGATTATAAAAATCGATAATGGCTTTTAGCTCTTCTTGAAACTTAACAGATTCTTCACAGATTTTAGGACATCTTTGCACAATATTCAATAGATCAGTGTAACTCCATGGTTCACACACATTCACTGTTGTATGACCTGCCTCAGTAAACTGTCTCTTAAGGTACACATCAACTTGAGGGGATGTATTAGGGAACCCTTTAATGGTTGCAGATATATTAGATGCAACCAAGGCACTAAAAAGATTGGAAATCAGCCATACATTGAGCAGAATATCAATGGCTAAAAAGTTATCACAATGTAGAGCTTTCCAGTGATCATATAGGTGTAAACTGACTATATGCCAACGGTTCACCGAGGAATAAATCTGGGGTCTGAAATTTAATATACCCATCCGGAGGTGATGGTGGAGCACATGTAGCTGCTTGGGGTTGATTGCATGCCCACTCTGGTACTGTATTCAATAGGTCAGGATGATGCAATTCTAAAATATATTCTGAAGTTTACTTTGTTTGGTGAACCCCTTGCAGTGCTGGATAAAGGCTTTTGTAATGGTTTATGCTTTTAAGGGTGGCTATATTCATTTGCTCTGTTCTCAGTTGCTTTACCTGCTCACAGAGGTTCACCTGGGCATCTTTCAGAGCTCTAGTCTTGGGCTCAGAATGGCTTTTCTTGATCTCTGCGTACGGGTCAAAGAATTCCCACTGCTTTTGGTGAACCTTAGATCACACTGGCTCTAGAGTACAACTTAAATAAACATGTGTATCAAGAGCAAATGTACCTTGCTTGGAGAACTAATGTGTGACGTCACAGTGTGTAAAATAGTGCCATTTATCCAGAAATTTACAAATCTTCTTTGTCTAAGTGGCGGTTGCTACAGCCACCTATTGATCTCGTTGTGAGCTGCAGATGGAGGTCTTCATTACTCCAGACCGCATCTTCCTCGTCCCAGTGCTCGTGGATACTGATCCTGTTCTGGATTTTTTATTTTATTTTGCTGAGCCAGCTGCAGCTGTGGACTTTTAACTATATTGGTTGCCACATTTCCTGATTACGCACAGCAATCAAGTCTGAACTGTAGAAGTGGTGAGAGGAAGATGTCAGTGACTGTGTATTCTCCAGAAACCTTCCTGCCCAAACTGGGGGTGCCAACTACAACCTGGGGCAATTGGAAGCAATACTGGAATAATTATTTGTGTACTGTGGAGTATGAAGAGATAACCCCCGCAAAGAAGAAAAAGTTGCTTTGAATTCCCTTGGGCAAGATGGTCAAAGTGAAGTGCCGCCAAAAGCTGACGTTCAAGAGGGAGGGAATTTAGATGAGTACAAGAAGACTCATTGCAAAAAAAGCGGAGCACACACAGTTGTGCTCGCCGAATATAAGGGAGAAGAAGAAAGGTGACATGGCAGAGTCATGCAAACATAACTCAATTAAGAAACAGGGTCAGGTGAATGTGGTCCCTAAAAGAGGCAAGAAAAGCAGTGTGTAAAAGGAGGACCCAAAGACGGATGCTGTAGTTGGCAGTGAAAACCATTATTTAAAGGATTTTTCAAGTGTATGAATTGTACAATGTGTAAACATGCTCTGATTAACGTACAAACCTATGCCACTGGAGGTAACCAACAGGTACAGATACATGATTTTATTCATTGCAGAACCACGTATGTGATTTATATTTTAATTTGTGTCTGTAACAAACTGTATGTGGGGTCTACCATTATAGAATTAAGATTTCACATTAGGGAACACCTTAACATGACCATCAGCCATGAGAAGAAACTGCAATTACAGGAACATTGAGCTCTGGAGCACCAGATGGACAATAAAGATCAGATGAAATTCATTTGTGTGAAGCATATACATCTGAACACAAGATGGAGAGACCGCAAACTGATCATGAGACAGGAAGAGGCGAAACTCATTTGCAAACTAAAAAGCACAGTACTTGCATTAAACAAGGACACTGAAATGCAAACCTTTTTATGAATAAGGATGGATTGCATGAGCACTGATTATGGATGAATGGTTACTCTGATCCGGCCTTGATAAAGTTAATAGGATATGCTGTACAACAGTATGTAAAATTGGAAACCAACTAATAGACATATGACTTAAGACCATGCATGACATGTTGTGGTTTGGGAGACCGGCGCCGGCATGTCTGGGGGACACCTCTGATTGGACACTAGTATTAGGAGTAAGCGAATTACCAAACTATCACTCAACCTACATGACCAACGGGGTCTTGTATTTACGAAGTATGGAAATCTTTCATTGTAGGGGCCTCAGCAGTAGGATGCGGACAAGCTAGTCTTAACAGACAATAAGCACCTGAAGTAATAATACTTCTGGTACACTGCTAAAAATAATTATAAGCATGAGTTAGGGGAGGAAACGGGTGCAAGTAGGAAACAATCACAAAAAGCACAAAAAGACACTATTCACAGGTGTATATTTCCTTGAACCAACTATTGTTTACACAAGTGGCAGAGGAAGACGGCAACACATTGACACAATGTACCGCGTGGCCTCACTGCCATATTTAGCGTCACGCCTTGACAATATAAATTAGGTTGAGTAAATTTGTCCTTCCAATTATTATTCACATCGTATGCCCTACGGGGCACACTATTCTCTGACTAATTATATGCCTAGGAGTAAAATTAGGAATAAGTAAACACCAGAATGGAGCCACTATTTGTAATAAGGAATGCCATTATTCACGGGCAGGTGATCCTCTGTTTGAAACAACTTGTACAAAAAGCGGAAACTTATCACAGCAATGTGATGACATCACGATATGCGCGACGTCATCACGTCGGGACGTGTCATGGAATGATGATATTTATAAGGTTGAACAAGATGGTGGTCCAGAATGCTGGGCACTGCCGAAGGTTGAAACAAATCCACAGGACAGGTCAAGTAAGCAAAGATGACTCAATATATATAATTGGGTTACATAGCTATGGGCGACCTCACCACTTATTGAAGTGGGACATTATTTTGATTCATATTTCGTTGTTGGATGTGACATGAAACAGGATCACTACCAATTTATACAGATGAAGAACTGATTCTGGGAGATGGATACGTAAGGTACACTATGGCAATAGATGGCTGACTTTGAGTTAGGTATCAGAATAGGATCACTTGAACTAATTGGACAAACACTGTTTTTCTTGCAGATTGTCATGGAACCGGCAATATTGTTTGTTTGTTTGTTTATTTATTTATAGGGCGCGCCGGACCCAAGGGTATCAGGGTGCAGAAGAGCAGGAAAAAACAAGATTACTTTCAGCTTGTAGTTACAAAGGTTACAAAGGATATGTGCAGGGATTTGCAGATGTAATACAGAATAGTATATGTGTCAGTTAAATACATACAAAAATAGTTAACGTTGTATAAAATACAGAATTACATTACAGAGCAAGCGTTCAACATAGAGAAGGCTATACAATATCTATCTACAATAGTATCTGAGGTAAATGTCATGAGTCAGGAGGTGGAGGGTCAAGGTGGAGTTATTGGTCTTTATCTCTGAGCCATTTAATGGTGTTGTGTCTGAAGTTCAAGAAGGTTTGATCTACCCTCAAGGAGAGGGGGAGGGAGTTCCATAGTCGTGCTACTTTAACCGGGAAGCTACTTCCCCCAGCTTTTGTCAATTTAAACCTAGGTACAATTAGGCAATTTGAATTCGCAGTCCTGGTGGGATGGATAGAAGATTTTCTGATAATTCTCTCCACAAGATAACGGGGTGCAGCATTATTTAAGCATTTGTGCGTTAGAGAGGTAGTTTTGAGCAAGATTTTGTCGCTGGTGGACATCCATTTGTTCTGTCTTCTAGCCTCTAAGATATGCTCTTTTCTGGTAATGCTCTGTGCCGTTCTCAGAGCATTGTTCTGCAGGATTTGTATCCTATTAACAGTGTGCTTACTAGCGCCTAAATAGAGGGCATTGCAATAGTCCAATTTGGACAAAATTTGGGCTTGGGCCAGTGTAGTACAGCTCTACTTAGATAAAAAAAGATTTGCCAGCTCTAATCTGCTTGCATGCGTATGCAGAGGCCAAAGCCATGGTGTTGACCTGTTTAGCAAATGTAAGGGTGGAGTCAAGATAGAAACCTAAGGTTTTTACCTCTTTAGCCACTTTAATGAGGTTACCATCAACATTAAGGGAGGTGTATTTATGACCGAGTTTATTGAGGCTGGATAAAGTGCCCAGAATGAGGAGCTTGGTTTTGTCATCATTCAGGCATAGACCGTGGGTTGCCACCCATGCCTGGATGATGAGGTACATTTTATTTACTAAGGCCACATCCTTGTCGTAATCCCCGGTAAGCAGTATGAGAATCTGAGTGTCATCTGCATAGTTTGGGTAGGTGACACCAAGAAGGTCCAGATCATTGAATAGTGATTTAGTAAATATATTGTATAAAGTGGGTGAGACACAGGATCCCTGCGGTACACCACATGTGATGGGGATAGGGTCTGCCACCGTTGATAGCGAGAAAACCCTCATGGTTCAATTACTCAAGAAGGTTTGGATCCAAACTATGGCATCCTGAGAGAAGTGAGCGGCTGAGTCAAGGTGACTGCATAAAACGTTATGGTCTACCAAATCAAAGGCAAAAGATCCAGGAGAAGTATCAAGGCTGTGCTTCCCCCGTCCTTAAGTTTGTTTATATGGGTTTTGAGATCAATCAACGCAGTTTCGTTGCCATATTGTGGCCTGAAACCGGATTGACGGATTCCTAAAAGATGATTGGACTCTAGATACTCTTGTACCTGAATATATGCCACTTGGTCTGGAATCTTAAGTAAGAAAGGCACTGTTGTAATAGGCCTATAGTTAGTAGGGATGGCTGGATCAAGGGATTGTTTTTTTGAGGAGGGGAAGGACCCAGGACTCCTTTAAATAGTTGGGGATGGTACCTGATGAAAAGGATGCATTGATAAGCTTGGTTATAAAAGGTGCAAAGTCTCTCGCTGCTCCTTTAATAATTTGGGCTGGGCATATGTCTCCCTGTTAGTTTGTGAGTTTGAGGGATATGATAATTTTTTCAACCTCATTGGTTGAGACTCATGCAAAACTGATCTGTTGAGCCGTTTTAGTGGAGTGTACAGGAGTACTGGCAGGAGTGTCTGAGTTACTTAGGTTAGCTTTTTTGTTGGCTATTTTATTCTGCAGAAGGGAAGATGTGTTGGTTAGGGCATTCTGAATGTTAGTACACCAGAGTTTGTCCTTAACACAGTTGTCTACTATGGGTACCAGGGCTTCCAATTCTTTTAATATCACAAAAAGTTCCTTAGTACTTGAGTTTGCTTGACGAATCCTATTATTATACGTTTCCTGTAAGGTGAGCATTGTTTCTTTTTTGTTTGCCAAGGTTGGTTTTGTTTTCAGTGGTGGTAGGTGTCTCCAAGTGTCTTCACATTTTCTTTTTTTGGCTCTTAGTGATTTGAGGTGTGGAGTAAACCAAGAGTTCAAGTGGGCTCTGGGTTTGCTTTTCTTCATTTTTAGTGGGGCGATGATATCTAGTGCTTTCATCAAGGAATTGTTGTATTCCTCTACTAGAGTGGAAAGGTTGTGGGAATCTGGCATTGAGTTGAGGGCAGGTAGAATTAATGGTAGGAGCTTGTCTCCCGTTATATTCTTTTTATTCCTTGTGAGGATTGGTGGAGCTAATGAGCTATTTTTTGTGGTTGGGATTTTAAATGCGAGCGAAAATGATAAGAGATAGTGGTCAATCCATGACTGTGGAGTTAGGGAGGTAATTGAGGCATTACAATTGTATTCTGCCACCCAATCTAGTGTTCTGCCTTTGTAGTGAGGGGGCAGGGTTACTCTTTGGGGTAAAGCCAAGATCAGTAAGTACATTGGCAATAGTAGTAGCTTGTCGGTCATTAGGCTCATTGAATCCCAAGTTGAGATCCCCCATCAAGAGTTTTTGGGAAGTGATTTTCATACTGTCAGATAGGATGGTGGAAATGTCTTCCTCAAAGGTACCGAAAGGGCCTGCACATCTATGAATAAGATGAATGGTTAGCGTTTGGGAGTTAGAAATGCGTATTTTAACAGTAAGTGATTTGCAAGATTTGATATCCATTGAGGGTGCTAGTCTCATGTGTAGGTTAGATTTCGCTATGAGAGCTATACCTCCTCCTCGCGAGTCGATCCTGTCTGCTCTGAGTATGGAGTAATTATCAGGGACTGCAAGCATGAGGGCAGGGCCTGCTGCTGCATGTAGCCAAGATTCTGTTATAGCAAGAAAGTCATATTCTTCAGACTGGATAAGGTCAGCTACCTCGAAAGCATGTGCAACTAGGGAGTGGGTGTTAATTTAGACACCCTTGAGGTCTGGGGTGGTACTAATAGGTTGGAGAATCAGAGGTTTGGCCTTGCTTGATTTTTTCATTCGAGTCGAAGTGGGGTGTATACTCTGAAGTTGTTTGTTATGTGTGAGACTCTTGGATTTTGGTGCAAGTGCAGTATTTGTGGCAGTACTTTTTTTCTTACAATTGTGTTTATTAAGTGGGCATTCCTTCCTCAGGCGTCTGTTAAAGGTGGCTCTGACAGGAGGTTCGTAGAGCCTAGTCAATCTAGAACCGAGTCTGAAGTTTCTTAAGGCTGGCTGACATGGAAGGTTGGTTATCAGTGGGACCTGGGAGAGATCAGGACGGGTGGGTGATTGTTAGTTCAAGTTGTTGGAATGGTGGTGATCGGTTAGGGATATGCAGTCTATCGACATATTGAACCTTTTGGGTACCATAGTGGTTGCCAGAGTGTGGCAGGATGGAGTAATCATAGTATGGTTTAGTCCAACGTTCTAGTGCCAATAAGGCACACAAAAGGTATAGTTGTATGGCAATGATGGCATACATAGTGCACTTCAGGTACTTTTCTATGTAGTATTACTAGGGCTTGGATTTAGCTCTATAGGTCATATGGTATGTTAGTAGGTGTCGTCTATAGGATGAGTACAGTCGGGTCCATAAAATTACAAGTATTCACAGACGGTGGCAGTGAATAAGCAGAGTGTTCCACAAGCTTGTATATAGGTAAGTCTAGTCACAGGAGTGGCCAAAACTGGCAACGTAGGTAAAGTACCTAACAGGTTACTTATATGACCATGTACCTGGCTATCCTCAGATTATGGTTAGACTAGGGTAGTAAGGTATAGATCTACTGGCCAGGCTGCTTAGTAAGGTCAGGCTCTATCCCATATGCTATGGAACAGGCCTGTATTAGTGGTCAATGTAGTTGTTAAATACAAGTGCGCAAGGTAATACCAATTAAAATACAAGTTAGCGCCGGCAATGGTTATAGGCAATGATGAAAACACAAGGTCAATCAAGTGACTAAACACATTAGTATATTGGGTGACATCTGCACAATATAGAAAATAAATGGAAGAATTAGATATTGCGCATACGTATATACGGTTGCCCATGATATAAAATCACAGGTACGAATATTTTGGTCAAAATAATAAGATTTAATATAATTGTAGTACAACAGGAATAACACTAAGATACCATTCTCTGTTATATCATAGGACACAGGACTACAATTGTTGTCTAGAGTTTAGTGAAATGATCCCAATATAGGTAATTGTAAAAACGGAAAGTGATGTAAGAAGGTTATATAACACTGATTATTTGTTTTTTAACCATAACTACGGGAACAAGTGTTAAGAAGGATTGACAATTTAGACTGTCCAGTAGGGGTGATGAGCAGATGTGCGGGACTTGGGATCATCTCATGTATACAACATGGGTTGAAGATTTAAGTAATGTTTGCTCAGGAATGGATAATTTCTCAGGAATGGAACTGGACATGGCTCGTCTTAATTGACTCACTTGCGCAGAGACAGTTTTTGAATTAATTGTTAATCTGTATTAGTTATGTTTACTATGGTATATTTCTTGCTGGTGTCTCTCTGGACCACTGTTTACTCTTTCTCTCTCCCTTTTTTTTAGAATACATTGATACAAAAAAGTGTGGATGTGAATTGCATTTGAGAGTGATCATGAATTTTGATTAATGAATACCGCCTAGAAAGAGGCCCAAATGGTATCTTTACACAATTTCTGTTGAGATAACAGTTTTTGTGAATCTTGTTAATTTATGCAGAGATAACCATATAAATAAGTTTTGAACCACAGCGTATGGATGTGTCTGGATCTTTTCATAAATATTTAATGCTGGTTGCTTTTTAGTGTTGCAACCACCAGAGTACTAATACAGCATATGTGGCCATTTTAAAATAGTTAGATACTGTTTTTTAAAAATCAATTGAGAGTCAGAATTGTAATTAATATTAGGGGAGCACCGTGTTTTGTTACAAAACACCTAAACCAGTTCTCAAAGTGAAAAAAAAGAAGACCATGGCATTTTCGGATGGTAAAAATGGAAGGTGCTACAGGTGCGGTCGAGTGAGTCATTTTGCCAGCTCCAAGCTGTAACCTGCTATCAATCAAAAGTGTTCTAATTGTGGTCTTAAGGGTAATTTCACTGTTACATGCCATAGGAAGAGGAAGGTGTCCTGCATTCAGGAATGTGAATAAGACGAGAGCTCAGATGACTAGGATCGTGTAGTAGTTGTGCAGGAGGAGCCTTACTCAATTTTGTCTGAGGACAGGTGGGAGAAACTACAGGAGGCAGGTGTGAAGAGTTCGCTCAAACGTTTCAACATAAAAGATCCTAAAGGATATGAAGGGTCTAGGATTGCCTTGTTGGGAATGTTTCAGGCCGCAGTGGAATATAAAGGAAGGCCGGCAATGATTAACATGTGTGTGGCAAAGAAATGAGTGGACATTTTAGGGTGGCGAGATCAAACAGTTTTGGGGATTAGACTCGATCCCAGGAGCAGTGAACCAGTGTTGTTCATACACTACAACGCCACGGAGGAAGAACAGTTCCCAACGTTTTTTAATGATAAGGGGGGCGTTCGCGAGAATTTACTCCCAGGATTGTTTAAGTCAGAAGCAAAGCCTGTGTGTCACAAGTTCAGGAACATTCCATTATCAATCAGGGGAGAGGTTGAAACTGAATTGGAGAAGCTTCTTGAAGGAGGGATAATTAACAGAGTGGAAGCTGCGGAGTGGGTCGGTCCCATCATTATGGCGTGCAAGAAGAATGGCATATGTGTGTACACCTCAGAGATGTTAATAGGAGCACTGTGGTCGATAAGTTCCTGCTGCCCTTGATTGCAGATATGCTGAATAGTGTTATAGACGCTGTGATGTATACAAGCCTTGACTTATCGGCTGCATATCATCAGATACCACTCAAAGAGGATTGCCAGAGTTTGACAACGTTCATCACGCCATTCAGACTTTTCTATTTTCGCAGAATGCTGTTCGGTTTAGCGCCGGCTGCAGCTGTATTTCAACGAGTGATGAATAGGATTCTAAAAGGGATTGAAGGTGTACTGGTGTACCAATATTGCATTTTGGTGTATGGCAAGAACGCTTTGGAGCATTATAAGAGGTTACATGAGGTACTAAATTGTGGGACAAGGGGTTGACAACAGAACTGAGCAAATGTCATTTCAGAGAAAGAAAAGTAGAATATCTTGGGCATGTGGTGAGTGGAGAACGGTATTGCCCAAAGGTGAATGCCATGAAAGTGGTAAGAGAAGCACTGTCACGAAGAACAAGGATGAAGTTAGAGCATTCTTAGGGCTTGCAGAATGTTATAATAAGTTTGTCAAGGTTTGTGCTGCATTGTCAGAAGCCATCCGCAAGCTGTTGTAATGTAATGTCAAAAGTATTTATAAAGCGCACCTTCACCAGCTAGGGCAACATGGTGCTGGCAGTTCAAGGACTGGACAAAAGAGCCACATTTAAGCTGTGAAAAGATAGGTTTTAAAGGCACAGCGAAATGAGAGGTGGTCCTCAAGGACCGGCTTGAACAAAGGAGTAGCGTTCCACAGTGAAGCTGCCGCCACAGAGAAGGAGCAGCCGCCTACGCAAACCAACCGGAACCGCGGGATTGTGACTCTCACAGAAGAAACTCAATGCAGGTTCTGAGCCAGGAACATAGGGGTGAAATCTGGCCTGTAAAAAATCTGGGCCTTCCTATAAAAGGCACGGTGGACCACACACAGGCTTTGAAATGTATACGCTTGGTCACCGGAAGCCAGTGCAGTTTTTCCAAAATCGGAGTGGTAGGACAGAAACGAGAAGCCCCCAATGCCAGTCAAGCTGCTGTTCTTTGCAGCACCTGCAGCCTCTGAAGAAGATACACGGGCTGGGCTAGATAGAGAGCATTACAGTAATCTAGAGAGCCAGCAGTGAGGGAGGATCCCACCAGTGAACGAAGATGAATCGAAAAAGGGGAAGCACTTTCCGCAGAATGCAGAGTTTATATTGGGCTGACTAGCAGACAGCGCTGACCTGGCTCTGCATGGAGAGGGAATCAGAGAGCTTTACCTCCAAGTTCTTCACCACCACAGAGGGCGTAGGTAGTGGGCCGGGTTCAGATGGCCAGAAAGCTGGGGACCATCCAGCAGATGCCAGAGAGGGGCTGACAACTAGAACCTCCATCTTTTGGCCTTTAAGACAGCGCCAATTTCCACCCATCCACAAGTCGATAGCCAGAAGGCAGGAATGGCAGTGCTGAGCTGAGGCAGGCTAGAATAGATCTAGCCTCACCAAGATCTGTGCGTGGTCGGCATTGTAGAAACACCGAAAACCGAAAGAGTATATCAGCTCAACAAGAGGTTGGATGTATAAATTGAAAAGAAGGGGGGAAAGAGCAGAACCTTGAGGTGCACCGCAAGTGCGGGTTTTCGAAGCTGAGACAAAAGAAGGAAGAGACAGAGGCTGAGTGCACCCATCTAGGAATGAAACAAACTAGTTCAGGACTCGGCCCAAGATCCCAGCTAAGGACAGCCACTCCAGCACGATGTCATGATCGACAGTTTAGAAAGCTGTGGATAGATCCAGCAGGATCAGGATGGCAGTGCCACCTTGATCCACAATCTGGCCCAGATCATCCACCACTTCCACCAAAACTGATTTGGTTCCGTGGCCAGGTCGGAATCTGGACTGAAAAGGGACAAGACACCCCGAATCCTTGAAAAAGGAGCAGAGAAGAGGTGTGACCAGGGATTTCAAGAGTTTCATTCAGAAAAAGGACGAAAATTAGAAAGAACAGAAGAGTCAAGATTCTGCTTTTTTGGAAGGGGAAGAATAAGAACGTGTTTAAGGGGACTAGGAATGTGAGCAGATGTAAAAGAGGGACTGACCGCCACTGTGCGCAAATGCGAGATGCCAAGGCAGATATCCTTTAGGATGCTAAGAGGAACAGGGTTGGCCGGGGAGGCCGACCTAAGGCCAAGTACAGCCGACGTCATGGCAGCCTCTGTGAGGACTGGGACCAACCAAAAGAGGGCACACTTGGGGGGCCAAGGCTAGCAGTAAAGGGGAAGGGAGTGGCAGAGGCACAGTTTATTTGACGAATCATGGTGATTTTGTCATCTGTTAGAAGAAAGGGGTGGAATTTGTTTGGGACAAGAGATATCAAGAGGCTTTAGAGTTGATAAAGGAGGGGATTTGTAATGCCAAGAATCTGGGGGGATTCAAATTGGAGGAAGAGTGTGTCATTACTGTGGATGCGAGTCTGAAAGGGTTTGGGCAGTACTCTCACAAGGCACTGGAAAACTATTTGCCATGCATCCAGGGCTGTTACTGCGAAAGCAGGTATTCCGTGATTGAGAGGGTGTTGCTGGCGTGTGTGTGGGGAATTGAGTATTTTAGAAAGTATGTTTGGGGTCGGCAGTTCCTTGTGAAAATGGACCACAAGCCTTTGGTTGCGGGACTCATTGACAAAGGGATGATGGGTGGTACTACCAGGATTGCCAGGATGTGTTTGAGAGTGTAGGAGTATGGTTTCAGGGTGGAGTATGTACCTGGAGTTCTTGATCGTGTTGCTGATTTCTTCTGTCCACAGCACCGTTGGAAGTAAGAATGTTGATGGTGTAGCTGGGGAGGAGGAAGAAGAAATTATGGCCTTTCTTGAGGAAGCGTTCGTAGATGAGTATGCGTTGGTAGGGAAGGTAGAATGGAAGAGTGATTTGGAGAAGGATGGAGTTCTCAGTAAGGTGGTTGAGTGGACCTAGTCCGGATGGCCATCTAAGAAGGCCGTCTCTGAGGACTTTACTGGATATTGGGAGGTCAGGGATCAGCTGACTGTTTATGAAAACCTTCTTTTGAGAGGACGAGTCTTGGTAGGACTGATACGTTTCAGGGAGAAATTGGTCAATAAGGCCCATGAGGGGCACTCAGGAATTATGAGTACAAAAGGAAATTGAGAGAGAGGTATTGGTGGCCTGCAACGGATGTTATGGTGGAAAGAGTGGTCAAGGAGTGTGGACCATGCTGTAATTGTGATGATGCATTGAAGACTCATAGACATGAATTGCACTGTTTTCTTTGCCTGAGGGTGCGTGGTCACAAGTGGCGATTGACATTTTAGGACCATATGAAATGTTAGGAAAGGAATGTAGAGTTTTTATGGTTTTGGTTGATCAATTTTCTAAATGGCCAGAAGTGAAGTGGTTTAGGCAGATTTCTAGCGGTGAGGTGATCAAGTTTCTGGAGCAGGTATTCAGGGGGGAGGATTATCCCTTGGAGTTGATGAGTGATAATGGCACGCAGATCAGGAGCGCAGAAGTGCAGAGTTATGCGTAGAAGAGGGGAATCAAGTGGAAATTCACCTTGTTATATAGACCTCAGAGCAATGGTTTAGTTGAACCTTTTAATAGGGTGTTTGTAGATGTGATTGAGCAATCTGTGAGGAACGGTATAGTGGTCAAGGATGCTGTTCGGAGAATGTTGTGGAATGTGAGCGTTTCTCCTATTGGTGTCACATGCGTGTCGCCTTTCAAGGTTATGAGGAGAAGGGAGTCCAATACTGGTCTCAATCCTGCCAGAGTAAACAGTGTGGTTAAAGGTTTGGGGGACAAAGAGGATGTCGATGAGAGTGTGAAAAGGAAGATAAGTGAGGCGCATTTGAAAAACAAAGTGGCTTATGATGCTAGGTTGGGGAGAAGAACTAAGCCATCTATTAAGGTGGCAAAGGGTTCATGGGTGAGGATCAAGAAGGGCACGCATGTGGCCAAAGGTAGGTAAAAGTTTTCAGAACCCATGAAGGTCCTCGAATCGTTGAGTAATGCAGTGCGGGTGGAGGATGGTTCCATTTGGAATTTGGATAGAGTGGTTGTGGAGGAAGGTATAAGGAATGCTAGGACAATGGTGGGCTACTTAGGTCTGGTGGATGTTTTCGGTGATGATAGTGGTGAGCAAGTGAGGAGGTTGGATAGCAGCACTGTACGCGAAGTGGGTGGTTTGAGTTCTGCAGCTAAAAGTTTGGAGAGTGTTTCGCATATGGGTGGTAGAGAGAGAATGAGGAGAGAACCGGTGTGGTTCAAGGGTTATGTCAGATAGCACGTTGTTTAGTGCTATGCCTCTATGGTCAGACAACACTGTTTAGGTTGTGTCAGTTTACATTTTGTTACTGCTGTGTCTCTATGCACCAATTGTTTATCTTGTTCATTGGGTTGTTGCTGGTTCTTTATATTTAGTTTTTAAGGGGGGTTTGTTACTTTCTTCCTGTTTCTTTTTAATTGGTTTTTCCTTTTGGTTTAGAGGGGGGGTGTGTGGAGAAGCTATTCTAGAGCCTATTGAGGCTTCTGGAATGGTGTGTGGATATTGTTGGGAAGTGGGCTGCAGGTGACTGTGGTTGAAACTCTTGGCCAAAAATACATTTGCTAAACAAAAAGATGTATGACGGCACACATTAATCGAGTTCGGAAAGGGTGGACAGACAGACAACAAACTCTTTCACACAGTCACCTTTTGGCACCCGTACAGTATTCTGCACCATCAGCCTTAAAGTGATAACCAGTTCCGGTTTATAGCATCTTGTGAGAGTTGCAGGAGAGTTAGGCTGGTTGTTCTGAGTTATGAAGGACCTCTTTCTTTTCCTTTCATTCAAGGAGCAGTAATAAAAGAACGCTGACTCCTTACACTTAATGATGACCCCTGAAATGTTAATCTTGGTCATTGGATTCACACACATTTGTGTTATGGTTATCTTATGCTAAGAGTTAATTTTCTGGCAAAGTGTGACAGGGTTGTGATTACTCTTTTGCACTTTTACCAATTACCATTAGCTGTGAATCATTCAAACTGGACAAGTACTAAAGGTCCCCTTTGCAATTGTAATGATTTATCTTTAGAGTCCAATGTGATCTTTTAACTTCTTCTGCTAATAATATCATGTGCCTCAAAGGGAACATATTATTTCTTCATTGAAAGCCACTGCAGATTAGCATACTTTTATTTGATGTTGGACATTGGTTTTAGGGTATGCTGGTCTTCGGAACACTTCATACCTGCAGCTTTCAGAATGTGTTCATCCAAATTCTTTCTATATTGAGTTAGTGATTGTCATTAATGCATGTAATGTTCTTATTTGTGATGACTGCTGTATTATGAATGTAATCTATGATGTTGTTTGATCAATGTTATTCGGATACATAACAATATTCATGCAAGACCTAACAATGAAGGGTTGTTTGAATTTTCTGTGATTCCAGGATTTCCAAGATTTCCATCATATTCTGGACTAGAAAGGTTTTTGTTTGCAAACAGAGCTTCAGTCAAGCCGTTTTGGATGTTTTTAAGTGCAGAGAAACATGGGATGACTTTGCCATCTGTAGGCTTGAAATTGTATGATTTCCCTCGCAAAATGTTAATTGAAGCACTGGATGCAGACATGTTTTGGAGTAACCGGATTCATTTTTGTGTGGGATAAGCCATCAAGCCATTTTTTTAAGGTAAAATGTAACATTGTGGCAAGAAGGTTTTTCTCAATGATGTTTTACAAAATGTTACACTGTGAAAATACATTTGTTAAATTGTAAGTTGTTTAGCAATTACTGAACTCATTCCAAGCTTCTGATTGGTTAATAACGGGTTGGTAATGCTCTTTATATCTAATTCACATGAATAGATCCCTTATTTTTATTAATCATCCATCATCAAAATGACTGTGCGGATTGATGACTACCTTTGGTGGATTCTGAATGTTATAGTGATTTTAAAACTGCCTGCTCCTCAATCTTAAATGAAATATCTTCCTAATGGGTCTCACACAATGGCATGGTTGGAAAAGATGTGTTTGTTAAAGTAGAAGAGCAACTCCGACAATTACTAAAAATACCACAACAAACCAACATTTTATGAACAGGCAAATATGTCATCTAGAGGGTTAGGGCACGATTTGGGATCTCTTTCTTCTGCTCATAATGAACGACTGAACTTGGCTGCATTTCTGATCTGTTTGGTACTTAACAACCAGGGACTAGAGTGGCCCCTGTATGTATGTATCCCATCAACCTTAGCAGTGTAAACAACAATGACAGATGAATTCAGGGAAGATTTACCCAAGGCAAAGTCACGTTTAGTTAGTGGTACAGTACAGAAACGGCCATCTGTTCCCAGCAGTGTGAGCAGCGTTTCTAGGGACAAAAAATAAAACAGGACATGGCCAACATAGCGTCCCATGGCCATTGGCTTTTTTAACATTGCTAGTGTTTAGGTCACGCCTTGCTTGGCGGAAATTACTCTGTCATGGGAGGAGAAGAGTGACATGAACCCCCATCTCTGCCCTCATTGTTCACACGACCTCGCAATCACATAGGGTTGGTGTTGGACTGGTGAGAGTGGATGCAACCGAAGCAAGATGTCTATAGGCAAAAATCTCTACACTCCCCAAGCGCGTCCACCCTACCCCCCCATAGATCCTTCTGAAGGATACTATGAACCTTGTGTGCTGCTTTAAAAGGATTTATCATTGTTTGTGTTGGAAGGTTGCAGGAACAGTGAGTAGTTCTTCCTCAGGGAGGGAGTCCTGCATAATTGCAATACAGCACAAGATCAGGGCAGAAAGGCAGTAGAGTAGTTAATTCGCCAGGTGGCCACATCGACCAAACCAAGGAATGTTCATCCTTTCCCTTAGCAGGGTCACCCATTCTACACCTCCAGGTCCATGCCCAAAAAGAAGGCAGAGGGGCAACCTCGTGGCAGGCAGGGGGATTGGAGTTTGGGGGGGGGGCAGGCCTGGGAACGCAGCAGATGAGGAATGCAGGATAAGAACGTTAAAGGGCAGAGAGGGATTAGAGGTGTACAAAAGGGTAGCACAATTGAAGAGACCATTTTTCCAATGGGTGGAAAACAAGGTGTTCTGTACCATGAGTCAAGGGACCATCTACAGATGTTGATCTGCTAACAAGCACCCTTTCAACTGTGTTTGGGGCTGTTATCGCACGTTTTGCCAGTGGGCACCGGTGTTGGCATAATATGACATTCGGCCAAATGGAGATGTGATTTCTATCGCAGAAGGAAGTGCTGTGCCTGTGTCTGTTTGTGCATTGAAGATCCATGGTTATTTATGGTTATTTACGCCAATGCTCCGCCAGCTGTCATGGAGGTGCCACAAGGTTGCAGGGCATGCCCTATCCCCACGGATTAGAGGAATACTGCCTGCAATAGCATTGCTAGGCCCCATGAGTGCCTCTGCATCTCTTACACTATGGGGGCCCTGTGCTAAAACCGAGTGTCTTTTGAAGCATAAACCAAGATCCAACTCTCTTTTTGAGCATACCATGACCCCTAAATTGTTCGGGGGCTATGCTCATAGATCCCCCATATCCCCTGTTAAGGTCCTTTTGTTTAGTGCATTTTTCTAAGTAGGGTATTTTGCTCGGTTTGGAAAAGACTACTGGGGCATGACTGTCAGGAAGACTTGCTGAAAGGTGCTGGCTACCAGAGTGTTGTGCTACAGGTGTGAGAGATCACCCAGTGGGTAGGGAGGACACAGAACAACGCAGAAACATCATGGATACCTTGGTGAAGTTGGTGTTAGCAGGCCAGGTTAGGCCACATGTGGTAGGCTCCAGAGTGAAGCCCTGAATATGACCCACAAAAGTGGCAAGGTTCCATTAGCAATTTCCAGAGAACAGGTCCACCTAAACTCGGTTGAATTTGAAAACGTTGCAGTAACAGGTGGCATTTTGCTCTGCCTTTTGGCACTTTTTGTCTGAGCCTTAAAGAGTGTAGAGCAGGGTTATATATTGGTGCCTGTTTTTGTTCCCCTCGGTCTATGACTGCTGTGTGAACACAAATGCCTCTCACTGCTTCACAGATTGAAAACTCCACTGGCAAGACCTAAGTGTCTCTGCATCTGGATTTTGAGGCCCACCCATCTCCAGTGCAACACGCTTCAGTGATCCAATGTGGATACATGCTGTGCTCAGCCTGCACCCTCCCCACCCCCGAAAACCCTGCTGGCGTTTAGTGATTTGACCCCTTTGTGGATCTTCAAAGGGACTGCTGTGCCCAGTGTTTTCTGGCTGGTTCGGGCTTGAAAGTCCAGAAGAATTTTGCAAATGCGCTGGCTCTCAGGGTGCCTTGCCATGGAAAAGAGTGTACGCGAGGCTGCTATCCACGTCCCCCTGGGTGAGGAGGGAGCATCTGACATTTTAAGTTAATATCTTCAGTAAAAGACATCTTCTTTCTGCCTTGGAACATAAATGGCATCTTGCAATGGATGGAGGCTGAAGCTTGGTGGGAGATGATTCAGAGGGTAGACATGATTGCACTGCATGGGACTTGACATCTGAGTCCTCCAACAGCCGATGGCCGATGGCTGATGGCGTTGCAGTCTTTGAGAAGTTGGCCCAAAAAAACCCTGTAGGTTGTCCCTCTGTCTGTTTAGCCCTTTAGATTTTGGCATCCTTCCCTTCGGACTGAGCTAAGATTTAGGTGGATTCCCCAAACCTATTGTGTCTTTGGCATATGAACAAGCATTTAATCAATGTTGTCCTAATATGTTTTACAACACCTGGGTGGGTCTGCTAACTCTAAGACACAACCTTAAGTACCTATTATTGTAGTTAGAAACCCATGGCAAAATAATTGAGTTTCGGTTGGCGGCTGCGTCTTGCGTCATCAGGATGGCCGATTCCAATGAGCTGTATCTTCAAATCAGGTAGATTATTTGCTTAAAGGATAAAGCTGGGGTGTAACAAGATGGTAACGTCAAAGGAAAAGAGGGATAAGGTAGGAAGACATCTGTGTTCAGTGATGTAGAGATGAAGAACTAGATCTTTAAATGGAAGATCAAGGATAGCAATGTATAACTTTACCGTTCCTTTGGTTGACTCCTTGTTATATCAAGGTTGTTGGAATATAGAATAATAGGAGGGAAGGATTGCCTTCTCCGAAGTTAATGGAGTGGAAAGAGACCTTGACCCTCCAATTCCTTTGATGAAGATCGGAGAGCCACCTAGTTGTGTTGAAGCAAAAGAATTGGAGAGGAAGCAGATGTGAGGGACGTCCAAGGCATACAAAGGAATTTCAAGATAGTTGAGAAGGCTTGGCTAAGATTCTTGCCTCCATTTGACCAGAGCTGGAAAGAATATTATTGTCTCCCACCACCAGCCAAGGCATGATGTCTATAGATGTGAACCTGTGGTGGTAGATGGGGAGGGCTGTTCTAGAGTTTTTGATGTTAGGAGGTGTGAATAAAGCATAATGGATAGTTTAATAAGACCTGTAGGCAGGCCAACAGTAATTGTCTTAAGATTCTTAGAGATGCTGTTGCTGCAAAATCCCTAGGCACTCCCTTGTGCATCCTCTTCTCAAGAAACCCACAGCTGATCCTTCTTGTCCAGCTAACTATTGCCCAATTTCCATTACTCCCTTTCTGGGAAAACTCCTGGACAAGTTGGCCATCTCTCAGCTTAACCTTCATTCCAATTCTGTTGGATGTCTCCATGACCAGCAGTCAGGCTTCAGAGCTGCCAGAAGCACAGAAACTGCTCTCCTGAACATCCATGAAGATCTACGCTCCAACCGTGACTCTAACATTCCCTCTGTCCTCATTCTCCTTGATCTCCCTTCTGCCTTCGACACAGTCAACCATACCATCCTGCTCAACCATCTCTGTGAAAACCTGGGTATCACTGATCAGGCTCTGGCCTGGCTGACCTCTTTCCTCTCTGATCAACCCTATCAGGTCCAACTTGGTTCCTTCCTATCGTCTATCCTCCTCTCTACCTGTGGGTTCCCCAGGGGTCTAACCTCTTTCCCTGGCTTTTCAACCAATACCTGGAAACTCTCACCCACTGCATTGCCATTTTCTGCTCACATTTCCAGTGCTATGCTGACGACACTCAACTCATTTACAGGCTGCCCTCGGCCACCTCCTCTTCTCTGATTGCCTAACTGCCATTCAAGATTGGTGTGCCGCCAATGATCTTTGTCTGAATGCCAGCAAGACGGAAATCCTCCTCATCGGCACACCTTCACCATCCTTTCTCCTCACTCTCTGGCCGGCTTCCCTTGGCCCTCCTCCTACCCCCACCTGCGAGGCTAAGAACCTCTGGGTCATCTTTGACTCCTCCCTTTCCTTCTCCACCCACATCTCTGAGGTTTCTAAAAAGTCAAACTTCCTACTGCACCTTAACAGAGGTACTCTGCCTTTCCTCTCCTTCCCCCAGAAGCTCATGGTATACCAAGCTTTGGTTCTCTCTAGGTTGGACTATTGTAACAGCCTCTTTCTAAATCTACCTGGCTCTACTCTCTGCCCTCTGCAACTAATCCAGAAAATGCTGCGAGACTTGTCCTTAGCCTCAAGCCCTGGGATCGTATCTCTCCAGCTC
Source organism: Ambystoma mexicanum (assembly GCF_040938575.1). Taxonomy (NCBI): domain Eukaryota; kingdom Metazoa; phylum Chordata; class Amphibia; order Caudata; family Ambystomatidae; genus Ambystoma; species Ambystoma mexicanum. Next base: position 509,747,898 of record NC_090929.1, on the reverse strand, counting down.
TGAAATCTCTCCATTGGCTCCCAGTGGATGCAATGATTAAATTCAAAACCCTCAGCATTGTAAACAAGGCTTTCTGGGGCCTGGGTCCAAAATACCTTCAGCTATCCTTCCGCAAATACCTCCCCTCTCGAGCTCTTCGCTCCTCTACCTCTAACTCCCTCAGAGTCAGTAGTTTTTCAAAGAAACAAGCTGGGGGTAGATCTCTGTCTTCGGCTGGGGCCTTCCACTGGAACAGCCTCCCTGCCACTCTAAAACTTGAGGAGAACCATCTCCAGTTTCAGAAGCACCTCAAGACTGTCCTCTTTGATTCTGCCTTCGCTCCCCCTCACCCCTGCTGATCTGTTCTCTCTTGGCACCGTGCACCTGGCCACCCTCTGTCCTCCGGGCCCAGGTACCTGCTCACCCTGCCACCCTCCAGCACTGCCTCCGGGCCACCCCTCGCACTGGGGTCTGTATCTGTACCCATACAGCCTACCCCCCTTTTTCTTCCTGCACCTACCCTGTCTGCTGCCTTAAACCTAGAACTTGCAAATTGCTGGCTGCACTACCACTGTTTGTCGCCTTTATTATTTATTTATTATTATTTATCTGTTTCTCCTCTGCTTTGCACTTTCCACTTCTCACCCCTTCCATGCACTTTTCCCTTCCCCTCTCCCATGCACTTGCGTGTTCTCAATGTCACTGGGCCTAGTAAGATTGCTGTTTTGTTCTCCCCTGTTCCCCTCCCTTGCCTTGTCCGCTCTGAAACACTTGTGTACGAGCACGATAGAAATTAAATATCAATATCAATATAAGGAGGCCAGGGCTCAGTATAAACTACTATTTCTTGTTAAGAAGGGTGGTATATTTAAAAAATGATCAGAGCAGCATTTTTGTCAATTATTTCAAGTGCAGCCAGTGGATTCTCCATATCTTTAAAATGGAGTGAGTGCAACACAGCAGTTCAAGCACTTTGCACAATCTTTCCATGGGCAGGAAACACAGCCCAATATTTGCATGCCTTCTTATGGGCCTATGGTTTTGCAATTGGCGAGCAGTGATTCGGTAATCATAGCCCTAAAACTTAATTCGAATTGCGCCTTGACAATTCACTGACGTAAACAAATCGTGAAAAACATAGTACAATAAAAACAAGCGTATATATCATGTAAAATTATATCAGATGATGTCAATGAGGTCAACCACAAGGGGAGCAATGTATGGGTGCAAAGGTGAGGTGCAATCATTAGAAAAGAAATGTGTGTCATCCAGGTATATTCACATCAGCAAGGCCTCATCCAGCCAATTTCATTCAGTTCTGGAAGGTGAAATATGCAAGGATGCAGCAAAGTTAGAAGTATCCCAGAGGCGGAGGAATACCAACAAACATTTGCGCCTCCTCGCATTCTTTTATCAAAGCTGTGTTTGCACGTAGCGTTTATGAGAACGACGCCTGCAAGGCGTGCAGGGTTAGCTAATGTGTGTATCACAGGTGTGCAGTAAATCCTTTATAAATAGGGTCCCATGAGTTCTGAAGAAATACTGTCCAAGTGGTGAAAGACTGTTGAGGCCATCATGGAGGAGGAGTAAACATAGGTGAATATTACTAACACAGGGCCTGGGTGCAAGCGGTGAAAATGCAAACTACATTTATTTTTGTGGGCAGACAACTTGGAACGCTAACAGGAGGAAAACGCTTCTTGAAATCTTGAGACCAGGGAAACAGGCAAAGAAGATAGGAGTGGCTTGCTCTAGTTGTGGCACTGCCTGTGGAATCGTGATTGTTGGGTGTTCGGTTCTGGCTGGGCTGTGTTCCCATGCCATGCTGCTTGTGCTGTGTCCCCATGCATGCACGCAGCCACATCGCCGGCAGGCCACTGCACAAACAGAATTGACAGGCAACCCTTTTCCTTCGTTTTTTACACGCATCCGCCATGCAGAGATTGATGTCATCATGCTGTGCTTTGCCATTTCTATGTAACCTTAGACTACATGCGGAAACATGCCGCGTTGCCACGCATTCCCCAGCTTCACTGAACTCCAGCATCTTTCCTTATACACTGTCTTTATTATTTGGAGCACTCTCCAAACGAAACTGCCTCCAGGCACTCAAGATGTTTTTATCATTCAACCCAAGGGTAAACATTCCTATTGACCTTGTTGGGCTCAAGCCTGCTCCAGCTTGTATCATGTGGGTCACTTTTGACAATGTTCAACAGGTTTTTTAATTCTGCGTCTGGTGTTCCTTGTGGCATTTGGTAGCAAGTTTCATTCTGGTCTATGAACGCCAAAAATAACTTTTTACTATGAACAGTCCATTTTCCCAATCCTTCAAATATTTATTTATTTGGAGATTTTTGGATTGCAGAAATGAAGCCTATACGGATGCCTACGGGCCGTGGCGAGGCAGTCAATATAAAGAACACACTATGCAGCGTATCTTCAGATACAAAGGGCACATGTGCTGGAGGAGCGGTATGGAAGAGTCAGCCACGCTTATTTTACAAGAAATCCTTTACAATCGCATCACTGTTTCCATACACTGGAGAGGGCTGTGCGGTGAGTGATGGAAGCCAGGCTAAAGTTGGGTCATGTAGTCTTAGAGCTTATAAGGAATGCGGAAGCGGTATGAGTCAGACTTCTTCAGGAAAGGAGACACTCAATGGGTAGGCAACACAATTAAGAGAGGGTAAGGAGGTACGAACAATATAAGCCTAGGAAACGGCATTGCTAGTGGGGGCTGGGAGGGCTATAGACCTGGGTCTTTTGGTTGTAGTCCTGGATAGAAGCTCAGGGGCTATAACCAAAAGGCTAGCTATCCCCGACAGTCCTGATAGTCCCGACATTAGCTTAGCCCTGGATCTTTTCCAGACCTAGCAACAGCCCTGAGCATTGATAGAGGATGGCGTAAAGGTGAAAGAAGAGTGTGTGGCGGTGCGGTGGCTTAAAACATTGGGGAGACCTACATTGGGTATATAGAAGAAGCTGTAGGAATTGGGCAAAGGGAAAGGCAGGCTATGCCATACATTACCTGACTATAGTGTGATCTGAATGTGCCGACCACCGTTTGTTGTTGGCCTAAGTGGCAGATGGTGTACCAGGGCCATACAAGAGTACTTAAGACATAAGTGGGCGAGTGGAAGGCTGACATTGGCAGTCAGACAGGTTAAGAAGTCAGCCTTGGGGGAAGGAATGGGTGCAGGCCCAAGGGGAAGGGGGGTCCACAACTCAATTCGGCACTTGATATAGGGCGGATGGTAGTCTAGGGGCTACCCCGCATTGAGAAGACAATAAACTGTGGGGAGAGCAGGCACAAGTACTGGGAACGGGCAAGGGTTACATGAAGCAGGTCAAAGAAACGGATGATGGAAAAACAAATCAACACGTAGAACCAAAGGCAACATAAATGGGGAGAGTCCACTAGGACCTAAATGGGCGTCCACCACGTGCGAATGCCAAAGAAGTCTCGTAGAGGAGAGGAGAGGCAACTTAAAGGAGAATATCATGGCCAGGAACACGAAAGCAAGGCATGAAGGCAAGCAGTAGAAGGATGCAGCATGGATGGGCAAGTCTGCAAAGTCAATGGGCAGATAGGCAGAGTAAGGAGACAGACAGCTGGGGTAAAGTGATAGTTAGCAAAGACTTTGACAAAGTAGAGTGTCATCTAGGAGTAGGCTGTGGAAGAGTTCTACCCTAACCTGACTCCAATTCAAATGAGGGCTGTGGTGCCAAGATTCTTTATGCATTAGCGGAAGGAAGTATTTAGGGGGGAAAGAGGGGTTATAGACTATGTGTCGACAAGGCTGGTCAGGCAATGTGCTTAAAAGTTAAGTTGGGAGGATATTAGGCCACATAGCTGAGGGCTGTTCACTAGTGAGGTGTAGCTATGGGTATGATGGAGAGAGATGAGGGATATAGGAGGTGGGTTGTACAAATGAGGTTAATATTCATAGTGCAAGGGAGTTTTAGACTCAACATTTTCAATTTCTTTTGAAAACAAATCAAGAATGGTGTCAGTCTTTTCACAATACATTTATTAATAAGGTCCTTTTGCACCAAACCAATATCCAATTGACCAGGGATGCTTGTTATTCACTGGCTCCGCTTCAGGTTGATGACAAAGAAGTGGTTCTCCCCTATCCTTCTTCTACTGTTGCGCAAACCATCTTTAGTATGAAGCCTACATCCTGTCAGGGTGTTGTATGCCCTTCCAGTCTGTTTATCAAATGTCTGGTTGTTCTGTGTCCATGGGTCACTAAGTTCATTAACGTATCATTCTCGGAGGGAACTGTTCCGCTCTTTTGTAAGGAAGCCTGGGTCACCCCCCCTCTTAAAAAAGGAGACTCTTGACACGTTTGTACTCGAGAATTATCGCCCCATCACTAATGTGCCCTTTCTCTTAAAAATCATTGAAAAAATTGGCTTATTTGCAATTTCATAATTTTTTGAAGGTAATGATATTCTCCTGTCACATCAGTCTGGCTTCAGTAATGGATTTGGCACTGAAACTGCTATGCTAGACCTTAAGGACAATTTGTTACAGAACATTGATCAGGGACAACCTGCTGTTTTGATGTTGCTGGGCCTATCCTCGGCCTTTGATTTTGTTGACCATGCGTTGCTAGAGGATAGACTCCAGACAGTAGTGGGCTGCTCGCCCAAGGCCACCCAATGATCTCCTTTTTGGGCCCTAGGAATGCAAGAGTGAGTATGGGTGATGTCTCATCTAAACCTACCCCTATCACCTGCGGCCAGCCACAGGGATCATGTACTTCCCCTGCATTTTTTAACGTTTACATTATTCCATTTCTAAAACCTCTTGACATCCTGGGTGTTCAGCATGAGATCTATGGAGACGACACCCAGGTTGTCGTAAAACTCTCTGGCTCATATTCCGGGGACTCGGCCAGCCTTAATACTAGCTATGCATGAAGACATGCTTGGATGGCTACCAACTCTTTGGCACTCAATGCTAGGAAAACCAAGCTTTTGAGTGTCACCTCCAGTGCTAAACTGAAGTCTCTCTCCCCAGAGTACAAGAGCTTTCTCTTTCTAGGCTCTATGATCTATGTGACCAAGAAGGTCAAGATTCTTGCGTAGTTCTCGACGCCGAGCTGACCATGAATTACTGTGTAGCCCTGATCAGATCTTCCTGCGGCCATATTAATAAACTTCTGTGCAATATTCGACCACTCCTGACCCGTGAGAATATAGCAACTTTGGCCTCAGTCCTTCTCAGTGGCTGTTCGCAGTCTCTGATATCTGCCCTGCAGGTCACACAGAACGGTGCAGTTTGGGCGGTTCTGTGTCTGTCAAGACAACCCCACATTACTGCATCTAGGCAGGACCTACATTGGCTGCCAGTCAAGCTTAGAATCAGACACAAAGTTCTCACCATGACTCACAAGTGCATTCTGAATCTGGCTTCTAACTTCCTCACGGTACGTCTTCAGCCATATGCCCCTGTCCGTACTCTTAGGTCTCAGAACCTACTCAAACTGGTTCAACCCAGATTCAAACTAGCAAAGACTGGAGGGCACAACTTCAATGTTCAAAGCCCCACTGCCTGGAATCTGTTGCCTCACCGGCTCAGAGCCTCCTTGACCCCGGTTGAGCTTAAGAAAAAGCTAAAAACGTTTCTCTTTGACTTGCCGCCTAAGTAGTTTCATTCTTTTCGTCTCAGTCTGCTCCTGTGCTCTCTTTTACTGCGCTCTCTTACCGGTCTTGGCTTTTATGTTTGGGTGTCTCGTTCATTGTATGTGCACGCCCTGGGGCCCATGGGCATGTGGCACGATATACAAGAATTCTTTATGAATAATAAATAAATAAGAAAGGGGGTAGACATGTAGTACCGGAAGGAAACAGTTCATATTTTCGAAACACTACTTGAAAAGGGTGTCCATAGTGTTCAGCCAATCAGAAGCGAGAATTGCTGAGGAATTCCAGGCACTATTAGTCAGTGTTTGCTCATCAATCCCTGCTATTGCCTATCTGGTCCAGACAGAAGGTCCTTTTCGGCCATTTTGTCCACCTCCTCTCCCCCATCTCAACACCCGCCTCTTGCTTACTGCTCCATGGCCACCTGACAAGACGCACCCACTCTCCATGCCTCCTTGCCTGTGACGGCCCTGCCCCCACCGTCGCATACTGAAGCCTTCCCTTGCGGATTAGGGTATGTTGCACAGAGCTCAAACTGCTTTTGTTTTTGGGGGAGGTGGCACATCCAGATTCCCTCTGGTGCTAAAATCCTTAACACCAAGGTGGAAGTGTTTGGAATTCACTCTGAATGCCCTTGGTTTTCTTCCAGACCCCTAATGCTCAGGAACTCTACTCTCCCAGGGTACTAAGGGTCACGTAGGTTAGAAAATACAAGCCTTCAATGTTGAGTCAGTGTGGTGAAATTAGGACCATGGTAACATGATCATGTCAACGTGTGACAGTAATCTATCTATCATGCTACTGCGTGATAAACCTTCGTTTTTAGAGGAACAACTCTATTTCTAGGCCCATCAGCACAGCATCAGCATAAACAATTCCAGATAGCACCGGGGCCTCCACGGTGGTGTGTAGATCAAATGTATAATGTTTTTACATGGCTTAATATTAACTGATTTGTTTGTATATGTATCCATTGCAGTAGATAACACTATTATGTCTCTTCTTTTGATTTATCATATAATCATGTGAGCAGCATGATTAACCCTGTTTCCTTCCTAGGCCCAAATAAGTGCATGCGCCCCCCCACGCAACTTTACTCCACCTCTGACAGACTCTGCACCTTCACCAGATTCCGCCGCTTCAACAAACTCTTTCTGCGTTGTCCAAACTACGTCCCTTCACCCCAATTTTGTCCCCCATTTTGGCTCCTTATAACATTATAAGGACATTATTAAGGTTGCAGGTATTAGAAAGTTATTGCTTTCTTTCTATTAATTCAAGCCTGTCATCTTCTATGTTATGTTACATGAAAGAGTGTAAGAAGGCAGTGTGTTCTACAATTGAGTGCACTAGAGGTAATTGTTAGGGTAATTGTCTACTTTCGGTTAGGTTCAAAAACAATCTTTTAGAGGAAGTGATAAGAACATAAGCTGTCTGCCAACTGGACACAAGTGAGAAAAGGTTAGAATGAGGAATTTTGGTTTCAATGCTAATATCTGGTTTCTCTCACAAATTGCCTGCTGTCACTCACTCTATGAGGAGCACCTACACTGGTCTGTAATATTAATGCAACATAACTACATTTCTACATCCAGTCTTGTCAAATGGTAAAGTATACATATGACATATATGCAAGTGGTTAAGACATGCCTTATAAAAATGAATAAAAACAACTCAACCCCCTTGTCATGGTCACAGCTCTGGTGTTAGCAGGAGGCAAAATGGAAATTAAGCAAGTTACCTGCTGCAACCGATGTACATCCAATCCCTTGGGCTGGAACACCATTAAAATATGGCACAATCACAAGTGATATTTGTAAACTATGCCTGGGCATAAACACCTCAGTAGAGTAAAGACAGTTGGAGAAGGTTCTTGGAATCTTTGGCTGTTCATTCCCATGGTTTAGTAATGAATAAGTTTGACCCTGAACATTAATGTGTGGGAAGCCACAGCTTCCTTGTAGCTGCACAATGCATGTGCCTTTTATTACAAATGAAGTTGTATATTCTGTTTACATCATTGCTTTTTGTGCAATTTTTTTTTTAAAAAAACTCAACATTACAAGAGTAAAACTTAGCTATGGATCGGGCGTTCTAGCACCATATTACTTTTGTGGGTGTGGTTTAGGCTATGGATCTTGCCAGCTTGGGTTTATGGCCATTTAAAATGTTTCTTAACTTTGTAGAGTTGGTTGAACTGTACAATACATAGGAACATTTGGAGATGTGTGGGGATAGATGTAGATGTCCGGTTGTCGTTTGAAGTACGGTTTCACAGTAAAAGTCCAACCTTGTATTTAAAATATAATTAATGTAAAGATTACTTGTAAGCATCACAGTTATGCATTGTGTGACATAATGTGCTCTAGCACCTTGAAGCATCTTCTATGTGCTAGATGGAATTATCAGTAATCATCTCAGACCAAATAACCAGAGACACAAAAATAAGATGGTAAAATACTGCTTTAATCTCAATGAAAGAAAGCAGGGCGATATGACAGTATTCAAAGTAGATGGTCAATGTTCACACATAATTTTGTTTGTACAGAGTTTATATACTTTCACATACGTCATTTATGACGTCATCCTACGTGGCATTTCATGAGCCTATAGCCGGGAGGGATTGTATTAGGGGAACATATCTACTTATAGAATTATATAAGGGTTAATATCTCATTGGCTGCCCCTTATATGTAGGACACGCCCTGAGCGACTTCTATGTGCATCACATACTGATTGTAGCATAGAATATGGCAGCAGGCTAATAACTGCAACATTGTATCTGAAACTGCATGGCAGACCTTTTTGATTGGTTGGCAACCCTATCCAACCTTGGACTTTCGGCTCCTTAGCAGCACATGAACAGAACTAAACCTAGGTGTTCAAGCTGTGTCGATTGTTCTTTGTTTTCCCAATTAGTCCATTGAATTCCGACTTGATCCTTAGCCAAGTCCTACCATTTGTAGTTGACCTCATAGTCTGCTCACTGTCCTGGGAAATTCAAGGAAGTGTGAGCACACCACTATCTTAACTCAAGCTCTAATGAATAGTCTTTGTTTTGAGTTCTTCATCCCGATGATTTTGTCTATTTCAGCCTCTCCATTACTGCTATATGATTTTATTAAACAGGGTGTCATTACCCTCTCTGGCCTTTAGAGACTTGCTCACTCCACCTCACATAGGCGTTTGCCTTCGTATTTGTCCAACACTTGGCATTTGCAAATGTCTTTGTCTCTCCCAGAAATATATCTGACACACATGGTCTGTTCATTCGACTCCCTTTGTGCCTTGCACCCAACGTACTCCCTTATTTTAAATGCGAAAACAGCTTCTTCAAAAATTCTTCAGTTTGTAATCCTAGGCTCGTATTATGGGGTAGCTGGGGGTATTCTTTAACACAGGCAGCCAATGGCTTCCTAAATGTTGTGTATATACCTCTCTTTAGCAAACTTCTATATGCTTTTTCTACCTTGCGTTACAGTATATTTACAGTTATTGGTCTGCAATTTACTTCATCTTCTTATTTGCACGATTACTTCACTTTTACTTTTAGGTACATGTTTCTCTTCATGCTTCAGTTACATCATCAGTTTTAAGTAGTTTCATATCGTTTCAACATAGATTTATATATCTTCTTTATGACATCATTATGTTGTCTTCAGACTTTTTCTTAGCATTTATCCATAATTCCTGTAACTGCATTTTGGCACTTTGGCAGCGGGCATCCTTCTAGGTAACTTTCTTCCACTGTCTCAATGTGAGGTTATTTTCTGAATGGATGTCTTAGTGCATATCGTCTTTCATACAATCGATGCAGTATGGACATGTTGCTTAAACTCGTGCATGGTTTCCCAATTGTAGCTCTACGTCTGCTATGCCAATAAGATGGTGATGAGGGGGTGGGCACTAGAGAAGAGGCATAGGTATATGGTCGAATATTCGACTATACCCTTCTTCTCCTATTCTCCTGCAATTCCTGCTTCATCTTCTATCATCTCATCATATTTTCTTTTCTTTGGGACCCATATCTTTATCACCCCCTTCAGGTGACCCGCATTCTTTATGTGTTCATCCACACTCCAGATCATATAACGACAATCCCCTGCTGGTGAGGAAAATATTCATCGTTCCACATATCTCTTCCGATCTTGGGGATAGTAAAACCTTTTTCCTGGCGGTGCAAGAGAAATATTCTTGATGTTTTCTCAAGTACTCTCTTCAGTCTATGTTTTCTCTCCAGTGCCACTGTTAATGTCAATCATAATCGTTATTCCAATAGCTTACTTGGATGTTTTTTGGCATTGTGCCAAGATGATCCTAATGAGACAGAATCCTAGCAGCACTAACACTAGTATTTCTCCAAGTAATTTGAAATCATTCGCCAACCAAGATGGAATCCATGAAAACAAAGATGTGAACCAATCATCTCCTGCCATCTCATCAGCCTCATCTTCCATTTTGTGTGTAAAGTTGCCAGCATCGTTATTGCTTCTGTCAGGGTTTAATTTTCTCCATCATGAGATGGTGTAAATGTACACCAAGAAGGCCCGACCTTGGCACAGACGCCTCCTTCCACTGCTGCTATCAGAGCCAGAACATAGTTGTTCTGGAGGGTCATCAGCCTGATGGCTCTCAATTCATCTTCGATTGCATTGAATCCTTTATCGCTGTGTTAATTGACTGCAGCATATCCCACCTAGTGATCTGCAACCTCTTGGCATTTACTGCAGCTTGGAGCCCCGGTGTAAATATAGATTGCATCATCATGGAAGTCTTACTGAATAGTTTGTGTTCACCAGGAATGTCTTCATAGGCCTTTATTGAGTTTGATGAGAAATAATTTGCTCTTTTTTAGTCGACGAAGATTAAATGATCTCTTCCTTCTGTTGTATTCATTCTTTTTTGTGAATTCCTCAATATGAAGGTCACCTTCAGGAATCACCAGCGCTGGAACGTGTACATTTACAATGGAACACAATCCTCCCCAAACCTTAGGCAACTGCACATAGGCTCTGGATCCGCAGGCCCAATATTGACCCATTAGTGCTGCAGTTCCTCCATTCATTCCTGGTACTTCAATTATTTCTCCACAACCTTTATTCCTTCCAGCATAGGCCTTGCCATCCTTCTTGAAGCAGGTTGTTGCGTTCTTCAATTGTAATATATGCACTGGTCCTGCTTCATTATCAACACAGGTTAGTAGTTTTGCATACTTGGCCCATGATTACAGGCATTCATCATTCACCTTTTGCACCTTGTGGGCTGTTTCTTTGTTCAGTAAATGTGCAGTGCATGATATTAGTCCATCTTCCCATCCGTTATTGGTTTCTACATGTCCATACACCAATAGCTGTGCTTTCTTCCAGCATCCTGGCTCTCCTGATCTTTCAGTCATGTCAGAGTAGTTCATTCTTTTAATTTTGACAGTTTGTATTTTCTCTCCATAGTTGGATGAATACATATGCTTTTGTTTGTCCATTCTAGTCCAGTCTCCATTCATTTTGTCTTCACGTATTCATCTTCATATGGAAAAGTCTGTCTGGATCATCATCTCAGAGTTGCCCCTTTTTCCTTCAAGTTGTCCTCTGTTGGTACATGCTGCCAGAAGACAGAGGCATTTTACATTGTGTGAAGACATTTCTCTTGCAAGAAATGTTCTTGCAGCATTCATACCATACGGTATTAATGAGCAGACATAACAACTCACTTCCGAGATTCTTTCTCCCACCTCTTTAATGTGCTGTTACCTTAGATTATTAGCTAGATGAGCTGATTAATCTATGTATGTATTTACACGTTCATTGTCTTCCTCAGCATCTCGCTTTATTTGAGCAAAATGTCTTTTAATATCAGGAATCATTGGGGTTTTTGGACTCTTGTTAGGGACAATGGGAATAACGGGAGCAATGGGAGAAGTCTTGTTTCTTTTTCATCACTGATTGTAATGTGTGGTAATGCCAAAGTAACAAGGATAGCAGTTAAAATAAAAATCCCACAAAAAGCCCCAATAATCATTCTCCTTATTGTACATCTTTTTCGTGGAGCTGCAGTTCTTACCTCTTGGAACATTTCCATTTCTCTGATTATGTTTGACATGTATCAAATGGGTCAATTATTGATGATTTATGAATTCATAGCTGGGAAAGACTGTAATATGTATGAAAACACTGCAAGTAAGAACATGTGTACAACGGGTATCAAAACAAAATAAAGTATTCTCCTTTTCTTCTGACTTCTAATGCTTCTGTACCATTGTCTCTTTTTTCCTAGTCTGGGGAAGTTGTTCGAAGATCACGGCAAGTCCAACAGTCCTTAAGAAACCCTAATCTAAATGTTTAGCTTCTTCTTCTTTTGTTTTGTCTTGGTTTTTGGTCCTCGATCTTGTCTGCATTTGCTGAAATTCTTCACTTGCTTCAGTAGGGGCAGCTGCAGGAGAAGTCAAGGTTTCTCCTTTGTATGGTTAAAACTATCCTAAATTTTAACTTTATGGCGGTAGGGCTTACTTCCTCTAGTTCATGAGGACCTTCAAAATTAGGGGTACTCCAGGTAAACACAAATTTACGAACCAGCACCTGGTCCCCTGAGTATAAACTTGAGGGCTTGAGCAACTCTTCCAAATCAATTAGCTGATTGGTTTTTTTGTTTTCTCATGATCCCTCCCATTGGTCTGGAGCTGTTGGAATATAAAAGAAACACTTTCCGTCATTGTTTTTAAATAATCATTCAAATAGTCACTTAAAGCCCTTGCTACACTATGGGCATCTGTATTTGCCTTTATTGGAGGAGTGAGAGGAGTTCTCATGCTGCGTCCAGTCACCAACACTTTGGGTGTCAGATGATGATCTGAGCCTGGCTGGTTCCCTGCGCATATAGTGCAAGGGGTAGGCAATGAAGCCATCCCTGCTTTAAAGTGGCTTTTAGTTTTGCTATCCTTTCTTTCAAAATGCCATGTAATTTCTCACAAATCCCGTATGCATGCAGATGATAAGCTGAAGCAAACTTGTGTTTAATAAAGTGTGGTCCATTATCATGTTGCAAAACTTCACAAACACCCCATCTTGGAAATACTTTGCGCCAAAGAAACTTGGCAGCACACGTGGCATCAGGGTGCGTGCAAGGGCCCACCTCGCTCCATCTTGAAAAGGGACATAATTTAACTAACATATACCTATATTGCAAGTCTGCAGTATGTCCACATAATCAATGTGTAGAGGCTGGAATGGTCCATTTGGTCTGGGAATTACTCTTCTCACTGTTCGCAAAGTGTGTCCTACAGTACATTTTTGGCATACAATACAGTTTATAATGAACTGTGTCAGTATGAACCATTGTTCTGCAATAGTAGCAGCTAGACTCTCGGATCACATGCGCTAGGTAGTGAAGCTGTTCCAATGCTACCCTCAATAATGTTAGAGGCATAATTGGCTTTCCGGTGCTGTCCTGTCTCCAAATTGCCTCAGTAAGGGATAAAGAACATCCCTATTTTTTCCATAACTCTTTTTCTTCCTGCGCTGCTCGTCCTTGCATTTCAATTAACTGCACAATGTACCTCATATTAAATCCTTCCTTAAACAACCTGCTTCGCCCTTTTGCCTGCTTTATATTCTTTACTTCACTCTCAAATATTGTTGGATAGTAGGCTGCTTTTTTGGCCTATAAATCTGTGGCTTTGTTTCTGCGATCTGTTCTTTTTGAATGGGCTGAACATTGTACAATTGCTATGTTCCCTGGGAAACTCAACGCTTCAATACATTTTTCTAATAATCCTGCATGTTGCACTGAGTGCCGTCTGCACGGATGAAACCCTTCCTTTTCCAACGTGACAAGCCTAAGTGTACAGTTGACGTCACATAGGCGGAGTCAGAGTACACTGTCACTTCCTCATCCTCAAAGCTTCATAGCACGTCAATAAGCACAGCTAATTCTGCAGCCTGTGCTGAAACATTTGGGGACAATCTCCTACTAATCATTACCTCAAATTTACCCTTTTGGTTCAACTTTACCACTGCCGATCCTGAATGTCTCACTCCACCCTTTTGGTCAATTCTCGATGACCCATCAACGAAGACCACTCACCCCCTCCCTATAGCATTTCCTCTAACTTGGAGAATATCATCATAACACTCAGTCAGTATACGTTGTGCAATCATGCATATCATCATCTTCACCCACTAGTTCAGCTATAAACATTGCTGGATTCACTATGCTACACCTGACAATTTTAAATGCAGGGTTTGAGATAATTACCACATACGATGACACTCTTTGTGTGGTCTATGTGCTTTTGGGTTTTTCAAAATTGCAAATAATTCATGTTCCATGAATAATGTTCCATGGTTATACTTGAGGTGTTTTCCATTGCAAAGGCAGCTGCTGCCAAAGATTTCTCACAAGGATAATTTCCTTTCATGGCTGAATCTAAGATCCCACTATAATAAGCCAATGGTTTATGACCATGTCCTAATATTGTTCTCTGTGTGAGCACTGCTGTCATGACTTCTCCATTTGAATGAGAGAATAAGTAAACTTTGTCACCCTAATTTGGAATTCTAACACAGAGGCTGTGCTGTTCTCCCTTTTAAATTCATGAAATCATTCAGTTATCTCTTCTGTCCATATTGATTTATTTTTAGTCATCTGTACCTTTTAAAAGTGGTTGAATATATATGTACTGTTATCAAAGACTCAGGCCCTGTAATAATTGCATAGTCCTAAGAATGGTTTCATTTGTCTCGCTGTTTTCGGCTGTTCATTCCTTATAATAGCCTCTGTGCTTTCAGGTGTCACTTTATCCCTTTGTGTGAGAACAACTGCCCTATATACCGTACTTCTTCTTGCCAATATTGTAATTTCTCTGTATCCACTTTGTACCCTTTCTCTGCCAGCATAGTGATAAGTTTGACAGAGTTTTCTCTGCATCTTTCTTCCGTCTCACTGCACACTAAAATATCATCAGAATGTTGCATGATGGTACTTTCAAGTTCAACATTACCCAGGTCCATCTGAAGGACTCTATTAAAAATTGATGGGGAATCACAGTACCCCTGAGGAAAAAGAGTATGTTTCAGACGAATCGTTCTATATGAAAACGAAGTCAAATCTTCTGAGTCTACATGAAGGGGAATCGAGAAAAATGCATTTTTTAAATCTACAAAAGTAAAATATTTAGCTTTTGATTGAAATATTACACAATATTGTTGCAGGATTTGGAACTAAAGGAAATTCTGCTTTGACTATATTGTTTAGTGGTCTCAAGTCCTGGATGAATTTCCACAACCCCACCTCTGCTGATTTTTTGACAAGGTAAACGCCCGTGTTACATAGGGAATCAGATGGTACCAAAAGGTCTTGTTTCATTAAAGCGGATATGGTTTCGAATATACCTTCATCCGCTTCTCTGGACATGGGATGCTGTTTTGCACGTGGCAGAATTGCTCCTGGTTTGAGATTTATCTTTACCACTCCCACTACTTTCAGCAAACCCACGTCATATGGAATTGTAGTCTTTAAAATACTTAGCACTTTTTCCAAGTCTTCCTGAAAAATTGGCCGTTTCTTTTTTGCCAATGCCAATTCTCTGCAGTATTTCTACATTCTCTACTTTAATCCACTATGTATGATTTATGAAAAATACTACCTCCTCATTCGAATAGTCGTCCCTAAATAGCTCCTCGTCCATCAAATCTGTTAAACTGTAGCCTTCATCGAGGGCTATCACTGTTTTCTATTCCCTTCCCTTATCGTCTATCCCATGAAGCGTCACCTGTTCTTCTCTTACTATTTCTGCTTCTAGTTCCAAAGGGATAATTTGCCCTTCCTCGTCATCCATAGGAATCTCTGGACTGGAGAAAAACTGATCAGGTATCCTGAATAGTAAAAGGCATACATATGTCGTGTTCACATATAGAAATTGGTAATTCATTGCCCCAGAAAATCCCAGCTCTTTCATGACAATGCCTGACATTGGATATTTGCCCTCACAGACACAGGAACGAGTTGCGCCAGTGTCTACAAGAAATGAAAACTTCTTGCCTCCTATCATCACCTTCACCCTTGATTCCTCTCTGAGGTTCGGTGTTACAGATAGCACTGAACACATCAGGTCCTTCTGTGGGCTGTCCTATTGTGGATATAAATCCATCCCCGTACCTGTGAAAGGATTTCCTCCCACCACAGTGATATTCCTCGATTTGGGTGTGACTACTTGCGATGGTCCCATATCCATTTATTTATTGGTCATCATTTGTATAGCGCCCATACACAGAAAACTGTGTTTCAAAGTGCTTCAAGTCAAGGGAACAAGGGGTAAATGCAATAAAACATTCTTAGTGGGCCTTGAGTCATTCAGAATGGGCAAGTGCTATAAGCGTTAAAAATGGCATGACACAGAAAAACAGGGGACTGTTTTATGAAAACATAGAACAAAACTATCGTACTCAGCCTGATGTGGTTTCAGAGAGTGCAAGAGCTGTGACATAGGTGAAGGAGGGGAGGAGGGAAGAGAGGGGGAAGAGACAGACAAACCTATTGCACGCGGCCTAACAGCAAGTGCAAGCGTGGTGACATAGATGAAGAAGAGTAGAGGAAGAGGGAAGAGAGTGGCAAGAGACCGACAAGGTGACGAGATAGAGAAGTTCAGGTAGGCAAGCGGTAGGCAAGGGACGGAATATGTAAAAGAAACATCTAATTTCAAAATTGCGAAAAGCACTAGAAAGCAGCAAAATATGGAGGTTGCATAGTTGGTAGACAAATCTAATTTCGAAAATTGTCAAAAAGCACAAGAGAGCCACACAATATGGAGGATGCATAGTTGGTAGGCACACCTAATTTCAAAATTGCCAAAAAACACTAGAAAGCTTCACAATAATTCTGAAATTGCAAAGAAATATGCAGAAGAGAAAGGGGGCATAGTGAGGCAGGAAAGAACAGCAGAAATTGGCTCAGGCACAGCAAGATCAACATTTGTGAGTAGGCATTGGGAAGTCCAGAACATGACTCACATGTACTCTAGGGTGAGAGAACAAAGTTCCTGATGAGGCACAAGTTCATGGAGTAGCTGGCAACATGCTGAGTGACAGTTCCAAGAAGGTGAGAGGTGGTGAAGCATGAAGTGATACGGCGAGGTGGGAGGTCCTCCTAGCCCTCCCAAGGCCTGGACAGGCACAGACAGGGGCCTAAGTGGTGGGTCTTGAGGCAGGAGGCCGGTATCGCCTGCCAGCTGCCTTGGTTGGTGGAAATAAGGGCCTCAACACCCAATCAGAAATTAGGCAGGCTCTAGGCTTTGAGCCACAGAGGAAGTTATGTGCTGAAATAAGGCAGCGGCCATCTTGGAAGAGACACAAGGCAGCAGAGAAAGCACAATAATCCAACTGGAGGAAAGACCCAAATGACCACAAGAAAGCAAAATGAGGCCTCAGTGGGCATCAGGGGCTCAAGTAGGCTGAGGAAGATTTTGTTTTCTTTTTCTTTGTTTTTTGGATTTTATTTGCTAATATCTCAGAGTGCCAAAACAGTGAAGATTACCCGATTAGGTACAGGCAGCATCTTGGTTGGGTGACCGGGTGCAGCAGGTGGATGGAAGAGGTGTTGCCAGTTCCAGCACAATGGAATAAGAGGCCAGACAGGATGGAAAAGGGCCTCAAGAGTGGGACCTTGAAGGTACAGGCAGCATCTTGGTTGGGTGACCGGGTGCAGCAGGTAGATGGAAGAGGTGTTGCCAGCTCCAGCACAATGGAATAAGAGGCCAGACAGGATGGAAAAGGGCCTTAAGAGTGGGACCTTGAGGGGGCCGGCTTCACCTGCCGGCTGCCGTGGTTTATGGAAATAAGGGTCTCAGCGCCCAGTCAGAAATGAAGAAGGCTCCAGTCATTGAGCACAGAGGAAGTTATGTGCTGAAAGAAGGTGGTGGCTATCTTGGAAGAGACATGAGGCAGCAGAAAAAACACAAGAATCCAACTGGCCTTTCTTCAAGGAAAGACCCAAATGGCCATGAGAAAGCAACATGGGGCATCAGTGTGCATCAGGGCCTCAAGTGGACTGAGGAAATACATTTTGTTTTCTTTTTCTTTGTTTTCATATTTTTTTGGCAAATACCCCAGAGTGTCAAAAGAGTGAAGATTACCTGATTAAGTGCAGGCAAAGTCTTGACTCGGTGTCTGGGTGCAGCAGGTGGATGGAAGAGGTAGTAACGCTTACCTCTGGGGCCGTGCAGGAGGCACCTGGTCCAGGCTGTCGGAAGCGTGGCCCTCTATGATGGGTGTGATAGCCAAGACACTCCCTTCCACCTGTTTTACTGAATAGCAATTGCCCAGTGTGCAGTGTGGTTGGGAGTGCCTTGGTGGATTCCCAATACTGCTGGAATGGTGGAACCACTGGTAACTCAGGCTGGTTACAACCTATGGACAACAAGGGAAGAACATCAGTGTCTTCCCTTTAGCTCTCCCCACCTCCCTCCTATGTCCCCCAAGGTTTCCTGGCTGGCTGGCAGGCTGCGCAAGCAATCTTGCTCACCTTAGATTCTGTGGTTGGGCACTCGAGTGCCTGGGTATGCATCTGGTCCAGTTCTTTCACTGGGGGTAAGTGGTCCTGGCAAGCTGAGATGCACGAGATACACAGGTAAATGTTCTGCTGCACTAGATGCACAGGTAAGTGTCTCTGTAGGCTGTTTCAAGTCCTTCTTGTCTTGAGGCCGCTGCGATGCAAAGCGTGGTCACAGTTGAAAGATTCATGTCTTTGTTTTGTCTTTCTTTGCAGATGCGGGAATGCCGTGTCCCAGCTGAAGAGTGAGGGATGTGTCTGAGAGTAGGAGCACTAGCGAGTGGAGTGCGACTGTGCACCGTCCCCAGCCGGAGGTAAGCAGGTTTGCAGGGGGTGCACGAGGGTGCGCAGTGAAAGTTCCTGGATGCCTGCCTACTGTGTCTTCCTTCGTTGTAGGAGCAGATCGAAGCTGCGATGCCAGAGCAGTAAGAAAAAGATTCCTCCAGCTGATCCGGGTATATGGGGAAGCGAAAATGAAGACCGCAGCTAGTGCTGAAGTTGGAATAAGGTAAGAAAAGACTACATAGCATTAAACAGGTAAGCGAAGGTCCCGGCAGCTGCCGGAATGCAGAAACTGGAGACTGTAGCACATGTGGAATCAACAAACTGGAGCAGTAAGCATTACACTGTTTATTGAGTAGCAGAAGAAGAAATGCTAAGCACAGGGTGTAGGCCGGGGCATGGTTTTATAGTCCTGGTCTGCACACTGCCACTAGACTACCAGGATTACTGAAAGTATGAGCCATCTGGGGGCCATCTTGGGTTCTGCCTTGCATCCCAACCTTGCGAGCATCTTAGTGAGGGTAATCAGTGTTGGAAAACAGATGCTTGCGCCAACCAGTAACCTTTAGTGTCCCTGTGTTCAGGTCTCCATGTGCGGGGGCAACCTGTATCCCGCTGAAGTTCATGACAGAGGTGCGGCCAGCTTGAGCACGAAGGAATAAGAGGATTGCCATTGTGATGCACCTGCCTGTTGCATTGGAACATATGGTACTTGTGTTTGTGACTGTTGTGTGTTCATAGGTGTTTGCTGCTGTTGCCCTTGTAGCAATTGCATCTGCATTGGGACTTGTATTTGCTGTGTTAGCGGAGCATACGTCTGAGTTTGTGTGTGATCTTGGGCATAATATCCTTTTGAATCTGTATTATACTGTGGAGCATATCCTATACCCCCTCTGGAGATTGCCAATTCTGTTGTTGCAGGCCTCCCCTGCTTCTGCATGCTCTAGCCAAATGTTCTAATTTACCACAATTCTCTCCTTCCTTGAGGGTTTTGAAATACACCTTGTCCTCCTCCTCGAGGCTCATTCCCTCTGCCTCTCGGCATAAAATATACCCTTTCTCATCCATGGCATAAGTCGCATTATTCTGCTGTGGTAGCTGCACTGTTTGTGCCATCGCTCTGTGGGGTGAAATATAGCCCTGAATGCCAGAAATAAAGAGGCCAGAGTGATTTGTGGTGTCCCATTGAAGTGTAAGGGCAGCACAGAAATGGTGATGTCAGACATGAGGCCTGTTGAATCAAAAACAGGCCTAAATCTCAAAGGAAAGAAAGTGGGCTTGAATCTCAAAATTGCCAAGATATGCACAATACATTTCAGCAAGAAAAAGAAAGACATGTGGCTGACAATGCTATTTTACTAAATTCATGGAGAGCTGAACGTTTACTTAAAGAGACAGATTAGCAGTCTGTACATTATCTTCAGTGTAATACCAGATCTTGCACCTGTCATCTCAAGCAAAACCGAGCTCATTGGAATTATAAGAAATAAAAGAACTTCCTTTTTCCTCATCCAAATGACAGTATGCTAAAGAGAAGTGCTCACTAGACTTTCAGAGTTTCAACATGGTTTTCTCATATAACTGCCCTATACATATGGACAATCCAGAAGTGACTGGTTGTCAACCATCAATCAGGGCCATTGCTTAAAAATATAGAACGAAATACACTGCCTAGATTGAAACCACGGTGGAAACAGGTAAGGCCATTCCTGTTCTTTCAGCAGAAGTGACATTGAGGTCATAGTTCCCATAAAATGTCCATTAGAGTTCCAGCCAGGGCCATCACAGGCCCTGAAGGTAGAGGCGAAGATAAACATGAGCCAGCCTCTTGCTGATCACATGCTCAAGGGAAAATGAAACTGAACGCGAATAAAGAATAAACTGGAGTTAAGTTTATAGAAAAATACATATCATTGCATAAAAGGGGCAGCATAATAACAATGGTTATTCCACCAGAGTTTTATTAAAGGTGACAGTAGCCCCCTTTGTCCCATGCTAAAATGATTTTTGTGTGATAAACATAACAAAAGTTATTAGTGAAAATTTTATTTGGGCCTTCCCTTGATTCTGAGAGATTTTGGTTTGAGGGTGAAGGATAAAATTAACATGGGAACTATGAAGTGGTATATTTTTCACTGATACGGCTCCTGAGTAAACAAAGAAAAATCGTACCTCTGCATAGGAAGGGCGTGCCAACTTCAGATTGGCATCATCTGATTTGCCTCAAAATGTAGTTCTTAAAAATATATCCATAGATTAGGGTACTTACCATGTTGGTATATTTTCAGAGTCTAAACAGGCCAAGCACACATGTCAGTTTGGAATGACAAAGATTTCTTCTTCCACAGCTTTCCTAACTCACACCCCTCATCTTCTTGTGTCCTATTAGCACACATGTGGGAGGTGGGTAGAGAAAACAAACCAATCACTTTTGCGGGAATCATGACAAGTTTGTGATGTCATATCCCCTATAAGTAAACCAGTTTGCATCAGAAGGGGCTTTTTCCACTTATTCCGGGAGGTAACATGCTGCTGAACTCTTGCGAGAAACATCCAAGCAGAGAGGCCACAAATTTTGCATTGGAGACAGGGACCAGGAGACATAGAAGCTGACTGGGACCCCTTGGAGGAGCCAGAGGGGACTATCCTGGACTGACACCCTTGCTGTCCCAGAGGTGCCCTGCTGTTCCCTGATGCTCATTAAAAGGCCTCTCCTGTAAGTAAAACTATCCCCAAAGTCATATAATGTGTAGACTCTTCAGTTTCTAGCATTGTTTTAGTTATTTCCCCATAGCAAAATATCCTGTTTGTCTGTGTAGATCCTTAGAATATTTAATTAAAGTAAATCAATTAATTCCCCTATAGAAATCACGGGATGTGTTTTGTTGGCATTCGAAACTAACAAGCTCTTCCCATTGTGTTAAGAGCCGGCATAGACATAAAGATTTGCCAAAAGAATTAATCCCAAAACCCTGTTTCGTCGTGAGTATTCAATGTGCAGAACGAAATTGACCCTTTGTTCTCATTGTACTCTGACCAAAACCACGAAGCCCCGCCTGTTCTTTTTAGGTGTGGCAAAATGAATGTTCCCATTGCTTTTCTTTCCCTCATATTGCATCTGTGTTAATCAGTAAAAAAACGATTTTGCCCCTTCAATCCCTTTTTGCAGAAAGTGCATTTTATCAGAATCCCAAAAGATTTTCCCTTTGTGTTTCCACAATGGGCTCAAGTCTAATTGATGTTTGGAGGGTGGGGGTTGCTGGGAGTATTACAAGGAAATTGTGTCTGCAAATCTCAGTATTATCTCCGTGTTGTGCCATTACGGAAGTCATTTTTGTTCCTGTGTTGCCACAGCATTGGTGGCTGATGTTAGTATGTTTGTCAAATTTGGTTTAAATTAATTAATAAATCTATATTCTTGCCACACACCGGCCTGGTTCTAGTCCATTGTGGCACCGGGTATTTGTTAGGGTTGGGTGCGAGACGGGTTGGAGGCCTTACCAAAGTGAACCTTAACAGAGAATAGTTATGTATTGTGCGCCACATTCATTGGGAGGAAAGGAACTCCCTGAGTTGAGTGTGACTGCGTAACAAACTGCGACAGCTCCCTCACTGTTTGTCAATACTGCTCCTTCTATGGTATATTTTGATAGTTCTTTCTGCGCCAAAGTCGCTCTTCCTGCTTTCCTTTCTTTTTCCCTTAAACTTCTACAGTAAAGCACAATTGCCAATTGTATCTCTGGCCATGGCTTTGCTTCCATTCCTACCTGTTTTTTTTTTAACTACGCTGCACCGGCTCTATCAGCCTCTGACATAAAACATGGTAAAATAGTGCTACCATCTTGTCCCTTGATTTATGTGTTTCAAATTCCATCTGTCCTGGATCTCCTTAATAAAGGCAATAGGGTCTTCAGTTTCTCCCAGTTTCCTGGTCATTATTGCCCCAATATCCGATGTATCAGGATATTGTACTCTACATCTGCTCTACAATTATTAAATGGCGCTCCATCGTGCACCAGGTTTTTTGCAGTGACTTTCGGATAGCCTGCTCTTTTCCAAACATTGTCAACTCTATGCTCAAATAAATGGAAAGGAGAGGGGGAATATAACGGACAGAGGAGGGGTTAGGGGAGGAGGGTTGTGGGAGGGAAGAGAAAAGAAAATTATGAATGTGTTTACTGAAATTGTTCTAATTATATTATTGTATTAATTCCGTATGTGGATTTTTTCTATTGTATTTATTTGTTTCTCCTTAAAAAAGATCTTAAAAAAAAAGTAAACTCTTAGCTGGAGAGAAAAATGATACAACAATCGAATGAGAGGCTCTAGCCATAAAATGGGCTTTGGGGTATTTTAAGTATCATCTCACTGGTAGGAGGTTCTGGTTAAAAACTGGCCACTCACCCCTCACTTGGATGAGACGCCATAAAGACACAAACCCCAGAATTATGCGCTGGTTTCATGATCTTCAACCGTATTGCTTTCGTGTGGAACACTGGAAAGGTCAAGAGCAGGGCAATGTAGACTTTTTGTCCCGTTTTCCGCTTTGAGATGTGGAAACCAGTAGCATAAGGAGAAAGGTATGTGACAAACATCAGGATGTCCTCCCTTCTCCCCTAGGGCGATACCTTTCTCATGAGGTCACCGCGGTGCATCCACAGTACAATACTTCCCCTAGGGGTGGTGCACCGAGGGAGGATCACATGGGAAAGGACCCCCTCAATGTGATTTGTGACAACCATCATCGTAGAATGCGGTATGACCCTACTACAATACACTTAACCCATTCTCCAATGCTAAATCCTCCTATCCCTGGTCCAGATAGAGTTAATCTATTGTTTTGCCAAGTCAGTCGATCCAACATAAAAGCAGAGTGAGCGGTCTAGCTTCTCCAAAAAGGTGATTGGCCCAAAGCAGTACAACAATCCCACGTGGGAGTTTGAAAACAGCTTAGCTGGAATATGAGCAGGAGAGAGCGGTCCTCTGAGGAGGAACAGCAGGTGCCATTCAGGGAAGCAGCAGACATGAGCCACAAGGGTAGCTGTGCCAAGATTAAAAGGAGAACCTGAACGTAGTCCACCAGGAAAGGACTGCTCTGTTCGACACCGAGTGAATCCTCAAGGCATCCCAGGCCCAGGCGAAGTGCAGGAGAAAGAGAATGAACAGCCGGGAGGCTTTGGAAGACTGCATAGCCGCTGCAGAGCCCGCTGAAAGCCCAAACGATACTGGAGCCTCGCTAAGGGATGCAGCTGCTTGGGAACCGCTGATACCTGCGAGAAGGAAGGAAACAGGTATGCTGAATACCTGGGAGGTGCGGGGAAGCAGCCGGGTGAATATAAAGTTGGAAGCAGAGAGTCTGGGACTCTGAATGAGTTGATTACTTGGCAGAATAGTGAACCAAGCGGATACAATGCAGCCGTGCGAGTCTGGAACCTGTACCTAAATAAGAGAATGGGAATAAGAGGGTGTGGGTCCCTAGAAGAGTTGTATACTTGGCAGGAGAGTGAACCAAGGGGATACAAAGCAGCTGTGTGAGTCTGGGACCCACACCCAAATAGGAGAACGGGAATAAGAGCGTCTGGGACCCTGAAAGAGTTGTATATTTGGCAGGAGAATGAACCAAGTGCATACAGCACATCAGTGTGAGTCTGGGACCTGCACCCACATGAGAGAAGGAGGGTCTGGAACCCTGTGAAAGAAAGAGAAACGGGTACGAGAAAACACTGGTTTGGCAGGAGAGTGAACCAAGCCATGTAAAGTATTGCTAGTCTTGGACTCACACCCACATGAGAGATTGAGAACAAGGCGGTAAAGCACCCTGGATCTGACAAAAGGAATCATGTGCCTGATACCAAACTGGGCCAAGTAGCTAGGATAAAAGAGGCACGAACACAAAATGCATTTGTGAATTGCCCAGTGACATTTTATCAAAGGGAAAAAGGGGCTCAGAAGCCTTAAATGAATCGGTATAAGATAATAAGAAGTTTAGGGGAAAGGAGCAGAACCCGATAGTTGGAATTCTGTATTTTGGAACATTGTTATTGCATCACCTTTTATTACACCATACACTGGGAACATTTATGTTGGTTAAAAACACAAATAACACTTTTTACTTTGAGAAGAGATCATCCTTACACAATTACTTTACATTATTAGTGTTATGATCAAAGGTAGGTTTGTGACATGACAGTGACAGACATTTTAGTTTCTGACTTCCTGACAATTTCACTAGTTTTGAGGTAGGGAAACCCCTCTTAGCTTTAAGGATAGAGAGGCATTTTCCAACCCTTTATTAATAAATAAACGTTTATAGCTAAAATGATGGCACCATTGTGTCTGAGCCTTACTTCTGCACCCTTGCAGGAGCCAGTGCAAGTAAGTAATAGTGAGTAAGGCAGTCCAGGGCTGAAGAATGGGGGAAATGCAGGCTAAAGTGGCACGCCAATGAGGCAAAGCTCCCAAATGGTTACCAGCCAAAAGAGAAGGCTAATAGGGTAGGAAATCAAAGCTCAGTTGAAACTATCATTGTCATCTATTCTGTTTTTATTTCATTTCTAAAGACTTTGCTTGTGCTGGATATCTGGCGGGAGGATAATCCATAGGCAGGTGCCTCCTTGCCTGATTGAACATTGGCCCAGACTCCTCTTTGTGAATGTAATAATTGACTGTTATTTGGCAATTGAGGTCCTTCACGTTCTAGAAGGTATCTGTGTAGGAGAGCAGATATGTATCCTGGTGCCTTGCCGTGATAAGCCTTGTGGAAGGAACACAAAAATGTAAAGTTATTCATTTTTCTAGTGGAAGCCAGTGCAGGGCCTTTGGGGCTGCCTTGATGTAGACTCAAATTTTCTATTTCAGGAAGAGCATAGACGCTTTGTTTTGGATCAATTAAAGGATGCCTACAATGTGTTTCAAGGGGCTCTCGGCCACGCTGCTACAGTAGTCTAGTCTAGCCAACACTATAGCCCAAATAACCTCCAATTTGGGGCACATATTCAAGAATGGCAGGGTATGTTTAAGCCTGTGCATATGGGAATGACAAGCTTTTTAAAGTTGCCAAATCTGCCTTCTGAAGGATAGGATTTTTGTTCATCTGCATGTGTAAGGGCTAGACCCATTGAGGGAGTCCATGGAAAGGGGGGTGACAGGTTTGGGCAAGGCCTTTTACCATGATCTCTTTTTTTCTAAGTGTTGTGACTTGTTTTCAAGAGATGGTTGGATGCTAGCACAGGTAGTCAAAATGGCAGATACTCTCTCACTCTCTCTCTCTCGCTCTCTCTCTTTCTTTTTCTCTCTATAGATGTAAGGAACTGCAGGAGGAGGTTGAGCTGTCAACAATGGCATTTGTTATTTTCAATGTCTTGTTAATTATTAGTGTTTGCTCATACTGTAACAAATGTATGAGTCCATAAGCATACCAATCAAATAATGTCTAGCATGCACAATTAAACCATGCCTTGGAACTCACAGAACAAAGAAATCATCAGTTTTAATCTGCGTGTGACCTTTTCCAAGGATCGATAAAATGGTGTCTATTTGCTGCAAAATAGGCTACTTTTTAAAACAGGAAATCATTTAATTTAACAACCGTTGTTCAGTTCTAAAAATCACTTGTATGTATTGTTGTCACAATAAGAATGTTAAACATGTCTTACTGAGCAAAGTCCATAATCAAAATGTATAAGAGCCATATGAATTATTTTTCATAGGTGGAAAGTCTGGTACATGTAATACGTGTATGAGGAAGGGGCAGGGTAGAAATAGCACCAATCAAAAATGTTTTGGTATTGTAAGAATGATCACAGATCTTTGTATTTGACAAACATGTCTGTGGTAAAAGGTTTGTAAGCTTGATTCAATAGATACATGATGCGTTCCAGCGTGATGCTCATTTCCTTTGTGAACACTTAACCTGACATCACATTTGCATTTTCATTTACGTTTGTTTATTTATACCGCGCACAATTGACTCGGAGGAATGATGGCGCAACAGGACATACAGCACATAAGATAAAACAAAAAAACTAAACTAAGCAAAACAGTAGTGATATCAAGAATAAAGGAGGATAAAGTGCCAGAAAGAAAAAAATGAACAGTACACACGACTAAATTGAATAGATCAGTTCAAAACAATGTTTATGTTTATGTTTATTGAGTTTATATAGTGCTTTACTCCAAAGCGCTTTACAGAATAACAACAGTACATAAAGAAAGAAGCATATTTACAAACTTGAAACAAACCAGTGGTACAGTATATAGAACAATTTACTCAAAAGGAGAGGGGAGGGGTTAGGGGGGAGGGAGGTTCCCAGGAGATCTTAACGCCCTTAGGTGGTTACAGCATCCAATATGAGGTCGTCAGGAGGAGGGGGAAGGAGTGAGGGGGAAGGGAAAGTGGCAGGGGTTTGGGGGGAGAGGTAGGGAAGGAGAGTCGGGGGGGAGTGGAGAAGAAGGGCTTTCAGGGAGGAGCGGAAAGATGGGTAGGTGGAGGTGGAGTGGATAGGGAGAGGTAAGGAGTTCCAGCGGAGGGGGGCCAAGAGTTAATAATAATAATAATAATAATAATAATAATAATAATAATAAGGAAGGAGCGGAAGCGTGAGGAGGCACAAGGGGTTGGGGGTAGAGTGAGAAGGTATAGGTCAGCTGAGCGAAGAGAGCGGGAGGGAGAGTACAATGAGAGGTTAGGGAGGAAAGATAGGGGGGGCGAGGTCATGGAGAGATTTGCAGACAAGGCAGAGGAATTGAAATTTCAATTGTGAGAGGAATTTGAGCCAGCCGAGTTGAGAGAGTGAGGTAGAAATAGAGTCTCGAGGGCCGAGAAGACATAGAGTGTGGACAGATGAGTGGTAGATGGATTTTAGGGGAGTCAGGTGAGAGATAGGGAGGCCAAAGAGAAGAGAAGAGCAGTAGAAGAGACAGGAGAAAGTAAGGCAGGAGATTAGGAGTTTAGAAGCATGAAAGGTGAGGGAGGGGTGGATCTTGCGGATGTTGAGGAGGTGGTGCTGAGGGGCATGAGAGGTTAGAGAGATGTGGGTGGAGAAGGACAGAGAGGAGTCAATATGGAGGCCAAGGTTGTGGGCATGGGTCGAGACAGGGAGATTGGAAGGGGGAAGTGGATGAAAGGAGGAGGGGAAGGTGAGAGAGTGTTAAGAGGGAAAAGAAGCACTTCAGTCTTGTCAGAATTGAGGGAAAGAAAGTGGGATGATATTCCGTTTTTTATGGCCGTGAAGCAGGAAGAGAGAGTGTGGTGGAGGTCAGAGGTGAAGGAGGAGAAAGAGAGAAAGAGTTGGGTATCGTCCGCTTGGAAGTGATGGGAGATGCCGAAAGAAGAGATGACGGGAGTGACTTTTCAACTTTGAAGACTTTGTTCAACTTTGAAGACTGAGGTAATTGGTTACATTTGGTGATTCTTTTTAAAAACGTAGGTAAGCTTCTTAATCCACATCCCACCACAATGCAATCAGTGTTATCCACGTTACACCAGTTCTCAATGTGGATTCTCCATATAACTCTAAAATCTGAAGTTCTAATATAATTAGGGGCCACTTTAATACTAAGCCAGGCTAAGATTTTTGTTCATTAAGGCCTCTCTTGATTCGAAAGAAGACGGTTTCTCTACATTAGTTATTACAATATTTCTGGAATCCATTACAAAGCTCCTTACGGCGGGATCAATGATTTTTGTCATTGTTCTTTTTTTCAGTCATGGATCCTTATGGCCGATGATGGTCAATGGACCCGTAGGCTTGATAGTTGGACAAACACCCTTTAATGGGTCTTCCAGCCCCGGGCTATTGGCATTGGCTGCTACTTTCGTCTGTAAAGGCGTCTCCAGATGGGTAGCAATGATGGGCTCTGTTTGAGTTCCTTGATGAAATCCGGGATGGCCAAAAGATTTTCTAGTCACATTGGCCTCAACATTTATGGGATTCTGCTGGCAGGACAGCCGAGATTCACTTATTTTCTGCCCGACTGTCATCACCCAAGAATGATGTTCCTCACAATAGTGGCATGCCCATAGGCCCTGCAACAACTGGTCCTTATAGTCAGGCCAGTTAGAAGTAACCTTATGGGAATCTATTCCACAAATAGAGCCTTCTGGCGTTTTAATAATTTGCTGGCCAGTAGAAGACACCAATGGCTGGGACAGTTCCAAGGAATGGGGCAGATCGAGAGAAGAGCACGATGAAGAGAAGATGGTGGCTCTGAGACCATTATTGGTATCACTATTGAATTGTTTATTATCTCCGAGCAGCTCTGAAAGGAGACACTGTTCCCTTTGGAGCTTCTCTCTTCTCTTAGCACTTAGGGCTAATACCTCCGAGAAACGGTTGCCTCTCCCTTGATAGTCCTTCACATACAAGGGTGAATGGTGGGAAAGTTGGGCTGCCTCCCCCCTCCGCATTTCTTTGAGAGTTGGAAGACTGTGGAGTAGAGACCTGTTCCGCTTCTAATTAGCGGACTGTGTCCATGTCCTTGCTTGTCATGGACTGCAATCTGGTAACCGGCATAGTTGTAAGGTTAAACATGCAATGTGGTGGACAAGAGCAATTTCCAAAATGTTAGTCAGGGAATTCACCACTACTCACGTTAACTGCGCCGCCCCGGCTTGGTACTGGGCTTGGTGCCGGGCGTCAGCACTAATTGATGTACGGCCCTTGAGCAGTGATCCGCTACCGCAGCCTCCTGAGGGCGCCATTACATTTATTGTAACCAAGAACCATGCATACGCATATTGTCAGCGTCCGGATTTGTAGGGGAAGATAAAATGGCTCTGATATCTGTCACTTCTTTAGAACCCAAGAGCTCTTCTGCTTACCATGTCCTGAGGTAATGTTGACTGTCCTCACATAAACGTTGAGAAGAGATGGGGCTGAGAGGGGCCTGCAACCTCAGGTTTAGGATATTATGTATATACTAATAGAAGTACCCATTCTCCAAACGGGTTCTGTAGACAGACATGACATGGTGCAGGACATGGTGCAGTTCATTGCGGTGCATTGCGGTACAAATATCTCGGAAACTGTGCATCCTAGGGCCTTGAAACGGAGATAGGGACCTTGAGTTTTGTTCTTCGTGTTGGGACCAGTTGAGAAACAATATTTCCCCTTCCCCGTGAACATGGTTTACGGCTTCGTCAATAGGCACCATCTTGCAAATATCTGTAACGCTCACCTGACTCCCACGGAGGCGCTGGCCTGGTTCGCGCTGCTGTGACCTCTTCTAAGGTGATGCGCAGGGTTCGGAAGACAGACTGAACCGGGCCCCCAAATCTGGCTTGTCTGGCTCGCAGAAGTATCCTTCTGTAGGCGAAAATAGGGGATTAACTGTCTGCGGGGTAATGCAATCCGCCTCCCACTGTCCCCTCTCACCCTCCTCGAAACCCTTCTGTGATTCCTCGTAGCGTCTCACCTTAGGGTCTGGAAGGACGAGCTCTCCATCCTGCTTCTGATGCAGGGGCGCGTTGGTATCCAGTTACTTCACTGGATTTTCGGATTGGTGAGAACCAAACTTGCTTGGCTTCCAGGTAAGTTTTTTGATAAGAGATTCCCCTTGTGTCCATGCATTAATGTACTAATGCTGGTGTCTTTTTCCCCATAGGGGCCGGGGTACGGAATGCCGGGGAACAGGCACCTACCCGAGATGAGAGGTGAAATCCTTGTAGAAATCAGGTAAGTCTTTAATGAGCGTTTTTTGGTAATGTCTTTTCATTCGCTCATTAACGCTGATGTCTCTTTTTCCCCTTAGGGGCCGGGGTCCGGAAATGCCAGGATGCGGCGCGGACCAGAAATGAAGAGGGAATGAATCAACAGGTAAGTCTTAACATGGAGATTTAGCTCTCCTTATTCCCTTCTCTCTTTCACCTTTTGTTCTGGTCTTTTTCTCCCTAGGCGCTGGGGCGTGACTGCGAATCGGGATGATCGCTGCTGAACATGGAGGCGCCCTGTAAAGGTGAGAGGAATGCGGCGCTGCAGCGATCGACGCGATGAGCTTTTAAATAAAAGTCTTCCTTTTTAGGATTGTCGGAGAGATGTCTCCGGGATGCGGATTTAGCAGGTAAGGACTTTTCCTTCTTCTGTTCTCTTCTTCTCTTCCTTTGCAGGTGATCCAGGATGCTGGCAGGCGTGGCAGAAGTCAGGATGCAGGAGCAGACACGGTGAGCATCCAGCTGCTAGATGCAGAACAACGCGAAGCACGTGTGGCTGTTCGGTGGGGTTTAAATAGCCTTGGAAGAAGTTCCAGGTATGTATCCTTCCTCCAATCAGATATGTATCCTTCCCCGACCACGCCCGGATGGTAAATTAGTCCCACAGGTAAAGTAGTTCCTTTCAGGCCTCAAGGAGGCCGGGATCCTGCAGCATGGTCTGCATCAGGTAAGTGTACCCAAGCACTTCCATAATGAGCCTGGCGCCTATGGCGCCAGGACTGATGTCTTTTATGAGCCTGGCGCCATAGGCACCAGGACACTGTCCAAAGTGCCCCGATATGGGGTTGCTGGGTCCTTCCTTGGGGACTGGATGTCCGCTTTCGGGGACGCAGGGCTTGAACCGGCTCCCCGGGAGCGGGCATCATGACAGCACTCCTCCCCAAGGCCCCTCCGAAGGTTGTTCCCTCCGGGGGTTTTGGTTTGTCTGGGAAGAGTCGGTGGAATTTCCTGACTAATCGAGGTGCATGCACATGGTCGCTGGGTTCCCACGACCTCTCCTGAGGTCTGTACCCCTTCCAATCAATTAGGTAGAACAGTTTTGACCTAAACATTTTTGAGTCTGAAATGTTCTTCACTTCGAATTCGGGCTCCCCATCTATTAGAATAGGTTCTGGAGGTTTGAGTAGTCGGGTTCCGGGTACCACTGGTTTCAGAAGTGACACATGAAAAACAGGGTGAATTCGCATACTAGCTGGTAAATTAAGTTTAACAGCCATGGGTTATTTATTGCCGTAATAGAATAAGGTCCCAGATATTTTGGGTTAAAAGTTCGAGGCCCTTTGAGTGGTAAATGTCTGGTAGCTAACCACACTTGATTACCAATCTGATACGGAGGTGCTTCACTCCGATGTAGATCAGCATTCTCCTTGTATTTTCTCTTGGCTTGTTGTAAATGCGTAGTTGCCTCTTTGAAGGCTTGGTTAATTGTAGAATGCAGATGTTCTACTGCAGGCATTCCGAGGTTCTGAGGTGAGTCAAGGTTTGAGGTTCGAGGGTGATGCCCAAACAAAGTATAAAAAGGACTGTGGCCAGTTCCAGAGTGTACCGAATTATTATATGCGTATTCGGCTATCCAAAGAATGTCTTTCCAGTTGCTTTCAGATTGCTGTAACATACGCCGTAAGTATTGCTCAAGGGTCTGATTTGTCCTCTCGGTCTGACCATCGGTCTGAGGGTGGTGACTGGTCGATAATCTTACGTCGATCTGCGCCATTTGACAACATTTGCACCAGAAGTGGGAAATGAATTGGCTTCCCCGTTCAGAGATTAGTATAGATGGGAATCCATGTAGCCGAACAATATTTTCGAGGAATTCTTTGGCTAGGACAGAAGCTGAAGGTAAACCTTTCAAAGGAATAAAGTGGGCCATTTTGGAAAACAAATCCACAATTACCAGTATAGTATTGTACCCCGAACAAGGAGGCAGGTCCGTAATAAAATCCATTGATAGGGTGTGCCAGGGTACTGGCGGTATGTCTAGAGGTTGAAGGAGACCGGCTGGTCTTTTCTTTTGACTTTTATTTTGGGCGCAAACACCACAGGACATCACAAAAGATTTAACATCTTTTCGCCAAGAGGGCCACCAAAATTGTCGTTTCACCTTTTCCTCTGTCTTGGCAATACCGGGGTGTCCCTCTATTAATGCATCATGATAACCGGAAATAACTAGTTCGTGTAATTCCTTATGTGGCAGGAATAAGCGTCCTTGGAAATAAGGTAAACCATTATCTATGGTAAAGTCTGATCCCTTTTGTATCCAATCCTGTAACGTTGTAGGGTCCAGGAGTTGTTTCACTCTGGCTTGAATGCCTTCAAGCGTCTGTAACAAAGTCATGCCTAGAATCCTCTGTTCGGGAATTATTGGTACTGGTTCTGAGTTTGTATCAGATTCTCCCATTCCAATTCGGGATAAGGCGTCTGCTTTGCCATTCTTGCAGCCAGGTCGATGGGTAATCACGAAATCAAATTCAGCGAAAAACAAAGCCCATCGGAGCTGCTGTGATGACTGAGCCTTGGCGGTTTTCAAATACTGTAAATTCCGGTGATCAGTGATCACTGTGATGGTATGTCGAGCGCCAAGCAGATAATGCCGCCAGGCTCTAAAAGCGGACTTAATGGCTAACAGTTCTTTGTCCGTGATTGCATAATTAACCTCAAGTGCCGAGAATTTTCTGGACCAAAATGCTAGGGGATGCAGTTGGTTGGTTTCGGGATCTCTTTGGGACAGGACAGCTCCCATGGCTAGGCTGGATGCATCAGTTTCGACGACATAAGGGAGATCTGGACGCGGGTGTTTCAATATAGGTGCGGAGGCAAACTTAGCTTTTAAATCCTGAAAGGCCTGCTCGGCTTCTTCAGACCATTCAAAACGTTTATTTTTCCTCAAGAGTGCAGTAATGGGTTGTACCACGCGTGAAAATTCCGGGATAAACCTGCGATAGAAATTGGCAAAGCCGAGCATGCTTTGAACCCCTTTTACAGAGCTAGGTGATGGCCATTTGAGGATGGCATCCACTTTTCTTGAGTCCATTCGGACTCCTTTGGGTGTCAGGATGAAACCTAGAAACTCGACTTCTGTGGTATGGAAAACACATTTCTCCAATTTAGCAAATAGTTTGTGTTGGCGCAGTTTTTCAAGTACTGCCCTGACGTGTTTTCTGTGATCAGATTCCGAAGAGGAGTACACCAGAATGTCATCGATATATACGACAACACAAACATTGATGAGTTCCCGAAGGACATCATTCATGAAGTATTGGAAGGCAGCCGGCGCGTTACACAATCCGAAAGGCATCACCTGGTACTCGAATAATCCGTATTTAGTACGAAAGGCAGTTTTCCATTCGTCGCCTTCTTTAACTCGTACCAGATGATAAGCCCCCCGGAGATCTAACTTGGTGTATATGCAAGCGTCCTTCACCTGGTCAAGGAGTTTAGGGATCAGAGGCAGAGGATAACGGTTTTTAACCGTTATCTGGTTCAATGCGCGGTAATCGATACAAGTTCTAAGGTCGCCTTCTTTTTTGGGCACGAAGAACAAAGCCGAGGATGCCGGAGACTTTGACGGGCGAATAGAACCATTAGCTAGGTATTGATCCAAATATTGTCTCAAATGCAGATTCTCAGGTTCGGTAAGGGCATAAATCCTGCTACAAGGGGGTTGTGCACCGGGCACCAGATCGATTTGGCAATCGTACGATCTGTGAGGAGGTAACGTGTTGGCCTGTTCCTTTTGGAAGACGTCCTGAAAGTCTTGGTATTCCGGAGGTAGTTGCATGGAGGCAGAGGTTACAGATGCTAGATTAATCTTCAGGTTTTCTGGGTAGCAGGTTTGTGTACAATCCGGGAAGGTTATTCTCTTTGCTCACCAATCAATTCGAGGATTATGTGTCTCTAACCAAGGGATTCCAAGAATAACCTGAAACTGTGGAGCCTTGATTACATCAAACACAACACCCTCCCGATGGCCGTCGGGACCAATAAGAGTCACCTCAGTAGTGGAATGTGTTACCGGTCCAGAGGCAATTTCAGTTCCATCGACTGTGGTGATGACATCTTTGCTGGTTTTAGGACGGAGAGGGAGGTTAATCCTAGAGACCAATTCACGATCCACATAGTTTCCAAATAGCCCCACTATCGATGTATGCCTTTATTGCATGCAACCGCTTAGGCTGTTCTGGATCTACGAGAACCATTGGCACAATGAAATGCGAGGTCTGAGAGTTACTTTTCAAGCTCGGCAAGCAGACCCCTACACTTGTCGGGCGGAGTCGTTTCCCGAAACAGAGTCTTCATGGTTTTTATCAGTGGCTCCTACCGACTTTCAGGCCGGTTTTGCCGGGCAATCTCGTAGAAAGTGTCCAGAATTCCCAAAATAAAGACATAATTTTAACTGCCGCCTCCTTTCACGTTCCTTTTGAGTTAAGGGTCCTTTAACCCCTCCAATTTGCATAGGCTCAGAGACATCAACTCCCTTGGGATTAGCATGGGTCTTGACCAACACCCGGGTCTCAAACCTGGACCGATCTGCTTTTCTGTTTTGAAGTCTGTGATCCAATTGGACCACTAAGTCTATATACTCTGTGCATTCTTGGGGCGGATTTACAACTTGGGCCAAGACATCTTTAAGTTCTCCGTGTAGGCCTCGATAAAACAACGTGACTCTTTTATCCTCTGGCCATCCCGTTTCCACAATTAGTCTATTAAAGGTTGCAATATAGGATAGGAGGTCCTGATTGCCCTGTCGCAGGGATAGAAGTTCGTCATCCAGAGCCTGCCCCTGACAGTGTCGAGCAAATAACCTTTCCATGCTTGCTTGAAACCTTTGAAAATCACGGAGAATCGGGTCATCTTGAGTAACCAGTGGAACTGACCAATCGGCAGCGCAGCCGCTGAGATATGACAATATAAAGGCTACCTTGGTCTGATCATTAGAAAAGGCCCCAGGTCTGCAAAGGAAGTGCAAACGACACTGATTCATGAATACGGCGAATCGTTTGGGGTCCCCAGCAAAGCGTTCGGGTGGGGCCAGCGGCATGTTTCCAGGTAGATTAATCTGCACAGGGTTACTGGAAACCACAGGAGCGGGGTTCCCTCTGGAACCGGGTGGAGGAGTTTGCCCAGCTTGACCTTGCAAAAGCTGTCTGGCCAGGTCATCAGTTCTTTCCTTTGATATTATTAATTCCCTCCTGAGGGCATTAGTCTCTTGACGAGCGGCATGTACTTCGGCCCGTAATTCCCCCAGTAATTGGGCCAACTGATCAGTCTCAGAACTTTCCATAGCGCCTGGGTGGGAATTTGTAGGAAGGCTTCGCGTTCTGTAACGCTCACCTGACTCCCACAGAGGCGCTGGCCTGGTTTGCGCTGCTGTGACCTCTTCTAAGGTGATGCGCAGGGTTCGCAAGAAGGACTGGACCGGGCCCCCAAATCTGGCTTGTCTGGCTCGCAGAAGTATCCTTCTGTAGGCGAAAATAGGGGATTAACTGTCTGCGGGGTAATGCAATCAGCCTCCCACTTTCCCCTCTCACCCTCCTCGAAACCCTTCTGTGATTCCTCGTAGCGTCTCACCTTAGGGTCTGGAAGGACGAGCTCTCCATCCTGCTTCTGATGCAGGGGCGCGTTGGTATCCAGTTACTTCACTGGATTTTCGGATTGGTGAGAACCAAACTTGCTTGGCTTCCAGGTAAGTTTTTTGATAAGAGATTCCCCTTGTGTCCATGCATTAATGTACTAATGCTAGTGTCTTTTTCCCCATAGGGGCCGGGGTACGGAATGCCGGGGAACAGGCAACGACCCGAGATGAGAGGTGAAATCCTTGTAGAAATCAGGTAAGTCTTTAATGAGCGTTTTTTGGTAATGTCTTTTCATTCGCTCATTAACGCTGATGTCTCTTTTTCCCCTTAGGGGCCGGGGTCCGGAAATGCCAGGATGCGGCGCGGACCCGAAATGAAGAGGGAATGAATCAACAGGTAAGTCTTAACATGGAGATTTAGCTTTCCTTATTCCCTTCTCTCTCTCACCTTTTGTTCTGGTCTTTTTCTCCCTAGGCGCTGGGGTGTGACTGCGAATCCGGATGATCGCTGCTGAACATGGAGGCGCCCTGTAAAGGTGAGTGGAATGCGGTGCTGCAGCGATCGACGCGATGAGCTTTTAAATAAAAGTCTTCCTTTCAGGATTGTCGGCGAGATGTCTCCAGGATGCGGATTTAGCAGGTAAGGACTTTTCCTTCTTCTGTTCTCTTCTTCTCTTCCTTTGCAGGTGATCCAGGATGCTGGCAGGCGTGGCAGAAGTCAGGATGCAGGAGCAGACACGGTGAGCGTCCAGCTGCTAGATGCAGAACAACGCGAAGCACGTGTGGCTGTTCGGGTGGGGTTTAAATAGCCTTCCAGGTATGTATCCTTCCTCCAATCAGGTATGTATCCTTCCCCGACCACGCCCGGATGGTAAATTAGTCCCACAGGTAAAGTAGTTCCTTTCAGGCCTCAAGGAGGCCGGGATCCTGCAGCATGGTCTGCATCAGGTAAGTGCACCCAAGCACTTCCATAATGAGCCTGGCGCCTATGACGCCAGGACTGATGTCTTTTATGAGCCTGGCGCCATAGGCGCCAGGACACTGTCCAAAGGGCCCCTATATGGGGTTGCTGGGTCCTTCCTTGGGGACTGGATGTCCGCTTTCGGGGACGCAGGGCTTGAACCGGCTCCCCGGGAGCGGGCATTATGACAATATCCTCTGGAAAAGTAATTTTACCTGATGCTGCAAAAATGTGGAAACTTTTGAAATGCTACTCGCCTTCACCTTCGCCTCCCAGTTCTATTCTCCTCGCACACAATGTTTGTTTCACTTCCCAGTGAACATGGTTTATAGCTTCGACGGCAGGCCGTAAACCCAAAACAAATTTTAACTTTTGCTGAAACCCAGGGAAAGGGGTGGGGTGTCCAAATGTCATGTAGCCAGTAATGTCCAAAGAGTCCCAACAGGTAACTGTGCAAAATGTGGTGCAGATTGGTGAAACAGTGTGGAATTGTATAAGGAATATTGCTTCGCCAAGCCACAAACCCACAAACAAATTGTAACGTTTGCTGAAATCCAGGGAAAGGTGTGGGGTGTCCAAATGTCATGTAGCCAGTAATGTCCAGAGGATCCTAAAAGGTAAGTATGCAAACTTTGGTGCAGATTCGTGAAACGGTCTGGAATTGTATATGGAACAACACTTCACCAAGCCACAAACCCATTAACAAATGTTGACTTGTGCTCAAAACCGGGAAACGGGGTGTTGTGTCCAAATGACATTTAGCCAGTATTGTCCAGAGGGTCCGAACAGGAAACTATGCAAAATTTGGTGCAGATTGGTAAAACAATATGGAATTGTTTAAGGAACAATGCTTCACCAAGCTGCAAACCCACAAATCATGCCACAAATCCACAGAAACATTTTGACATGTGACCCTGGGGTTGTAGATGTTCAACAAACCTCCTGAGGGAAATATTACTCGTCACCCAAGCACTCAGGATA
The DNA here is from genome assembly GCF_040938575.1 of Ambystoma mexicanum. NCBI lineage: Eukaryota > Metazoa > Chordata > Amphibia > Caudata > Ambystomatidae > Ambystoma > Ambystoma mexicanum. The sequence goes on along the minus strand of NC_090929.1, from coordinate 509,710,218 downwards.
TGATATATATGGGACAGAAAGCCTAAACACAAAACAGACATGGCATGACTTTAATGCTATTGCAAAATAATTGTTGAAGGTTTCGACTATTTTGTACTTCTGTTCTTGTGGAAAGCTCACAATATGCTGGCCAATTTGATTGTTATTTCCAATGCTTGGCCACATGTTAAAGCTCAGAGGTCATATGCCATGTCTTTACTGCTCAAATGCTCAAATAGGTATCCCTACACCATGGCATATTTTGCAGTTTTGTGTCTAGCAAATCACCATGGACAACCCAACCCAGCCCCTCCCAGATTGCCTCCTTATCTTCATTACAAGTTGGGCAGTATATGTTAAAACTGCCGGTAACGGAATTACCACCACCTTTAACATACTGCCGAATTAAGAGTCAGTGGAATTAACCGTGTTGGAAATAGCCCAAACATAATTACTGCTGGCGGAGTTAGCGCCAACATCTGCCGGAATGAGCAACGGGGCAAATTCTACCAGCGGAATAACTGCCCAAACCCAAAACGATATTTCTGCCGTATTACAAGTTGAAATACCACCAAAATACCACTGATAATATGCGGCAATGCCACCAAAACCACAGTGCAGTTACCTCCACCTTTTAGGTAGAGGTAAATGCAGACAGGTGCCAGATATGAAACCACAGGTGTAACCAATCCACTCTAGAGGGCTTCATAAGGCACACACCCTCCCCAAACACACTTCCAAACACCATGCTACCACTTGCCGTTGGGGAATGGGACTTTCAGCTGCTGAGGCTGCACATCCATGTGCAAAGGCAGGGAGACCTGCACAGGGAGCACAGAGGAGGAGGAGGAGACGCCAAGCCAGGCAAGTAGTCATACCAAGGGTCAGGGCCTCACCCTGGACCTACATAGACACCCAGCTGTTAACCCTCTACTGGCTGAATCAGGGCACCATAGATGAGCTGCTCATCCTAATCAAGGCGCACCTAGAGAGCAGAATACGCATCCACACAGCTGTGCCCTGAAACTGGCTCTACGTGGATATACATTTGGTGTTGAATACTTATGGTCATGTGCTGGCACCTAACCCTGTTTGTTGGGCCCATCTGAGCTAAGGGACACATTCTTTGGTTGGTAATTTGCTCTGTGCATTAGTTGGGGGAGGGAATCAAACTCACCACCTTGTTCTTGGCTGCTAATACCTGCCTCCGCTCCAACAACGCCCTCGATCCCCTCCATGTGGAGGATGGAGTGGGCCTTCTCCTCTCACAGGGTCAGGGCAAAACTCTCTGTGGTGCCGCCTTCTGTGGCTAGTGCCTCCTGTCGATGTTGTGAGAGGAGGCTGCACACCCTAACCTTGAGGTCATTCCATCATTTGCGACAGTCATCCCCATCCGGGGGGCCGTGCCCACAGCTGTCACCTTCTGGCTGATAGATGACCAGATGGCTGCCTTGCGCTGCCCAGAGGTTTTGCGTTGGCTGGTGCCATATAATTCATCTGAATGGGCCACCACTTCATCAGCCAGGATCTGGAGCTCTCCATCACTGAATCTGGGGATTTGCACCTTGCTCTTGGATCTTTCCTGGGACATGGCTCCTGTGTCCTGTTGCTGTGGATGGCTGCAAGAAATGGTGGATTCAGATCGGACTGAGTTTACAAAGATTGCCACCGCCACGCTTCCCGTCATGGCGATGACGCTTTTTCTGCCGATGTTAATTCCGCTGACGGAATTAGCATCGCTTTTATTGCGGCAAGGGTAATTCTAACGTATATTGGTGGACTTACTGTCGGGGGCGTTTTCTGCTGTAATTCCACAATTTACTGTTTCCGTCAATGGAATGTGCACGCTCCCGGCAGGTTGTGATATGGCGAAATTCCTCCAATTACCACAGTGGTAACGGAGAATACACCCAATGGAATTTCTGCCATATAACTGCTCAAATCGTAATGAGGCCCTATGTTTTTTTTACAATTCCTGCTGCTAAATGTACTGTGACATTAGTTTTGAAATAGGGAGGGGTATGTCTCTCCCACTTCATTTGCTTTGTGCTCTCATAGTGAAGATTCAAATTTGGTTCTGACCGCGGAGCAAAAATCAACAGTTAGCACCCATGAGGATGCTTCGCGGATGTGACTACTCTGCTGTGTCCCCACTCCACCTCCAAACAAAAAAACGAATCCTAAATCCTGAATGTCAGAAAAATTACGTTAAATGTAATGTGTGACCCCTGTCGTTAGACATTTTTCCCCAATCTGGGGCATAGCAAAATGGCCAGGACGAGTGATTTGTGCTTCACCCGTTTACATGGAGCAATATGATGTGACATGGATATATTGAGAAAGCTAGCTCCACTGAACAAACGCACCCATTTTGATTATGTGAAGACAAAACCCAGGCGACTGTAGTACATATGGTGTGGCCAGTAAATTGAATAACAAGTCTTCTGCGAATGCCATGACCGTCACAGTTCAATAAGATGCAAGTCCTCCTCTAGCTGCAGCAATGCTTTCAAGGTCCATCCCGAAGTCCTACCAGAAGAACTGGAGGTAACCTTCCCGGATTCCCAAACCCCACGCAAATATACTCCTCAAATCATCACGGAATCACAGATATGCCATAGAAGAAACCAGGGTCATTGATGTTGCAAGCATATAAGCCAGAGGAAACTGTAGGCCTAGTGTGTAGCTCTCCCATCACTCCCAGATAACGACCAGCACCGTGTCAGACAATATTTTCTCAACTTGCAAAAAAAGACTGATGAGGAGCTGTCCCCTGGCCACATACTGCCCAGTTTGGAATGCTCCCCAGACGTGAAATGGGTTTCCTGCAACATCACAATGTCTGTTCCCATTCCAGGATTGCTCAACGTACAATGGAATTAAATATGGCCAAATACAAGACAAAGCAGCTAGGACGAGCCCTATACATGCCTGCAAGAGATGGACATGCAATCATGAAACCATAATCGAGTTCAAAGCCACCCAACCCTAATATTTCCCACTTCCCTTCTACCGCCCTGGCAACCCCATAACCCAAAACTGAGGTGCAACAGAAGTAGCAGTGTAGTGATTTGCAAGAAACGTTTTCATTTCACTCTGAATAAGAACACGCAACCACCAACTTTGCACACCGCTATCAATATGTTTAACTGCCACCGCACACCTGCCGCTAATGACTCCCTCATCCAAGCCTCAACTACCTCGGGAAGAGTGTTTATATGAGGCGCAGCTATCTGACTCAACAAGGATAACCGAAAAACTGCTTCTTACGTTCAACCTCGATTCACATTTTGAATGATTTTTTCGGAATAACTTCTTATCTTCCTCAAATGTTTTCAGAAGTTTTTGCATTTCAACTCCAAAGTCCGTACAAAATGAGAACTTGTTGCTGTACTATTTCCGTGAGCGCTGTCTCCTTGCCTACGTTAGCAGTTTCTCCTTATCTTGGCAGCGCAGGAACCTGATCACGGCCATTTCGGAGGAGTGAACTGGGAGGTTGCCCCTGTGCTTATTTATTTATTTATTCACATTTGTAGAGCGCACAACAGCCCTTAGGCATCGTGGCGCTGTTACTGGAGATTCAAACTTAGTTACATAGTACACGACAGAGGAAGAGCATGCAGTACATACTTAGTTGCAGAGACAAGGGGAAAAGAGAGACAGACTAGGAAGGTGGAAAGGGCAGGAGGTCAGTTGAATAGGGCAGTTTTTAGCACGTTCCTGAATACTGAGAGGGAAGGTTCTGCTCTCAGTGAATTGGGGAGTGCATTCCAGAGTTGGTCAACTCGTGGTTGTTTAATGGTTTCCCTTTGTCAAAAATGGATGGGATAAACTTTTCAAAAAAGGCCTTTCTGTTACCCTTGTAGCCCCCTCTGGTAGGCCGAGCAGGAGAACATTTATTTCTACATGATCCATCTTCCAGATTGCTAGGCTTCAACCCATGCCGCTGCATTTTCCTTGGTAGTTCCACCAGGACAGCGGAATGACCTGCAGATGTGTCTTCAAGAATGGAAACCCACTTCCTAAACTCTGAGGTTCTGCCCTGTACGTTATCCACATCTTGATGCTTTTGTGTAATTGAGATTTGAAAACAATCAATGTTTGCAGGTGTTTACTCAATTTCCTCTATTACAAGGCACTTCGGACCTTAGTTAGAAGGACTATTCTCTGCTGCCTGGCCTGAACTTCCCTCCGCTAAGGGCCGACACATCAGATGTGGACAGAGATTTGCAGCCCCGATCTCGGCGGTCTGCAGGGAGGTGGCACAACACTAGCATGAGACCCCGTATGTGGACTGCAGGAGTTATACACAGATGGGCCGCTTGTGCCAACTGCGGTGTAACTGTGCACGTAGATGCACCTGGAAGTGGAGTATGCAGAGATTAGAGGGATGCGAAGCTGTCACCACCTTAACCGGGTTCAATTGTCTTATGACTATGTGCAATGATCCCAAGTCTGCCGCTGTCAGTCAGGCTTATCTATTTACAGCGAGCCTATATTTTCTTAATCAACTGCAAGTGTAGACAGGTTCTACAGAAATCACTGAGTGGGAAGTTACTTCATGGTATGTTAGAATCGGGCATTTTTTCTTTTTTCTTATGGGGAGGGGGTGTCCATCAAGGCCCAGCACCCCTAGTCAAAAAAGCACCGGGGCGGCCACAAGCACTTGCTGTCACCACAGTGGTAAACTCAAGAGCGAGTGGCAATGGTCATAGCAAATGCAAAGCAAAACAGTAAAAGCATGCATCTAAAATCTACAAATAGGAAATGCACCTGGGACGATGTGAGAGAATATATAAATGTTTAAGCAACACATGAATCAGAATGAAGACACTGTTTGCATAACAGTAGGATAATATGAAGTAAAACAAATGCCTGGTGTTATAATCGCTCTTCTATAAGGCGCTTAAGACCAGCGAGTGGTTTCTTAGCGCGGGATCTGGAATCGAAATGGTGCTGCGCTGCGTTGTCCCTGGGCTATCCTTCCTTTCCCACGTATATATCATGTACTGCATATCTATCAAAATGTTTTTCTCTTTTTTTTTCCATGTGCCGCCTTTTAATACAATTATTTGTATATGTTGTGTCAACTTGGTTTCTTTAACTTTTGCTGTTTCTTGAATATTTATGTATTTCTCTGTCCTTTAACACTATGGACGATTGCTATTTCTGATTTGGTTCGCTTGAAATATCTGGTTCTCGGGTACTTATTTAAATAATATTAAAAGTTCAACTTTGCTAGGGAAATACTAAGAGTTTATGGTTCAAATCAAAATGACTGAATGATGTAATTTAAGAAGCTAACACAGTATAATAGTGAAACATATAACAAGTGTAATTTGGCAAAGCATATACTAATGCTTTGTGATGAAGATCATTTGCACAAAATAATGTATTCATTTTAAGGGAGGGTGCCAAAAAACAGAGGCTTAGCATCCTTTATTCGGTTTGTATTTGATGCCCAGTGTAGACCAGAACCCATAGTTAAGCACATTTGTAGCCATAACACACAAATAATTAATTAAACGTATAGCTAAACATAGGAAGATTGTGTCATTAAGGGTCAGAGGGCTCCCCCTGACCCCCAAGCCTATTTTCAGCCCTTTATTTATTTATTTATTTATTTATTTGATTTATCTATTTACTTATTTATTTTTGAAGATGTAGTGCAAACCTGCTTCAGGCTCCAACCAGCCTAATTATTGCCCATTCTGCAGCACACACCGGCCTGTTTTATGCAATGCATCACCATGCACCCTCTGGTAAAACTTTGCAAAGTTGGTGCAGTGATCTCCAGCACAGCAAGTGGCCCGACTCCCCAATAATCTCAGAACCTCAACACTAGCTAAGGAACAGCACTGGGATTTAATAGTAACATGTGTGAAGCCGCAAAGCTCATAATCCGAGTGTTGCTAGATGCCATCTTGCCTCCCCCCCGCAACCCCTGCTCCCCATAAATGATATAATGGGGTACACCTTTACTGGGTGAAACCATAGCATTTTTGCCACAATTTCTTTTACCGGCGACATTTTCACCGCAATTTTATTACCCGATACCCATATGCAGTGATCTCTGAAATGTTGACAGTGTGATGTTTTTGATTGATATCCACTCTTCTTTCCTCAGCCAAGTTGCTGGACAGTTCCTAGAAGACAATAATTTACTTCATCTCATATAGGCCGGTTTCCGAGAAGGCAGAGGGAAAGAGTCAATTTTCAGGACGCTATTGGATGACACACATTAGCTGGCTGATGAAGTCAGTTCCAAAGTAGTAACCTATCGTGATGAAGTCTGCTGTTTAGCACTGGAGACATCTAGAGGGTGACCAAGGCGGGCAATGACTTTCCCAAGCTAGAAGATGAAGGACCCAGTGGTGGTGTGCTTAGGATCCCCTTGGTCACCCTTACTTCTGTCACAGAGTAGGGGACAGTCACACAAGGAAAATGTGCACATCACCTCCTCCTGCTAAAGAGCCAGAAGCTACCCACTGGCCAGACACAAAGTCCTGAGAGGAAAACAATTCACGCAGACTCAATCACATTCATCTTCGCAACATGGAAACCCATCAAACGGCTACTGTTACTTTTTCCAGGAGCCCTGAAGTGAAGACTATCCTACTTCAAGTACGAGACACATTTTCCCAGAAACTCCCATTCCAACAAGTGATACAATGTTGCTAGTCCATTGTTTACAGCAACATTTCCACTCCTACGTGAAACAGATTTACCAAGGGGAGCTGTTCACTTCAAACGCAGTGCTCAGCAGCAACAGAAGAGTGTGAGTAATTCCCAAAATTGCTGCAAGGCCAAAAAAGGATCTGGCCTGGCCCTAAAACACAGAACCTGATAACAAACAGTATTACAAACAATTATTTGTTGGTTCTTCTTTCTGTTTCCTTTCTCCTTTAGCTTCAATTAGCGCAATTGGATGTTATAAATCCCTCCTGAAGATCCTTGCCAACATAAGCAGGGTGAAACACGTGTAGAGGGTGAACCACACTTAGAAGGTAGAGGGTGAACATTATAACCCTCACAACAATCCAGAAGATCGACACAATCTTGCATAACCACTTACTTATAGAACAGAGGAGCCATTAAAAATTGAAAAGCAAAGAGGAATTTGCAAATACAATCAAAAGCTCCTCTTGTCAAAAATGGAAATTATGATCTATTCTTTCTTTATTTTTTCTTGTCATGTACAGTCACAAAATCCACATGAAATAATGTATTGAACAATTTGTGCAACATATAAACATTTATTTTTGGAGCGCATAAGTGGAAGACTTGTGATTATTTTCAGGGAGTCTAAAACACAGAATAGGCTTGATTGAGCTAATTAGTGGCAGCCGATCACAGCCCCCCATCAATTACCATTCCCCGGTGTAAAACCCTCACAAAGAGCCTAGCTCAGGGGGAGACAAAGACCTATAAAAGCTGTGAAGTAGGCATGGTTTCACGAGATAGACACAGACACAGGAGAAAGAAAGTTCAACAACCTTTATTTCATCAAGTGCGTTGGGAGTATACCTAACTTGCTCTATTTCTAACTGGGAGTAGTCTTGACCAGTAGAATAACTGGAAACTAGCCTAAGTCTTGTCAGTCCAAACAAAAAGGCTGTATGTGTCAAAACCTATGCTTGCCCTTACTCTGTGGTACAACAATGTGCAGGGAATTGGATAAACAAAAAATAGGGTGGAGAAATTATAACAGGATGGCACTGAAGCTTTTCCACAATTTCCTTCCCCAAGTTCAGGACAATCGGGTGATTCAAAGTTCAATAAGGTTCACATGTTCTCAATAGCTTCTGACGGGCTTCTCCTAAATTCCCTTTTCCCCAGACTCAGAGCCCTTGCTTATCAAATTTTCTTGATCGCACAAAGTTCACTTTCAAATGGTTTCACAAAGTTCACTTTCAACTCGTTTCACAAAGTTCACTTTCAAATGGTTTCACAAAGTTCACTTTCTCCATGTGGGGTTCCCTTCCCCATACTTCAAACTGGTCCTTTTGGACATTTCACAGTGTACTTGCTTATTGGGTCTTCCTGGGTTGTGGCGCAGTTGTCAGACTGCACGGTCCTCCCACAACAGGTCGCGCAGCCCGGGCGCCTGGTGTTTACTTTCACCCCTTCTGCTTCACCTTCCTTTCAGTATCTTTTGCCTATCAGATACTTTCGAGAACGCATAGTTCTTCTTGACTAGGTCACTCTGATACCCAACCTTGCGTTTCCTCCTGTGCTCTCTGCATGCCTTTTCCCTTATCCCCAGTCCTTTCCCTGTTTTCCATTAATGCTTTCTGCATGCTCGACTTTTATTTTTCCTTTGCCTCTGTTTTCTCGATTTCAAACACACAATTTCCCATCCCCAACGTTGCAATTGTCCGCCTTAACATCTGGCATTGAGGTGGAACTGTTCCTTTCCTCCTGGACTTCAACATCCAAAATACTTCATGTAATACTTTCTTCTCTGGTCTTCCATGTATTCAGTATTTTACAGCAAAACCCGGTTTAGGACTTCACAATAATCAAAACCAGCTCACACGTTGTTCTCCAATGCTTAATACTGTTCTGTAATAGTGGATTAATACTCAATAGCCATACTTTTTTTTTTTTTAATGTAATTGTTTTTCCAACACAAGCTCCCAACATTACAAACTTTGAGGACGTTCGCAATTATATGTGCATAGTATTACAAATTAACATTTCGGTGAATTTCCCACCCCACCCCTTAAAACTTGAGCTTCTGTTCTGAGTCATTATCTTACTTGTCTTCAGGCGTGTCTACTGCAGTTATCTCTTCCGTATCATCTTCACTATGGTTGGCCAGAGAGGGTCCCATCATAGAGGCCACCAATTGTCTCCATGCTATCAGGAGTCCTACCTCCTCCCCCCCCCTGCTGACAGCTTCGTACCAAGCAGCCGTTTCTGCCTCAGCCCATTTCATCAGATCCGCCCACCATGTCTCAATTTTGGGCCGTTGGACTGCCTTCCAACCCATAGCAATTCTCTGTTTGGCCAGAATGTAGGCCATGTCTTTCATTTTGCTAATGTGCTTCAGGTTACGTGGTCTAGCAAAACTCCCCAGCATGCATGCCCAAGATGACTCTACCTCCAAAGTAATTCCTGTTTCAGCAAGGCGAGCCTTCAGTTCCGTCCAAAACCTCCCCACCTCCGATCAAACCCAAAACATGTGTAGCATCCCCTCTCCCTCCTCCCCGCAGCGTGGGCATTTCTGTGCTGTCGATCCTCCAAACTTGGGTATTTTACTGGGGGTCATGTATGCCCTGTGAGTGACATACAGTTGAATTTGCTGAAACCTCGAATTTCGGGACACCTTCTTGTGATACCTCAGGGCTATGTCCCATTACCCATCCAGCATGGGTTCTCCCACCTCCTCCTCCCAGTCTCGCCTCAGTTGGGGCAGCTCTTTCCCCACCCTAGTCCCCAGTAGTTCATATAGACCAGATATCTCATGCCCTCCTTCCGAAATATCATATATCGTCTCGATGATTGCATCAGGTTGTTCTGTAAGCACAGCCTCCGGACAGCTTTCTCACACTCGTTTGGTGATTCTAGTGTAAGTAATATGTTGGCCTTTGTGCACCCCAGTGTTATCCACTAGTCCCTGGAAGTCCAGTGCCACCCCGTCTTGCCATATATCTCCAAGGGTTGCCAGGCCCATCGGTTCCCAATATATATGGATCCCTTTCATCATTTGGGAATCCTCCTCGCATAGTGCCACCAGTGGTATCTGCAGGGAGAACGGGGATGGAATTCCCGCTATTTGCCATGCCCTGCACCACACTTCCCAACCTAGCACCAGCAATCTCGCCATTCCCAGCACCTTTGGTTTAGGCAACCACACCGTCTCTCTAAGGAAGAAGGGGGCAGGGTCTTTATACAATAGCCTAGCTTCATCCGTTTCTTCTTCGGATAACCACCTGGTCACGTATTGCAGCTGTCCGGAACGTCTCGGTCTACCAGGGTATCGGCAAGACCGGTAGGCTCGCAGGCCGGGTGTGTCTGTACTTCCCCAGGGGGAATATACTCGATTTCTTGGGGTTAACTCCTATGCCTGAGAGGGTGGCATAATGTTCCATCACCTCCAGGACAAATTGTACATTTTCTTCTGGGAAGCGGAGATATAAGAGTATATCGTCGGCGTACAATGATATGAGGTGCGAACCCCCCGCAGTGTGGATCCCTATCTCCCCGTATTGTTGTCTGAGGCAAATTGCCAGCGGCTCCAGTGCAAGAATGTACAGCAGAGGCGAGCAGGGGCAGCCCTGTCTGGTGCCACGGCTGAGTTGCCATTTGTCCGAGACATTGGCGCCTGTTTTAACCCTAGCTATTGGGGAACTGTACAACATTTTAACCCATCTCAGATATCCTGGCCCCATCCCATACTCCCTCAGAGTCGCCAGCAGCCAAGGCCATCTCACCGAGTCGAAGGCCTTAATGGCATCCAGCGAGACTATTGCCAGTTCGCCGGGGTCCTTCTCCATTTGGTCAATAATGTGGTGGAGCCTCCTGTGGTTGTCGGTTATGTTCCTGCCAGGTACAAAACCTGTTTGGTCAGGATGTATCTATTTGCCAATGACTCGCTTAAGCCTGTTCGCTAGCGTTGCTGTGAGGATTTTGCTATCCGGATTAAGCATCGATGAGGGTCTATATGACCCGCAGTCTGTATCCGGCTTACCCGGTTTTAAAAATAGGATGATCACCCCTCTCGTAGGGATTCAGGCAGTCTACCATGCTCGAACGCCTCATTTAGCATGGCCAACAGTGGGGGGAGCACTTCATATTTATACATTTAATAGTATTCACTGGGTAGTCCGTCCGGCCCTGGGGCCTTGCGCGTGGGCAGGTGCTGAACCACTACCTCCAGTTCTTCTAGTGTAATTGGGGCGTCCAGCTCCTCTCGATCCCGATCATCTAATTTGGGCAGGCCTATGTCCTCTAATGTTTCTTGAATATTATGAGCTGTCCCTTCCCCTGCGTCTCCGTAAAGACGTTTATAATATCTAAGGAACCCCTCATTGACTCCCTCTTGGGTGTCCCAGCACTGGCCCTTGTCTTCCATGATCACCCTGATCGCTGCCCTAGGCATCTCATTTTTATATAGCCATGCCAGCAGCCTACCCGGCTTGTCTCCACTTGCGTTTTGCCTCTCAATGTACTTCTTGTAGCTCAGGTTGCACAATCTATCCCAGTGCTCGCTGCTAGCCTGGTGCAACAGCTTTATCCTGTCTGCGTCTTCCTGTGAGGTGCCCCGCTTGCGCATTATGTCTTCCAGTTTCTTCTCTGTTTCCTGCAACTCCCGCTCCACACCTCCCTGGAGCCCTCTGGTTTTTTAAATGGCCGCTCTTCGTATTACTACTTTGAACGCCTCCCACAAGGTTCCCTGCGATTGGACACTACCCGTGTTAATATCAAAATACTCAGTGATCGCCTCCCTCAAGTCCTCCTGGAAAACCGAATCCTGCAGGGCCTCAACTCTAAGCTTCCACTTTGGGATTCTCACTCTAAGGGGCTGGTGTCGCCACTCCAGAACCAAGGGGGAGTGGTCTGATAGCACTCTAGCTTTGTATTCCGCACCCGTCATCTCTCCCACCTGCTCCGAGGCCATCCTCGTGTGCAAGTTATGTGGAGCTGCGTAGTGTGAATATTGCCTATCTGTTGGGTGTAACTGTCTCCAGGCATCTTCAAGTCCCATGTTCCACAGCAAGGCCTGCAGTGTCTTCGCAGCTGGGGTGGGTCTGTTTAATTTACTGTCTGATCTGTCCATTTTTGTATTTAATGTACAGTTAAAATCCCCACCCCATAAGATTGCTCCGCCCAATAGAGGGCCAATGTTGCCATGTAAAGTCCTAAAGTAGGCTGCCAGATCCTGGTTAGGGGCATATAGATTAATAATGCTAATTTCTCTATTTTCCCGGATCCCCCTCATCACTGTCATTCTGGGTCTATCGAGTTCTGAAGCAGTTGAAATGGCACGTGCGGTGCCACCCACGTGATGGCCCCCCTCGCATAAGCTGAGTATATGGTTCCCGTGGTACTCCCTCTCCACTTCCTCTGGACCACCTCTAGCTTCTCCCTCGTGAGGTGGGTTTCCTGCAATAGCACTATGTCAATCTTCAACCTTCTCAGGTACATCATTACTTTATTGCGTTTCAAGTAACTGTTAAGGCCCCTCACATTCCAGGTCACTACCCTCAGGCTAGCCGACACCATCTAAGGATTGTCCCGCCTCCCCTCCCGGTACTACCTTCCCACCTGATTCGACACATGATTGGGCTCGTTTCCCTCCCACTCCCAACAATAAACCCCCCAACCCAACTGCCCCCCCTTTCCCTTTCCCAACTTCCAACACTGGACACCACCCATTCTCACCCCCCACCCTACCCAACCCCAACAAGTGCCCAGCTCCATCCCTGGACTCAGGTTCCCCCGCTTTTGGTCTGACTTCGGAATACCGAATTTAAACCCGGCAGGGTGTCACCGGTCTGCCGGTGACCTAACTAGTCTATTCTCTGGGGGGGGGGGTACGAGGGCTGGTTCCGTTAGGCTCCTATGCCATTAGCTAAGATCCGCATGTTCACGGATCATACATGTAAATTCTGCCCTGTTCACACATCTATAGCAGGCTACATCCCTTACTATATTCAAGTCCCAATGTCTTACGCTGTGACGCTATGTGCCGCCGCGGCATGTTACTTATCTTCGCCGTCTTCCTTCTGGATGCCCGACTCTTGGGGGCAGCTCTGCTCGGCAAGCCATTCCATGGCATCTTCCGGGGTTTCAAAAAACAAAGTTCTGCTCTTGTGGAACACCTTCAGTTTCGCCGGGTATAGCAGCATGTACTTATGGCCTGCTTCATGCAGCCTCCTTTTCACGGTCGCAAAGTTCATGCGTTGGCGTTGCACCTGCAGGGTGTAACCCGGATATGCCGTTATATGTGCTGATGCCCTTTGTATTGTTCCACCCTTCCGGAAGTGTTCAAGGATCCTCTCCCGGTCACAGTAAGTCAGGATCTTAGCTATCATCGGTCTGGGGGGAGTTCCCGGTGGTGGCCTTCTCATCAAGGCCATATGCGCCCTTTCCACGGCGAACCCCTGGGACAGAACCCCCCCGGTTATCTCCTGCAGCAACATTGATTCAATATATTCTGTGGGGTTAGGACCTTCAGCTCCTTCAGGCAGTCCGACGATGCGTATATTGTTTCTTCGGGCGCATCCCTCTGCTTCCGCCGCCCTGCTTTCCAAGTTGCCCACTCGTTGCACTAGGGCATGTAGGTCAGATTTGTGAGCTGCGCATGCCACTGTGTTCGGGGCCACCTCTTTTTCCAGGTCTCCTGTGTGTTCAGCTAGCACTCTTACGTCTTGCGGGAGGAGGTTTACTTCTTCCTGCACTGCCCCGACTTTGAGCTCTAATGCGGCTTTCAGCTCGGTCATAGCCAATCCCAGTTTGGTTTCCCAGGCCACTTTTAAGTCGGCTATCGCAGCGAGGATCTCCTGATCTCTGCCTGCAGCATCCACACTCCCAGAGGGTGTTTTGTCTCTGCTCTTAGTCGCTTCTGCACCTGGTGATGCTCTGGCATACTCTTCGAGCGTGGGTTGCTTGCCCTTTGCTCTGGGCAGTTTGGTGGCCATCTTGGAGTTTCGTGGCCGCTTATGGGTGCCTGGCCACTGCCTTGACCCTCTCCAGGGTAAGCTATTTCTGGTGCTCGAACCCTGACTAGTGGCACCCAGGGATCTCCTATGCGGCCAGCTCAGTTCCTGGAGTGGGCTGTGTCCTCCCACGTAGTTGTGCTAGGGCGAGTCAGTCCGCCATGGCTGCTCGTCTAAGTAACTGCAGGTCCAGCACCAAGGGCCCACCATCTGGTGTAAGCAAATTTATTCGGGAGCGAGCCTGCCCTGGCGTGTGTTGGCCCTAGGCTCCACAGAGTCACTGATGCCCTTAGTACTTAGGTAGCAGTGGTAGAGCTCGACCCCAGGCAAACTTTTCTGCTCCCCCCAGTATGCTTACTGTCCAGGCTAGGAGTTGTCTCCCTCTTCTCTGACTCTATTGCATCTCCATGTTGCCAACGATAAGTATGCACTGTCCAGCTAGTCCCTGTGGGCGCCTCCCGTGCACCCAGGTGTTCCAAAACTGCTCGCCCCCCGGAGTCCTTCTTGTTGTGTGCTGCCGAACGTACCTGGGTCAGCTACAGTTGTTGAGAGCTCTTAGATCTTAGCAAGATCCGAGGCCATGGGGCTCAGTTCATTTCTACAGAGTATCCGGTCTGGATACAAATGTAGCACCACTGTACCATTCATCCAGCAGTCTTGCCTCCCGGCTTGCGTCTCATGAAATGCGCTCGCCGGGATCCATACTCCAGAAACAAAGTTGAGCTCCGGATTATCTCGGGTTATTGTCTTGGGCACGCAGCTTTCCTTGGCACAGGCGGCCCCCGCTCAGTGCCTGCAGACACGCGCTGATTCTACGCCACACAGGGTCACAGCACCACGCCGCTGTGCCATCCGCGGGCGTCCATTCCGGGTGCCAGTTCAACTTCGCGTGCCACCGGCACAGTCCAACCAGGGGCCCGACTCTTCTTTGTTCGTTGGCCGTTCAGGCGACGGCCATTTTCTTTTTATTTCCGGCTGACCCTTGCGATGCGAAGCAGGCTCCAGTGACTCTTCCTCGCAGGCGATCTTGTTTGTGCTATACCAGAATGTGCTCCGCAGCTTCCCCTGTGCAGACACTTATTTGTGGGCAGGATCTGGCGCATGTATAGCGCAGATTGTTGAGGATAATGTTCAGATCCAGCAGAGCTCTACACGGACACGTCCTCCTACATGGCTGCTTGGCCACGCCCCTACTCTATATCCATACTTGATTAGTTTCACTGTTTGAAGCCACTTGGCTTTGGCAATACGTATTTTTCTCCTTCGCTTTCCTCGCCATTGATACTTGATACAATGAATCACACTTATTCTACTCAGGAATCCCACACTCACCTTGCCTTTCACTTGCCGTGTGAGATAAACTTTTTTACAATGGATAACAACTTTGTTTCAGCGTGCATATCTCTTTAAATAATGGGAATCAGCTTTTGGCTACTGCAGCATTATCTTTAAAACAATTAAAAGAGCTTAGCAAAACTCATCGGCCTCTTTGAAGTCATCCCCTTAGACGATGAACATTTCTCGCAGTTACTGATGAGTCGGTCGTCTCCATATCGGGGCTCCGAACTGCCCCTTAGAAACTCCAAACCTTGAGTCGGGGTAAACAAGCAATTTCCCTTGGGTTGCAGCACTGTGGTGGCTTCTGCTGTGCGACTTCCGCCGAAAGGGGAATGAGTTTCTTCGTCATTCCCAGGACAATCTCCAGTCCCAGATTACTCCATTCCCAACAGCATCACTATTCTGCCACAACTCACACTGCCACCATGCTTCCTCTGCTTTAAGCTGCGCACACCTGCTGCTGCTGCACGTCTCTCCTGCTTCACTGCCCACCTCTTCTCTGCCTGCCCTCCTAATGTTCTGCCTTTTATGCTCATGTATCCTGTTAAGGGTTCCCAGGTGTGTCTTCTTTGCTTGGCTTGCCTGACCTCAATCAAGGCAATCACTGGAACATGCCTGCCCTTCATAGCTTCTAGGCTTCCTCTTCTTTGTCCCAGTAGCCCAGTGGATTTTCCCATAGGTAATCTTCACTACTCGAGGAGGTCTCTTCCTCTTCTCAATATTTCATTTGCTGTTACGGTGGAAAGTAGAGTCACTGTCAAAGTAGCCTACAAAGGTAGAGGGGGGCAGGATGGATCATCATTAGGACAGAGGAATACCATGTCTCGCCCTCTGGCACCCTCTCCCCAGTCCTCAGAGACCCTCTACCCAGATGATCCTCCCTCGCTTGTCCACCCCCATGGTCGGGATCCATCCCTGGCCACCTGAATAGGAAACCCTAGGGAATAGGTGTGAGAGTGCCTTGCAGGTTTCTCACAAAGCACACAAGCTTAAGCTATCTGTCCGGGTGTTTGAAGAAGGAATTAGACTCAAGAGAGGTGAAGGAAGGGGGAAAGGCTACAGTTGGAGACAGAATTCAAGAGTGAAGAGAGGGACTGGAGCTAGAGCACAAGAAATCAAGAAGGGCTAGAGCAGACGAAGCACTGTAGCAGAATCCCAAGAGGCCTGGAGGGGATTGAGCAAAAATCTAAAACTTCCACAGAAGAGACAAAGTAAGGGCCCACAAGCCAAAAGGAGTAGCTGAATGTGAAGCAGGTGGAAGAGACAGTAAAACATAATTGATTGAGGGTGAGGAGACAGGTTCCCAAAGGGGTAAAAAGGGTGGAATGGACAGGAGAACACTGCATGTTGTTTGGTAAGTGAGAAGTGCCCAATGGGGTGAAGAAAGTTGAAGAGACAGAAGAAAGTTGGAGGTGATTTATGGTGAGGAGATAGGTGCCCTGAGGGTTGAAGAAGTTCAAAGAGACAGCCACATTCTAGCTGTGGTTTGGTAAGTAAGTAGTGCTTACAGGGGTGCAGAATCTGGAAAAGACTGGAGAGGGGAACCTGTGGAGTGCCCAAAATGATGACGAAGGTGATGGAGAGGGATCCAGGGGGATTGGATAGGGAAGAATGCCCAAAAGGGAGAACAAGAGAGAACAGAGAAGAGCAGGAGAAAATAGTAAGCAACAACTGGAAGTTAAGAAAGTAGAGGGATTTTGATGGGGGATAAGAAGTTCATGGAGGAACTCCTATGAGAGATAGAAGATTGAGGAGAGGAAGTGCAGTCAGGTGAGACAAAGGTGGTGGACGAGGAGACTGTCAAAGACAATTCAAGAGATCACTCATGGAGAGACAAAAAGGCTAATAACTAGGGAGAGACAAGCAGAGTAGTTGGCACTCTCTCATCGAGCCTACCTCTCGCAGCTCTTATCCGTGGCTCTGGGAGCTGTCAAAGACTATGCTTAGAAGCTTTATTCCTTGGTCCAAGTATAACAAGCTGATGGAGTAGCAGGAAACAAACTCTGTGGCTGAGACAAAGAAAAACCCAAGAAGGACTTGCAAAGGTACCAATTCTGAAGGAGTAAGATGAATTGTGTATACCCTAGGCCCAAAGTTGCAGAGAGGTAAATCCAGACGTTGTTAAGGGACCAAGGGCGCAGGAAACCCTAAAGCATGATTCAGAAATAACCAGGTGACATCCAGGATTATATATTTATCTGAAGGACACAGGAAACCACAGACTCTGGGTCAGGATATTAGTACATTACTAATTACGGAAGAAAACCAGAGGATACAATTTTGGAGACAGAAGGAATCAAGAAATTTAATTGAACCTGATCCATTATTTAAATATCAAATTTTAATCGAGAATTAATCATAGCACTCAATAATTTTACATCGCAGGAAAGGAATTAAGAACACATAATTTCACATAGTTTCACATATAATCCATCTCATTCGTACACAGGCATCCAATAACCATTCATACATCCATCCCAATAATACATGTAAGGTAAAACTTGATCCTAAAAAAGTCATAACAATTTATTTACTTATTGTCTTCATAAAAAAGAGAGAGAAAAAGAGATATATAATAAATATATATGAAAAGCCACAACAACAGATTGTTCAAGTGGTCATCAGTTTAGGATGGGTCACATCGATGTCCAAAGTTGACCTCATCACTGGTTTCTCAACCGGTTTCAGCGTATTTAACTTTAATTGAGCTACGCCTTCATCAGGAGAATAACAATTCAACTCTAAAAAGACAGGGAGATATACATATATGAGAGACCTCATCATAGAACCACTAGAGAAAACAAAGGGAAACCCCCAATTATCAACCAATTCATATTCATTTAAAGAGATTTAAAATCAAACACAACCTGCCCCCTACCTTGTGCCATAACTCCAAGGGGGGTACTTTGCATGCTATAAACAGTGCTACCATGATCATTGATGCCCCAAAGTACATCCAGGACTATTGCAGGACTGTGTTCTGCAACAATGGACCCACAAGGATACAAGACCTAACATTCTGAAACCACAGAGATTTGCCTCGACATCCCTATGGTGGAAAGGGAACCCTGGGGCAGTTTCTGATTTGTACACCTTCCTATTTTGCATTTTTAGATGTAACCAGGTGTTTAAGTTGTTTAATTATCAAATGCATCATGACAGATTTGGTTGATGTTTATCAGATTCCCTGTTTGTTATTTTATTGTGCACTGTTTAAAACCCTCAATAAATAATTTAAAACTTAAGTTGAGGGTACCTGGTGAACTGATCCCTGTCACTCACGTGACATTTTCTAGACCTACTGTGAAATTTGACACACTCAACCGACCAAAGCAGGCCAACTTTATGAAAAAGTCCTCTATTTCAATATATACTCAAAGGAGTAAACTAACGGTATCTGTCCTCTCTTGTGTTTCCTTTGGGGTCATTTTGTAAGTGGCGGAGCACTCTACCAAGGCATAAAAGCAAGGCCTAAATTGATTACTCCTGGGCTCAATGTTCTGGGTCATTTTCCTTCTCTCTGAAAGGTGGAGAAGGGGAACGAAGCAGAATAACAGGGTAATTCATAGAATTTCGCAGAAAAGTGTCGCAAGCGGCTGGCGCAGAGTGTCCGCGTGCGATTGACTGCGCCAGGCACGTGCGCTAAAACCGATTTCCGCGCACAGCGTATTCATGGATTTTAGGCTCCCAAACCAGCCGTGGCGCAGAGTATCGCAGCGACCCTGCAGCAGCGCCAGTAACGCCCCCAAGAACGCCCTCGCGCAAGGAAAAGCCATCAAAATCGCAAAATCATCGCAAAGGGCTGCGCTAACCCTGGACCAGTTTACAGGGCTGCCAAACAAGGAACGCAAAGCGGGTAACGTGCATATCAGGGGTACGCGTGAATTTATACACGCGATTAGCCAGGGTACGTGTATTACAGGGGTACGCGGGAAGTGTAACACGCGATTGGCCAGGGTACGTGTATTACAGGGGTAGGCGGGAAGTTATACACGCGATTAGCCAGGGTACGTGTATTACAGGGGTATGCGGGAAGTTTTACATGCGATTAGCCAGGGTACGTGTATTACAGGGGTACGCGGGAAGTTTAACACGCGATTGGCCAGGGTACGTGTATTACAGGGGTAGGCGGGAAGTTTTACACGCGATTAGCCAGGGCACGTGTATCACAGGGGTACGCGGGAATTATCACATGCGATTTGGCTGTGTACGTGTATTACAGGGGTACACGGGAAGTTTTACACGCGATTCGGCTGGGTACGTGTATTACAGTGATGCGATTTGGCCAGGTACGTGTATTACAGGGGTGCGCAGGAATTATCACACGCGATTTGGCTGGGTACGTGTATTACAGGGGTGCGTGGGAATCATCACACGCGAATTGGCTGGGTACGTGTATTACAGGGGTGCGTGGGAAGTCACACGCGATTAGGCTGGGTGGGTCCTCACAGGTGTTCCCTGTACACCCTCCACGGCCCCTGCAGGCAGCCTACAAAACAGGGGACTACCCTGCACACCTGCTCATGTCCCCCTGCACCCCCACCCCCCAGCAGTGCAGGGGCAGCCTCCACCAGGCCCTCACCCATGTCTCCCACCACCCCCACCCCCCCGCCACCAGGGGCAGCCTCCACCAGGCCCCCACCCATGCCTCCCACCACCCCCAACCCCCAGCAGTGCAGGGGCAGCCTCCACCAGGCCCCCACCCATGACTCCCACCACCCCCAACCCCCAGCAGTGCAGGGGCAGCCTCCACCAGGCCCCCACCCATGCCTCCCACCACCCCCAACCCCCAGCAGTGCAGGGGCAGCCTCCACCAGGCCCCCACCCATGTCTCCCACCACCCCCACCCCCCTGCCACCAGGGGCAGCCTCCACCAGGCCCCCACCCATGCCTCCCACCACCCCCAACCCCCAGCAGTGCAGGGGCAGCCTCCACCAGGCCCCCACCCATGCCTCCCACCACCCCCAACCCCCAGCAGTGCAGGGGCAGCCTCCACCAGGCCCCCACCCATGCCTCCCACCACCCCCAACCCCCAGCAGTGCAGGAGCAGCCTCCACCAGGCCCCCACCCATGTCTCCCACCACCCCCACCCTCCCGCCACCAGGGGCAGCCTCCACCAGGCCCCCACCCATGTCTCCCACCACCCCCACCCCCCCGCCACCAGGGGCAGCCTCCACCAGGCCCCCACCCATGCCTCCCACCACCCCCAACCCCCAGCAGTGCAGGGGCAGCCTCCACCAGGCCCCCACCCATGTCTCCCACCACCCCCACCCTCCCGCCACCAGGGGCAGCCTCCACCAGGCCCCCACCCATGTCTCCCACCACCCCCACCCCCCCGCCACCAGGGGCAGCCTCCACCAGGCCCCCACCCATGCCTCCCACCACCCCCAACCCCCAGCAGTGCAGGGGCAGCCTCCACCAGGCCCCCACTCATGTCTCCCACCACCCCCACCCTCCCGCCACCAGGGGCAGCCTCCACCAGGCCCCCACCCATGCCTCCCACCACCCCCAACCCCCAGCAGTGCAGGGGCAGCCTCCACCAGGCCCCCACCCATGTCTCCCACCACCCCCACCCCCCCGCCACCAGGGGCACCCTCCACCAGGCCCCCACCCATGTCTCCCACCACCCCCACCCCCCCCCGCCACCAGGGGCAGCCTCCACCAGGCCCCCACCCATGCCCCCCACCACCCCCACCCCCCTGCCACCAGGGGCAGCCTCCACCAGGCCCCCACTCATGTCTCCCACCACCCCCACCCTCCCGCCACCAGGGGCAGCCTCCACCAGGCCCCCACCCATGCCTCCCACCACCCCCAACCCCCAGCAGTGCAGGGGCAGCCTCCACCAGGCCCCCACTCATGCCCCCCACCACCCCCACCCCCCCGCCACCAGGGGCAGCCTCCACCAGGCCCCCACTCATGTCTCCCACCACCCCCACCCTCCCGCCACCAGGGGCAGCCTCCACCAGGCCCCCACCCATGCCTCCCACCACCCCCAACCCCCAGCAGTGCAGGGGCAGCCTCCACCAGGCCC
Organism: Ambystoma mexicanum; assembly: GCF_040938575.1. Taxonomy (NCBI): domain Eukaryota; kingdom Metazoa; phylum Chordata; class Amphibia; order Caudata; family Ambystomatidae; genus Ambystoma; species Ambystoma mexicanum. The sequence goes on along the minus strand of NC_090929.1, from coordinate 509,689,203 downwards.
CCACCCATGCCCCCCACCACCCCCACCCCCCCCCGCCACCAGGGGCAGCCTCCACCAGGCCCCCACTCATGTCTCCCACCACCCCTACCCTCCCGCCACCAGGGGCAGCCTCCACCAGGCCCCCACCCATGCCTCCCACCACCCCCAACCCCCAGCAGTGCAGGGGCAGCCTCCACCAGGCCCCCACCCATGCCTCCCACCACCCCCAACCCCCAGCAGTGCAGGGGCAGCCTCCACCAGGCCCCCACCCATGCCTCCCACCACCCCCAACCCCCAGCAGTGCAGGGGCAGCCTCCACCAGGCCCCCACTCATGTCTCCCACCACCCCCACCCTCCCGCCACCAGGGGCAGCCTCCACCAGGCCCCCACCCATGCCTCCCACCACCCCCAACCCCCAGCAGTGCAGGGGCAGCCTCCACCAGGCCCCCACCCATGCCTCCCACCACCCCCAACCCCCAGCAGTGCAGGGGCAGCCTCCACCAGGCCCCCACCCATGCCTCCCACCACCCCCAACCCCCAGCAGTGCAGGGGCAGCCTCCACCAGGCCCCCACCCATGTCTCCTACCACCCCCACCCTCCCGCCACCAGGGGCAGCCTCCACCAGGCCCCCACCCATGTCTCCCACCACCCCCACCCCCCCGCCACCAGGGGCAGCCTCCACCAGGCCCCCACCCATGCCTCCCACCACCCCCAACCCCCAGCAGTGCAGGGGCAGCCTCCACCAGGCCCCCACCCATGCCTCCCACCACCCCCAACCCCCAGCAGTGCAGGGGCAGCCTCCACCAGGCCCCCACCCATGCCTCCCACCACCCCCAACCCCCAGCAGTGCAGGGGCAGCCTCCACCAGGCCCCCACCCATGTCTCCCACCACCCCCACCCCCCCGCCACCAGGGGCAGCCTCCACCAGGCCCCCACCCATGCCTCCCACCACCCCCAACCCCCAGCAGTGCAGGGGCAGCCTCCACCAGGCCCCCACCCATGTCTCCCACCACCCCCACCCCCCCGCCACCAGGGGCACCCTCCACCAGGCCCCCGCCCATGTCTCCCACCACCCCCACCCCCCCCGCCACCAGGGGCAGCCTCCACCAGGCCCCCACCCATGCCCCCCACCACCCCCACCCCCCCGCCACCAGGGGCAGCCTCCACCAGGCCCCCACTCATGTCTCCCACCACCCCCACCCTCCCGCCACCAGGGGCAGCCTCCACCAGGCCCCCACCCATGCCTCCCACCACCCCCAACCCCCAGCAGTGCAGGGGCAGCCTCCACCAGGCCCCCACCCATGCCCCCCACCACCCCCACCCCCCCGCCACCAGGGGCAGCCTCCACCAGGCCCCCACTCATGTCTCCCACCACCCCCACCCTCCCGCCACCAGGGGCAGCCTCCACCAGGCCCCCACCCATGCCTCCCACCACCCCCAACCCCCAGCAGTGCAGGGGCAGCCTCCAACAGGCCCCCACCCATGCCTCCCACCACCCCCAACCCCCAGCAGTGCAGGGGCAGCCTCCACCAGGCCCCCACCCATGCCTCCCACCACCCCCAACCCCCAGCAGTGCAGGGGCAGCCTCCACCAGGCCCCCACCCATGTCTCCCACCACCCCCACCCTCCCGCCACCAGGGGCAGCCTCCACCAGGCCCCCACCCATGTCTCCCACCACCCCCACCCCCCCGCCACCAGGGGCAGCCTCCACCAGGCCCCCACCCATGCCTCCCACCACCCCCAACCCCCAGCAGTGCAGGGGCAGCCTCCACCAGGCCCCCACCCATGCCCCCCACCACCCCCACCCCCCCACCATCAGGGGCAGCCTCCACCAGGCCCCCACTCATGTCTCCCACCACCCCCACCCTCCCGCCACCAGGGGCAGCCTCCACCAGGCCCCCACCCATGCCTCCCACCACCCCCAACCCCCAGCAGTGCAGGGGCAGCCTCCACCAGGCCCCCACCCATGCCTCCCACCACCCCCAACCCCCAGCAGTGCAGGGGCAGCCTCCACCAGGCCCCCACCCATGCCTCCCACCACCCCCAACCCCCAGCAGTGCAGGGGAAGCCTCCACCAGGCCCCCACCCATGTCTCCCACCACCCCCACCCCCCCGCCACCAGGGGCAGCCTCCTCCAGGCCCCCACCCATGCCTCCCACCACCCCCAACCCCCAGCAGTGCAGGGGCAGCCTCCACCAGGCCCCCACCCATGTCTCCCACCACCCCCACCCCCCCGCCACCAGGGGCAGCCTCCACCAGGCCCCCACCCATGCCCCCCACAACCCCCACCCCCCCGCCACCAGGGGCAGCCTCCACCAGGCCCCCACCCATGTCTCCCAACACCCCCACCCACCAGCACTGTGGGGCACGTGGCCAGCAGGCAGTCAGGCAGCAGCAGATGGCAGGTGGGAGCGTGCTCAGGGCTCTGGGGGGCAGTAATTTGGCCTCCTGGCCAGGAGCGTGGTCTCTCGTGTGTGAACGCGTGGACAGCCTGATAGGGAGTGAAATCCCACACGTCAGCGTGTGAATCGAGGAAAGGCCCTTAGCGCGTAAACCCGTCAACAGCATATGCGCGCCTATAGTCACCTGCACGTGCAGGAAATTGTTGCGTGACACGTCCCAGTGTCAAAGCGTGTGATTGGTGAAAATGGATCTACACGCAGAAGTGACAAAGCGTGTGATTGGTGAAAATGGATCTACACGCAGGAGTGACAAAGCGTGTGATTGGTGAACGTACACGCCGCGTAAGTGACGCTGTACGTGTGGGCCTGTATATAAGGTACATGTAGAACACCATTTCCTTGTACGTGCTTTTCGTGGAGAGCGAGTGGGTGAATTCTGTACTTCTTGTCGTTTCACACGCGATTTACTTCACGGCGTTTCCAGTTCGTACTCCCTGTTACCTCTGACAGCTTTTTCTCTATTTTTCCTCTTGTACTGGTTTACCTGGGCCTGTTCCCTCAAACAGTGTCCCCTTCTATTGTTGTCCTGTCTTCTCAGACAGCGTACACATCTCCTTTTGGCGGGGGTTTAGCCAGCCAAACGCGCTCATTTTTCACGCTCTTTTACCTGGCAGACGGTGAGTCACGCACGTATCCAACTTCTGTGCTTGCCCCGTGTGTAGCCTACCCCTTCAGAGGTCATTCTAGGCTGCGTGTGACACGCATACGTTCATTCTTGTGTTACTGGGTGCCACAGAGTAGTGCAGGTTTTTCCTTCTGCACACGTGGTCTAGGAGGGGTTGCGTGCACGTCATCTCCCTTTTTTGGGCCTCCTGTGCGTTGCGTGACCCGTCATCTTTCCCCAGGGGTTACAATCAGCCGTGCTAGAGCACTAGGGTACAATTACCATCTGGTACCAACCCCTTTGACCCCCAATCGCCCAGGACAATTGTCTACAGCCACTCCCATACGCACATTAATATCAGTGCCATGGCTGGGAGGCGAGGATTCCGTTAGGGTGGCAAAGGTGGAAGAGCCACAAGTGGTGGCCGTGGTGGATCCGGTAGGGGACGTGGTCGTAACTTGCAGGGTGAGCCTGTCCCCCCATGTGTGGAGGACCAGTCAAGGGCACCCATCATCCCCCCCCTCCCCCCCTCCCCCCATCCCGTTGAGGCTGAAGTGGCTGACACCATCCATGCTCAGCCCTTGTTGGACCAGCCCATTGTGGCACCAGACCTGGCTGACTCCATGGCTGACTTCCAGGTCAGCAGGGCTACGACACGTGCGCTGGTGCACGTTGATGCTATCATGCCACGTGGATCTGGGGCAGCAAGGTCATCTGCTGCCCCAAGTAGGCAGGGCGGAGAGGCTGCAGGGGCAGCTGCAGCTCCATCCACCCCAGCTCTCACACACCCAGCCAGGACAGTGTCCGTCCTAGTCCATTCTGCTGACATTCCCCATGACACCATTACACTTGAGCCAATGCCTGCACCAACTCCCATGCTGAGTGTGCAATCCCACACACCTGATACAGAGCCCACCAGGGCTCCTGCCCCTAGTGTCCAGAGCGGCGCAGGACACTCAGGATCACCACCACCTTCCAAGCGGAAGAGGAAGAGTGCTCGTCCGGCACAGGCTGATGCCCCCGACACGGCTACACAGTCCGGTCCGTCGAGGAAGCCCAGCTTCACGGATGTGGAACTGAATGCACTTGTCGAGTATGTGTCCTGACATGATAACGAGATGGTCATTGTTGCAGGATCCAAGACCACACCTGCACAACGGCAGGCACACTGGCAGACCATTGCGGACATCGTAAGTGCCCTTGGAATCGTGAGGCGCACAGCCAATGATTGCTACAAGCGCTGGAATGACCTAAAGCGCAGGGCAAAGAAGAAGCTGGCCTCAAGTCATGCCGCAACTCTAGTGACTGGAGGTGGGTCTCCAGTAGAAGACATGGAACTCACTCCACATGAGTCAGTCGCTGGGACCTACGTCACGGAGGAACAGATCCAAGGCGTGGGAGATCTGCCTGATTACGAGGCATTGTCCGGTGAGTGCACATGCATGTGTGTGTCATCCATGTGCATGGTGTGTGTGTGAGGGCATCTGTTTGTGTGCCAGGTGAGAGTGTGTGCGCCTGAGTCGAATGGGTCAGCCATGTGCTTCATGCAAGACATCCTGGGCAGCTGCATTTCGCCATTGCAGTATCCCTTCTGCCAACAGTAGACATCTAGCCCAACAGCACCCAAGTTGGCCTTGAAGTGTCACCTTGCCACTACATTGTTGATTATTTTCCTATGTTCAATCAGACAGATTGTATGCATTCCACCACTTATACTAGGCATTCCTCAGTCCTCTAGTCACATGTATGGCATGGCCATGGTAAAGTGGAGTTACTTTGTTACCTGGATATCATATGTTCACACATGTCCCTGTGCAATTGGACCATATTGGACTGGCAGCTCCAGGTGATAAAGCAGACCTGTCAGAATTAGAAAAGCTATTGCATGTGGGAACTGGACAGAATGAATAAGTGCTGCCCTCCTCTCCATCTACACTCAATAGCAATGGCACATGCCATCTGTGTGATGGCATGTGTGTGTCACCTGGCAATCACAGGGCAATGTGTGATGCCACTGCCAGGCAGCATGCATGAAATGTGTTCATCTTCCATCTTTGTGTAATGAGTGTGTGCCATTTGCCTGCCCTTCATACGCAGTGAGGGTGCATGCATGGGAGGGTCTTAGTCATGTGGGACATGTGTCAATCAAGTACTGGTTCTCTTGTTTCACAGCCCTCATTGTGTGCCATGGTGCTAATGCGGGTTTCCATTTCTTTGTCATTATGTCATTGCAGGGGAAGACGCACCTGATACTGCTGGGGTTGTGGAGATGGTGCAGAGCCAGGAGGGGTCCGAGGGCCGACCAACCACCAGTGAGGGATGTGGTGTGCTGGTGGGTGAAAACCCACAAGTGCTGCAGGTCGTGCTCTCAAGGGGTGTCTCTGGCTGCACCTCCCCCGAGCTGTACTCAGCTGTTGACTCGGATGATGAGACCTACGTGCCGTCGCAGGTGAGTGTTCCAGGGAGGGAATCTGTTCTGTCCCACCCACCTGCACCAGGGTCAGAACCCTCAATGGGGATGTCAGTGTTGGCAGCTAGGCCTTTGGTGGTTACGGATGCAGGGTCACACTCCGCGACATCTGATCCTGTTCCTGGGCCAGCAGATCAGAGGGGGAATGCAGTCCTGCAGCCTCAGGCAGTGCCGGCACAGCAAGGCGCAGTCCGCCTTGCCCCAGACAGGTGTGGTGCCCGCCGACGTGGTGGCCGTACGCCACCTGGCAATACCGTATGGGAGCAATCCATTTACGGTATGGCTACCCAACAGGCAGCATCATCCGAGATGATGGCTCAGGCCATGGATAGGGTGGCCACTTCCATTGTCCCCCCTGAAAGGCTGATGGAGCGACTAGAGCAGGCAACTGACTCCATCTGCCAGTCACACAGGGAGGACATGTTGGCGTCCAACAGGGACAGGCGGGCGGCACTGGCGACTCTGCAGGAGGCCATCTCCATAGAGTCCCAGGGCCACAGGGAAGCCCTGAGGCAGGAGCTACATCAACTCAGGACGACTCTTGTTGAGCTAGAGGCTTCAACACACCAAAGGACAGAACAGCAGCTGGAGCGTCTCACCCGTACGCTCTCAGCTGAGATGCAAGCAACGAGGGCGGAGGTCCGGGCATCCCGTGAGTTGTTGCATGGGGACCTCCGCACCCTCATCCTCCAGAACGAGACCTACCACACCCGCATGCTTGCAGCCATGGAGGAACAGAGTAGGGCCTTGCGTGGGCTGCCTCCCATAGTGCAACCACCTCCGGATGCAGCTGCACAGGGTGATAATAGCGACAGCAGTGATACTCCCACAATAGGGTAGCCGTGTGGGCCATGAGCCCATGGAGGTGTTTTTTTTTCCCAGGATCCACACAGGTGGTTTCTGGTGTGCACCCTGACCTCGGACCTCCTGGGTGGCCTCCCCAACCCCCCCGGGCCCTTTAATGGCCATTTTTGATTTTCTTTTTATTTTTATATTTTTTAAATTTTTATTTTTATTTTTATTTTTATATTTTTCCCAATTTTTTGGGGACACATTGTTGGCTTCCGTGGTTCCTGTGGGCATACGCTGCATTGTGGCTGGGCACATGCAGGCTTGTCATGTATTAGGTTCAGATGCCTGGGTTTGAGTCACACACACCCCTCCAGCTTCCCGTTTCCATGGGCTTGCAAAGGGTGTGCCCAAGTGACATTGAAGTACATGGTGACATTGGACTCCCACTACATGTGTGGGTAGTCTAGTCAATACTGTGTATACATTCCTAGTGCATATTGCTGTTGTGTTGTACACTGCATGTTGCATTGATGTGTAACTCATCATCTGTGTCTGCCTCCCAATTTGCAGGTCCCTTCCTCATGTCTACACAAGGCCCTCTAGTCTGGAGATGGGGTCCTTGTTGGCAGCAGTGCACCTACAACTCTACATGGCACCAACACTGTTCAGTTGGAAGTGGTGGGAGTGCAGGCATATCCAGGTGGTGAGACAACTGATTTATTACATTACTGAAGTCATGTTTATGGTAGTACGTGCTCAAGTATGTTGTTTGTCCTGCATTACAGTGAGCATTTCAGGTGTAGGAAGTTTCAATTGGGGACACTGTACATCGCAACACTTGTCACGTTGTGGGGATTACTTTGTTTACCTGCACATAGCATGACATGGCACGGTGTGTTGTGTGGCGGTGCTGGGGATGGGTTGGGTGACATGGCACTGTCCTCTTGTTGCATTTAGCAAGTGGGTATTAATTTTGGCTGCTTGAATGTGTTCCTTCACAAAACTGCATTGGTGTTGTGTGTGGGTAGGGATGCACACATTGTAACACTTCCAGGTGAACAATCTCAGGCTGATATGCTTTTCACGGTTGAATCTCCAGACATTCAGGATCAGTGTCAGGTTGAGTCATCATTGATTGTCAGATGGAATGTGCCAGGCCAGTGTGCACTCCACAGGGGAGTGAATACTATGTGAAGTAATTAGCCACTAGCTGTGTACGGGCTGCCTCCCCTCGTGCCCTTTCCCCTCCCATGCGCAGCGGCTGTGCATGTGGTTGGGGATGTGGGGCCACCACCATGTCCACGGGCAGGCCCCGGCATGTTGCAACGTTGTGCAGGACACATGCTGCCACTATGATCCTGCACACTACTGGGGGAGCGTATAACAGCTGCCCGCCAGAACGGTCAAGGGAGCGAAAGCGTGACTTTAGCACTCCGAATGTGCGCTCCACTATGCCCCGGGTTGTAATGTGGGCTGTGTTATATCTTACCTCGGGTGGCGTGGTGGGGTTCCGAATTGGCGTCATCATGTGGGGGCTGAGAGGGTAGGCACTGTCCCCTGTGGAGGTGGTGATTGGTATCATTGGTGGGGTTGTGACCTTGCTCAGTATCCAACATGCATGCATGTGCAGTGGCATACATACTCACCGAGAAGCCATGTATCGCCATGCCGCCCAGCATCTATGTCCCGGCATAGGGTGGACATTCGGTAAATGAAGCTGTCGTGGGTGGACCCGGGATAGTTGGCATATACTGAGGTGATGATTCCCTTGGCATTACATACTACCTGCATGTTGATGGAATGCCAGTGCTTGCGGTTCCTATAGATGTGCTCTGATGCCCTGGGGGGACGTAGAGCCACATGGGTGCAGTCGATGGCACCTAGCACTTTGGGGAATCGTGCCACTCCGTAAAAATCCAGGGCGGCAGCATGCCTTTCAGCAGGTGTTCTGGGCAGGTATATGTGCCTGCGGACTGATGGGCGTGCAGTGATGATGTCCAAGACCTGGTGTAGGCAGCGTGACTGGGTGGCCTGTGACACCCCACCCACTATGGCACTTGTCCGCTGAAATGAACCAGTGGCTAAGAAGTGCAGTACATTGAGGACCTTCTCCAGGGGGCTGAGTGCTTGAGAGCACAGGGTGGGTGATGTGAGGTCATCCTCCCACTCACTCACCAGGTCCAGTATTATGTGTGGTGGAAACCTGTACCTTCCATACACCTGGTCATCAGGCATCCCGAAAAGGCTGGTTCTGGGTGTGAATATTCTGGCCCTGACTCTCCTCCTCCTCCTCCTTTGGTAGCCCACTGCCACTGCTGCTAGGAACGGTATGTTCATCCTGGCATCTGGCTTGTTATTTGAAAAGTGCGCAAATTAATGCTTTGCGCGTGTTCTAGGCGAGCGTGTGACCCGCGCACCCCTGGAATCTAGTTCCCACTCCAATAGCGTGTGGAAATTCCCACGCAGCAGCCATACAGGTGCGCTGACGTACTTGCGTGTGTAAGTGCCCGTGCACCCCTGAAATACACGTACATAGGCCAATCGCGTGTACGCGCACTTTTGTCCAATTACACGCAATGAAATACACGTACATAGGCCAATCACGCGATGACACTCTGACGTGCAGTATTTCCACGTGTGTTCCGTCATCACGTGCTGAGTGGGGAACGCCCGTGCGGGTCACGTCAGACGCGCTTACGCGCTGAGGGACTCTGGTCCAATAGAATCGCGTATGCCTGCTGACGCGCTTACGCGCTAAGGGCCTTTCCTCGGATTTCACGCTGACGTGCAGGATTTTCACGTGCCAAATCACTCCGTATCAAGCTGGCCACCCGAAAACACACGGAACACCACGCTCCTGCCCAGAAGGCCGAGTTACTGCCCCCCAGTACCCCGAGCAGCCTCCCACGTGCTATCTGCTGCTGCCTGCCTGCCTGCCTGCCTGCTGCCACCGTGCCCTGCCATTTGGTGCCTGCACATCAGCCATCTGCAGGGGTCCAGTTGCTGTGTCCACCCCTGCTGGAACTGAAGACTCCCAACTGGGATTACATTGCTCCACAGCCCAGCCCCAGGACCCAGTTGCCCACCCACACCTGCCTCTGGGGTTGCCATGTCGGGCACTTCCACATCTGGCACCAGTGGCAACCCCAGGCCAGAGGGGCAGAGGGGCACCAGCTTCACTGCCACCGAAGTTGGTGTCCTGGTGGAGCATGTCCTGGGGCAGTATGATGCCCTCTTTGGATCGTCCCGCGCCAGCAAGGAAGGACGGGAGAGGATCTGGGCCGACTGTGTGGTTGCCATCAACGCGGAGGGGGTGGCAACCCGCAACGTCCAGAAGATCAAGAAGCGCTGGGAGGACTTGAGGTCCAGGACCCTTGTGAAGGCCCGGCGCCTCGTGGAGGGGGGCCGGGGCCGCATGAGTTCCATCCAGAAGAGGGTCCTGGAACGCGTACGCCTAGCGCTCCACGCCCAGGTCCTTGAGAGGGAGGCCCGTCTGGAGTTGAGCGGTATGTGTCCAAGCATTACTGTGTGAGACAGGGCATGTTGCGGTGTGCTGGTTCTATGATACTTGCCTGTATGTGTGCCATGGGCCATGTATGCATGTATGTGTGCAGGGACATCATGGTAATGCATGTGCGACCAGTGATGTGTGACCCACATGGTTGTTGCATGTGTTGAAATGCGGCATGGGGAGCCCTATGCAGATTTTGGACATGAGAGCATGCCAGTCTCTGTACCTGGACATGGATGGGGGTGAAGGATGGGTGCTGATGCCAGGTACATATATGGTAGCCATGTCTGTGTGCCTGACCTGCTTGTCTGTGACTTGTGCATGCCATGGATGCATGACACATGTGTGTGACAATGCACAGATTCAGTGACGCACCCAACTTACCCTTGTTTCGCCTGTGTTCGGTGTGTTTGGGGCCAGATGGATGTGACTGAGGTGAAGTGTGTGCATGTGATATGCATGAGCCATGATGCATGTGAGTTACATATCATTGAATGTTTCTAGAGTCCATTGGACATGCATGGAAATGTCCATGGCATGCACCATGCCTGTTACTGTGTGTGTTTTGCCTGGACTGACCCATGTGTTGTGGAGGGACATGATGGAAGTGTACTTTGACAGTGGTGCTCATCTGCTATTGCTTCCTGTCTAGGGGACCATTGTACAGTAGCCTGATGCTTGTGTCCTTTGTCTCCCTCTACGCAGCGGCTAGTGAAGAAGAGGGCGGAGACGGCGCTGTGGAGCAAGGCGGCGGGGATGCCCCCACGGCTGCAGCGGAAGGGGTGGGTGAGCCCCCACAGGGGCCTGCTACGGCGGGAGACGGTGAGGAGCCATCCAGGTTGGTGGTTTGCACAGAGGAGGAGGAGGCCGACACTGGTGCACACATGGGGCCTGGTGGGAGCATCCCTGCTGGTGCAAGTGGTGCAGTCCAGGGCCAGGGGCAGGAGGCAGCACAGGTCACCGTGGAGGGGCCTGTGCATGTCACTGTCCCTGACCCTGTGAGTGCACCACCATGCACCAGCAGGGATGCCCCGTCCCAGGCCCGTCCGCAGGTAGAGGGGATGTCCATGTCACCTGACTCCCCTCCACCTGCGGACGTGGTAACCCCTGGCCGCGTGGAGAAGGTCCTGATTGGGGTCGCGATGCGCACGGCTGTGATTCGTGATGACGTGCGTGCTTCCCGGGACCCAATTGGGATCGGCCATGTTCGGGGGTTTCCTGCATGTGTTGGCCAATCTGACGGCCCTCTCCTCCTCTGTGCAGGCTATCCACCGGTCGTTCTCCTTGCCGTCTTCCGGCCCAGATGCCACCAGGGCCCCCTGTGGACCTGCCCCGACCAATGCAGCCAGCTCGGTGGGGATCCCATCCCTGCCACAGTTGGGAGTCGGAGGTCCAGCAGGGGTGGACAACACAGCAAGTGGACCCCAGCAGATGGAAGATGTGACGGCATCATCGGGCAGGGCACGTGCACGACGGCGTCGGTGGTTTCCATCAGCCTGGATGCCGTCGTGCTGGCAGAGGCAGTGGCGTCGGAGGCAGCAGCGGGCTCGACGTGGGAGGCATCATGGCTCGGGGCCATCAAGATCAGAGGGGCAGGCATCGGCCGGAGGGCAGGGCAACCCTGGGATGGTGGTGTGTTCCGTGTGGGAGGAGTTTGGCCAGCGGATAGGTGCGGAGCGGCAGCGGGCGGAAGAGGAGCGGCTCGCCATGGTCAGGGCGGAGTTCTCCATGCGTCGGGCATTGAGGCGGGCTGAGTGCCTCGAGGAAGCTCGCAGGGAGTTTGAGGTGGACATGGGGTTGTCCCTGCGAGACCTCGGGGCCAGGACAGAGTCCCGCCTCCAGGACATCGACATGGAGTTCGATGATGCCCTGGCCAGCAACATCACCAAGTGAGCCGCAGGACTTGCCCGCTGCCTTTGTATATAGTTATTTAGTTAGTTAGTGCTAGGTTTCCTTTATTTATTTTTATTATTTTGGACCGCTCGGACAATGGCCACTTTTTTGTACATATATTTTTCATTAGTTAGTGGTAGGTTTCATTTTTGGTGTTGGGCTCATGGACCCTGGAACATTCCTGTATATAGTTTGTTTTTTTGGGAGATACATTTTTTTAATTTCTTTCTTATTGTTTTCACCATGACGTAATGGTTTTTCATTAATTTCCTATGACATGATATTGCTTTGGACAAATTCATTTTAATTTTTTATTCCTTTGTTTTTTTGTTTATCACTTTTGTTCTCGGACATGGACCATTTATTTACTTAGCCACATCGTTGTATGTTTGAAAAGTTCACTTATTTTTGGTATTCAATACATTTTTTATATTTTCTTACACTTGTGTTATTTTCTCATTGGTTTCTCATTGGTTTGTTACATGTCATGATATGGGTTTTGACATTCACTTGCACCCATTGTGTATGTGTGTGTGACGGACATGTGTTCTTTTGCATACTTGGCATTGGGGTTGTGTCATGTGATTGCCTGTGACCTGGGGCCAGGGGGACATGTGTGGGGGCCTGCTGGCAGGTTCCCCACAGTGCTGGGGGGTGGGGGTGGTGGGAGACATGGGTGGGGGCCTGGTGGAGGCTGCCCCTGCACTGCTGGGGGGTGGGGGTGGTGGGAGACATGAGTGGGGGCCTGGTGGAGGGTGCCCCTGGATGGTGGGGGGTGGGGGTGGTGGGAGACATGAGTGGGGGCCTGGTGGAGGCTGCCCCTGCACTGCTGGGGGGTGGGGGTGGTGGGAGACATGAGTGGGGGCCTGGTGGAGGCTGCCCCTGCACTGCTGGGGGGTGGGGGTGATAGGGGACATGAGTGGGGGCCTGGTGGAGGGTGCCCCTGGTGACTGGGGGGGTGGGGGTGGTGGGTGACATGAGTGGGGGCCTGGTGGAGGGTGCCCCTGGGTGGTGGGGGGTGGGGGTGGTGGGAGATATGAGTGGGGGCCTGGTGGAGGCTGCCCCTGGATGGTGGGGGCTGGGGGTGGTGGGAGGCATGGGTGGGGGCCTGGTGGAGGCTGCCCCTGGTGGCGGGAGGGTGGGGGTGGTGGGAGACATGGGTGGGGGCCTGGTGGAGGCTGCCCCTGCACTGCTGGGGGTTGGGGGTGATAGGGGACATGAGTGGGGGCCTGGTGGAGGGTGCCCCTGGTGACTGGGGGGGTAGGGGTGGTGGGTGACATGAGTGGGGGCCTTGTGGAGGGTGCCCCTGGATGGTGGGAGGTGGGGGTGGTGGGAGACATGAGTGGGGGCCTGGTGGAGGCTGCCCCTGCACTGCTGGGGGGTGGGGGGGTGGGAGACATGGGTGGGGGGGTGGGAGACATGGGTGGGGGCCTGGTGGAGGCTGCCCCTGCACTGCTGGGGGGTGGGGGTTGTGGGAGACATGAGTGGGGGCCTGGTGGAGGGTGCCCCTGGATGGTGGGGGCTGGGGGTGGTGGGAGACATGAGTGGGGGCCTGGTGGAGGCTGCCCCTGCACTGCTGGGGGGTGGGGGTGGTGGGAGACATGAGTGGGGGCCTGGTGGAGGCTGCCCCTGGATGGTGGGGGGTGGGGGTGGTGGGAGACATGAGTGGGGGCCTGGTGGAGGGTGCCCCTGGTGGCGGGGGGGTGGGGGTGGTGGGAGACATGGGTGGGGGCCTGGTGGAGGCTGCCCCTGCACTGCTGGGGGGTGGGGGTGATAGGGGACATGAGTGCGGGCCTGGTGGAGGGTGCCCCTGGTGACTGGGGGGGTGGGGGTGGTGGGTGACATGAGTGGGGGCCTGGTGGAGGGTGCCCCTGGTGGCGGGGGGGTGGGGGTGGTGGGAGACATGAGTGGGGGCCTGGTGGAGGGTGCCCCTGGTGACTGGGGGGGTGGGGGTGGTGGGTGACATGAGTGGGGGCCTGGTGGAGGGTGCCCCTGGATGGTGGGGGGTGGGGGTGGTGGGAGACATGGGTGGGGGCCTGGTGGAGGCTGCCCCTGCACTGCTGGGGGGTGGGGGTGGGGGGAGACATGAGTGGGGGCCTGGTGGAGGGTGCCCCTGGATGGTGGGGGCTGGGGGTGGTGGGAGACATGAGTGGGGGCCTGGTGGAGGCTGCCCCTGCACTGCTGGGGGGTGGGGGTGATAGGGGACATGAGTGGGGGCCTGGTGGAGGGTGCCCCTGGTGACTGGGGGGGTGGGGGTGGTGGGTGACATGAGTGGGGGCCTGGTGGAGGGTGCCCCTGGTGGCGGGGGGTTGGGGGTGGTGGGAGACATGAGTGGGGGCCTGGTGGAGGGTGCCCCTGGTGACTGGGGGGGTGGGGGTGGTGGGTGACATGAGTGGGGGCCTGGTGGAGGGTGCCCCTGGATGGTGGGGGGTGGGGGTGGTGGGAGACATGAGTGGGGGCCTGGTGGAGGCTGCCCCTGCACTGCTGGGGGGTGGGGGTGATAGGGGACATGGGTGGGGGCCTGGTGGAGGCTGCCCCTGCCCTGCTGGGGGGTGGGGGTGGTGGGAGACATGAGTGGGGGCCTGGTGGAGGGTGCCCCTGCACTGCTGGGGGGTGGGGGTGGTGGGAGACATGGGTGGGGGCCTGGTGGAGGCTGCCCCTGCACTGCTGGGGGGTGGGGGTGGTGGGAGACATGAGTGGGGGCCTGGTGGAGGGTGCCCCTGGATGGTGGGGGCTGGGGGTGGTGGGAGATATGAGTGGGGGCCTGGTGGAGGCTGCCCCTGCACTGCTGGGGGGTGGGGGTGGTGGGAGACATGAGTGGGGGCCTGGTGGAGGCTGCCCCTGCACTGCTGGGGGGTGGGGGTGGTGGGAGACATGGGTGGGGGCCTGGTGGAGGCTGCCCCTGGATGGTGGGGGGTGGGGGTGGTGGGAGACATGAGTGGGGGCCTGGTGGAGGGTGCCCCTGGATGGTGGGGGGTGGGGGTGGTGGGAGACATGGTTGGGGGCCTGGTGGAGGGTGCCCCTGGATGGTGGGGGGTGGGGGTGGTGGGAGACATGGTTGGGGGCCTGGTGGAGGGTGCCCCTGGTGACTGGGGTGGTGGGGGTGGTGGGAGACATGAGTGGGGGCCTGGTGGAGGGTACCCCTGGTGACTGGGGGGGTGGGGGTGGTGGGAGACATGAGCAGGTGTGCAGGGTAGTCCCCTGTTTTGTGGGCTGCCTGCAGGGGCCGTCGAGGGTGACAGGACCCACCCAGCCTAATCGCGTGTGTAACTTCGCACGCACCCCTGTAATACACGTACCAAGCCAAATCGCGTGTGATAATTCCCGCGCACCCCTGAAATACACGCGCCCAGGCTATTCGCGTGTGGAAATTCCCGCGCACCCCTGAAATACACGTACCCTGCTGTAATCGCGTGTGGGACTTCCCGCGCACCCCTGTAATACACGCGCCCAGCCTATTCGCGTGTGGAAATTCCCGCGCACCCCTGAAATACACGCGCCCAGGCTATTCGCGTGTGGAACTTCCCGCGCACCCCTGAAATACACGCGGCCAGGCTATTCGCGTGTGGAACTTCCCGCGCACCCCTGAAATACACGTACCCTGCTGTAATCGCGTGTGGGACTTCCCGCGCACCCCTGTAATACACGCGCCCAGGCTATTCGCGTGTGGAAATTCCCGCGCACCCCTGAAATACACGTACCCTGCTGTAATCGCGTGTGGGACTTCCCGCGCACCCCTGTAATACACGCGCCCAGCCTATTCGCGTGTGGAAATTCCCGCGCACCCCTGAAATACACGCGCCCAGGCTATTCGCGTGTGGAACTTCCCGCGCACCCCTGAAATACACGCGGCCAGGCTATTCGCGTGTGGAACTTCCCGCGCACCCCTGAAATACACGTACCCTGCTGTAATCGCGTGTGGGACTTCCCGCGCACCCCTGTAATACACGCGCCCAGCCTATTCGCGTGTGGAAATTCACGCGCACCCCTGAAATACACGCGCCCAGACTATTCGCGTGTGGAACTTCCCGCGCACCCCTGAAATACACGCCGCCAGGCTATTCGCGTGTGGAACTTCCCGCGCACCCCTGAAATACACGTACCCTGCTGTAATCGCGTGTGGGACTTCCCGCGCACCCCTGTAATACACGCGCCCAGCCTATTCGCGTGTGGAAATTCCCGCGCACCCCTGAAATACACGCGCCAAGGCTATTCGCGTGTGGAACTTCCCGCGCACCCCTGAAATACACGCGGCCAGGCTATTCGCGTGTGGAACTTCCCGCGCACCCCTGAAATACACGTACCCTGCTGTAATCGCGTGTGGGACTTCCCGCGCACCCCTGAAATACACGCGGCCAGGCTATTCGCGTGTGGAAATTCCCGCGCACCCCTGAAATACACGTACCCTGCTGTAATCGCGTGTGGAACTTCCCGCGCACCCCTGAAATACACGCGGCCAGGCTATTCGCGTGTGGAAATTCCCGCACACCCCTGAAATGCACGTACCCTGCTGTAATCGCGTGTGAGACTTCCCGCGCACACGTATTTTTTGTCAGCGTGTCCGTGTTTGTGGGTACCCCTTTGCACCTCATTTGTCCTGGAGGGCCACAGTATAGGACATTCATCATGGCAGTATATGGGTGCTATTTGTTGGCGCACCTTTTGGCGCACATTTCTTACAGCCGCTGAGACGCTACCGCCTGCTTTCTTGTGGCGGTCGTGTTTGTGCCTGTGCGCTGGTTTGAGCGTGCGCTTTTTTGACCTATTCTATTCCATGAATACGTGTTGTAGGCGAGCGTGTGGGCGTTCTGCGCACTTTTACCCTGTGCTTCCCCCGTGACGCCCACATTTTGGCAAGTTGTTCCCCATTCCGAGTGTTACGCCCCGTGTTCCGCCTACTTTTGTTGCGTGCGCCGCGCTATGTGCGATTTTCGCTGTGGACTGTGCGATTTTCGCTGTGACCTGGCGCATGCCGTTAGATGGCCTGTGCGCCAACGTGCGCCGCGCACTTTCTTATCGCACGTCCGATGGTTTTCTCGCGCACGGCCTTCCATGAATCGATGTGCGCTGCTTTTCGTGCGATTTTCGCTATTCCACTGCGATTTTCGCTATTCCACTGCGAATCGCACGTTTTTGGCCACTTGCGCCGCGCTAATTATTCCATGAATCGGCCTGTTAATGTTTCTGCCATGCTTTCCTCCTCCATCTTCAAAGTGCACTTCATTTTATGACATTAGATTTTCAGGCAGGTGCAAAATGAATGGAAGCCGCTTCCCTTTAGCACCAGCTAAAAGCAGTGGATTCCATAGGAATCCATTTTAAATGCTGTCTGCAAAGTGTAATGAGTGGGTTACATTCACATCTTACAAAAAATGGAGAGTAAAATGAAGCGGTATAGGCAGTTTCATCTGTTTTGCCCTTTCATTTTCCACTCCAATTTGTGAATATGGAAAAATTGTATTTAGAGGACCCAACAGCACATAAGTGCTGATATTGGTTATCCCCTGGACACAATTACCACTTTTCACAAAATGAGCCTGCATTTCTTCCACACAAAGTGTTTTTCATTTCACAACTACATACATACTCTGCTGGTCTGATCTCCTCTGGGTTACCATTTAAAATGTATGCCAATGACACCTATATATTTCTTAGGTTGGATAGAAATAAAATCATAGGTGCTAGTTGGATAAGGTCCTCTCTAACGGCAGTGATATGGCGGGTGAACGTTTACATAATACAATGTAATGGAAATATTGATTACAAATGGCAATCACTTCATTTAGTTTTCAGAACTCTGGCTCCTGCACGATCACAGGCCGCATTACTAGATCATATTTCTTCAATCTGATATTTTTAAAAGGGTTTCTATTCTTTGTGCCACAGTGATGGCATCACTTTGTAAGTATTGCAATTGTTTTCTTGAGATTGGATTATTGTAACAGGGTGTAAAGCAGAAGTAAAGTCTCAGCTCTGTGTATCTTCATTTTTTAACATATTTCCTGAAACTTTGGATGAAATGCTGAACAGTGTGCTGTGTTTATATGCATTTTTGTAATAAATGTAATAAGAGCTGTGTGAAAATGGCAGACTCCACGTGTGGACTGCTGACACCCTTCACTTGTGTTTCACATATATGTGCCACTTGAGTTTACTGTGGGTTTCTGTATTTTTTCTTTCACCAATGTATTGCATGACTTTTCATTTTTCCCGAATGTATTTTCCATCTTGCACTGTATGTGACTGTATATTTCCTTTTCCCTGCCTACACAACCAGCCCCCGACCATAGTTGCTGTGCTTGTGTTCATCCTGTATTTTATTTCTGTTTATGACAAGCCCTAACAGCCCTTCCTGTTCGTTTGATTGTTTCTGCCATGTTCTCCTGTGTTTATATTTTGTCCTGTATTTTTTTATTGCATTGACGCTTCACTGTAGTTGGTTCCAATATTGCCTGCTCACTTCATTTTGTACTTTTAATCTCTGTAGTTGCTTGTCTCATGGCACACCCGACATTGCTGCCTTTCACCCTGTGTTCCTACCCTGCAAGGCAGACATTGGGCCTCATTATGGCATTGCTGGTCCGTTAACAATGGTGCCGGTAGGCTTACCGGCACCGTTGTATGCTGGTAGTTTGCAGGGGGGATACCCTCCCGCCCGCCAGGTCTGACCTGGCAAGCAGAACGGCACACGCCGGCAGCCTTTGACAGATGCACCAACACTGTTGCACACAGTGCCGGTGCATCCATCCTCCCCATTCCCACTGAGTCTTATGTGACTCGAATGGGAATGGGGAGTTACTTTTTCCGGTGACAGCCTGCTGTTTTTACAGGGACAGCTACCGGTGGAGTTATAATGAGGCCAATCGTGGCTTAAGTGTGTGTATGTGTGACCCTGCCTGGTTATGTGTACCTGTGCTGAGTTCCTATGTACTTCCACTCTGGGTCCCCTGCACTGTGTGTAAAGGTTGTGGGGGGAGGGGGAAATCCAGCCCTGCTCTTTCTCAGACAAAGGGCCTCCTGTCCCTCCAAGGCTCAGCCAACACCCTGCTGAGAATTAAACCTGCTCCCAGCTCAGGTAATCAGCTGCCATTTTGTATGGCCAGTGTAATCATCTCTTCCTGAGAAACTCCTCCCCTGCCCACTAACAGCATATGTTGTCCCTGCATGTGTTTGCCTACACCCTATGATTCTGCACTCATCCTGTCACCAAAACTCTCTGAGCCCTGGAAACAACCAGAAACAGTTCTACCTGTCATTTCCATCATGCGGGAGGGTATGGAGAGGGGAAGTGACAGCTGTGGAAAGTGGACCTGCCCCTGCCTATGTTGGCCCACCTGTGATGTCCCTCCTCCTTCATGTCCTCCTTGAGCCCTGGGAACAACCAGAAACCAGTTCCACCTGTTGTATCCATCATGTGGGTGGGCTCTGGAGTGGGGGAGCGACAGCCTTAGAAACGTCTCTTTTTGGTTGTTGGAGGTGTTGTGCTGACTATGTGGGTGGGGGCAGAAAAGCTGAGGAGGTCCTTTTAACAGGTACCCTTTTGCCTATCTGCCTTATCCATTCTCGCACTTTTCTCCTCCTTTTTCCCAACATGCTCTATTTTCCACCAGCAGACCTCTGGGCATCTCTTACCCTGCTTCTCCCTCTTTCTGACTCTTTAGCTCTCCCATTCTCTCTTCATCTTTCTCCCTTCTCTCTCCTTCCCTCTCCTTCCTTCTTCTATCTCCTCTCCTTCTCTCTTTCTCTCTCGCTCTCTGTCTCTTTCCTACTTTCCTTTTTCCCTTTCTTTCTTCCTCTGTCTTTTCTCTCTCTTTACTCCTTCCCTTTCTCTTCCTTGCTCTCTTTCTCTCTCCCTTCCACTCTCTCCCTGTCTTTCTCCCTCTCTCTTTCTGTCTCTTTCTTTCGCCTTCTCTCAGCACTCTCCCACTCTACCAGCCCCCTACTCTCCCCTCTTCTACTATCTCTGCACTGGCTACTTTTCTCCTCGCACCCCACCTTCTCTCTCACTGCTCCCCAGCTGCCCATTCTTTCTTCTCCCCCTCTCCCCAGTCTCTCTCCTCCTTCACAACAACCTCCCCACTCGAATGTTTGCCTCTCCAACCCTTCTCTTTCTCCCTTGGTGTCCCTTCTCCCCCTGCCTCGCATCCCAGGGTATTCCCCTCACCCCGGGTCCCAATAAAGTGGGTGTGCATAACATGAATGACTGCCATTGGTGCTGTGTCCAGTGTGCCTAACATACTCTGCAAGCAATAAGCCTGCGTCTGTTGCTGTAATAAATAATTCATTGGTGTTCACACTTTTCAGTGTAGTCTGCCTGCTTTTGCCAGAGGGGGGACCCAGTCCGTCTGCACACAGAGCACACCCTCACCGTGTCTGTTAATCCCTGGTCCAAAACTGTGGCTCTGCCTGGGGTCTTCTACACGGCCGTCCCAATTTTACCCTGCGATCAAGTCCACAGCTACCTTATTCAATAGATAAAGCTGCAGTTCAGGGAATATTGATTTTCATATTTTTAATGAGTTAGTGGTAGCTGTCATAATTAAATAATGAAGTTTCCACATGTATGTAAATAAAAGTCACAAGCTGGGAAATCAGTTTGAAAATAATTAAAGCCATGAAATGTTTCCTACTTTAAGGAACCAGAAATATCAGTGAATTTGATGTTGTTGTGAATGTTTATAGTTGTACTTTCAGGCAACTGAGCAGGTGATGAGAGATAACTTTAGGTCAGTGCTGAACGGCAAATCTGAACTTGAGAGAGCTCTTTACTCCTAATCAGTTCTGAGGAAAACGTCCCGGGAGAAAGGTGGTATCAGGTGCTAGCAGCACACCCCAGCATCATGCAAGATGGTGTTATCAATGTGGTAGGGAGATTGCCCTGCAAACACAAAAAGATGGCACCCTAATTTGGGAAATGTCTTAAAGGTATGAGTGATAGTTAAATGTAGGTGTTTTCTCAACTGGAAAAGTCACTTTGTTGAATGTATTATTTCTTGGTGAGATGAATATCTGAGTGGCTGGCTTATCTGTAAAATTGCCATCTTTCTTACTATGAGGGCAAACCAATGAACTATGAATTGGCCAATCCTTCCAGCCTTGCACAACAAGGATCTGCTATGGAAACAATTATCCCAGGGCTGGAATGCAAGCACCTTGAAGGTGAGTCATTCACTGTCATTTACACATTGCATAAATCTTTGAAGAGACAAGGTCGACTGAATACTCACAGAGAATCCAGATCATGGCCCTTTTACTTACAAATGATATCCTGTCTTGTTACTCAGGATACATGTATTGCTTTATAGCGCCTGAGCAGAGCTACACTCAGCCAACCTGACCGTTGCCTACACCATGAGATATCCACACTGAACACTGTCATTGTGGTGAGGAAAGCCCAGTTGCCATGATGCTGTACAGCCAGTGAATGTTTGGTGCTGCATAGTGCTAAAATGCCATGCTTGTGCACCACAGCCCTCCCCTTCACTGAGGAGCTGTTTGGGGATTGGGAACTGTTTGTGTCCTGAGGTTACTCATACAGCCTTGTGTATTCCCTCTGCATTGAACCTTTGACTGGGGTGTTGCTCAATCACCACGAAGTGCCACCTCAGTGTGGAGAATACGTATGTAAAGGCCTGGCTTTTCCACTGACTGTCACTGTGAAAACTTTAGACTCTGTACTTTGAGTCCTCCATCTTGGTTTGAGACCAAGCCGTCTCATTGTGGTAGTATGTACAAGTGAAGCTGGACTGTTTTATGAATTCTGGGATCCAGGATCTAGCTTTAGTAGAGATTCCTAAGAGATCTGTAGCTGTCTAGAGTGTTCTGGAAAGGCAGTTCACAGCTGCTGTTGCTTGTGCACATTATAGCAGTTTGTTATTCTTGGATTTGTATGTTAAAGTCAATTTTGCTACCATTTTAAGGTGTGAGGAACCTGAGGGTGTCCTCACTTCTTTTCCACCTGTATCCTCCTCTCTGGTCTCCAGGGAAAGGCCATTGGTCTTTCATCCTGACCCTGGGGGTGGGTATATGAGGCAGAATTACCTGGGTGGAGGGAACCTGGGAAGTGCGGAGAGGACCTTAGGTGAAACATGGTACCCGCCATTTCCTTTAAATAATGAACCCTCCATCCCACAAGCCTTCTTAGGCTATTGTCAGCCTTTTTCCTATCCTTCTTATAAAACATTCCCCAAGAAAGAACAGTACTCTACTGGGATGGATGTATCATAAACAAATAATCAGGATGAAGAGATCCGATAGAGAAACAAAATGGTGCTGTGTGTGTGTATTTATTTTGCAATCACACAAAAGTTATGGGTGGCTCAACAATTTACTTTACATTTCTTTCGATAAGCACAAAAGATGAAGGAAAAAACGGACAAAGTTGGTTATACAGTGGTAACACATATGGGTGTCGACCTCAGGAGTGTTATGGTCAAAACTTGATTGGGATACGTGTTTCCTTACAGATGGAGAGGGTATGAGAACCCACTGGAACAGGAAAGACACGAGCCTGAGACTTGGGATGGTCCAAGGCGGGGTTTACAAAAAGTGCACACAACAATCTTTACATATAACATATACGAGGGGGTGGTACAGTTGTGTCACGTGGATCAGTGGTAACACATATGGGTGTCGACCTCAGGAGTGTTGAGGTCAAAACTTGATTGGGATACATGTTTCCTTACAGATGGAGGGGGTATGAGAACCCACTGGTACAGGAAAGACACGGGCCTGAGCCCCGGGGCTATGTATAAATGATGTATGCAGGACACTCCTTGTCTGTACCAACAGCCCCCGCATCACTGGGTTTAGTAGGGAGTTGTCTCCACCCCACATAGGTAGTTCCTGAGCCTCCTATCCACCTGTCACGCACACCATGGGGCGCTTTGTTTAACCAATAGCATTGGGGAAGTCTCACCCTGCAGGACTACACTACCCATCATTCCCAACGGTGTTCCCCATTTTGTCCCACTTCGGTTGGCCAAACATGCACAGCCATTCAATTGGCTCTCGCGGTCAGCCTCAGTGCGACCGCTCTTCCCGATTGGCTGCCATCCAGCCTCAGGTATGGTTCTTCAGAGACAGCCACTGCCTTCTCTGTTTCAGCATACCACGGCGAACGGCAGTCACCGCGCTACATGGCAGCCACCATCTCCACCGCGGTAAGTCACTTGTTAGTGAAACGCTTTTGAGCACGCTCCTTGTCCCGCTTCCCCAGGACTAGGAAGTGCTACCTGCACCACGAGCACCCCGTTTTTCACTCGTGATGCAATAACTGGTCTCACATGAGGCACCACCTCCCAGCTCACCGTGGTACTTGCTCACTTGCTAGCAGCCGCCATGATTTTGCGGCTTTTTACAATTCGAGTTTTAAAAAATACGTTTTTTTTCAAACTGATTGTTTCCCAGTTTAGTTGGTTTTTTAACTTAGGTTAATAACTTCTACCGTTTCCCTTGGACTGGATAGCAGTCGAGATGTACCACGAGTGCACCACACTCCAGTTATATAATGCAAATATAATCTCATTTCTCTAGGCACCACCACCGAGCTCACACCAGCACTCAGTCTCCTGAGAGCGACCACCTATTCGGTCTTTCTTCTAAACACCAGCTATTTGCAGCATCCCCGTGCTAGTCCGCCACACTAGGGGGCGTTCTTCACCATTTTTTAAGACTCTATGAGCACGCACAGTAAATTCCAACACGGTGTAACACGGCTTCCATCTGCCTCCGACTCAGTGCCGGTCACCAACACCATCCAGCACTCTCGGATCATCACCACTGTTATACCCATCTACTACTACTACCATGGTTTACTATACACCTGTTTGTCTGCTCTCCTCTCAGACATGGGTCCATCTTTGGCCCATCACGGTCCCGTGAGACTCTGAGATACGTCGGCCCTGAGGAAACCACAGCCGACCCACCAAGTGCCAGTGCCGCACAGGCAATCCAGCATTTTCATAGGATTACCCGACAGCAACCCTCTTCTACCACAGTAGTAGGTAAGCTGTTCTCTGGATACACCATGTGATGTATCACCTAGGCACCATTTGGCCTGTATTGAATACCTCTAGTACTTAGTAAATGACCACTCAAGATCCTTACAGCTCTGTTCTACCCACAGATACTACGGACAGCACCACCACAGGTGCCCTTCCTGACGAAGGCCAGGTATATATGATACGTATACCCACCTGGGTAAATCAGGACCCCGCCAGGTGCCCTATAGTTTATACTGCTCTACTGGGATGGGTAAGAGACCAACTAGAGCAACGCATACTCATTCTAATAATGTACAATCATAAATGCTGGGTACTGACACGAGGAGGACCGCAAGAGTAAGGCAGGACTACCACTTCAGTAGTGAGCGGTCTAGTCCTTTTTGGACCAATCCTAACGCTGGATCTTTAAAAGACCAAATCATCACA
Source organism: Ambystoma mexicanum (assembly GCF_040938575.1). Lineage (NCBI taxonomy): Eukaryota > Metazoa > Chordata > Amphibia > Caudata > Ambystomatidae > Ambystoma > Ambystoma mexicanum. Next base: position 509,665,061 of record NC_090929.1, on the reverse strand, counting down.
GAAATGGAGGCAACAGCTGGGAAAGTGAGGCCGCATCAGAGGTGTGGAAAGTGCAGCGCTCGAGACCCCTCAACAGATGCAGAGCTGGTGCAGCAGGAAGCGAAACTGAAGGACTCTGAAGGCCGGTAGCAGACTGTGTAGGGAGACCAGTGTGACCAAGCGAAACAGTCGCAAGAGTCCTGAACTGCAGACAGAGCATTGCTGGGGGAACAATGTCACAGAGAGTTGCTGGAAGAAGAAGCGGGGCACTGCACGTGAAGACGAGCACCCGAGGCGGTAGAGGACCTCGCATAGCCCTAAGCTCCGACCAGAGAGTGCACCAAGAGGAGGAAACACCAGGTTGGCAAGCGACTATGCGACAGACAGACATTTGAGTTGGACTTCCCGACACAGACTATCCTTAATTTTCTTTAGGTAGGGATATCCTACCTTAGCATAGGGCAAGTTAGGCCTTCCTCCATCCTGACTTTTAAGAGAAATAAAACTGTGTAAATCAAACTTGAACCTGTTGTCTGTGTCTTCTTCATGATATATTCACGAAGGCCAGTTACAATGCTACAAACCCTCAGCCAAGTGTGTGGTGCTCATTTATAGACCTCGGAAAGATGAAACGCTGAATTTGGCCCTGCCGGGATTCAAACCTGCGTCAGCAGGCTCTGCATGGATGTCAAAGCAAGCGCTGTGCCCGCTGTGCTATCTGACCGGCTAATGGTTATCCAAATGTTTTTAAAAGTCTATTGTATGATATTGTTTTGTTTTGTGGATGGGTGGTTATACATATATACCGTGCTAAGACTTGTGACAAAGTCGCATGCTGAGGATAGGGGATGCTGCCCACTCTGTTTGGCAGGCCCCAGTAGATGCATATGGTTAATACCCCGTGCTCACTGTCCATCCCCGGACACTATGACACTCTTATGCATCCTGGGAAATGTCCACCACAGGTTCATGTGGAAGTGTGGGAGTTAGGAGTATGGAGAGATAGCTGCAGGTTAGAGTGTGGGGTTGTGTTAAGGAGGTACATGATAGGTGAGAGAGTAGACAGGAGAAGCAAGGCAGTAGGAGGTAGAGCAAAAAGTAAAAGGAGGATAAGAGAGGGAAAGGCGTGGGGAAAAGCAGGAGACGAGAGATAGAAGACAGTAAGATAAAGAGTGGACTCTAGAAGCAACAACTTGTCAAGTGAATTTTTCAACTGATTTATGAGGCTGAGGATCTTAGTGATACTGATGTAGGTAGACCCAGTTTATATATTCATCCCAGTAAGGCTGGTAAGATAGCTTAGCTGGTTGAGGCTTGCTGCTGCGATCTATGTCTGATGTGAAGTTGCAGGTTCAAATTCTGACAAAGCCAAATCAGTCTTTCATCCTTCCGAGATTGATAAATGAGTACCAACTTCACTTGGGCTGATGATGATGTATGTAGATATGTTCTACGTACAGCGCTTAGGCACAAGCGCTATATAAATAACAAATCATTATCATCCTCAACTCCTGGTGTCAATGATATTCGCCGAAGTGAATTCCCAGACATAACAACTATTAAAAAGGAGGGAAATCGTTATAAGTGCTTTACTAGGGGTATCCAATATGTGCTCTACCTGGAATTATAATTGGGCAAGAACATGTTTTATTAGTAATGTTGCAAATGATGAAACTATGATGGTTATGTGGCAGCTCCAATGTATAGGATGTGCAGAAATGTGATAGGTATTAAAATAGTTCAGAGAAACGTGGAAACAAAGGTCCAGAGAAGCTTCATTTATACACAAAATATCAAAAGGAATTGTATTAAACCTGATACATTTCTAAGAACGAGTAAGAATGATCTATTGTCAATTGTATGAATTGGTATGTTCTTAATGGTTAGCTATGTAAAATAATAAGTGCTGATTAGGTCACGATTAACTAGTTCTTAGAAATGTATCAGGTTTAATAAAATGCCTTTTGTGTCACGATTGTGACACTGGCGCACCAATTGGCACCCATCGTGGACTATTTGGGACTCAATTGTTTCCGTAATACTCCCTGGACAACACCTATTCATATTATTGTCTTTACTTTCCGTTTACAAGGCTTTGGAACTTTCGTATTTACTTTTACAAACTACATGTCCCATAATGCACCGTGTGGCAGTTCCCATTTCCTGGATATTCCTATACAGCAGTTCTAGCACTACATCCCCAGAAGCCTTAGAGAACAGTGCAGCTTTCGCTTTCCCAGGACTAGAGAGGACGGAGGCCAATTACATTCAGGTGTGCTGCTCCAGGTGCTGCTAATTAGCCTACTTCAGCACAGGGCAGCTCAGTATTTAAGCAGCTGCCTGCAGGAGCACAGGCCTCTTGCACTGAGCTTTCTACAAGCCCTTTGTTGCCCTGTTCCTTGGATATTTGCTGTGTCCTGTGGCTTCCAGTTCCTGCTCTTGTTCCAGAGCCCTGTGCTTCCTGCCTTGCTGCCCTGCTTCTCAGCCCTCTCTCCCCTGCCTTTTGCCTGCACCTCTTTGCCTTCCATACTGCAGCCCTGCTTCCTTGTTTGCAGCCCTCTGTTCACTGGCTACACCCCCCTTGCTCTCTTCCTTGTTTGCAGCCCTCTGTTCCCTGGCTACATCCCCCTTGCTTCCTTTCTTATTTAAAGCCCTCTGTTTCCTGGCTACTGCTCCCTTGCCCTCTTGCTTACCTGCAGCCCTCCTTGTCTTCCTTGAGTCTTAAGTCCTCGCCTTTGGTTTTCCACTTCAGTTATACTGTTTCCTTAATTTCCCTCTGCTAGCCTTCTCTTGTCTTTCCAGCCCTGAGTTACTGTTTTTGATTCCCATGTACAGTTTCCGGTCGCCATTCCCTGCATTTAGATACTAGGTTTCTGCCCTTCCTTTCTTTCGGTTCTCTGTTCTGAACCTTGCTCTCTTTGACTTCCTTTTCCCTGGATATTTCTGTTCTTGTCTTCACTTGTGTTTTATGTAAATCCTATGTACAGAGTTTGACTGTTGGATTCCAGCAGGCAATCTCAGCCCCTTCCCTTGTCGCGTTTGAGTGTTGTACTTCATGTCATTGTTTACAGTGTACTGGTTCCTGTTTCAGGAAGCAGGCATTGTTCGGTTCCTGCTGGACCTGTACAGGCTTCAGTCTTGTGAGTACTGTTACCTTGTTCGTGCCTTAGGGTTGAGGTACAGACACCCTCTGCTGTTGCTCCCAAACAGGAGCATTCAGAGTGGGCCCCTGTACTAGCAATCTGTGCAGAAGGCTGGAGTTTCCAATGGTCTGTGGAACACTCTGTCCCCATTCTGCATACAGCCCAAGAGGGAACCCAGCGTGTTTGTAACTTTGTATTACCTGCCTCTTTTTGTTCACAGCCTCTGTTGCCTATCCTTTCTTGTCAACAGGACTGCTTGTAGTCCAGCTTCTCGTGCGCCTTTCTCCCTTTAGCTTAGTGGGCACGCCTCTACCCTCAGGCCCTTCCTGACATTTTGATACTTTGTGTATAAATGAAGCTCCTCTGGACCTTTCTTTCCACGTTTCTCTGTTATATTAATACCCAAGCCCATAGTGTGCGGTTTCCTGCGTCTTTCAGTGATAATTAAAATAGTTTTGGACACAATTGCAATGGTCTCTTTAAGTAAAGGCACAGCAACCCCTACAATTGTGTTAGATTGAGGACTGTAAATGACCTACCAATACGTGAAAGAATACAATTGGTGTGGAAACAGGAGCAGACGGCTATGAGTGAAAAACATTTCTAAGTGTATTTTTTGTTAGTATTTTCTTTCAGAAAAGTTGCTATTTATAAAGGTGAAGTGGAATAAGCGTGCATAAATGTACAGCCCAGCGGAAGAAGTGTAAGTGAATGGAGGAAAGCATACACCCGTCCCACCCTTTACACGTTGAAACATGTGTTGTTGTCATAGAAATGGACTAGACCACTTTCTGTTGGATAAAATAGATGGATGTCTTTGTTTCAATAAAACTATTTTTCTTGAGTAAATGTTTCTTGACATCTTTCCGGGAGTGTTGGAGGGTCAAGTACATACTTCGGGGGAATGATTTAAGAAACCATTCTCTACATTTTACAAATGATGTGGGTGCGGATGTAATTGGCTTTTCTTGCCAGAATTCAAAATTGCGACCTGAAGATCACACACAGATCTCAGCAGCAAGCACTCAACCCACTTAGCTTCGTACCAGCTTCTTGGCCAGAAGCGTAATTACAGGAATTATTTTAGCTTGGTCTGTGCCATCAAAAGATTCTCTTGGACCCATGTTCTGATGATATTAATGTCCTCTTGGGTGTTTTGTAAAAAAATCAGGATGCTTTGAGGTGAACTTTTTCGCTCTTCCCAAACTTCTCTCAGCATGTCCAACACATGTCAAGGACTTCCCCACTTACTCAAATGGTGAATTTCCAGTTGCTTTTATTTAATCGAAATAAGTGGAGTGGCTGGCAAAATATTATGCCGGATTCTAGCATTTTTGTCGGGAATGGGAGGTTTTAACGCTGGAGATTTAGTCGAATACTAAATTATCCGTTTTTTTCGAACGAATTTGACCGAAAATATATGTGGGGGTTGGGTAATCATGATAGTTAATTTAAGGTGCAGGGGGGAAGAGGTGTGGTGGTCTCCCCCCCCCATACATTGACGCCAAATGTTTAAAAAGAAAGAAATTAAATGGATGGATTTGGCTTCGACCAAATCTCCACGATCAAATCACACATAACCCTTTTATCTACTTCCTTGTTCAGTTGTCCTTTTAATTACATGTTTAACCTCTCAACCTAGCCATCAGTTTGTGGGTGTAATGTGGAAATGCAAAGAGTATTAATCCTATGAAGGCTTGTTAATTCTTCCATGGGATGCCACAGTCGGGTAGTTACTCAATAAGTCAATATTTCCCATTGGACACCTGCTCAAGCAAAATAAGGAACTACCTGTAAGATCCTCTGAGTAGTATTCATGCTGATTGGAAATGTTTCTGGTTATCTGGTACCATATTTAAGGATGACCAGGATATACTTCAACCTATTTTCAATGTCTGCAAGGATAACAAAACATCTAGAGCAATCTTCTCAAAAGGTACATTAATAATAGGTAATGATTGCATGAGTGCTTTTGGTACATCCTTAGTGCTGATTTTCTGTTATTGGGACAAATATTGCAGTGTGCCTTGATCTTGCAGTATCCTTCCATCCAATAGAATCTTTTTTTGTATGGTTTCCTGTCTAAGTGAGTGGTTGTTCAATTAGTGTATGCCAAGAGCACCAGGTGTTTCTCAAAGGGCTATGGTTCCAGCAATGTGCGCCTTGGTTCTTTAATTCCTCAAGGATTAGGCTCAACATAGTACAACAATTCTCCCATCTCAGTAAAGGAAACATTTCCCCATCTTAAAGCTGAAAATGTGATCAGATGTGCATTTAAGAAGTTGGATCTCTTGTTGAACCCTTGCAAAGTCAGATACAATTGCATTCTCTGTATTTTCTTGTCCTTGGATATCGATAAGATTCAGTTCTGGTCTCTGTCTCCAGTAGGAATTCTTGAGTGGCTAAGAGGTATCCATTGCCAATGGGCTATGCCTTCTAAGGATTCTGGTTTCATGAAGGTGCCATCTAAAACTGGCCTGGTCAATTGTTCCTGTCACACTGGATCTGAGATATAAGGAAAGGATGTAATGTGTACTCATGTTCTGGTGGTACTCTGCTCTACTGACCTAATATGCGTAGTGCGTAAGGGTTTGAGCCAGAGAAGTAATTTAAGGATGGCTTTTATGTGGTCATTATTTTCAAAATCAGCAAATGTCTAGCTCCTTGATTCAGGATCCTCTGAAAGCTCTGTTTTCTTTCTAGTCATATTGACACAGGCGATGATATTGCAAGCCAGACCAGACATCAGGAGTGCCTCTGCCATGTTCCCTTGGTTGCTGGACCGATGAAGCCTTCCTCTGCATCGTGTGTAAAGTCAGCACACTTGACAATCACATTTACTATTTAGGTGAATTAGAAATCACAGTCAAATAGGAACCACAATGTTTTTAATGTTGCGAGTGTGCAGGCTGTTCCCAATGTGTGTGTATATTTGAAAGGGATCTATAGCTTTTCAAGCCTCCAAACATGTGGTCTCTGTTTTAGCACTACTGTGGCGCAGTCCATTCTCCTTCATCCAGAAGTAGGCTTGGTGCTATTGCTATGACTCTCAATCCTACCTGTACTTGAAGGTGGGTCTGGATGACACAGTAATGCATCAATAATTTCAGAGTTGGAGGAAGGCGATCACCTGTGCCAAAAGCGACATGTAGATGTTAAAGAAAAGCAGCGATATGTAAGAACCCTGGGGTTCTCCACAACTGATGTGAAAATATTCCATCCAAATGAGATCAGCCAGTTACGGTTGAAACCATAGAATCAATTGCACTCCAGGTCCATAGATTACATCTGGTGAACATTTTTTTTAGTAGGTCACAAGGATTTCTTGACGTGCTTCATTTTCGGTGGCAGAAATATCAATACGGATCAGAGCTACCAAATGGCTCTGATGAAATAATCACAGTAAGTGTGTGGTAGTGGCCACATTTCACCTGCAACATTTTGAAGACAGACCGGTTTTTGTGAAATTTTGATTCTGATCATTCAATCAATTCCCCCTTGCTTTTAATGGTTGGCATCACACCTAGGCCCCTCCCCTGGTGCTGCCCCTCCACCTCCCCTTTTGCCACCCCTCCCCTGCCTTTCTCTCACCCCTCCATTCCACCCATCCCACACAGCTGTTTGGTCATGTCACAGTCAGACAATTGTACCTTGAAAATGTTGTAGGGGAAACAACTGCATACTGTAGACTTCTATGTGACTTCTACAACATTTTGATGGCGGGCTGTTTGGGCGAGGTAGTCTCTGTATCTCTTTGGGTTCCATTATTGCCTATCCAGCAATAACGGTGCAATTTATGTGTTTTGAAGTAACTTTGAGTATCGTTTGTGAACCTGCTTGTCAGAAACCTGCTGGAGTAAGAGAGGTAGGCTCCCCCTGGTCAGCTGTTGGTTTTTTAGAAGGACGAGTAATATTCTGTGTATGAGAATGTTAGAACCCATTCTCTTTTGAAGGGGTGCAGTCAGTCTCCCTGGGATGGTCTGCCATGAAGATGTGATGAATTCTTTGAGGACTGCGGCCATGAAGAGTTCTACTGCTGGGATTGAGTCTTCTTTCATACTTGTTGCTGGAATAACTTGGGGCAGCCTCAGTGGTTTGAATGAAGACAGATAGCCTATGATAGGACAGGAAATGAAAAGGGAAACGTGAGACGTATCACAGTTCTTCTAAACAGCATCACAAATTACGAAATCTTTGTGTCAAAAAAGGGTAAATGGTATTTTCAGCATTGTGGAGTGGTGCATGTCACATTCTGAAGATATTCTTGTACGGGGACCTCATGTTAAGGCACAAATTACAGGTATGATGGGAGCAGTAAAACAAGTGATATTTTAAATAGATCATTTATTTGTAAACTCCCAAGTTGAGGTTGGGATGGAAAGTACTGCTTGGGGTAAATATGAGTTACTAACCCCATGCAGTAATTTCTATATACTCTATACCATAATTATTCAATGAGCTACTGACCTGTAATTAGTAGATATTTTAAAATTAAGATGTATTTGATGTACCACATGCTTTTACTTTTACCTGCAGGCCTGAAATCCAGCCCTAAATGATCTACAATGTTCTAGTATGATATCTTTACACAATGATTCATGCTGCGCAGTGCCATGGCGTGCCACACCGCCCTGGGTACACAGTGCATGGTGATTAGACATTGTAGTTGGCCCCTATGGGCTTGTTTTCGTAATCCCTATGTGAAAAGGAAGCAACCACAACAAGGGTCTTTGTCAAATGGAAATGAAGATTGACTAATAGTCACTTTAGGTCTTTGGGGGGATTGTTCCATACTAGACTGTACCTGGTTGACTTCTTTTAAATGCCTGTTGGGTGAGGGCGGTGAGGGAGGAGCAATCCAAGTGCCTTTGTTCCCTGCAGTCACAGGGAAAAGACTAGGGATCACCTTGGCTGGGCTGTGACTATTAAGCAACCGTCCCAGCCCTGAGAAAGGGATGTTTTGATGTTAAGGTCATGTCGAGGTCATAACACATTTTTAAGTTAGGTATTTTACTAATTTGGTAAATCCTGTGATTACAGGTTGTCTTTTAAGTTTGTTTCTTATTTTATTTGGCAACTGAACGTAAAGTCGCCCGTCAGGAAAATCTTTTGGAGGAATCGGATAAGGTTGAGGATTTCTTCTAGAAAGGTGGGTTTGTGCTTTGGGCTCCTGATGCCCCTGCATGGTTGATGATTAACTTGCAAAAGACGATCATCTCTATTCAAACAAAGTGTGCAGGATGCCTACAGTCTGCGTGGCTCACTGCTACTCCACCACTATCTGTCTCAGGGGACAGCTGCACGGCCTGAAATCAGCAGTTTGTGATGTATGGTGTTGGATTTTTGGAGAATCACGGCTCGCTAAGCCTAGTCCCTGCCGTGTTTTTCTAGATACGAATTTGGTTGTCTAAGCTTTATTTGAAGGCTGATTGAGATTTAATCAGTTATATTTGTGGGAAAGGCAGTGAGGAGGTCCTGTCCCTTTGAATGAAATGAAATTGCTGTGTGGATGGCAGCTGGTGGATAATCGTGATTATGGCAAGTGGTTTAGTTTTCATGCTGTCAGGCACCCACTCCTGTGGCCACATGCACTTACCTTGACTGTGCCAACTCTGGCTTTCAGTTGTCTGGCTGGTCAGTATCAAAAAGGAAGTGTTGCCGGAACTAGGTTTATATTAGCTGGCTCGAGCTTACTTGAGCTTACTTGAGCTCAGTGTCATCTTGCATTAAGAATACGGAAAGTGACATTGTTGTGACCTCCATATGTAAGTGCTCCGTTTCTCTTTGGTTTGGTTGAATTTCGGGTGTACTAAAAATCTCAAACGGCCAAAAATGTCGATCAAATCCCCCATTCGGTGGTATTATAGTGAACAAGGGCAGCAGCAGCTGTGGGGGTGTCCACTGCACCAATGTTCACTATAATGTCAGCAGGGGTTTCGGAGGTGTCCCCCGCAGCAGTTTGCATAAAGTGAAAAAAAGAAAAGGACCCTGCAGCGCCGGTTCCCGGCCATGGAAGTGAATGGGAACAGGCGTTGCAGGTTCACAGCGAAACAGCGGCACAAAATGAAGTGTGCTGCTGCAAGGTAAGCGGTGGGAGCGGGTAATGTATTTGTTTTGGGTTGTTTTATCATAATGACTAAACCGTTTTTTTGGCCAAACCCGCAATGTTTTTTTTTTACTGCGGTTTTTAAAGCAACTGAAATCCACTTTGAGGACCATGAGGGTGTCATCACTTCCTTTTCCCCGCCACCCTCTGTTCAGGTGGCCAGGGAAAGGCCATTGCTTTTGGATCCCGACCCTAGGGGTGGATATGCGAGGGAGGATCACCTGGGCAGGGGAGTTTTGGGGAATGGAGAGACAAATGTCCTTAGGTGAGACACAGTATCTCCCATTCCCTTTTCACAATTAACCTTCAATACCAGAAGCCTTTATAGGGTACTGTCAGCCCCTCCCCTTTTCTTCCCTTCAAAATGATCCTTAGAAATACCATCATTATGGAGGAGCAAGAACGAGATCAACTAGGAGGACACCTCCTTATTTGGGCAGGTTAAACACACAACAACCTCCTCTTGTTAATACAGAGGAATATCAAATCCATAACAAGACAAGGAAGAAACAACTGGGAATTATGCACCCTTCCATTCAGTCTTTTACTTTTCCTACACACATACTGTCCCACAATCATATCCCTTTAAGAATGGGATGAGGAGTAGGCAATGCACACTTCCATTCATTCACACCACTTTGGTACTGAGACGAAGAAGAGGACTGTGGAGGAGTACCAGCGCAATAGTCAGGCATGTCCTACCAATAGATTCAACTATGGTCAGGCAAAGAACTTGCACCTGCAACCAGTTAACAGGCCAGAGGTGCATAAAAAGGGTTAACGACAAAGAGAATGAAGAAACATGAATGGCGAGAAGGATGCGGCTGCCAGATGTGGAGCAGGCTGCAGTGGGGCCGGTTGGAAGGACGCTGTGTGTTGCAGAATGGTGAGAGAGACGCTGGGGCCCGAATGGGCTGTGAGAGGTTCGAGACACCTGCAGTACCCTGTGCCATGTATCCACAGCTGGAGCTGTGGGGCACAGAAGACTCCAGATTGCTGCAGGCTGCGGCAGCAATGTTCAAAGGCGGCGAGCACTGCACGCCAGAGCTTCCAAAGAGCAAAATTGGAGCTAGAGGAAACCGAAGTGGAGAACAAAAATGCCTGGAGGAGCGGCTGCACACCAGTGAGTGTAAGAAAGGGAACACTCATACCAGGGTGCTCCAGGGGCTGGAAATGGGCATATAAAAATGCAGATCAAACTGAAACTTATACTAGTTGGGGTTGGAGACCGAACTGAGGAATTTTGAATATGGAACAAACTGCAGAGTACTTTTAAGAATGCAACATGTATTATTGAATACCGAACTAAAGAAAATATGTGAAAGGTACATGAAAATACAGCACAAGCGAAAAGCAAGTGATGTGCATTTATGAACGCAGTGTAAATAATTATTGAGCATTTATGAACAAAGTGAAAGCCAACAATTAACATATATGAGCAAAGTGAGCGCCAATAATGCGCACTTATGAACCAAGTGGAAAGCGATGAGCGTTAATGGACAATGTGAAAGCATGGTGGTGGAAAAGGAGGAACACCACAGAGTGAGTTGTGTGAAATACACGTTGTCGCAAAGTCAAGAGACTGCCAAAGAGAAACAGAAGTGAATGTTGACTGAGGATAGAGGTTTAAAGAGAGAAAACCCTTTTTGGAAAGAACCAAGGAAAGCCAAGAGCATAACAAAGTGCCAAGGGCTATCGGTTGCGTGACCTGTACTGGGTGGACCATGTGGTCCGGCAACTGTGCCTAGACTGAGCAACCCTTACTTGGAAAGAACCAAGGAAAGCCAAGATACAGAAGCGGTATTGTATAACAAGTTTTGAAGTGATTGAAGAAAAGAACAATCTGTGTGAACCATTGAAACGCCTGGATGGTTACAAAGTTGAACTGAAATTATTATTGAAAGCAAATAAATGTGAACTGACTGTAGTTTTGAAGCTGGAAGAGCTGACTTCTTGCAGAAGAGAACCCAGAGACTTTATGAACTGTGTTTAACTCTGGGGGAAGGGAACCCTGAGGCCTGTTGGAACTGTTTTGAACTTGGCGAAGGGGAAGCTGGAAAGCAAGCCAGGAGCTGGAAGAAGCTATGGACTTTATTTGGAAAACTGTTTCTTTTGTTGCTGACATCCCTACACATTGCATATCTTTAGTTGTGAGGGAAAGTAAAGTTTTTGGATACAGACAGACTTTTGAGTTGAACTTAATGAAACAGAATATCCTTAATTTCCTTAGGTAGGGAAATCCCACCTTAGCATAGAGCAGGTTAGGCCTTACTCCAGCCTGATATTTAAGAAAAATAAACCATTTATTTTAGAAAAGTGAATCTGTTGTCTGTATCTTACTTCGTGATGCCTTCGTAGCATCCATCATGGATTTATACATACGCGCAAATTTGAAGGATATGATCATAATAATTATCTGTTATTCATATGGCGCTTATGCCTAAACGCTGTACATAGAACATATTTACATGCATTTCTGTGATGGCTCTTGTTTACTGAGGTAGTGAAAACGACATGCTTTCCCTACTTTTCAGTGATTAGTAGATGTAATTGGGTTTTTATAACACGCTTAATACCCAGAGGTTTCTAAGCGCGGACCCGGGGAACAAACCTGTGTTGCTCAGCGTCGTCTTGCTTCCAAGGCAAGCGCGTTACCCCTGAGCTATTGTTCTGCGGGAATTTTTTATGTCTGACTGGGTTTCAGACCACTGTATTGCTAGATTGTATTGTATTCACTCCTTTGTTTCCTTCATTCCAGGCCTAGTTTAATGCTGACTGCCTTTGCGTTTGCTCTCTCTAACACTTGACAAAAGAGTTTATGTAAGTCAGCTATCCCTACATCGTTTTAGTGGGTTTCCCTTTTTAGTGTGAGTGACCACTTTCTTGTCATTAGAGATCCTCAAAGTTCTTATCAGCTCTTATCTTGGGATAAGAGAAGTCCCATAATCTGATGCACAACACTTCCCTTCAACGTGGGTCTCAAAACGAGTGAGACACACGTTGAAGGGAAGTGGCACACATCACATTATGAGCATTTTGAGGATCTCAATGATCCGTAGAAATTGTGGACAAAGAGATTTTGATTATCTCCTGAGAGATCAAATGTTTTACCTATTGGCGCGATAGAGACCTGACAGAAATAGCCATGATGATGGACCACTCGTCCGAAATGCGTTGACTGGGGTCTGGACTACGTCTTCTGTAAAAAGAACGTAAAGCACCATTAAAAGGACTGTTTGAAGAGACTTGTTGCATTTGTAATGTAAATTAGTGTCAGAAAACACATGTATATAATGAAGTAGTGATTAATATAACCTGACGTCTCCAGATCTGATGATTGTTTCATCAGCTTTTTTTTGCATTGTTCTATTGTTCCCTGAATGAGTGCATTTTCAGGTTTCTGGACGATACCCTATACTATCATCTAAAGTTTTCAATTCTCAAGTATTTTGGTGGTGCCCGCTGTGAGAAACCAAAGGGTGTCTCGCTGCTCAATCCCCAGGGAACTGTCATCCAGGTGGCCAGGACACGACCATCGCCTTTGGATCCATTTCCTGGGGGTGGAACAGTGTTGGAGGATCACCTGGATGTCGTGGTATCCCTGTACCCATTTCCCTGTAGAACACCCTCATTCCATGTACTATCTAGGAACTTTATCCTCCCACCCCTTTCCTACACACACTCTGCTGCATGGGCAAAGCTCTTCAGGTAAAGACAGACTCACACACAACTAGTCTGTTTGACATTTCCCAACATCTGGGTCAGGCAGAGTCAGGCACTTAACCTTAATGACTCGCACCTGAATCCTGTTACCTTTCCCCACTGGGAAAAAGGCAGAGCATGAGAGCACCTGGTGAGAACGGCGAGAAGGGCAACCGAAGTGACCAAGACCAGCAGAACGGAAGGGCAGGAAATCCTGGGAAGGAGACACGAATATCGAAGCAGAGCAGATGGGACCAGGAGGCAAACGAAAGGCTGTGGTCCTACCAGGTGTGGGATGAAAGTCGCTACAGAATCCCAAATGGGCAACTCCCTGCCACTGCAGAAGGGCATGGCAGAACCTCCTTCATGTATGGCATGAGGACTTGAAAGGAGGCTAGCTGCGCTGGGCCAAAAGCCTTGATGCAATGGAAGGTTTAGATAAACTGTCTCAGCCGCTACCAGTGAGCAGGGGTGGACTGGCCTATACAGAACTCTGGAGATTTCCCGGTGGGCCTCTGCACCCTGGGCGTCTTTTCTGTGGTATTTCCAAATTTTCTCATAGGAAAAGCATTGGGCTTGCTGAAAATGTGTCATTTGGGGCCACTTTGAACTTTATTTCCAGGGCCTCTTTTGGTCCCCAGTAATTATTTCCAGGGCCTCTTTTAGTTCCCAGTCCAGCCCTGCCAGTGAGTGAAAAAGGAGACTGTCTTTGAAGTGCTCATTAGGTTGTCGAGAAACCGCAAGCAAAAGCACATTGTAGCAAGAATGAAGAATGCTGAGATTGTGCATGTGAGAGAAGCTGTGAGAGAAAATAATTAAAAGGAGGCAAATAGTCAAAGTGGTCATATGAGGAGAAAGTCAAGAGCACAAGCACCCTTGTACACTCGAAAGTCTTTGAAGGGTAGTGAAAGGAACTTCAGATATCAGAAGGCCTCGGTAGAGGAGGCCGGTGTAAACCTTTGAACTGTATCCAGTATTGTGGGGTGCGCGTAGGACGGCAGATGTGAGAGAGAGAAGCTTGGTTGTGAAAAGTAAATGCACTTGCTACAATATAACAGAGTGGCCCGGCGAGACGTGATCACCTATCGGAAGTCTCTATATCGAACTGGCAATTACGTTAAAAAAAAGTGAAAGCATGAAAGATTGTAAAGAAACAAGTGTGATGCTGGCGGTTTGAAGGCTCGTGCCCAAACGAGGGAAGCCAGAACTGCCTACAGTGGAAGGTCGGAGCCCAAAGAAAGGGGGCCTGAGTAAACCGTATAGAGGAAGGTCTGAGCCCGGAGGAGGGGAACCTGAGCGAACCGGTGAAAGTGAACCAAATATGTGTTTAAAAAGACATTAAAAATGTATGAATGCTATAAGCTAGAAGAACTGGTCAAGTTTACTGAACTGTGATTTGAAGGCTCTAGTGAACCCAATGGAGGGTTGCCAATTGAAAGCAAGGGGAAGTGAATCCCGTATTTTGATAAAGTGACTGAATGGTAATGAAAAGCCGAGGGTGAAGCTGCAGAAGAATGGAATCCCACATGGTGAGAACTTGAGGAAAGTCTTGTGCTGCCAGGCAAAAGATATTGATTCGAGGGATCCTGCCTTTTCAGAAGAAACGGCTTCCTAAAGCCTATAGACTCAAGGGGAGCTCACAGTCATGCCACTGTTCCGCCTTGTCACGTGATGCAACGTAGGGAAGAGAGTGTATTAGTTCAGCAGTCCTCAACTACCGAAACCCTTTTAGACATTTTAGTTTGCATTACACTCTTTTATTGTCCCGCACCCTAGAGTAAGGATTTGGCAATAGGATTATTAGTATAGGCCATTTTGTTTTGACACAGCACCACTAGGACAGTGTTGTCTTTACTTTGATGGTCGTAGCTTGCTCCCATCCTAGATTTAGGTTTAGATTAGGCGTTTGTCTCGCCCATATACTGTTTATTAGTACCCGGCGAGAGTCAAGCAGAATGCAACACGCATTCTGATTGGCTCTCGCCGGGTCGTTACCCGGCCGAGAATCCTTCCATTCTCAGCCGGGATTCCAGCCGCCTTGTCCTCGGTGGGGGGCGTGGCAGCCCCTCAGCCAATGAGGAGGCTCGAAGCGAGGGCATCCCCGCTCCGAGCCTCCCCACGGCTGAGAGGCTGCCTTGCCCCCTGCTGGGAATCGGGTAAGGTTTTTTTTTTCCTTTCCTCCCTCCTCCCTGCCCTCCCCACCACAATTACTTTCTAGCTCCTTTGTCCCCGGTGGGGGACGATGGCGCCTCCAGCTATGTGGAGACTTGGTGCGGGGCCATCCCCACTCCGCGCCTCCACATGGCTGGAGGCTTCCATCGTCCACCGCCGGGGACGCAGGTACGTTTTAAAAAAAATACTTTTTCTTCCTTTCCCCCATACCCCCCAGCCCCACTTACCTTCTGCTCCTTATTTCCGGGAGCGGACATGCTGGGAACACTTCTGTTCCCAGCGTGTCCACTCCCAAAGGCCGCCATGAAAAGGGAAAATAGACTCCGTTTTCCCTTTCCCGGCCGCCATTTTCTTGGTCATTTCTTTTTTTCTTTTTTTTTCTGTCCCGAAACGCTGCAGCGTTTCGGGACAGAAAAAATGCTTTTAGTGCCCCGATCACGCAGTTATTGCGGGCCAGGTTACTAATAGCTATATGCCCCTTTCGGCGGGGGCATTACCTGAGTCGGTAATGCCCCCGCCACTCGGGGCATATTACTTTAATAAACACCCTTGGATTGCACTCTTTGTGTCTGCCATGCTTCTGATAACCATGGCTTCCTTACACCACCCATGCCCAACTTTCCATGCACAGCACTAACCCACAGGAGAATGAGTGAAACTCTTTACTATGTCGTATTATCCTATTTTATTGCATCTTTTATAGCACACCTGCTGCCATTTTCTCACTTTCTAGGCGCTTCAAGATCTGCAAGCAGTTGAGTAGGAGACTAATGCAGCAGAGGGGGACTAGGGCAAGATTACTTTGTTATAATGTTGATATGTGCAGATTCCAAGATACAGTTTTAGATTTAGATATTTTTAGAGCTGTCTTGTGCAATAGTTAATGTGCACTCCAGGTACTAAGATACTGGTTTGTGCAGTTGTGTGTGGGACTGGCAGGAGGGTGGGGAGTTGTGGTGGTGTATCTGTGGTGGGTTAGTTTGGTGATGAGGGAAAATTAGTTCATATATGTGCATCCAGAGGATGTTTATTCCATTTTGTAACATGTGTTGTTTCGGTACACAGGTTGTGTGCCGAGATGTATTTTCAGTAAGGTTGGGAGGTAGAGTGATTTTGAAGTGGATATTGTTACCATATCTTTCTCAAATCAATGGTGAACTTGATTGGATTAACACACTATGGGCCTCATTACAACCTTGGTGCTAAGTGCACCAACTTTACCACCATGGTGTAAACTCCATTAACACCATGGTGGATGGCGGATTTACCGCCCCATTCCAAGGTGAGTGGGGCGGTAAATCCCCATTTCCCATTTTCCCTTCCCCATTCCCATTTTTGCCCCATAGGGCATAATGGGAGTGGGGAAGGCGCTAATTACGCCGCCGTAAATTACGGCGGCGTAATTAGCACCATGGCAGGTTAGCGCCATGGATTTTAACGCCTGCTAAAAGCAGGCGTTAAAATCAGAATCAGGCGTTAAGGGTTAACGGTGGCGTTAACCCTTAACGCCTGAGTTGTAATGAGGCCCTATGCAAAAGTGGGAATCTGAGGCTTTCAAAGTGCACGTTATACCAACCAAGGGGTGGTCCAGAGGAGAAGCTCCTAAGGGAGCCAAGGAACAGAGGAGAGTGACTCACCAGAACAGATAAAGAACAGAGGGACAAAGGGCCTCATTACGACCCAGGCGGTAACCATGGCGCTAGAAGCGCCATGGTTGCCGCCGGTATTTTACCAACTCCGCCATGGTGAATGGCGGAATTACCGCCCCATTCCAAGGTTGGCGGGGCGGTAATTCCCCATTCACCATTGGCCCTTCCCCATTCCCATTTTTGCCCCCATAGGGCTCAATGGGAATGGGGAAGGCAGTAATTACAGTACCGCAAATTGCGGTACCGTAATTACCTCGAAAGTCCCTTTGCGGGTTCCTTCGTTAACGGCTGGTAAAACCAGCCGTTAAGGTCGAGACCCGCAAAGGGACCTCGTAATTAGGCGGTAAGGGTTTAATGGCGCCGACACTTTTTACAGCGCCGTTAACCCCTTACCGCCTAGGTCGTAATGAGGCCCAAAGACCAGAGGGGCACCTAACCACATGGTTTTGCTTGTACTTTAGTTTTACTCCAATCCATTTTTAGTTTTGTCTCTTAGGTGGTGCTTGTAAGCCGAAAGTATTGCACTCAAGTAAAACTAGGAAGGAGAAGATGTGTGAGGAAGGACACACAATTTGGGAGCGTGGCTTAGTTATTTACCAACCCATTTACTGCCCATGGCCATTTTGGTCCCCATGGCCATTTCAACCCACTACCAGCTCCTCCCTCCCTGTCCAGAACACATCCTCCTGGGATGTATTTGAGCTAGATCTAACAAGCAATAACATCAAACTTTGGCCTGTCAGTGTTATTTCTAAGTATTCTGCTAAGTGTTAATGGCTTAAATGCAGCTGCAAAAGTGCTACAGGTTTAATAATAATGTATTAAACAAGTGTGCCTTCAACAACCTGATTTACATATATGTCCCTTGAACTGAGTTCCTGCCTTAACAAACATTGACAAAGTCAACAGTTTTGGCGTGTGTGTAGGTAATAGATAGGCACATGCCAGACACTCATATGCCAAGATAATCACACCATGCTCCAACTGCCTTATGAAACTGCCTGGCAAATGCCGATCCCATGACGGCACAAAAGCCAAATCTATTGTCTTTGCCAATATCTGTATTCAATTGAAGCGACTGTAGCCAGATGTTTACTGGCAACTACAAAGTGTATTGAGTTTAAGGTAGGGTACTGGCTTTCCCAGAGCACTACATTTCTATTTTGCTCAATTACTGTTACTTACAAATAAAAGTATTCATTAAGAGTAAAGATAAACTAATATAAAAGGAACATTAAACTGTCGCCTGTCATAGATGTGTTAACTTCCTGTACCTTTCATGGAGAAAAGTTGCACTTTTACTTACAGACAATCTATAGCGCCCTATAGAGTTCTCATTTTATTGCCAATTAAAATATGATTTAACTATATTTGTAATTGTGTTGTTATGTGATGTAATGTTTTGATTGTGTGTTTTAGATAACACCAATAAACATGTTCTAAAGAGATGTGTGTCAAATAGTATCTTGCTTATCTTGCTTAATTTGCATGAGCAGTTGTATCATAGATTTCTATTTATGAATACATTGTTTTAATATTTCTGTTTTGGATGAATCTAGTGAAATTTGTTTATTATTCCAGCCAATGTCTAGTCTGGCCACAATACAAAAAGATCCATTGAACACTGCAAACCAAAGGTCAGGCCCCGCCCTGTCCCTCCCTCAAAACCCCCAGTGCCCACACTCACATCTGTCCCACCAGCCCACTCCACTCCCTCCTTTTTGGATGCAGCCTGAGTACCACTTGTTCCTTTCTTCCACTTCCACCACGGCCTCTGCGGTGCAACTGCTTTTGAGTACACTTCCCTGTTTCACCAGCAACAGTTCTGTGTTCCTCCACTTCAGCTCATCCTGCTTGGGACCCGGCTGGAACAACAAGTCCAACATGCCACAGCCCAGAGCTTTTATTCTACGACATGGGGGAATGAATGGCATAACTAAACCTGGCAAGGAGCCCCACTATCACCCTTATTTGCTTTGAACTGTGATGAAACCTTCGACTTGAACATTTAAAAAACTATTCATTGCAAACTGTTTTTCGTGCATGCATGTACAACATCCAACGTTACGTAATTTAGTACTTTCAAGTATTTATCGCTTGTGCATGGACATTACTTAGAAGCTTAGAGATTACTAGAGTACAGCACCAATAGAGGTCAACTTCTAGAGTTTTGCTCCACTCCCTGTGGCCCCCATCAGCACTTTTCACAAAAGACGCCTTGGCGGGTATACTAGGGAGCAGATGGGTTTGGTAATTAGGGACTGCTTAGAAACATTGCTAATGTTCCTTTCTGCCTTTTGAGTCACGTGCAACCCAAGATTCCAAAAGAGAAGGTTCAGATCATGCAACAGTAGATAGAGGGGCCCCAACTAAAATAACACCCCAAATGCCCTTTGCCCCTTTGGGCTCCTTCCTCATCAGTCTCACAAGCAGAGGAAGTCAAGCCTAGATTCTCAGCGTTCCCAAGGAAACCACGTAGGCATTACAGGTGAGCTGTTTATATAGCATTTGATATGGGCCTGCATGAGAGATGCATGGAGGGGCATCTCGGCCATGAAGGGCAACGAGATGCCGACTCGTGACCCGTTATGGCGGAGTGAAGCCAGTGAAAACACAGAGCGCTCTCTCAGCTACAGCAAGCAGCTGAGGATGCACTTGTGGGCTGGTTTTAGTGTGAAGGGAAATGTGGTTTCCCTTTAACAGTAGTACCCTAATGCACATGACCATTGGGCCATGGAAACACAGGGACATTTAATGTTCCCAGCCTTGTATGGACCATTGGAGATGCAGGATGGGCTACTGCAGAGCCAAATGTGTGTAGGAAATGTCTCCACACCAACCCACATATTATAAGGGCATGGGGATTGAGATGGTGGTGCTCAAGCTCCACCATGCATTTGAAGAGCCAGGGAGCTCTCCTTGCTTCTTCTTTGTGCAGAATCCCCGATGCATGGGAGCTGAGGGCATTGTTGGGATTGTGGTGGCTTGTGGTGGGGCATCTGGAGTCTGGGGCTGCAGGTAAGAAATGATATGCGTGTGTATGTATGTATGTATGCGTGAATGTGAGGGTTTGAGTCTGTGGTCTGTATATGTGTGTGTCTGAAATGATAGTGCAGGTAGTGTTTATGGTGTAGGGTATGGGTTGGTGCATGAATGAGGTCGCAGTTTGTGTGTTGTTTGGGTGAAATTGTGAATGAGAGATTGGCCATGTGTGAATGAGATAGTGTATATGTTATATTGCATTATGTGTCAAAGATGTATGGCTGGGCATACACTGAGAATGATTAGATGAGTAATACCTCAACCAAATGGTCCTTTTCAGCATTGATATATTGATTATGTTGACATGCTGCAAGTATGCAATGGATATAGGTATCTGATAGTGGTGGTGGTGTGTCCTTTCTCTAGGTGAATCAACGCAGGACTGTGTACACACCCTGATGCCACTTGTGCAGTGAAGGTTTTAGTAAGTGAAGTCTTTCCATGATGGGGTGTGTGTGTGAAGTGCTGAGATCTGATAATGGGCCACATTTTGTTAATGAAGTGTTCAAACAGATAGGACTATTATTGAGTATCAAACACAGGTTTTCCTCTGCTTACCACCCATAAGCAGGTGGGATATGTGAGAGGCTCAACTGCCTCCTTAAAGAAAGGATTTCCAAAATCAAGCTAACTTTGAACAAGGGATGGCTATATCGCCTGCCCTTAGCTTTATATGCCCTACGGAATCAGCCTGGTTTGGACCACCACCTCAGCCCACATGAACTAGTAACAGGGAGACAAATGGGAATGCCACACCTCCATCGAGGAGTAGAAGTGATGCCCAGAGTACAGCGAAACTGTTAGGTGATGAGCTGCATAACTATTTGACATGTATGACCTCTAGCATCTCTCTCATTTCAGATCAACTCACACGTCAGAGGGGTCAGTCTCAGAACACAGATGAAGACAATCCAGCAACTGAATCTCCTGAACTTTTAGCAGCACCTAAATTGTTTGTTGGTGACGCCGTTCTAATTAAAAATGTCACCCAAAAGTAGCACAAGCCACGTTTCAATGGCCCCTTTTGCATTGCAAATATAACCCCCTCAGCAGTAAAAGTCGAAGGCAGGCGAACTTGGCTTCACTTAAACAACGTGAAATTGTACAATGGCAAAATTTCCCCTCCCACTACTGCTGATCCAGAAACAAGACAAGAAGAAGAATTTCAGCGTGTGCAGACTCGATCGATGACGAAGCAGAAGGAAGTCAAAAAAACCAATTGCTAATGCAGATTTTGCATTTGGACTGTGACTCATTCGGACACTCCTTATAGATATTATAGTGGGAGTGCAAACCTTTGCTGAGAGTCACAGGAATCTTGAAAAAATTAACTTTAGAAATCACATGGATGTGTCAAAATTATGCCTAAATGACAGTTCCTAATTAAGAATGGGAAACTAGATCAATATTTGTATTTATTTCTCACTAGGTATCTATTTGCTTAGCCCTATGGTCCTAACTGACATATATGTGCATAGGATCGTGTGTGCTGTATTTGTATTTGTCCTTCAAGCTTATCCTGCTCTTGTCAGAAGAAACGTTGATATTCACACTTTTTTACAGGATCCTAACAATGGCCCTGTGATTAGGAGGATGTTCATTGCAATCATTGAGCATATACTGCAACACCAGGAGTAAAAATATTTTCTTACGATCATATTAGAAATGAAGAAAGGTGAGGCAAACAGAATTTTAGGGAATGAACGAGCACGGCCAGTACCAGGATGGCGAGAGAAGTGGATGTCAATGGTTTTATGCATAGCATATGCATAGCATATGCCTGTACGATGACTCTTTTTGTCTTTCAGTTTCTCCTGTTTCACACTCTTTATCACATTATTTCAGATAAAGGAGAGGTCCCTTTGTTCTCCGCTCTATGAGAAATACAGAGGAAGATAATGAAGGGATAAAGACGTACCTAGATAATGCAGTGCACTTGGGTATTAACATGTGGTATCAGCACATGAGAAAGGTGGGAGAGAGAACATCTAAGGAAAGTTGCTACGTGTGTTCCCTAATATTTTATGCTTTGGGAACCTCTAAAATATTCATAGCCAAATAAGTATCAGTGAAATAAACACATTGTCTGACACATCTCGCACGTTGTCTGACATGAGGACAATTCCAAGCCAGAACAGCATCCATAGTGTGGATGAATAAAGTGACATCTCAAAGAGAAGACAATTATGTACAAGATTTCAAGACGAAAGAGAAGCCAGAAACAAAGCATCATATAATGAAATATGAAGAGCCTGGAATAAATGAAGCAGGAATCAAGATGAAGAAAACAAGATACTGCAATGCAAAGATAAGAATGGGAAGGAAATACAAGAATGTTGGGAAAGGGGTCAACTAAAAATCAAAGGAAGAGTTCATACTCACGAAGGATGGGCTGATAGACTGGTTGTGTGCAAAGCAGCAGCATTAACCGGACAGTGGGAAGTATTTGGGGCAAATGCAGAAAAAGAATGCAAAGATCAATGGCTGAAGATTGCAAGATTGTTGACATGGGTCGATGATAAAGGAGAACCATTGCAGATACTACCCTTGAAGAATGCGTCATTATGTTTCAGAAATAATGGTATGGGCAAAGTTGGAGAGAATCGCCAGTGTGGCATAATTTTTGATGTACCAGGCATAAAGGAAGGAACAGCAGTCCTGATGGATTATTATTGGGCTTGTGGGCCCAGGGCCTACATGAAGCTGCCCAAGGACTGTGGAGGGGCATGTTTGTTTGGTGCTCATCCATGTCCCAGCGTTAGTGATTCCTCATAGTGATCTGAACATAAGTGAATTTCCGAAAGCAAATGCCCATTTAAGAAGAAGATCGCTCGAATGTCTCAATCGAACAAAGAGGGAGAATTATTTCTCAGCAAATCAATAGAAGCCTTTGATGCTATACCATTTGAGCACAGGTTGTTTAGCCAGACTGCAACAATATTCACGACTATCTTCATACCTGGGATCCAGACGATGACCAATGCCAAATGGTTACAGATTACCAGATGGGAACGTCTGCAGACCGTCACCATAAAGGGATTCAATGCTATCAGGGAAGAATTGAGGGCCATAAGATGAATGACCATGCAGAAGAAATATGTCCTTGGCATGATCAAAGTGATGGAAGAGGGAGTTTGCACCAAAATTGGGCCATCATGTTGCACATTCACATCTTCTCACAATGATGAGAATGGGAACTTGACAGAGGCCATAACGTTGCTGACAAGCCTGCACAACAAGATGGAAGACGAGACAGAAGACATTACAGATGATGGATGATTTGTGTTTATTTTTTCATGGGTTCCACAGTGGATGGCTGACATCTTCAAGTTTCTTGGAGCAGTATTAGTGATGGTGATGTTTGGATTCTGTGTGATCAGGATAATAAGTACACATTGTAAGACAGCGAAGAAATCACAAGAAATACGTAGGACGATGGGTCTATTGTAATTTGAATGGACAGTGCAGCTACATGACCTGGAGTGTGGATGAACATGTAAAATCAGCAGGATCCCTAAAAGGAGTGATGACAATCTGAACCCCGAAGAAGCACTTCTACAACAGAAGATACCAAAATGTGCAGATTACTGAAGGTGTGGTTGATGAATCAATAAGAGGGGAGAGGGCAGAGGAGCAGCCAACTTCACCTGCAGGAAGCCCCGCACCCCTACTACCTGTATGCTGGCAGCCTGAAACTGTGCCATGTTTGACACCAGCAGTTGTGATTATTCTGCATCGAATCTTAGAGAACAGGTATGGTGGGCCTATCAGATTCCAAGGGATACACTTGTCTAATGGTGGTTATCGACTGCTTCAGTATATTGGCACACTTCATTCTTTCCCCTGCCTTGCCCAGTGCCCTCCAAACAGTGGAAGCCTTTCTTCATGACATCTTCCGCATCCATGGATTACCGAAAAAGATTGTTTCTGATCGTGGTCAGCAATTCACATCTCATTTCTGGACAGCCCTACGGCAATCATTGGGTTTACAAAAGGTGCTCAACTACTATTATCACCCAAGACCAATGGACAAACAGAGAGGACTAATCAAACCTTGGAAGCTTATCTACGCTGCTACACAGGAGCCATTTAAACCGACTTGGTGGTACACCTGGACACCGCTGAGGTTGCTTATCATAACGCCAAACATGACGCCATTCAGAGCAGTCCTTACTATTGTGGGTACATCCTAAGCACCTGCAGCTCATGACATCCACCTCGACTACCTCAGTCCCTACAGCTGATACCATGATCAAACAACTACAAGGCGGCCATCGTATGGCAAAAGACATCTTGGAAAGGACTCAACCATCATATGCCAATAAAAGACGGTCTACTGAACCCAGTGTAGAGGAGCAACCAACTGCCCCTGAAGGAAGTCCTACTCCCCTACTACCTGTATGCTGGCAGCCTGAAATTATGTCATGTTTGACACCAGCAGTTGTGACTATTCTGTGTCGAATCTTCGATAAAAGGTATCCACTGAGAAAACCCTATCAGATGTATTCCCAAAGAGATGACAATCTCTTGGAGGAGATCCCGGAAGGAATATGAAAAAGAGAGAAAGAGAAGTTGGTGACATCACAAAAAACGAGTATGACACACTAAGAAGACTGGCTGAAGAAGAGAATGTGTGGACCTTATAGAAACTGATGATGAAGTAAAGATTTGAGTAAACTTTCATATGCGAAACAAAGATTGCACGTGTGAAGAGCATTGTAGAAAATGCTAATTGTTCAATAACTGCACAGATGCAGCAAAGCAAGTAGATCAAGTAATCTTTGAAGCTAGCTATACGTAGTGAATAGACTGCAGGTGGAGCCGCCATTATATCATAGCTGGACATCAGTATCACAATTTTAGCACGTTCAAACCATGAAGAGAATGGCTGAGAGCTGTGTCGCAGCAGAGCATTAGATGGGAGCATGGAAGAATCAAGAAGGGATGCCTGGCCTGGTGTCAAGGTTTAAGGCAGCCAAGAGTAGTTATCTATTCTTGAAGGCAGAGAACATGAGACGCTGAATCATCACTTATTAAGGTGCAAAGAAAGAACACCATAAGTGCCAATTTTTTTCATTTGAGACAATTAAATGCTGCAAAATGGGCCGAATTGTGGTCTCCTGTCATGTGCACCCAGGATGAAAATAGAGTTGGCCATGCAGTTCCTGAACTATGATAGCGCGTACTCACACTCCCGTGTATTATCAGAAGCAAGGATACTTTGCAAGACCAAGTTCAAAGACAATCTTCATGGCAGAATGCATGGGTGATGAGAGATGGAGGGCTAATTGGGTGGGGAGGTACAGTCCAGTCCACTTCCTGGAACCTGGGGTACAAGCTTACGTACTGTTAGTGAGCCAAATGTTGTAGAAGGGCACGAGCGTGCCAACCAATTGTAGAGAGCCATATAACGAAGGGCCTTATAGTTTGAGAGCCAATGATGTACCGTGTTTCTATTAACTGTTGAAGATGACTTGCACTAGGGGTGGGCATGAGTTGTCCACCTGAGTGTAGAGACCCAATCACAACCCGACCCCTTACAGAAAGTATACTTAGATGTTCTCCTTGAGCCACCCACAACCCCCCGTAGGTTTTTCTCATTTGCCACATAATATGATTTCACGAATGACACATTTTTACTATAAAAGTATTATTTTTTATGAAATGCGTTGAGAGAACGCTGTGCGACATCCGTTGATGTCCATTGTAACTCCTAGTTTTAGACAATTGATAACAAAACAGAAAAAGGACTTTGCCATCTTCCTGAGTTGGTTTGATTATTTGGTGTAAAGAGTTACTTTGCTTCCCATCCAACTGCATGACACGCTACCCACCAAAGGCCATAAACTCACCTTATGTCAAATAAGCATGGCTCAGTACCAGGAACCTTCCATTGTGCAACTGCCCCAGGAAATGTGCCTCCCATTTCATGGGACCTTTTGACATCAAACAGAAAATATCAGCAGTGCCTTTTCATCTATGACTTCCAGACACTTGGCTCGTACATCCTGTGTTTCATGTTTCCCAGTTTAAACCACACAAACCTGACATGTTTCACATTCATGCTTATGCACAGACTCGGTTACGATTGACAGTGAACCTGAAAATGAAGTTGAAGCCATTTGTGATCCATCGTGGCCGACTTCAGTACTTGATCCATTGGAAAGGCTACACCGTAGTGACCAAACTTGGGAACCTGCCATTCATGTTTCTGCTCCCCATCTACTCTGTCAGTTCTACTATTGTTTTTAATGGAATCCGGGGGCTCCCTCCAGTCCCAGGGAAGGGACAGAGTGTCATGCAACAGAGGCGTCTCCGGCCCCGCTGCGTACTACACAAGCCTGGTGATTGTATCCCCGCTGGCGCTGGCTCAGGCGCAGTATACCTGGTTATGGTCGCAGCATGTACCAGTGGGGAACTTGCTTCTCCTCCTTCTCCAGTCCACGAGTGAATTTTGCCAACTCCAAACATGCAGGTCATAAACCCTGTTTTTCTGGTTCCCCGTGCGGCTGAGCACTGCCATGTTCACCCTCCTTCTCCTCCAACGACGTTACGCTACAGAGTCAGAGTCATTGAATTGATGCATTGGGACAACGCCAGAAAAAACTGCGTTTGGTGCATCTCAACAACCTTGTTGCCATATGCTCCTTTCAGGCTCTCTTTGTCTTCCCACTTTTCCTGGATGTTTCTTGCCTTGACATTCTTTATTGATATCTTACTTTTCCTTACCTTATGCTATACTGTTTCTCTTTATTCTTGACCTTGCTTAATCTTTATCTTTACCGTTGCTTGGAATTTGAACCTGTGGTGCCCCAGTACGGTGTTTTACACCGTCCTTGTACCACGTTAATCTGGGGTAGCCTGGGTACCTTCTCGTGGTACAGGGAGAACTATCCTATACACTTTCCCTGAAGGACAACATGTTCGGGAGCAAGAGGTAGGGTGGTTCTCTTCTGCCATTCTTACATCTATATCCAGTGTTGCAGAGGACTTTAGGATTACACTCTTGCATTCCCCACCAAGCGGCATCCAACATCAGGTACGCGGCAATCACATTCAACCGTTCTTGACAGAGGGCGAACATGATGAGTGTTCTTACATGGTGTTACGGGGGGCTGCTTGGTTCAGGCAGTATGAAAGAGTTTTTGTACAGTAGCATGGCATTTTGACTGGCATTATGGGCAAAACCAACATGATAGGTGAGTGTTTTGTTGTTATTATTTATTGCTATGGCTGAAAATGTCAACCTTTCAATACAATCATAAAAACACATATCATAAAACTAAACATATCATACAATACAGTACGATTTGTTTAATTGAAGGACATAACAGTAAAGGAAAATGCACAGAATACATTAAAGATTTGTCCAAATCATTAACTGCAATTCATGTTATCTACCAACTAATTCATCATCCATTAGAATATTTATCACAAACAATAATCTAATATTTGCTCAAATTAATGTTGTCTGCTAAAAATCAATGCCCATACCTTCTCTTCCATTAAAAGTCAATAATTCTCAAGATAATTGGTCAAAAATAAAATCCTTTTATCTAGTAATTTCGGGCACACTACTAACAAATACCTCAGGGTTTCGGGTTCCTCCTGATTAACACAGAAACTACAGTTTATATGCTTTAGTGGCCATTTGAGCCAGCCTTGTGTCTACGACTTCCTTAAATACATCGGTAAACAGTTCATTGATTTTGTTTCATACTGGAAATTTCTAAAAACTTTGTATCGGTTACACTGTTCCCTTGTCACCATCCAATCATACCACCATAATTTCGGTTTGGCTTTGTGCGGGGTCAAAAGCAATGTGTCTAAAGAGATATCCGCTACCGTCAACAATTCTAAGCAATCTTGCTTCCATTCTTGAAAGGATCGGTCAATTTGCACCTCCAATAATTTACCAATGACCAGGAGGATAGATGTTGCATGACCCAAAATACACTTTCTAAGCAGGGCCAGGGCTCTCCACTTAGCCATAATTTCCAAGGATAGTAGCCCTAGATCATAACGGAATATTTGCATTGATAAACGTGTTGGCCTGGTCAAAACCTTTTTTTTTTAAATACCCTCTATCCTATTCCGATCTGCGTTTCCAAGAGACAATTTAGTTTCAGACCCATAATTCAGGGTTGGAAACATCTTTTACTTGTAGTAAATAACCACATGGTTCAGTTTAGTTTATTTATTTGTAGAGCGCAGCCACGCCCGGGGGCAACTGGGCGCTATTCTTACAGGTTACATAAAAACAAGATTGAATACAGAAATTATACACAAGGTTGCATACAAAAATTTACAAATGTACAACAGGTAGCAAAGCATAAATGGGCAGAGGTAGTATGTGTACAGCAGGAGATGAGGATAAATCCAGTTATTCTAGCCAGAACTCTGGCTATAAAATAGCCGGGTTGAGGTCTTGCTCATGGAACCAGTTTTTAACCTTCTTTCGGAATAGAAAGAAAAAAGGTTCCTCTCTTAGTGATACAGGGAGTGCATTCCATTTCTTTGCGGCAAACACTGGAAAGCTGACTCCCTCTGCACGTTGTTGGTTGAAACGTGGAATGGAGACACAGTGTGACTGAGCAGTTCTAGTGGGACGAGTCGAGGACTGGCGTGAAATAGTGTTGGACAAGTAAATAGGCGCTTGGTTGTGGAGGCACTTGTGAGTGAGGGAGAGTGATTTCAGTTCAATTCTTTGCTTAATATTCAGCCATTTTATTGTATGTCTGGTTGTAGTGATATGCTGCTTCCTAGGGATGTTGCATGCTATTACTTGCATTTTGTTGAGGTTTTGTTGAGATGTACCCAAGTATAGCACGTTACAATAATTGAGCTTTGATAAGACTAGTGCTCTGGCTACTGAGATACAATTAATTGTATACAGGTATGGGCGGCAAGCCGTAATAAGTTTACAGGTATAAGCTGTAGAAGATGCCAAGGCATTAGTTTGTCTTGTTAAGGTGAGAGCGGAATCAATGTAGAGTCCAAGGGTTTTCACAACGTTGGCTACTTTGATAATATTGCCATCGATGTTAAACAAGGGGAATGGGGCACCTAGTTTGTTTAGTTTGGCAGTGGAGCCCAGGAGGAGCAGCTTGGTTTTCTCATCATTAAGGCAAAGCCTCTGCTTTGCCATCCAGGTTTGTATAATGCTGTAAATGTCATTAAGAGTCTTGCTGTCTACAATGTGATCACCAGTAATGGGGATGAGTATCTGGGTATCATCCACGTAGTTGGTATACGTGACTCCCAGATAGTCAAGTTTATCAGAAAGAGGCTTAGTGAACACATTGTAGAGAGTAGGGGACACAAAGGATCATTGAGGGACCCCGCAGGTAACTGGAGTAGGTAAGGCTGAGGCTGAAGGTGCAAAGACCCTCATGGATCTATTATTGAGGAAGGACTCTATCTAGGCGTTTGCTTTGTCTGAGAAGTGCACCGCAGATGAGAGGTGTTTGCATAACATTTTATGGTTCACCATGTCAAATGCCGCTGATAGGTCAAGTAACAGGAGCAAGCCTAGTCAATGAGCGCGGTTTCTGTACCATGTCTAGGTCTAAATCCTGACTGTCTCAGACCTAACAGATTGTTAGATTCCAAATGTTGCTGTCCCTGCAGATAAGCTGCTCGGTCCAGAATTTTTACAAAAATTGAACTGTTGTAATAGGTCTGTAGTTTGAGGGGTTATTAGGATCTAGAGAAGGTTTTTTTAATAGTGGGAGTACTCAAGCGTCTTTCAAATTATTGGATACAGTGCTGGTTTTGAATGAGGCATTAATGAAAGAGGTAATGGAGGGGGCAAGTTCATTAGCAGCCTCCTTGATAAGCAATGCTGGACATATGTCTCCCTGGCAATTGGAGGGCTTGAGTTTTAGAATAATAGTCTCCACCTCTTTGATAGTGAGGGGTGTAAAATTGAATTGTGGCAAATCGGTTTTTGGCTGGGACGGAAGGTCCTGAGTATGAGCAATATCTGATATAAGGTTTTTCTCTGTTTTTATTTTGTCTTGTAGAGCATTATGTATATTAGTGCACCATAAGGTGTCTTTAATAAACGTGTCAGGTGCGGGGCAGGAGATTCCAGTTCTTTCAGTACGTTGAATAATTCCTTCGTACTGGAATTTGGCTATAGCTTTGGTTTTGGCTGTACAATCCTTGAAATTGTCTTTTTTAGCTTGGATAATGGCTACCTTATAGTTAAATGAAGCAGCAATAAAAATGTCCTTTTTTGATGTCGTTGAGGAGCTTTTACAAGATTTTTCAGCTGATCTTTTCAGTTTTCCGAGATTTGTAAAATGAGGAGTATAACAGTTGTTAAGGTGGGCGCGTGTTTTAGATTTGCAAAGTTTGATGGGCGCAATAGTATTAATGGCCTTTGAAATGGTATCGTTGTGCAGGTCAACTAGTACCGATGAATGAGAATGTATTCTGGTTGGGTGAGTGGTAGGTTGAAGTAATGGTAGGAGTTTTTCTAAAGTGAGGTTACGTTTGCTTCTGGTCATTGCAGCAGGTACTTGAGTTTGATGAGTAGGTAGTGTTACATCTTTAATAGTGAATATGAGTAGATGGTGGTCGGTTCAGGCATAAGAGGTATTGGAGAGTATATCGATGTTAAAGTTTAGGTCTGCTAGCCAATCTAGCGTTCTTCTTTTATCATGGTAGGGTTGGTTACACAATGTGTAAACCCTAGTTCAGTGATGGTGTCCTTAAGGGCGCAGGCCTTGATATCTTTAGGATCCTGAAAACCTAAATTGAAGTCACCTAGGATGATGACTTGAGAGTTACTTTTAGTTTTGGGAACTATCATTTTCAAAGGTAGTAGTTGGGCCTGGAGGGCGGTAGATCAGATGGATAGTAAAGGTGGATCTAGTAGAGGTAGACAGTTTAATGGACAACAGTTCTGCTGATGGTAGATGTTGTTTATTGACCATTCTTAAGACTATAGCTGTTTTGTGAATGAATGCGATGCCTCCTCCTTTCGAGGTATTGGCATCTCTATCAGAGTGCAAGATAGAATAATCGTCCGGAATGGCAAGGGAAACTGAAGGGCCGGAAGCTGGATTCAGCCATGTTCCCGTGATAGCAATGAAGTCAAGATCATGAAGTGTTATAATGTCAGCTATGTCTAGCACGCACGCTTAGAGCAATCTAGCGTTGATGACACCCGCTTTAATGGTAAGAGCATGGTTGCATGATTTAGCATTAGGAGACCTCCTATTGTTTTTAGATGCGATGTGCGGCGCCAATGTGTTGGCTGAGGAGATAGTTACTGTGCTGCTATCTTTGTTGCTCAGTGTGTGGTGTTGGCGTGAGGATCTAGAGCTGAGTCTATGGTTCCTCAGAGCTATAGGGCAAGGGATATTAGGACATAATGTAGAGGTATAAGTGTCTATTTGAAGTGATTGGGGAGTAGTTTTGCTTCTATGTGGTTGAGCTTCTCTAACAAGAGACAGTCTCAATTTAGAATGCTGATCGTTGTATTCAATGTTAGAGACTAGTGAGGGTAGTCTTTGAGGGTGGTATAATTCCGGAAGAAGGCAGGGTTTTAGGAATTTAGATGGTGGAATGTGGGCTGAGCCTTACACATTTTTGTATGAATAATCAGACCCTGTGGGGCAGATATTTTAGCTTTCTGCCTCACATCAGCTCTATACGGGGACTCTGTGATATTGTCGTCTGTGCAAACACCCAGGTATCTGTATTCATTTGCCATTTTTAAGGGGACTTTATAGAGGTACCAATTAAGAGAAGATTGCTTTTTAACTATCTTCGATGTCATAATCAACACATTAGATTTATTAATGTTGATTGTCAGTGCATCCTCGTTCGCCTAAACTTCTAACATCGTCATTTGCCTCTGTAAACCAACCAGCGCCTGGTCCAGAAGGAGCAGATCGTCCGCATACAGAAGCCATGAAACAGGGAGTTAACCTAATTTTGGCGAAACCAAGACAGATGCCCCCAACTCTAGGTCTGCTATAAAGATGTTAAACAAAGCAGGGGCCAAACTGCACCCCTGCTTTAACCTTCTAAAAGTAGGAGTCGTTTTAGTTAATAATCCCTGATGCATTGCATCAACCTTACTTGCACAGAATTTTTAGTATAAAGTTCTTGGATAAAAACCAGCAGCCCCAATTATGCAATTTTTGAAACAGCCTTCCTCCATCCAAACTTTTGTATGCTAATTTAAAAACTATAAATGTCATATAAACAGGTTGGCCCATCTGTAGGACTTTTTTCTTCACTAGACTTAAAGCTAGCAGGTCAACCAGGGTGCCTAAACCTGGGACGAACCACCATTGATAGATATACAAACAATCCTCCTCCTTGACCCATCGTACTAAATCCCTCAAAATTAAATGTCCACATATTTTTCCTGGGGCATATAGGAGACCTATTGGTCAGTAGTGCTGCTGTACTTCTCTGTCCCTTTTCTTAAATATTGGTATCACTACCGACTTCTTCCAAGACTGTGGTATTGATTTTGTTTTAAGGGTTAGCGCAGACAAAGTGTACAAAATCATGGACCATGCCTCTGGGTGGGCTTTAAGCATCAGGTTTGAAAGGCCATCAGGTCCTGGTGCACGTAAATTACTTGCCTTTGAAAAAGAATACAATATAATGTCTTGATCAAAGGAAAAGTTCCAATTGCAAATTTTAACATCTCTACCTTTAGTCTTTACATTATGCGGTAAGGCAAATAAGTCAGAAAAATAGTCACCCAAGTTTCTTCTGGGATAGGGTTAACCTGAAAGGCCAATTGATGGTCAATATTATGAACTTTTAACAGGGACCACATTTCGGTGCTGTTTTTAGGGGCCAGCGCAGCAGAACAATAATTCTGCATCTCGTTGAGCTAAGAAACCTTTAGGGTCCCACGCCAATTGCTATATCTTTGCTTTAGGAGCTTCTCCCGCAGTGTATCTCTTCATCATACACATGCTTATGCCTAAAGGTCCCTCAGGTGTAGGGAGTAATCTTGTGGACAAACAAATTCAAGACAGTCGTGTAATCCCTCCCAACCTCATCAGGTTCTAAAGGCGTCAAAAGCTGGTGATCTATTAAATGTGAATGAAAGTTAGCCAAAGATTGTGCGTTCTATTTAAAAAATGTTTTGCCTCCGATCACTTCCACATTCGGGCAATAAAATTCTCTCTTATGATTTAGTAAAAGGAATCCACATTTTATTAACACTAAAAATCGTGGCCACTTCTAAATTGTGGCACCATTTTTAAATCCTTCACCCCCATAAATAGACCCCTTGATACAAAAAAGAATCAA
This sequence comes from Ambystoma mexicanum, assembly GCF_040938575.1. Taxonomy (NCBI): domain Eukaryota; kingdom Metazoa; phylum Chordata; class Amphibia; order Caudata; family Ambystomatidae; genus Ambystoma; species Ambystoma mexicanum. Next base: position 509,631,975 of record NC_090929.1, on the reverse strand, counting down.
TTATTGCTACTTGATCACCCCTTACAGCCCCATTCAGCATGCAAAGGCCCCTTTCTTCCATAAGAGCCAGCCACCTCTTTGCTCCCTGATCTGTAGGTCACCATGATCTATAGGTCAATACTGGTTTTGAAAGCACATTATGTTTAAATCACCAACAATTATAACTGTAAGTGTTTTAGAAACAGCAGCACACAGGTTCAACATATTTACAGCCCCATCCAGATAAATATCTGGCGAGATACCAAGCGGTTTCCAGTACAAATTAAGTACTGCAAAGTGCCCGTGAATCAACCCTTCGTTGTTAGACCAATGTAGTTTTGGGAATTGGCAAAACGGGTTAGGGACCCCAGAGGCTTCCAGGCTCAACCCCATCCCGTTTCTCCATGCAGTCAACAGCCCAGATGATGGTCTACCCTCAGGCCCTTTAATGGCCTCCAGCAAGGTGAGTAGCCATCCCAACTCGGCATATGTGAGAGCCAGGTTTCTTGCAATAATCCAATATTCATAGAAATCAGGGGGTTATCCGCTTTTATTAATAAATGTCTGAAGCCTCTGGTATTCCACAACCCCATATTCAATAGTGGAGGGGAATTTGGATAAGATAGCTAATGAGTTTGTGTTCCCGGGATCAACACACCTGTTAACCAAGACCAATCCTCACCCGCAGTCTTCTAAAGGATGGATTTAATAAATTACATTTCCTAAGCTCCCTTAGAATTCCTCTGGTAATAGGCAACCCTCACATGTAAAAAAGGGCGACAATTGCGTTTTGCTAGAAGGAGCTGATTTGGATGGACCGCCCATTGCGAATAACTGTTTTTTATCCGCCTTCCCTTTTTCATATCCTCAAGAACGCTGCTGGTCTTTTGTTGATAAAAGAACTTCTCGTACCAACATCGATGGGATATGCACAAATATTACTATCAAGATCATAGTCATTAACAAATTTAATGTGGGCTATGTCATCCAATTGAATGGCGATCAAACATGGAATGTTCACAAAAGGTCTCCCGTCATTAGATATATTTAAAGTTAACATCTCCACCCAAGCTTTCCAGAAGGATGCAATGGTCAAGGGCTTTGTCCTTTTTGCGTCTTGGGTTACCCGATGTTGTTAGGAAACTGGACGAGAAGTTTTTCTTTCCTCTCATTAGAACTGGATTCATGGTTACGTCCCCCGCTCTTGGGTCCCGGAGAGGTGGGTCAGACAAATTCCTATTACGATTTTTGTCTCTCATCACTTTTGGGGTGAATCCTTGATTTATTAATCAAAAGTCTTCTCTGCTACAGTGTACAAATCACAGGAGCAGGCTGCTCAGTTTGTTTATCTTGAGACTTCATCCTCTGTGGAGGGTTTCGAATTTGACAAATTGCAAGAGGGCGATTAAAGAATTGTTCTCTCAAGTGGGCCCCTCTTGCTGAATCAGGAAGAGTTCTGCAAAACCAACCGAATCCATGATTGAATGAGTGCTTACGTTCAACAGTTCAATATCCATAGGCAAAGTTGAAATGTTTTCTGTTTGACTTTGGATCACCAACCGCAGTGAACTTGTATCTGGGCACACAATCGTCACTTGCTTTTAGTTTTCACTAGGCTGTTTCCCCTTATGTCGTTATTCTTTGCCCTTGGGGTCTAAATGTGCATGCAGGGGAGTAGATAAGCCAGACACAAATGTTCTCCAGCCTGAGGTTGATGGTTTCCTTTGCTGCTTTTTTTCTGAAGATTTGTACCCTGTCCCTTACTTTTAGAGAAGATTGTAAAAACTTGCTGAGAGATATCATCTTCAAAAAGGACTGGGGAAAGTGACTGTATGTCGAGGCACAGCACGACAACCTCAGGCAAAGACACCTTCACAATATATTCCATCTCACCCTGGAAAGTTAATGGCTGGGTGAGTAGAGAAGGTCCAACATTCGCAACTTGAGGCAATTCAGGTGATGGAAGGGGGACCTTCAATAATAGTATCGATGACGTTTGCTTTCCTTCTGGATAAATGATAAATATGGTCTGCCAATGCAATTGATAAAATGTGCCATTTGATAAGGGAGACTTTGGTTTTAAGGGAAGAAAAGAGGCTTGATTGGTCAGCAATCTTTGTATCTAAGGGCTCATATAATGTTGCCAACGACAACATAGTGGTGTTCATAGCAGTCAATGTTAACTCCAACATAGGAGTCACTGGTGGGGCTAAGCCAAAGGATCTTCTTGGAGTTGGTTGAACACAAGAAATAGAGAAATTCGAAGAGGAGTCAGCACATCCTGCATATAGGATCAGTGAAGCAGACAGATCCATATCCTTTGGCACTTGGAAGTAAAGCCACTGCGATTCCTGGACTAATATCACATCAGTCATATCACTAGTTAAGGGTAGACTTGGTTGCAAGTGTAGGTTATTCTCCAACAAGGTCCTTTCTATGGTGTTTACCTAACTCAAGGGCTCAGCATGCAGCGGAATAGACCTGGACTCAGAGGACTCCATTAAAACAGCCTTTTAGAAGGAGAGTAGAAAATGTCTTTGTTTTGCCCGAAATGTGCCTGAACCACAGTCGTGGCAGCCAGATGGGGCAGATCTATTCCCATGCCCCCCTGCCATTCACTCAGCGGGAGGCACTCCCCTTCTAGTATAGGGTCATCTGATGTAACTAAAGAATCTGCTTGGTTAACGGAATCCGCCATCCCTGTTTCAACCTTTGTTGCTCCAACCAGTAATGCAGAGTACGGTATATCATTGAAGTAGATCATTGGCTCTGTTAAACTTTCTGTCCCCTGATTATGCAGGCAAAGGGCGGGGTCGAGCAAAACTGTTTGAGGTTCCCATGATGGTATCTCATGAGGCAGCAACCTCAAGTAACCCTGAATCTCTGAGGTTAGATGCAAGATTGTTCATGAAAAACCCCGGCCCTGGGTCTCTTCACAGAGCCTTTAGTTGTTGTGGAGGAAGGAAGAGTAGCTCGATAGACGAACCTCCCTCCAGATGCAAGGATTTCGGCATTGTAGATTTGAGCATATAAACATACAAAATCTTTTAAAAGGACATTTGCCCAAAAACAAAGAAAATTAACAACAGGAAAATGTCCACTTACCCTGTTTCTACTAAGTTATATTAAGGAGAACATGGTTACTTTCACCAGCACACACCGGCCAGCCGAACAGTGGAACAGCACTCATGGTGCACTTGTTGTGGGGGCGCGCGTGGGTGCGCACTGGCAGGAATTTAAATCCAGTCACCAATGAGAGTGGGCATGACTCTGCTCTGCTAATAAAGTAGTATTCTGACCAAGTTCATTAAAAGTAGGCAATACAAAGCACAAATATAAAATCCAAGGAGAAACTCCAACTCAATTTTGCAGCCCCAGGAATTCAACAGCAGACAGCACACACACTTATACTTCACGCCATACTTCACTCGTCGTGTGCACGTGAGTGTTTTTACGTGACTATACTTGCCTACATTGTGCAGTCAGCATAGACATATTTTTCGTACTTTGGTATTGCATTTTTTCCTGCCATTATGAAAAAAGCGAATATAAGGGATCAGTTTCTTACCTGTAACTCCATTTCTCCAGCATTGGTGTCTTTCATGGATTCACATGCTTAGATTATTCCCTGTCGTCAGGCTGGGAACCCTCGGGACCTCTATAAAGACGTTTTCCATAGGAAATATTTCGACACTTCTGTGTCCTATCTACGTCGTTTTTGGGCCGCTTACGCATGCCCTAATAGGACATAGCAGTATAAATGCCCCGCCCCTGCGGCTCCCATCAGATTTTAACCCCCCAAAATAGGAAGGGGTATATATTGTTTGCATGTAGGGGAGGCCGGCAGGTGCATGTGAATCCATGAAAGATACCAAAGCTGGAGAAATTGAGTTACAGGTAAGAAACAAATCCCTTCTCCAGCATTGGATCTTTCGTGGATTCACGTGCTTAGAATAGATTGTATAGCAGTACTCTTGATTTCTGGAGGTGTGAATGGCAACCAATAACAACTCAACCATATCCTCTCTCCCTTATAACTTCAGCGGTTACACGCTAACTTCAAAGAATACCAGCAACTATAACATATTACGATATATACATATACATCCATATGTATATATATATATACATACACATGCATGCACATAGAGTAAAGGATATTCCCTTAAACAGTAACAGATGACGTAGGACTGCTCGTCCCATCTGTACATCGTCTGCATGCTGCCGTTCGAGGCAATAATGGCGGGTAAATGTATGTGGCACCGACCAGGATGCCGCCTGACAGATGTCTCCCAGTGGAATTCCGGCCCACAACGCCGCCGAAGATGAAGTTGATCTCGTGGAATGGGCTCTCGAACGCCTTTCCAGCAGTTTCCCCGCTTTTGAGTGACAAAAGGCAATCGTCGACGAGACCCATCGAGCTAGTCCTTGTTTTGAGATTGCCTTTCGTTTTGTCGACGGACCATAAGCCAGAAACAGTTGTTGTGTACTTCTAAATTGCTGAGTCCGATGAAGATAAAACTTTAGAGCTCTTTTCACGTCCAATGTATGGAGAGCTTTTTCCGCAACCGATGAAGGAGTCGTGAAAAATGTAGGTAGTACAATCGACGAATGTTTATGAAAAAGAGTAGGAACTTTTGGAATAAAATGAGGGTTGGTTGCCAGCACCACCTTGTCCTTAAAGAATCTCAAGTACGGGGGATCTTTGACCAATGCTTGTATCTCCGAGAGTCGTCGTGCTGAAGTGATAGCTACCAAAAAAGCCAACTTCCACGATAAGAATTTCATAGATGAGGAAGCCATAGGTTCAAAGGGAGCTTTCATTAGTTCCGCCAACACTAGGTTAAGACTCCAGATCGGAGGAAAGTTTTTAATCGGTGGAAATGTACGAAATAAACCTTTCATGAAGTGCTTTATCAGCCTATCACTAAACAATGGTGACGACTACCTTCTCCGCGTGAACCTTGAAATGGCTGCCAGGTGTACTTTTATTGATGAAAAAGATAACCCACTCTCCGCTAAATGCAGCAGATATGGCAGAAGCTGTTCCGGAGTTACATTCAGGGGCTGCAACTCCGGCGGATTTTGACACCACACGCAGAATCTAATCCACCAGCATGCATACGAAGTGTTCGTGGACGGAGCCCGCGCGGCTTGCAGAATTCTACGGCAATCCGATGAAATAGTCAGGGTACCAAACTCTGAGAAGTCAGGAGCCATGCTGTCAGGTTGAGACTGTCCGGATCGTGGTGCCACACTGTTACCTTGTCCAGGGTCAGGAGGTTCGGGACTTTCTGAAACGTTACTGGCCGTGCTATTGATAGCTGCAGCAGGTCGGAAAACCACGCCTGTCTCGACTAATAAGGAGCCACCAAGATCACTCGACATCGGTATCTGTGAATCCACTGCAGGGTCGTCATATGAGCGGAAATGGGGGAAAGGCGCACAGAAACGTGTCCGTCCACGGGAAGGAGAACGCTTCCCCCAGTGAATCTATCCATGGCCATCTGCTGGCGTACTGTTCGCACTTCTTGTTCTCCCTCGTCGCAAAGAGATCCAGAGAAGGCTGTCCCACTTTCTGAAAATCTTCGACAACTGAAGTTCGTCCAGTTCCCATTCGTGTATCTGATCCATTTCCCTGCTGAGGGAATCCGCTTGCACGTTCTTTACTCCCGGAAGATGGTGGGCTACCATTGTTATATTTTGTTGTAGAGCCCACTGCCATACTTCCTGAGCCTCGGTGGAAAGAGTTTTGGAGCGAGTACCTCCTTGTTTTCTCAAGTAAAACATTTTTGTTGTATTATCTGTCAGTATTCTCAACACTGACCCTTTTATGTGCGGTAGGAAAGCTTTCAGGGCCCAACCCACTGCCCTCAACTCCAGCACATTGATATGAAGGAGCGACTCTTCCGACGACCACTGGCATTGCGTTTGGAGAGCGCCCAGATGTGCCCCCCATCCAGTCAGCGACGCGTCCGTCACTATGGTCATCTGAAACTCCGGTTCAACCCCTCTGGATAGGTTTTCGAAGACTTGCCACCATCGAAGTGCTCGCAGGAGCTCGTTATCGACAGTCAGTTTGTCCGACCAAAGTCCCTGGCTCTGGGTCCATCGGTCTGCCAGGAATTCTTGAATTGGCCTCATGAAGAGGCGGCAGTTGTTCACCAAAGGGATGCACAAAGCCATGGCGCCCAGTATCGACATATATCTCCTTACCGACACTTTGGTGTTGACTCTCCATTGCCTTGCCAGCTGATTGAATATGTGGATCATCTCCACGGATGGTCTCACCAATCCTTACTGAGTTTCGAACTGTGCACCCACGAACACTAGGCTTCTTGACAGAGTCAATAAGGACTTTTCGAAGTTTAAAGCAAATCCTAGTTGTCGCAGAAGTTGCATGGTGGCCTCTAGACTTGCTTGAGTTGCCATAGGGGACGATCCCCTCACTAACCAGTCGTCCAGATATGGGTAAACATGATGCCCCTGTTTTCTTAACCATGCTGCAACCGGGGCTAGGCATTTCGTGAACGTCCTGGGAGACGATTTCAGTCCAAAAGGGAGCACTGTGAACTGGTAGTGGGTCCGCCCAACTACAAACCATGGGAACTTTCTGTGTTGTCGACGCATTGTTATATGAAAGTATGCGTCCTGGCGATCCAACGATGCCAGAAAGTCCACCTGTTGAATCGACCGGATCACTTCCTGAAGTGTGAGCATTTTGAATTTTAGATTTTTTAACGTTTTGTTGAGGGCTCGAGGGTTGAGAATGGGACGCCATTTTCCGTTGGGCTTCTTCACCACAAAGAATCGGGAATACACTCATTGACCCCTCTGCGACACAGGTACCAATTCTATAGCCCCTTTTTGTAGCATAAGCACTACCTCTTGTTTTAAAACGTTCAGGTGGGGTTGAGCCGAAAACACTGGTGGAATGTGCGACGGCTTGCTTTTGAATTGTAAGGAATGACCGAACTTCACAGTATCCAATACCCACCGGTCCGAGGTTATCTTTTCCCACTCGTCGTCACAGTGAGACACCCTGCCTCCCAGGACGTTCTGAGACCCGTCATTGCTGGTCTTTTGATTGTTTGTATTTGGACGACGAGGAGTAACCTCCCCTCTTCCTAGAGGCCTGATAGTCCCAACGTCTTTTTGCGGTCTGAGATGCCCGCCTGTAGCCCTGAGAGGAGTACAACGGTCTATTGAAAGTACGGTCCCTTGATGATGAGAACCGGGAGTTTCCTGACGCTCCTCTAAAGGGGCGAAATGAACAAAAACTTCTACCACGCTGGAGGGCTCCCAGAGAACGTGCCACGTCAGAGTCTTCTTTCATGCCTTTCAAGGCCTTGTCCACCTTTTCACCAAAAAGAAGGTCTCCCTCAAAAGGCATATCCAACACCTTATATTGCACTTCAGGTCGAAAGTTGGTGCATTTGAGCCATGCTTGTCTCCTCAGAACCACCCTGTTGTTAACCTGCTTAAAGCCTGATTCTGCCAGGTCCACAGCGATACTTATAGAGTGATTAGAGGCCTCTTCCCCTCTCTCGGACGAGTAACATCGCCGCCTTTCTGTGTTCGTCTGGGAGATGTTCTAGTATGGGTGCTAAACGATGCCACATCTCTCTGTCATACCTGGCAATAACAGCCAGAGAATTAGCTGCCTTCACTGTTGTTGCATCCACCGACCACACCTTCTTGCCAAAGGCATCTTGTCTCCTGGCCTCGTTCTCCGGAGGAGTCGTGCATTTGTGTTGAGACCTTGTCTTTCTAGCCACAGCCGCTGATACCACCGACTCTGGGGCCGGTTGAGAGGACAAACATTTCGGAGTGGACTCGGGAGCCTTAAATTTCTTTTCCAGTCTACCTTTTATTGCCGGCTCCGAGAAGGAATGACGCATCGTTTGTAGTCCTTCTTGCCATACATGATCTAGGATGGGGACCGAAAACACCGACCTCCTTCTCTTTCCCATATGATCGAACAAAAAACAGTCTTTTTTCTCCTCCTCTTGGGCCAGTCCAAATTCGGTACAAGCCTTACTCATCATCGCATGGAAAGAACCAATGTCATCCGGGGGTGACGGCTGGGCTGGACTTCTTGGAGCTTCTATCTCTGCTTCCGAATCCAGATTAGGTCCCTAGAGGGGGATAACGATATATCCGATATGGACTCTCTCTCTGACTCGGATTCCAGCAGCTCTCCTTCCTCCGGGCCTGCACATGGAAGGCCTTCACGGGCCGGCACCGCCGTCAACGCCATCGGAGTTGGTCGATGGGAAGGACCTGGCTCGTCGACGCCTGGTCTCGCCGGAGCTGTCACCTGAGGTAACTTCTCATCCAATTTCTTCAACAAGTTCTGCAATGTAGATTGAACTTCCAGAGATAAAACAGTTTGAGGGTTAAGTAACGGGGTTGTAACCAGGATACTTGTCCCGCTCGAAAGAGTCAGCTTGCTAACCCCTTGCAACCCAAGTTCTGCAGGTCCAGCCACCTGCTCACGCTCGTCGTCCACAGAGGATATGGACAAGGCCGCCTCCTGCTGCAACAAGGTTTCCGGTAAAACCGGGTCGTATACCTCCGGCCGCCAGGCCTCCTGTGGAGTCTCCGTCAACGAGGTTAAATTCTGCACTGCCGTCGTGGTCGTCGCCGTCACCTGCGGCGGAACACCTGAAGAGATGATCTGCGTCACTGGCAGTGAGGGCATCGACGATCGCCCTCCCGTTGATGACGCTGGTAGCTGCGCATATCCTTGAGGCATTCCCGTCTTTTCTTAACTTGATCTGTGCTTTGCAGAGTCTTGACTCGAGGATGATCTGTGATGATCACCTGAGGAGGATCTTGACTGTTCTTTCCTCTCCTTCTTAGACGAGGAGGACGACGACAAGGTTTTCGCTTTCAACGGAGATTCTCTCGTGGAATGTTTTTCCGATGATCCTTTCTCCATCGGATGCGCTTTCTTCACCGGAGGTTCAGCCGATGCTGAACGGCGGGGGGCCCCTAAAGATTTAGTTGTCGAGGCCAAGCTATGCGTGGAGCCTACCTCCGAAGGGGGGTATGCACCCGCTCCGCCGTTCAACCAAGCCACCAACCACTGATTCCGGTCTTTGAGAGTCTTCTGGGAGAAGCCCTTACAGATGTCACAATCGTCTGCCGAATGGCGAGGGTGGAGACAATATATACAGTCCATATGGCCATCTCCTTCATACACTTTCTTTAATCCGCATGTAGCACACGGACGAAAAAGAGCTTTTCCAGACATTAGGAAAAACGACAAAACAACCTAGCAAAAATAGTAGATGACGCGAGGTGATCCCACTACTTTGGAAAACGGTTGAAATCTGATGGGAGCCGCGGGGGTGGGGCATTTATACCGCCATGTCCTATTGGGGCATGCATAAGCGGCCCAAAAACGACATAGATAGGACACAGAAGTGTCAAAATGTTTCCTATGGAAAACGTCTTTATAAACGTACCGAGGGTTCCCAGCCTGACGACGGGGAATATTTTAAGCATGTGAATCCATGAAAGATCCAATGCTGGAGAAGAAGTGTTCTTAAATTGGTATAATGGCCTACATCGTGCAGCCCGTATGGACTTGTTTTCTTACGGTGGCATTGTATTCTTTTCTGGCATTCGGGACAAAGCCAACATGGTGAGTGTGCTTATCTGGCATACTAGCCTACATTGCTGCAGCAGGTCTGTACATGTACACTTCCTGCCGTTTCCTTGTACTTGCAATTAGCCGAGCATATCTGTAACCAAGCTCAGCGCATCTGTACTTTCATCTGATTTCTATGTATCTGCAACTAAGTTGAGCATATCCTTGTCTGTTTGCGCCCTGATACTCCAGGGTATGGCGCGCCATACAAATAATAAACTAAACTAACCTAAACTATACCAAACATGTTTTCTTATAGTATCCTCACTCGCATTATGGGCAAAGCAAATGTGAGAGTGATCTTACATAGTAATACTGGCATATATTACTGCAGTAAGCATGACAATTATGGGCACAGCCAGCATGAAAATATTTGTATACAGTGGCATAATACTGGCATATATTGTGGGCAAAGGCAACATGACAAAGTGTTGGGAAATAAATTCTCCTGTGCACAGAACCGACAGAATCGATTGCAAACTGTGTCTTTTTATCCAATTTGTCACAAAAAGTGTGCTGTAAAATGCACCATTTTACCCCGTTATTTTAAATGTTTCAGGGGAGAACCCCTGCAAACCTCCTTTGGCTGGGACACCAATTGCTACTGGGTACGGGCAGACTATTTTGAATTCTAAGCACTGTGTTTGCTGAAGCACGTGTTGTGTCGTCCATCGAAAGATGCTTTGGGTTGTTGGGAACTTTACATTCGAATACAAAATTAAAAGGCTCATTGCAACACGCACAAATCATTTACGCACAGACCAACAGAAAAGAACCAAACACAGCAACACACAGAAGGGTCATACACGTCCCCAGGACCTAACTACCATGCTTATACCAAAATATGTACATGTATTATGTACAGAGCTAGACACACAAACACACAGACAATCTGCAAGCGGAAACACGCAGACAAGTGTCACATATGCAAAACACACGTGTTAGACACGGGAACACACACAAAAGGCACACTCTAAAAAACACAGACGAGCCACTTGCACAACATGATGCATATAAGCCGCTACCAACCCGTTACCTACGTGAGCCATAAATAACAACACATGGACCGATGCCACACACATCAAATTGCGCACAAGCGCCACACCAACACTCCAAAGAGTTTAGCCCCACGAGCTTCAGGAACCAATATAAGCACCCCTTCACCAAACGTCGAGTCACACAAACACACGGAAACCCCACAAAAGATTTACACTTACAAACCTGCACTTCATTAACAACAAACACGGAGAACGCACGTATAGGGGCCATCAACTCACACAGGAGACACAGGCTCAAACTGAAGAGCCACACAGCAAAGAAACATCACACAAGCGAGCCACGGGCATACGCACACAATAATAGTTCAACAAAGAAAGAGGATAGACTGTGGATCGCCAACACTAAAATGAACTTAATATCTAAGCCGTGCCACCCCCACCCTCTTCTAGCTCCTCCCAGTCTGAGCCCCGTGAATCGTTCACCAGCCCAGGGTGAAAGAAAATAGAACCGTGAGAGGGAAGGGGTCTGCAGAAGGCTCGGAAAAACTCTGAGGAGGGCCCGCACAACACAGTGTTCGCCTTCTCCTGGGTTCCAAGGACAGATCTTGGAACAGCTACCACTTGAGCAAACTTCTGAAGAGTCGGGAGAGCGGGAGAATAGGGGAACTGGCTGCGAGAGCGAGGAACGGAAAAGAGCGAGAACAGGGGAGCTGGACGAGTAGGGAGAGAAGGAAGGGAGCTGCGGAGAAGAAAGGGCGCCGTGTGAGGAAGAGAGGAGAGAGCCGGGAACGGGGAAAGGGCACGGCTTAAGGGGACAGGAGGACTACGGCGAGAGAGAGGAAGAGGGCGGCGAGAAGGAAGCGGAGGGAGTCACGGGAACGGTAAAGTGAAGAACGTGAGGGAGCGAAGATACGGACAGAAAAATGGGTGGGGCCAGAAGAGCAAAGAGAGGGGGAGGGGTGAAAGGGAAGAAGCCGTTTGGGAAGCGACTGATACAGAATGGTATGACCCAGGAAGAGTGGAAAAAGACGTAGGTGAAGTTAGGGAAGATGGCCGAACTGGGGTGAGAGTAAGAGCCAGGAAGAAGAAAATGGAGAGGTCGAGGAGACATTCGGAGGAAAAGAACAACGATAAAGAATCCATTTAGGGGGACGCATCAGGGAAAGGAAGAGGGACACGAGAAAGAGAGAAGGTAGAATAGGGCGGAAAGGAAAGAGTTATATAGTGGAGTGAGAAAGGAGGGAAGAAGAAAGAGCCTTGAGGAGGTACGGGTATAAAATGGCGAGGAACCACAAGCAGTGAAGAAAGAAATGGTGCAGGGGAAGTATGTTGAAAAGAGAGACTGATCATGAGGAAAATAGAGAAAGAAAAGGGTGTGAAGTACAGAAAAGCTGTAAAAAAAGAGAGAAAGAAAGGCATGCAGAGATGAAAGTGAGAAGAGACTGAGACGGAGCAGAGAGTGAAGAAAAATATAAAGGGAACAAAAAGAGGCAAGAAGTTATTTTAAGAGTAAAGGAGAAAGCGGGGCAGGGAAGTTTGGAGGAGCGGGTCAAAGAAGAGAAAGCTAGATCTGCAGATGGAGAAAGAAACTTGGGAAACAGAAACGTGAGAAAAACGAAGAGCGAGAGAGAACTATTAGGGAATGTGCAAGGCAAGGTAACGAGTGTCAAAAGAGAGACTAAGACATTTCAAGTGAAGAAACACGAAATGGATCTGGGAAAAAGTAGCAGGAGAAAAATAAGGGAACATGAGAATGAAAGTCTCTGATGCAGTGGGGGATACATAGGCGGGGGAAGGGCAGGATATGGTCGATAGAAATAATAAGGTGGGTGTCGGGAGACCCTGCGAGCATAGAGTGATGCCTTGGAGAGAGGCATGAGGCAGAGAGTGTCTGACCCAGTGAGAAATAAATAACAGCAAAATGTGTGCAGGTCTGTAGGGCGGCACAGCAGCAAGCCATGGCAGGGCTGCCCTCTAGAGAAATGTGGGGAATATCTGTCAGGCTGGACATTTTTTCCCTGATAGACTTCTGAACCCACAGTCATTATTCCTGGCACGTGACTGAGTGACTCTGCCAGGCCGTGGCTGCATTGCTGAAGCATCCGCCTGTTGAGGAAATCCTTTCCATATTATCTGATCTACCCCAAGAAATGACCTACTGAGAAATGACAGAATTGTTTTAGTTCACATTTATTTTTTTTGTCTTGCGGGGGGGAGACCCCCGCTAACCCGTCCCACTTCCCTCTACTTTAAACTATCCCCTTACCCCACCCCACATCTGTTTTTATAAAAAATGAACAAAAATCCCTAATGAATTCGACCAAAAAAAGGCGGTCATTTCTCATTAGGTATTTTTGTATTCGATAATTTCTGCAGATACCCCAAGAAATATCTCAGAGGAGGGGCATGGGAAGAGAGAGGAGTGCTGGAACTGTTGGGCTATGCCATAAGGATGTGATCCGAGCCAGTCTGAACATGGATGAGTCTATCACTTCCATGATTTGATAATCCATCATGTCTTCTAGTCAGAGGGAAATGTATTAGCAACTGGAGGCGGTGCAGGTTGTGGATCTTCAGCCAAATCACTCCCTTTCGCTGGGACTTAGACGGTGTGTATTCCAAAAGTCGGTGTGCTGCATGAAAAACTGGACATATGAGCAAAATAGTGCATGCAATCTTCCTTTCAGCCATCCAGTGAAGGTAGCCGAAATCAGGACATAGGAGTTGCAGAGGTATACAAAGGTTTAACATCTGGAGATTTGTCTGGGTTAAGTTACAAAGTAAACCAATTTTCTAAAACTGAAAACTAGCAGTTCATGGAATTTTTTTAAGTGTAGTTTGTAGAAATGTAACTTGTATTCACATCATCCATATCAATAAGACGCATAGCTGTTTGAAATACTGACTAAGAGCACGTGATGTTGTCGCACATGGATATTAAAGACATCTCAAGTTTGCTCATTTTAGATAGCCTGTTAGATTTTAAATAGTACATACAGATGCATAATTATCCCTTAATCATCGCTCATGGCACCAACACGTCTGTTTGATTGGTGGGGGGGTCTTGCTTGGGTCTTGACTGTGTATGGAGTGGGCAGGGCTGAATTTATTCCTAGCACCCCAATCAGTCTAGGCACATTGGGCATGAGGTCTCCATCTGCTGCACAGATTGGGAGTGGGGTGCTGGAGTGGAAAAGCTCATTCCTAAAGAGGAAACCAATTGAACAAGACAATATTAATAACCATGAAAAACGGATGAATCTAAAACTATATAAGACATATGTAGAGGTTCTTCTCGGTTTAGAATCTCCTATGCCGAACATTAAACAATTCCCTTCTTTTAGGGCGAGATCTTGGTTAATGAGATTTCGTTTTAAATTGTTAGACACCATGGAAGCCCTAGGTCCGAAACTACAAATACCACGAGGAGCGAAATTGTAGAATTGGTAATAATACTAATGAAGAAGCCTTACGTCAATTATAGATTGCTCCAACTTGGTAGAAAGAAGAAAATACATTTTCCAGAAATGTATTCACCCTCTGAGTGCTATGTATTCAGAGGCTCAATGGTCTAGGATCATGTCTGCTAGCCACCTTGCACCGTCTCTTGCAGGAATAGCCTTTTTAAAGAAGATCTTTTCGATCCTAAGTAATTTGTCTCCTAAATCTAGGACATAGTGACTGTAAAGCAGCAGAGGCACTATACGCTGCTATCTGTGAACTATCTCTGCACTTATGTCCACAATAATACATATTGCACAAGCACCCTAAATATAAATCGATGAGTATACGCTAGATATGAAAGGATGGTTTTGGATCAAACTGTATTGAAGAAGTATGAGTGATGTTCTATTAAAGAATCACTAAAACAAATCTAAGCATATGCAGTGAGGTCTGGGTGACCTTAGAGGCATCGGGCAAGGCTTGCTCACTAATATCTTTTGTGCAACTTGGGCAGACATGTACATGGATATGAGGAAATTATAGAAGACTCCTTCTGACACTAAATACAGATACACCCACCATGCAAATTGCTTTATTTCGGGTTTGGGTGCATGTTAAATCATTGCTGCTTGATTAAGGGGCTAGGGCTGCGATGGGCTTAGCCATTACGAGCTGATTGATTGATGAATTGATGAATTTGTTTAACCTTCGCAATCTTGGAAAGCTGCAAACTTTACTTTTCAATGTTCATATGAATTATGAACTATGGATTTGCATTGATTTTATGTCTGTTTTGTGTTCTATTATTATTATGTTTATTAATGTAATTTGAATTGACATTTCATATACATTTTATATTCTATATATTATGTGATTAAGTTTGTGTAAAGTTCTAATTTAGAACTAAATCACAATAAACGTATTATTATTATTATTATTATTAAACAATACGTTTTATGGGACATATTATTAGAAACAAAGTCATTTTTAATTCTCTATAGGGATCTTTGTTAATGACCAAAGATTGCATATTATATGATTTTATGTATTAATAATGTTTTGTATCTGTAAATTTGAATTTTACTGTTACTGTTCTCTGATGGCCATAATGTTGTTGAAGGTACTTAAACTGTACACTCAGATATATTTTATGTTTGCAATTTTATTATTATTTCTATTATGTATAAAGGTTGTTTCTGCTACCCCTATATACATAAAAGAAACTCATTGGTCGGAATTATAAGGGTGGTGGTAGCCGCGCCGGTAAATACCACCGGAGTCTGTTTTTTACCCTTCGCCGGGTGACGGTAAAAATTACTCCCCATACCCATTTGAGTCCCAATAGGACTCAATGGGAATGGGGAGGCTGGTAGTGCTGGCACCATTTATAACGGTGCCGGCGCTACCGTGTAGGTCTGATCGCGGGTGCCGTGCTGCCCGCCAGGTTGGACCTGCCGGGCTGACCTCACCCACGAGGAGACCTCGTAGTTTGCCGGTCCAGTAACAACGATACCGGTAAACTTACCGGTACCGTTGTTACCGGACCGGCAGCCTTGTAATGAGGCCCATTGTATGCATGCTCACCTGAGGCTTACCCCCTTCCACTCATTGCTTTCATTTTCCTCCCCTCTATCCCATCATTCAGGAGATATTGGTGCCATCTGCGGCTCCCACATTTGCCTGCTTAGGGACGGTGGAAAGCTCTCCTAGGGCTAACAGCTCAGTTTGATCCTTGCCCATCTCGTTCCAGGCAGAAATTCATGATGTTACTCATCGAATAAGGCTCCGAAGGTGAAAAAGATTTGCTGGGACATCCAAGATACAAACATAAGACCTGCAGCTTCCACACATAACACTGCAGCAGGTACATAAACCACCTGAGATGCCTTACAAACTATATTCAAATTATATACTGCATGAGATTCCCTATTGAGGATAAGTAAAAAATGAGGGTTGATAGAAGCAGAAATGCATATCTGGAGGGGAAAGCGGAGTAAAATAAAAAAGAAATGTATGATATGATAAGTCGTTTATAACGAACCTGTACACAAGTGTTTCTAGGCGCGACAAGAGAAGGAAAACAGAGGGAAGACAAAACAAACGATCTTACCAGGCATTAAGTCATTCAAATTGTGCAAGTGGGACAACACCAAATGCAGGGGGAAGGGAGAAGGGGAAGTGTCAGGGAGAGGGAAGGAGGAAATGCAATCAGTGCAGCATTCCACTGAGTAAGTGCAGCCAGGGCAGCGCGGCTCTGGGTAAGTGCAAGGAGGCAGGGGACTGTAATGGTTACAGTTACAGCCCCTAAGTGTGCGCTAGGCCTGGAGGCAGTGCAGGGGAACTGATCATGGAGGAGCCTGGTACCCAGTGAGACTGTGAGGGTAGCCAAGCAACCAGTTGCCGCCGGAGACAGGTGGTCAGCAGGCGAGGGAGGGAGAGAGAGAAAGCAGAGGAGAAAAGGAAGGTCTCGAGTTGCTTCCGGAACTTCAGGTGATCCGGCTCAAGTTTAAGAGGGACAGGCAGGCCATTCCAGAGGGAAGCTCCAGCAGAGGAGAGAGCTCTACTTCCACTCTCTGCCTGGAGAACCTTCTGACCCTCAAAGTTGGAGGTAGATGAGTAAAGGGATCAAGATGAAAGTTTTTTTGGAAGAGAGAGTTGGATGTAGTGTGGGCTTCATGCCAGAAAGCTTTGTGGACGATGCAGAGGGTCTTGAACTTGATCCTTGCAGCCACCGGTAGCCAGTGGAGAGATTTCAGGGCTGGAGAGATACGGTCTCTGGGCTTGAGGCCAAGGATAAGTCTTGCAGTCCTGTTCTGGATTAGTCGGAGAGGGCGACGAGTAGAGGAAGGAAGGTTGAGAAAGAGGCTGTTGCAGTAGTCCAGCCTGGACAGAACCAGGGCTCTAGAGGCAGTACATTTCTGGGGGAATGTGAGTAAAGGAAGAATACCTCTGAGGAGGTGCAGCTGGTAGTGGGCTTTCTTGGCAAGGTCCGTAATGTGTAGAGAGAAGAAGAGGGTGAAGTCGAACATGACACCTAGGTTTTTTGCCTCAAAAGAAGGCGAAGGAAGAGGGCCCAAGGAGGGTGGCCAGAGTGAAAGAGGGAAAGCGGGAGCAGGGGTCAAGTGCGAAGGATCTCCATCTTACTGGCATTAGGGCAGAGGTAGTTGGAGGCGCACCAATCCTGAATCGCAGATAGACAGTCAGGAATGAGCGAGAGAGGAGAGGAGGCTCACGGGAGCCGGAAGGAGAGCTGAGTGTCATCCGCATAACACTGAAAGTTAGAGGAGAAGTGGAGATAAGGTAGGCCAAAGGGGCCAAGTAGACATTGAAGAGCCAGGGTGAGAGGTTAGAGCCCTGGGGAATACCACATGTAGAGAGAGGGGGTGGAGACAAAGGACCTAAGTTGGACCTGGGAGGGTCGGTCCCAGAGAAAGGAGGTCAACCACTCCAGAGCCTGATCTGTGATGCCCAGGTTCTCACTGAGTCGTTTGAGCAGGATGGAGTGGTTGATCATGTCAAAAGCAGAGGAAAGTCGAGGAGGATGGGGACAGAAGGAAGGCTGGAGTCTAGATTAGAGAGCAGATCTTCACAGGTGTTAAGGAGAGCAGTTTCTATGCTTCTGGCTGCTCTGAAGCCAGACTGATGGTCATGGAGACAACCAAAAGATTCAGTGTGGAGAGTAAGCTGGGAGATGGCCAGCTTTTGCAGGAGTTTGCCCAAGAAAGGAATGGTAGAGATCAGGTGTTAGTTTGCCAGACAGGTAGGATTGGCAGAAGGTTTTTTAAGGAGGGGGTGCACAAGGGAGAGCTTGAGGAGAGAGGGGAAAGATCCAGTGGCGAAGGAGTGATTGCAGAAATCGGCCAAGGCTGGAGCAAGGGTGTCAATGTGGTCATTGATGGTTCTAGAGGAGTGCGGGAGCACCTGTTTGGACAACACCTTCATAGATAGGACTTGTCTAGAAACCTTGTCAGGTGTTGTCGGAGAGAAAGAAGATAAAGGAGGAGGAGAGGGAGAGGCGGTCGGAGGGGGGCCAGATGCCAGAGCCGTACAGAGGGCCTGGGAGGGAACAGGAGAGGTGGAGACTGCAGAAGGATTGACCGGCTCCTTGCAGATTTTACAGAGTTTGGCCGTGTTGCTAGAGGCCGCAGAGACGTGGGCTTGGATGTGGGCTCTCTTCTTGGACAGGACAGAGAGTCTGTATTGCCTTTGGAGCAGGCGGCAGGCCAGTTTGTTAGAGGATGCACCTGAGGCCCCCCACTTCCTCTGCATTGCGTTTCAGGGCAGAGATGTCAGAGTCCTACCAAGTGTTGCACTTGGAGGTAGGCTTCTGCCAGATTCTCATGACAGGGGCAAGGATGTCCAGGGTGTTGGAGATGGAAAGATGCAGGTTAGAGAGTGCTGTGTCAGGGTGTGAGTCAGCCGCAGGAGTCAGAGGAGCGGAGAAAGAGGCAAAGGCATCCACTGACACAAGCTTCATGGGCCAAATGACCGAGAAGCAAGGAGGCAGTATTGGGGTGGGCTTTGCCTGGGGACAGAGCGTTTCAGGTGAGAGGAAAGCAGAAATGGGTCAGTCCAAGAGAGAGGAGTTGTGGAGGCGGAGTGGTTGTACATTTTTATAGCATGGCTTTGTCCATCTGGGCAGCCTCTTGGCACTACAAATGTGATGGATGCAACACTTTGAACTAACGATGGCTAATATCAATGCTCTGCACAGCCTCCCATTCTATCACCTTTTAGCCTATATGCCCTCTACAGAGGGGAACCAGCCAGTTGCAAACCAATCTTGCTCCTGTTACCAATGTGAGGTATGCAAGGTTGGCCAGAGAAATGCTAGTGGTTGTAATTAATTTAAAACATTGTATCCATCACTTTCCAATTTTGGAGGGAAACAGACTGCTATAAAAAAAAAAAAAATTATATATAAGGCCTACAGAGTGTGTTGCTCACAGGCACTTGCCTGTGATGTCACTTGAGTGGAAGGTTACGCCATAAGGTTCGCCACCTAACTTCGTAAATGTAAAACGTGGGCCTTCCATGTCGTGGTTCAGTACCTTTTGTCACTCACTGTGATTTTAGTACGAAGGCTTATATAAAACCTGAATATGGAAGTTGCTTTGAATTACAGGGCCTGTGTGCAGAGCTATCAACTTTGCACTTCCCATGCGGCGTAGGAAGGTCATCCGGTCCTGTTTTTTTTCGTGAATTCTTGGGCTTGTAATGTCTTCCCCACTGTATATGTAGGGAACTACAAGATCCATGGTATGACATGGAGAAATTTGAGAACTCTGTGTGCGCGATCCTTTGGTTCTAGGACTAGGCTCATTTTTCAAAATCCTGTTTGGTGCCGCCTCCGCGTTTCATCCTGTTATGATGGATGAAATGAGCACCAGCGCGGTCGCTTGGTGGCTTCCTTTACATGTTTTCGTTATATAAAAGATACACTTCATTCTCGCTTTGAATTCGCTTCTCAACCTTTGCACAGAAGGCCTCTGACAGCGCGCAGCCTGGAGAAAATCTGCCATGCACGTGCTGCCCCCAGGCGACCACTATATCGAACTGCAATCTCCTGTCACAAAAAGCAAGGTGAAATAAATTGGTAACCAGGCTTCGTAGAAGGCGTGGGCAATTTACTTTTTGACCTAAACCACGACGTTTCATGTTACCAAAATGCCAGATCTTGATGCCTTACACTTGAATTGAAAATGATAAATAGTACTTATGACTCGATTTCACGTCCCTAGAAAGAAGTCTAGAGGCATGGCGCAAAATCTCAGGTACTCTATAATCCTGATTCACAGAAGCGTGTTATAATGGCACAATCCCATAGGAAAACACTCTGTGAATCCGGTCCTATATGTGATTAGGCCTAGTCATTGCCATATATCAGTACCTGCGGCGCGTGTATGTTGTGACTGCACAGAATGCAATTTTGTTTCCAATTCCAGCAGACATGTCAGCCGAGTGGCAATCTTAGTAGAGGCCCCTTTTCTCTCATAAAAACCTGACATTTGGGCCACCGCCACCAACTGAGACTTACGTCAGACTGTCAGAAAGATTCTCTCCACTCGGAATTCAGTGGCGCTTGTAGGAACACCACAAGATTTCCACACACGTGACCATTTTCCCCTGAGGCCCACCGTAGGGTGTGCCTAAATAAGGTTCAGGCATCAAAATCTAGGGTCCAAATTTAAGGGAGGTTGGTCAAATTGTCCACCCTACCCTTCGTTTTAGGCGGAAAATTGGTAATATTTCCCTTCCTTTGCCGTGGCGTGCAGGCCATTGTGGAAACCGCAAAACAAGAGCCCAGTCGCTTGCAGCAGAACCAGGCATGTGACTGCCAGGCAACGACAAATGCAGGAACGACTCATCGATTTCCACTTTCCAGGTAAAAAAAAAAGGAGAAACCGGGAGGCAAGAAGGTCAAATCCCTCAAGGTTACTTAGTGCAGAAAGGTGTGTGGCAGACACGGCTCAGGGCCCGATTCTCAAGGAGGTGTTAAGTACCGAAAAAGGTCGCAGAAAGCATTAGCATCATTTTGTGAAGGTGGCGCATTGTTCCGAAGTCGGAATGAATGTGGCACTTTCGGAATATGTGTGCCGGTTGCTAAGAAGGGCATAAAGCCAACATAGCAGCCGACACTTTCGGAATCTTTCATTTTGGATGTCCATTCTCGTGGCACACCTTCACTATTGCAAAAGCAAAAAAGTGTCACCAATATATGGTACCAATATGGTATTGTTCATGTCGCTGTTGTGGAGGAGTGCCACAGGTAGTAAGTAGTATGACAAGCCTCCAGCTTTGCTGAGGGACCGCTCAGCGAAGTTGGTGGCTTTGATATAATGTGCTTTGTGCTCCTTTCCCCAGCAGTCATTCACACCATTGTGGTGCATGGGCGTCAGGAAAAGGCTCAGTGAAGCATGCTGTTTAGCATGCTCACTGCGCCTCGATGAGAATCGCGCCCCCAGTCTCACCAAAGCGGTTACAGTCTCTGAGCCAGGCAGACAAGGCTGCCGGCATCGGCATGTCCAAATGGTGAGTAATGTTAAGTATTGGCAAGGGCCTCATTACAGCCTGATTCTCATCGAGGTGCAGTGAGCATGCTAAACAGCATGGGTGCACATTATTGTACATTTTTTTATTTCAGAAAAGTCCCACTAATGACACGAGTATTTATTATATAGGAAAGATGGTGAGAAGGGGGAACCAGAAATAGCTACTTGGTCAGCCCTTTCCATTGTGTCAATGTAAACTTTTGTTACCACTCTACTGAAGAGAAGCTCAATTATTCAATTTGTACCCCCCCACCTGAGGGAGAGAGGAAAAAATAGGTAGATTTTATCTGCAAGTCTCCTTGAAATACCACCAGCGGTATTCCTATAGTGATATTTCACCCAACCCTGAAATGGGAGGACAGTACATCAGGAGGTATGTTTCAGATGCCTCAGGATTTTCCCACCAGCACCCAACCCTGAATGAGGCCCAAAGTCTCTTGAGCAAGAAGGGGAAGGCTCACACTGTGGCCAGTGGAAAAGAAGGATGTCAGGAAATATCATGTATAAGGGGATAAATAATAAGGAATCCAGTACAGAAGCATGTGCAAAAGCGGCGTGACTAGGGCTGGGCCCTCTATCGGTCGATCAATTCCCCAGGATATCCATGATGCCCCATTATGCCTAGAGGCTCGATTGCGACCTCACAAACCATCTTGCTCTCTTCCTTCTAGTACACAACAACTTTTAACCTTTAAGCGCTACGAGCTGTAGCAGTGCTGGTGGCAGATCACTTCAAACAATAGTCGGAGAGCGGTGGAATAGACTACCACTTTGCTTGTGCTCTGACCCTAACTTTGCTTCCTTCAAAAAACAGTTGAAAACGCCTTTGTTCAGAGAACACTTTGTACAATGCTGGTGGTCTACTTCGGGTTCGATTTTCTGCTGCCCGGCCTCTACAGCTCTGATATCTCCATAGGAGTTTTTCCGTTTGTCCGTCTTGCACTTGTTTAATGTTTGAATGCGCTTTGACGCCTACGGGCTAAAGTCCTTTACAAATAAATAAATACATCCACAATCAGTATGTATGTGACAGATTTAGATGGGTTCAATGTCAGCAGACTTTGGGCCTGATTCATGGAAGTGTTTTATAATGGCGCAATCCCATGGGAAAACGTTCCTTGAGTCAGGCCCTTTATGTGTATAGTGTGTTGATTTGAAAAGCTGAAAGGTGTTACGTTATTGGCGGATCAGAAAGTCCAGCCCGTGATGCGAAATGTGAACTTTTTTTTCTCACACTGAGCTCTTGGCACATGGCTCTTGGCGCATGGATTGTTTGTTGGGCTGCGACTTTGCAGACAGTCTACTTGTCCACGGTCTAAGGCTGTGCCACGTGGTACACCTTGGGATCAGAGGTGGAAGCACCAAGAGTACAAGCATGCTGCTCCTGCAGCATGCACAGTGCCACAAAGTTCTGGCCTTATTGTTCCATAGGCATTCTAACTCCAATAGTTCTCAGGAACGAAGTGGTGATGATGGAATCGAGGATCTTCTCTCTGGGACACCATAGTCCACTCCGAAGCTTTGCTTTTACCTTATTTTTACATCAGTCCATTTTATGCAATTGAAGTGACCCAAAACTATAACTCCCAGCAGGAAACTGCCGGAGAAGTGAAAGTCCAGTACTGGAAAAAAGGGACCCTCCTGACATGGAGTCATCTGGCAACCCCATGGGTACTCAATTGGTCAAGTTGCACAGGGAAGTGGTGCTGTGCTCTTGCAAGATAATCCATCCACCTGGCTGTTTTAGAAATTAGGTGTAGGGTAGAATAAAAATCCATCCAACCCTATTGCAGATGGGCCCGAGTCTGCCCTGAAAGGAGCAGTCTACCTAGGTCCGGCATTCACAAGGTAATGAGAAAACCCAGACACCCAAAGATATTCATAGAGGTTTATGGTTAGCTCAAGCCTTTCCAGTAATTCTTTGTCCTCTGTTGAGTGTCTGTCAGGGGGGTCAATATGGCCAGACATGGACCCTTTGCTCAGTCTACCTATAACTGTTGCACCCTTGAGAGCTGTCAGTCTTGGGCTAACAAAGCTATCTGCGAACTAGCGCAAACCTATAAGGCCAGGAGAAGAACCTCATGTGGAGGAAATAAGCATGATTTTCCATTTAATGTCTGCACTCCCATAGTGCTTTGCTCCATGGCTCTGAACTGGAGGTTCCCTGTGACAGATGGGATGCCACTAGCCGGTCCAGACTGTTTAGCCAGGAGCCCCAACACACTGGAACTGGTAGCCCCCCGCACACAGATCAGAAAGAAACGAGGCCTACAAGCCCAGATTCCATAGTGTGGTTGGTTGGAAAGCCAGGGCTGCCTTCTAGGTGTGACGTGACATACAAGCAGGAGGAGGCAATGAAAAAACATGCGGAAAACGTGTTTTAAACAAGTGGATTTAGCTTGTAAAGGAGAAATTGGGCCTCATTACGAGGTTGGTAATGGTGCCGGTAAACCCATTCTGCCCTATTACAAGGTTCGCTCGTGGAACCCGGAACAGACGTGTGGTAAAACCAGATGTCCTTTCCGTGTCCCGCGAGGGGACCAAGGAGCTAATAACGGGCCCGTTATTAACGGGCCCGTTATTAACTTCATCCCCATTCCCATTGAGCCCTAAGGGGGCTCGAATGGGAATGGGGAATGGTTTTGTGAATGAGGATTTACCAGGTCCTCCAAGGTTGGAATGAGCCAGTAATTCCTCATTCACAGACCTCGGACCCGGACCCGATTTTGGAGGCAGCCATGGCGCTAATAGCACCATGGCTACCTCCAAACTCGTAATGAGGCCCATTGTCTTTTTTCACTACTCAGAAGAGTTATGGCATGTTCAGTGTTCAGAGCGCGGTGTACCCCAGAATTCAGAAAAAAACAACCATGGAATCCCTGTGCCGTTTTGCAGTGATTTGATTTTGATTTCATTGATTCTGAGGTATTTGTGTAGCGCACTGGATGACCTAAATTGAATCCAGGCCCCGGTGGTAGCACTTAAATTGTTATGTGGTACGTATCCTCGTTCTGGAAAACAAGGAAAAGGGGGCTTTTTGAAGTGTGAAACAAGGAGGTTCGCCTCCATGAAATCCTGATAAAGGTTTTTTTTGTGCATATTTCTTTTAAGTCTTTCCTTTTATCACTGGGCTGGGGCAGACACAAGGGGGAAATGGAGAGTGCTAATGGCCCCTTTCCCTGACAAGTCACGGCTCACTCGGAAGGGGCCACTAGCATTCCAAAGCCCCTCATTCTGTGCATACTCCAGAGCAAATGCCTGCACTGCATAAGCCTGATTTCTTCTCTAGCTAGTCTGTGATGTGTCTACGTTGACATGAAACAGGGAGGTAATAATGTACAGACACTTGCACATGTTTTCAGAAGATGCTTGTGTGAAACAATTCTGTGACTGTGAGTGAAGGCAAGTAGAGAAATACACAGAGATGTCCGATCGTCTTGTGCAGGTTAGAGAATGTCAAGCATAAGGGTGTTGTAAACGTTTTACGAACTCCTTGATTTCGGGAATAAGAGGTGTTTAAAATGAATGTTGAAAACAAGGAAATCAATAGAAAGAGGAGGAAGTCAGGGAGGCAATTGATAGAACCAGAAAACCAGGCCCCAGTAATTACAGTCTGTAGATCACTTAAAAAGGTGGGGTTTTCGGACTTTACAGAATTGAAAAAGGGATTTCAGTACACGGATCTCCAGTGCAAGGCTATTCCACCAGCGAACGTGGACACTGAATATCTATTTTGTCACGAACGACTCAATTATTTTACGCACTGCTCCGCTGGGCTAAAGTTACTAGATGTTATCTACGACATCACACCTCGGTCCTGGGATTTTATTTTGACAGCTGAACCGCAGGACTTGCAGTCTTAGGAATTGAATAGCATGGACTTCAATAAACTACAGTAAAAGCAAAACCCATGGCTGGAGTATGCTGACCTTGATTAAAGGAAGTCATCTGGCAACGCGTAGCAAGGTTCCTAGTGCTGTAAACAGGGAAACAGCGACGCCCTGACCGCCCTCCCCCTTAAAAGGTGCCTTTTTCTCAAGTCATGCCCCAAAGTCCAAGGGCTTGTCAGTGATTTATTAGACTTCGCCTCGATTGATTGCTCGCCATGTTGGCTGCAGGCCAGGATCCATCTCGCTGAATTGCTGTGCTCCTGTACTTCACGCTTCTGCTTAGTGGCTGTCGGGAACAAAAGCACAATCCTAATCAATTCCAAGCTGTGTGGTTGCCTTTCTTCAATGCTTGGCACACCTGCAAAGCCCATGTTGCTATTTTTAGTTGGCAGGCTCTGTTGCACGGTCTAGCTCTACTCCTGCTGCCATGGCACCTCTTCCCTGGAGCCGATCAGCAAGGAAACAGCCTCGGCTCTCCCTCTGCACTCAACGTGCAACTCACCACTAATCTGCTGACTCTTTACACCATGGAAACCGAGATAAGGTGGCCCTGTAATGTCTGCGCTGAACATGCTCGGCAGGGGAGTGCCATTTGGATATGTGTGCGTCTGTTTGTGCGTCTGTGCCGGTCTGTGTTTGTGTGTGTGTGTGTGTATGGGTGTGTCTGTATGTGCGCGTGTCTGTGTATGTGTGTGTATGTGTCAGTCTGTGTGTGTGTGTCTGTATGTGTGTATGGGTGGGTCTGTTTGTGTGCGTGTCTGTATATGTGTGTGCATGATATGATATATTTTATTTGTATAGCGCTCCTACACAGGTGTTTCAAAGTGTGTGTGTCGGTTTGTGTGTGTGTGTGTGTCTGTGTGTGTCTCTGTGTCTGTGGGGGTCATTACGGTGATGCCGGTGATTGTGGCAAACAGTGGGTTCCTGTAGGACTCCATGGAATGGGAATTTACCGACGTTGCCTGAACCCATAATATTCTGGTAACACTGGGATATCAGGCACTGGTAACAGTAAGGTGGGTTTGCCAGTAAACCTGCTGGTAGTGCAGGCGGGTTAGCTGCAAACCGTGATGACCCTCTATGTGTGCTTGTGTCTGTGTGTAGTGCATCTAGTGAATTTTCTAGTGTCGCAAAAAAGAAAACGTGAGCTGGTTTGCCTACGTGTCCCTGTTTTTTACAATAGCATTTGTGTCTAGAATATTCAACGTACTTGTACCCCACAAACCAGAATACATAGCTGCCCAATCCCCCTTTATCTCCTCCAATGAGCAGGGGAGCAATAATTGCACATTTCACAAATGAAATAATTGTTACAGATTTATAACCCACACCTTTGGGTTATAGTGGCTGTTAAAAGGCACAGAAGCCTGAGATAAGCAGCCCAAGCACCAAGCAAAGCATGGCCGTGTAGTTTCGAGTCTCGGAAACAGGCTTCCCAGGCCATAAACACTGCTACTGAAATCTTAATTGCATACTTGCCATTATGCCCCATTCGATTCTGGAGATGCTAGCCCAGTTATGGTTTTAACTATGCATTCTGGGATTTGTAGTGCCAGATTTCGCAATTATAAAATGTGGGCTACAAGTCCCAGAACATAATTCTAAAATAATGGTACTAACTGGGCAATTAATGGTAGGAGCTACAACATGGTGCACGTACCTGGGCATACAATTGCAATCTAATACCTAACACAATCCAAAATTGTTGGCTTTGCACTTTTAAACAAAAACAAGTTTTTATTTCTTTTTCATTTTAACAATCAACATTACGTATACATCTGTCACCACTGTTTACATCGGGCATCTGCTTGGATCCCCCACAACTACAATAATATGAAACTTAATGACATTATTCTCTCATTTGCTATTTCTCGTCTACACCACCCTGGTGGCATCTCTTTCCATTCAACTCCCTTAACCCCAATCTCCTTCCCCCCGCCCCCTCACAACCTAAGATACCCCATTACACCAACAATCTACAAGCAAGCAAGCCCCACCAGTGCCCCCTATGTTCAATATGGCCCCATCTCATACCCCTCCCAATGCTTGGTTTTAACAGGACTTCAGTGAAGGAAGGACAAGCATACCGCTTATAAATCAAGTGGCTGAAGGCAGACCTGGTTAAGACATTTTTTAGTATAGCAGTAGCGCATTCACAGCTCAAATTAAACCATTAACTCTTAGAAGACTGCTTTGTAGAAACACTGGCAGGCCCGTCAAGAGCAAAGTTTGATGTTAAGGATTGATCAAAGTTAGCTCAAAGAGATCCCAGGAGGATGCGTTTTGGGTGCGGAAGGTTAGGTAGTGGGTGGGAATGGCCGTAGCGAAAGCATGGCCATGGACAGTCAATTGGTGGGTAAGTAACAAAACAACACCCACAAGCACTGTCTCCCTGCAGACTGCCCCTGGGTGGTAGCGGTGTGCGGTATAAATCAACATAAAATAACATACCATATGCAATCTCTTCCTAGCTGTACTCAGATGCAATAGTTTCAGCTTATCAGTGGTGCTAAAGTGCCACCTTATGGCCAGTGCTGGAAATGGAAATTATTTACTGGAGGATCCCACCAGTGACATAGGGGATATTAGGAAGGGGTGGATTTTTCTCAACCATCCTCCCAAACACAAATTAAAATGTGCTTTTCAGGAGAGGTTAATCACGAGCCCCTGGAAAATAAACCATGACCATTTCCTATAATGCTGCAAACAATTTAAACAGTGCACACTTTTAAACCAACCCCCCCCCCCCCGCAGATTGCTATCATAACAAGCAATTTCGCCGGCACCATAGCCTAACGTTCAAGTGGTCTTGTGGTTAAGTAGCTCATCGCTGGTCCTGGTGCCATGGCTTTGATTCCCGTCTCAGTAATGTGCAGGTCAAGAAAGCAGAACTCAGGAATGTTTAATCAAGGCGAGATATTGTTTGCCATTTCCAGGAAAATCCCGACCAATCGACAGCACTGCTTATAGCCAAAACGAACCAGAACTGGACTAGCATCTCCCGACTGGAATCCGGCATTTAAGCATACATTGTTCCCAGCCACTTTTTACTGGACTGACAGGAGGAAAGACATATGAAAGGGAAAAGGAGCAGGCAGCAATGGGGAGCACTGCAGACAGCTGATGATGCAAGCAAGCCCTGCATGGTACAAGCACGCTGCGGGAGAGGCCGACCTTACGTTATACAAGAGGAAATGTCAGTGATGGAACACAGCTGCACGCACGTGCCCAGAACAGCAGAGTGCAGACAGAGCAGAGTGCAGGGCGGGAGCCAGTGTGGTCGATCAGTACCATAACGGAGCCGCAAACTGCAGACCAATACCAGTGGTTATTGCCCGAATTCCGAGCAGCCTGAAGCTGCTAGAGACCAGTGGAGCATTGAAGTAAGAAGCATGCAATGGAATTCACACATTACAGTGGTAAAGTTACTTAAGATGGTCTCCAAAAGGAAGAGTTATTTTTGAGATGCTTATAACTTTGGTGCCGTTCGATGAAACTGCTCAAAACCTTTAAACAATCCCATAGTTGAATTGCTTGGCAAATTTTCATGCGGATCCTTCAACGGGGCAACCACTATGGAAGGTTCCTATAAGTTGCTTTTGCCAATCAAACTCCCAGAGTGAATGTGTGCTCTCTCCGACAGCAAAAAAAAACGAGATAAACAGTAGCCAAACTTGGGTAAATGGCAAAGGTTTTCTCTTACCATAATACCTTTTTCTTGTTGGTTTGGTGTGAATCCGTTCAACGTTCAGAAAAGAACTGAAAAATGGTCCCACTAAAAGAATGTTTTTATTGATAGTTCCGGTTACGGACTTTCATTTAAACAAATGCGAACAGCGCCATCTGATTGGTCGAGGATAGAGGGAACATGTTCTGTTGCGTTTACATCTTGGGTTTTCACACCTAAACTCGGGGTTGTGAACTTTGTGGGAGACATGTTTTTGCAGGACAGCTTATCCCATGCTTGAAGGCTATGTCCTTGCACCAGACAGAGCCGGCACATTCTCAAAAGGCAAGAATAAAAAAAAAAATACAAAAATAAAGCACTGCTGGTCTGGGGACATCACGCAGGGTCCATCGATCAAAGAGATGATCCCAGACATATTTGAACTTTTCCGGACACCAGGGAAAACCCCTTATGACATGGCATAGCATTACCTAACACCAATGGGCTGTCAAAGCAATGCAGTTTGGGGCTTCCATAAAGAAACCACTGTCGTAGGAAGTTGCTCTCCCACCCAAAAAAACGTGCCCCTCTGGCCGACACCTCTAACCCACAGACTCAGTTTAAATCTGCATTGGCTCACTATTCCACTAGACCTTTGTCAGCCAGTGCCCCTGCCAAGCTACGAGCCCCTGGTCCCACTCTAGACCAGCACACACCCGCCCATCCCCTGCCGACAACTGCCTAAAAAACGAAAATTGAGCTATAGTCCACTCATAATCCAAAGTATATCTAGTCCAAGCTTTTGTGTTTGATTGGAACCCAAATCACTCTGATTTTAAAGACTGGCCGCCATGTGGTGGAAGGTGACACAGGGCAGACAATGGAAGCAAGCTTCCCTGGCGTGGATGGCATTGATGAGCAAAGGGTGTGAGTATATGTTCTGACATCTGGTAAAACTAGGCATTTGTTTGAATAGCTGGCCATGTGGCAGCAACACTGGGCATATGGTGTAAGTACCTAGGGTAGTGATGGCAATAGCTGGAAAATTAGTTGGTGCCCGGGGCAAATGGCTTATGTACCTGGAAAACAGTGTGTGTTCCTGGCACTGGCGTAACAGGGGCCCGCGCAGTCCCCGCAGTGCGGGGGGTGGAGGGGACCCTCAGTCATGCACTCAATGAAAAAGAAAAAAACGACTTCAAAATAAAACGTGCTTGCAAAAAAGCCTGGTCTGAAACCCTGGCTCTGTATTCTTTCAATGGTTGCTTGGCAACCAAGAGCCCATCCCTGCGTGCTGTACCTGCCATTGACCAGCACGACGGACTTCGAGGTCATGAAAGCTGCAGTGAAGCTCAGGTGAGAACAACCAGAACCAAAACAGAGTGGCTTGTGTGTTTGAATGTAATGTTTGTTCGAGATTTGTAATGTGTGCCTGCCTGCAAAATGGTCGTTACATGCATTTGGTTGGAGAGAATGAGCGGCAAAAACTGTGAAAGTTGTTGAATATTGCAAGATGTATGCATGAGTATAGTAGCATAGGAAACTATTGATTCAAGTGTTGTGATTGTGACAGAAATACCAGTCAGGAAACTGTTTGCTACTACATTAGTACAGCCAACCCCTGGCTCCCAAAGTCAATGGCTGTCCGAATGAGTACATGTGACTTAAGGCAGTGGTCTTCACACTTTCTAGCCCTGCCCCCCCCCCCCCCCGGTCCCCTCCCTGAGCAAAATGTGGGCAGGTCGAGGGGCCTCAAAAATGCCAAATGAACAGTAAGTCCAAATGGTTATGAACTATTGCGCGCTGTCACCACACCCTACTCCCAGTATAGTCCCTGGGCTCCTCCACCTGCTCCCATCACAGTCTCTGGACTCCCTCATCCCACTCCTAGCCCAGTCCCTGTGCTCTCCACATCCCACCCCACCGCAGACCGTGGCCTCTCCAAACCCTGCTCCTATCATTATCCCATTGTCCCTGGGCTTCCCCACCCTTCTCCCAGCACAGCCAGGGCCGGTGGTTGACTTTTTTAAGTGGAGGGGCATAAATATTTACACCAGATATGCCATAGCGACCGAGCACAGCGAGGGAGCCCGAACCAATAAAGGCACAATATTTTTTACTGGACATCTATGATAAAAATCCATTAAAAAGATACCATCCCTGTCCCCTGGGCCCCACAGTGCCTAACACAATCAACATGATTATGTGTGTATGCAGGGCACTGGTGGGGGGGGGTTCAAGGGGGAAAGCATGGTATTTTTTGACAGGACATCTATGATAGATATCCAGTAAAAAAAAATGCCATCCCTGTCCCCTGGGCTCCACAGCGCCTCAGAAGGAGAGCTGATTTTGGCAGGTCGGTAGGGGTGTTGTGCAACAAAGATGTTTTTTAAATGGTTTTAAAATGTTTGTTGTACTAACCCTCCTTCCCTCCTATACCCCCCACTCGCCAAAATCAGCTCAACAGACCAAAACAAACACACACACACATTCACACAGCAATCCCTATCATTCACAAAAGCACCCATCACCATACACTCACTCATGACACAAGCATACACGCATCCATACACATATTTAAATAAAAAATAAATTAACATAAACGCACCTTCTGCAGAGGCCTGCGTGTGGGTGCTGAAACGCATCGCTCCAGGCTAATTTGCACGTATGTGCGAGGAGGCGCAGGTGCTTCCCCTCGCACATACAGGCAGGCAGTGCCACAACCAGCATTTCCAATGAGCTATGCAAGGCTGAAAAAGCAAAACACCCCCAGCCTTGTATGGCTCAGTGAGCCTGTGCGGCTGGGGAACTGAACTGTCAAAGGGAAACAGTGTTTCCCTTTGACAGTTCAGCCAGCCCAGGAGACCCCCCCTCTTAAGCTGGAAAAAGCAGCTGAGGGAGTGCTAGTGTTTCACTGGGCTGGCTCCTCAGCTCCTCCATAATGGGTGAGGAAGTCACTCGGTGGACCCCCCTTCGCCCATTATGGATGAGCCGCAAGGCTCGGCCTGGCCTATAGGGCAATAAGGCAATGCCCATACCAAAAAATGCAAAATGCCTGTGTGGGCCAGTCAGAATGGGCCACTTTCTTGGC
Source organism: Ambystoma mexicanum (assembly GCF_040938575.1). Classification (NCBI taxonomy): domain Eukaryota; kingdom Metazoa; phylum Chordata; class Amphibia; order Caudata; family Ambystomatidae; genus Ambystoma; species Ambystoma mexicanum. The sequence goes on along the minus strand of NC_090929.1, from coordinate 509,600,199 downwards.
CAATGTGGGCCAGTTTGATGAGTTACTTCACTATGCAGCTAGGAGTTTTGACCATTGCTGCTGAATAAATATTCTTTAAATATCACAATTTGCTTCCATTTTAACAAAAGACACCCACTTGGGTACTATTCAAACAGTCTGTGACTAAAGGAATGGATATCCATTTGCAACTCTGGGCCACATTTTCATTGGTGCCTGAGGCAGTTGCATGCGCCAGTCCGACCATGTGAGCCGGCCTTGCCCATTTCCTCCAATTTAAAAACATTTAATGCTGGGCTCTCGCGTACCCCTGCCCCCGCCAGGTATGCAGCCACGCCCCACGGTTTGAATACCTCTGACTTAAGGGTTCAGTCATTTTGCTATTAAGTTGTCATAAATGATAAAAGTCGGAAGGCCAGTATGCTTTATGTGTCCAGCAGGGTTGCAGGCTTGAAATCACTGTCACATATATGAGATATATACAAATCAGTGTTCATTCTTATGTTTCAAAATTATCTTTGATTGTATGTAAAGCAGCACGTTGTTTGCATTGGTGCCATGTGTCCCTATCCTCTGAGGCCGCTATGTGGTGCACAGGTTAAAATGGAACTATTTTCTAAGGCAAACTCTAATGGGTGATTTTGCTGGGTATACAATTGAGGGTGCAACACATGAGCCCCACCTTGAACTTCATTATTCCCCATGCATACTCCCTGCCTCACACAAAAGAGGTTAAGCATGACAGTGATAAGGTAACACATTTGGCCAGCAAATGTACATTTGTTGTGATATAGCCTTTTGTATGAGAAGACTGGTGCCTCTAAAATGAATACGTGCATAATATCCACACATACTTGCAAAATCATAGATAAAGCAATGGAGACAGAGTTTTAGTGGGTGTGATTATCACATGAGCAAGGATTTTGGCCCCTGCACAGCAGAACAAAGAAAGCAACCAGCAGGAGAGCTGAAACCCCAAATGAGCACTTACGGCAATCTATAAGCACATTGCAACTAGGCCATTTATTTGCAGACTCAGGTATTTTATTCATTTATTGAACTGCTTATATACTGATGGAGAAAATGATCTATTTGCCCAGTGTAATTAATTTAGAAACTGAACCAGAGGGACCTTTATTTCTTACTGTATGCAAAAACGGCCACCTGAGACAATGGTGAGTGACTCAAATTCAGTATTTTTAATTCTTAATCTATTAAGTGCATTTGGTTGAGCATTTGTCACCTTTTACACTATATTAAAAAAAGCAATAATACAATATCACAAAGTCAAACAACATTGTTGATTAAAATATATTTCATATTTCAACTGTATACTAAAAACATCAGAATGTGCTATGATATGAATGCATTTTCCCAGTACAAAACCATATACTATTACAATTATTCTGCTATTAAAATACCTAAAATTAAAGTGACCGTTTTTCAGCCACCAATTGCCATATATGGTAGGCCACCATAGCAATCACTAATTACTCGGCGCTAAAAATCATACTCCAAAATTGATCCAACATACGGAGCGGAAACTTGCTATAAGCTTTATCACACTCCACACTAAGTCCTTCACATTGAGTAAGAGTGTGTCACGGGGTCTCTACTTGTTTGCCACAGAGTCTACAAAGTAAGTCTCCCCTAGGGAGGCCAACCCAGGTGCACGCCCTCTTCTTTTCAGTGTGTACGACTGAACAAAAATTTGGGGATTTCCCTTCATTCTTTTGGGGACCTGACTGAAGAGGATTGGGTTGGACCTTTGTCGTTCCCATCCTTGTTACCTTTTTTGTCAGAATATTTCTCTTCTGATTTGAGTGTGCTCACTTAAGTCTTTTTCTGTACTCTAGTACTCACAAACCTGTCGGCAGCCTTTGCAAGCTCCCAAGGGTCTGTGATAGTCTTGTCCACAAGATGCTGGGGTAGGTCAACCTTACAATTCTTCAATGCATGCTCACACGCAATCAAATTGTACATCCCTTTAAATGTGTCAACTTTATTACCAGCCACCCACCCAGATATTTCAATGGCAAGTATGTGAACGGTTCAAATGTCGGCTCACTTTTCTTTCCGAGCTATCCGAAGCTCTTGAGATACTGTTCAGGGGTTTTACAGAACTTCCTGACGAGGGCCGCTTTCATGCTCTCATAAACAGGCCTTTCCTCTGGAGTTAACTGAAGAATTGCATCAGTCCTTGGTGTCAGTAAGTGACTCCCACTACCTCGTCCACCTTCTGTAGCTGAAAAGCAAGCTTGAGTGCCTCAACCCAGTCAAAAATATTCTTTCTCACCTCGTAAGCCTGCACTAAGTCTTTGGGGATGTGGCACAGGGATTTATCCAAGGCACCCTGGTTTGATCCACTACCACTGGTGGATCTGTTGGCCTCCTTCTTCTCGTCAAGTGCCAGTCTGTGCAGCTCTATGGCGCCCTGCACTGCTCCATTGCAACGCTGTCCCGCTGTTTTTGTTCCCCCAGAGCTAGTCCCTCGCCTCCAACAGGAGCTTTCTAGCCGCTACTCCATTAACAGCGGGGACAATGACTGGGCCATTTAGAGAATGTGCCGAGGCCTGGGACCTGCGGGATGCCGCATTAGCCCCTGACCTCCATGACACTCTAGAGTGTTGAGAAACAATGCTTGCACACCGGCGAGATGGTTGGTGAGAAACACTGCTCATGCTGTCTTCCTCGCCATCACGGAAGGTCTTCTTCATTCGCGTACACAAGGTCTAACCTGTCCCCTGGGGTCTTCTCCCCAACCGCTGTTGCTTCTACCAAAGATTGGAGGTTGGTCAGCAACTCGGGTTTATTAACCTTAGTGCTGTGGGGAGTCCCCTTTCTTGACATAGGACAGGCAGGACCTCCTTGCTCATGTATTTCACAGTCTCTTTGTCAAGATCCATAATTATTTAACAATACCTAGCAGTGTCTAAACGTTGCCTGCAACAGTACTTTTATCAATTGGTGACTAAGTGAAAGGAAGAGACAGAGGCAAGTTTAACAAGCACACAATGCATGGTCAATATCTCCTCAAAACACACTTCTCTCAACAAAGACTTGTCTATGTCAGCACTTCAACCAAATGCACTTTTTGTATTTCAATGGGGATCTCCATACATATATAAGTAAAATAATATCCGTAACAGCCCATAGAACAGACTCCAGAAATCGACAAAGCACCAAAATAAAAGGTAGAAAGAAGTACATGTCATCATCAGATCCCTTGCAAAACAGTAGTCATCTTTGAATGACGGTTCTTGCGTGACTGGGATCACAATATATGACATTAAACAAACAAACGACTGATCATTGACAGTAAACATTGCAGGTAAAGGTGGCTTTATAGACATAATGGATACCTCACAGTCCAATGACATGGTACAACATATGCTGAACGAGCAAAACCAATACCTTTTAGTTTCTCATGATTCCACCAATGATATTAGAGTACATAATTAATCCTTATTATAAGAACAATTGGACAATGCATGGATACACAGCCCTATCTCTGTTTTACTCTTCTATTTCAGATACTCTTGATGTTCTTGCCCCTGTCATGAAGATCTGCCTGAAGTCCAAAGCCAAATGCAATTCTTGGTATGACTCTGACCTAGCTACACTTAAACCTACGTGTAGGGTGGTTGAGAGGCAATGGGGGGCTTCTTGTTCATCCTCTGACAAACTGGCCTGTCGCCTGCTCCTTAGGCAATACCGACACTCTGTCTGCACGAGAGCCCACAACCAAGCCTGTGTCTCTGTGGCATCTAACAACTCGGCCAAACTCTAAAATCTGCAAGGAGCTGGCCAACCTTGATGCAGTCTCTACCCCTCCTCTTGCCTCACAGGCTCTCTGCAATGATCTTGCCAGGTTTAGCAGGTAATGGATCTTGGCTCACCTGAGTGGTCTTGGATGTTTTCTTTTTAGTCGTAGGATTCTCCTTTTTAAAACATTTTTTTTTTAGAGGTCAGGGTTTCGTGCAGAAATGGACGAGCCTCCCCTGACACCACCCTGCTGGTTTAGAGTGACCAGACTGGCTAGCACCAGGGGAAACCACCCAATGCCAGGAATAAACCTGCAAGGGGAAAACCTGATGGAAGTCTTGATCGTTCTTTCCTGATAAGGCAAATCCAGGAAGGGAGGATGTTCGGTCGTATTATAGTAGATCCAGGAAGACAACTCCTCCGTTAAGAGGCTCAGGTAAGAGCAGAACAGGATAATCCCAAAACTGTATGCAATCTGCACGGTAATCTGGAATTAGGTAATAAAGAGGGAAAGTGTGCACAGACGGGTGCGTGGCCAGGGAAGAACAGCATGGCCAGAAAAGGCTACACACAGGAGGCAGTGCGAGCAAGGATGCAGCACGGCCAGGAAGGAAGGACAGGATCAAGGAGCGAGGAAACCAAGAGCAGGAAATAGCCCTGAGCACGGTAGATGCAAGCTAGCAACCGAGCATTGCGACGCGCGGAATCATGGGCGGTCAGCGCTTAAATGAGGATGTGTCAGGAATGCCCAAGAATGTACACCACTGCAATAACAAGGGTCCTTAGTGGTGGCGGCCATATGGGGTGTAGAAATGGACGCCGCCATACCGCATTAGGCTTTCCAGGCAGTCCAAAACAGAGGAAAGGTGTGTGTCATGACAGACCTTGCCTCTCACTTCATCTCAAAAACCCAGGGCATTCTGTCCACCCTCTCTCCCTTCCCCTTCTGTGAATGCTGACCCTCCTTCAGCCACCCCCCTCCCTCTTTCTTGTCCTTTCCTCTTTTCTCCCCTGACAAGGTCGCTAGACAAGTCCGATCTATGAAAGCCTCATCAAAACAGGTTCATGCCTGTTCCTCTAAACCCATCAAGGATCCCATTGATGCCCTCGGCCCAGCCCTTGCTGATTTCTACAACTACTCCTCATCTTCAGGCGTCCCTCAGTCACACTCTCATCTTTGACTGCCTAACTGCCATTCAAGGTCGGTGTGCCACCAACGATCTCTGCCTGAATGCCAGCAAGACAGAGATCCTCCACATTGGCACACCTTCACCCTCCAATCCCCTCACTCTCTGGCCGGCCTCCCTTGGCCCTCCTTCTATCCACACCTGCGAGGCCAAGAACCTCAGGGTTATCTTTGATTCCACGCTTTCCTTCTCTGCCCACATCTCTGATGTCTCTAAATCTGCCTTTGACACGGTCAACCATACCATCCTGCTCAACTGTCTCTGTGACAACCTGGGTATCACCGATCAGGCTCTGGCCTGGCTGACCTCTTTCCTCTCTGACCGATCCTTGGGTCCTTCCTTTCATCTATCACCCTCTCTACCTGTGGTGTTCCCCAGGGGTCTAACCTCTTGCCCTGGCTTTTCAACCAATACCTGGCAACTCTCGCCCACTGCATTGCCATTTTCTGCTCTAATTTCCAGTTCTATGCTGATGACATTCAACTCATCTTCAGGCGTCCCTGAGTCACGCTCTCATCTTTGACTGCCTAACTGCCATTCAAGGTCGGTGTGCCGCCAACGATCTCTGCCTGGATGCCAGCAAGACAGAGATCCTCCTCATTGGCACACCTTCACCCTCCAATCCCCTCACTCCCTGGCCAGCCTCCCTTGGCCCTCCTCCTACCCACACCTGCGAGGCCAAGAACCTCAGGGTTATCTTTGATTCCACACTTTCCTTCTCTGCCCACATCTCTGATGTCTCTAAAAAGTCAAACTTCCTACTGCACCTCCTCCGAGGTGCTCTGCCTTTCCTCTCCTTCCCCAAGAAGCTCACTGTCTCCCGAGCCCTGGGTCTCCCTAGGTTGGACTATTGTAACAGACTCTTTCTAAATCTTCCTGCCTATGCTCTCCACCCTTTACAACTCATCCAGAACAGGACTGCGAGACTTGTCCTGGGCCTCACGCACTGGGATCGTATCTCTCCAGCCCTGAAATCTCTCCACTGAATCCCAGTGGACGCATGGATTACATTCAAAACCCTCTGCATTGTACACAAGGCTTTCTAGGGCCTGGGTCCAAAATATCTTCAGCTATCCCTTTGTAAATACCTCCTCTCTCGAGCCCTTCACTCCTCTACCTCTAACTCCCTCAGGGTCTGTCGTTTGTCAAAGAAACAAGCTGGGGATAGATCTCTGTCTTTTTCTGGGGCCTCCCTCTGGAACAGCCTCCCTGCCACTCTGAAGCTTGAGGAGAACCAGCTCTGGTTTCGGAAGCACCTCAAGACCTTCCTCTTTGCTTCTGCCTTTGCCCCTCATCCCCCCTGCTCCGTGCACCTGGCCTACCATCTGTCTTCCGGGCCCAGGTACCTGCTCACCCTGCCACCCACCCTGACTGCCTATGGGCAAACCCTACACTGGAGTCTGTATCTGTAACCATACAGTCCCCCCCTTTTTTCCTGCACTTATTCAGACATACCCTGTCTGCTGCCTCAACCCAGCACTTGCCACTTGCTGGCTTCACGACCACTGTTTTTTTGCCTTAATTATTTATTTATTTTTATTATTTCTCTGTTTTTCTTTTCTCCGCACTTTCCACTTCTCCCCCCTTTCATGCACATTTCCCCTTTCCTTCTCCCATGCACTTGCACGTTCTCAATGTCACTGGGCCTAGTAAGTTTGTTGTTTTTTGTTCTCCCTTGTTCCCCTCCCTTTCATTATCGCGCTCTGAAACACTTGTGTATGAGCGCGATATAAATAAAATATCATATCATATATCATATCATGGGTGAACGAAAAAACAGGAAATATCTCACACAACAGTTTCCCATTTTTCTACGTTTTGCCTATAATGTATAAGAATAAACAAACCACTCCCCCTCATGCATCCCACTGTGAGAAACAGGTTCCATGTTTTAACCATTTGCAAAATATATGGATCACTTCTTCTGCTTCTTCTTCTTCTTAATTATCGGAAGCGTGGACGGACCCACGCAGGCGCTTCCCCATCCTATAGGATGATGTGCACCGCACCCACTAATTATTATTTGACTCCATTTAAGCTCACAACTCCTCCCACCTCCCCGTCTGTCTCACAAAATCCAACATCACACTACTCCTCCTCCTGCCTCTCTCCCCATCACCTCCCAGTATAATCCTTTCACTCAGCTCAGCCACTCCTAACGCATTCAACCGAACCCTCATCAATTCTCTCTCCGTAACATGTCTTTCACACCTAATCAAAAAATGTCCCACCGTTTCAGGTACCCCACACACCGCACAGTCCCTTGAATCGCGCTTCCCTATTCGAAATAGACAGTATAAGTATCACTTAATACATCAATTTATGCCATTCATTCCAATCAATTTGAAAGATACTGACTAACACAGATAGACACTCTATGGAATTGTACCTGTTTACTATTGATGTTAAATGTGTTTACTTGAATACACTACACTCAGAAGGGTTTTGGAGGATGTGAATATTCAATTCTTGATTAAACAAACTCAAATTCTAAACCACACCTTGTTCACACCTAACAAACAATTCTATCCTCAATGGTGAGTAGACCATGTATTTATTTATTTATGAAACCCCCAGACCCAGGGGTATCACAGCTTTTGTTACAGATTGCAGATACTCAAATTACAGAGTTACAGATAATAAGGTGCAGCAGAAGAAACAAAGATGGGAGCATGAATCGTATTTGTCAAAGACCAGGTTTTTGCAGACTTTTTGAAGGACACATATGAATGATCATTTCTGATGTGAGTAGGCAGGGAGTTCCAAAGAGTGGGTGCGGTGACACAGAAACAGACCCCTACTGCTCTCTTGCTTTTGAAGCAAGGGGTGAATAAGGTGGTATTGGAGCCCGATCTCAAGGAACGAACCAGCAGTTTCCCGGTAACACTATTGTTGAGGTAGAGCAGGGCTTCTTTGTGGATGCAGCAGTGGGGAAGAGACGTTTTAAAGTCAATGCAAGCTTTAATTTGCAACCAATGGGCCTCGCCCCTGGTTGCTGAAATATGATCTTATCGGCGTAGGTCTATGCTGCGCGCAAGGCCTTGTTCTGCAAAAGTTGTAGTTTGTCCAGGTTGGAGGCTGAAATGCCCATGAGCAGGACATTGCAGCAGTCCAATTTGCTGAGGATGAGTGCTCTTGCGAGTGGAATGCATTTGCTGGCGGTGAGGAATGTTCTGCTCAGTGAGGTGAGCCTCAAGGTGCAAGCTGTGGAGGACGCTAAGGCATCGATGTGACTGGTCATGGTTACCTCAGCCTCCAAGTGGACACCCAGGGTTTTGACATGCTTAAGAACCATGATGCTAGAGCCATCGATACAGAGGGAAGAGAAGGCCGCAGGAGCTGTGTTGTGTTGTCGTTAAGACAGAGGTTGTGGGAGGCCAGCCAATTTAGTATGGTGCTATAAATTCCGTTAAGGGTAGCAGAGTCGTGAGTGTAGTCACCGATGATGGGGATGTGTATTTGCGTGCCATCTGGAAAGTTGGTGTAGATGATGCCTAGGGTGGTTAGGGAGTGGAAAAGGGCTTTGGTATATGAATTATAGAGTGTGGGTGATAAGCAGGACCTTTGTGGATTGCAAAGGGGACTGAGATAGGGTCAGCTGCATCATTGCCAATGCAATCTTTGGTTGTGCGTTCGCTAAGAACTGATTTGACCCAGGTAGAGGTCTCAGGAGAGAAGTGGATGTGCATGTTGAGGTGATGGCAGAGGATGACGAGAGTGCTCAAGTTGAAAGCATCCGAATGATCTAGTCGGGGGAGGATGGCTAGGTTACCTGAGTCTCTATTGTTGTCCATTTGGAATTTCAGGTCTAGTAAGGCAGTTTTGATGCTGTATTTCGGGCGGAAGCCAGATTGTGTGGTTCCGAGTAAATGGTTCGGTTCTAGGACGCTGTCAGGTGGCTCTTGGCTAGACCGTGACTATCGGAAGTCTTGAGATGTTGCGCTCCTCCCCCCCCAAGGACCAAGCCCAACAAACCAATAAACAGCTTGCGTGACTAGGGCACCTAGCCAGGCGTGCTACGGGACACACCCCCTCTGGAACTGATGGCAGAAAACCAGGAGCTATAGAAATGATAAAGAGTAAAATATAAGTAACGGCATGGGAAACACAAGGCAGATGCAAAAATGGTGTAACAGAGATAATCAAAGGGGATTTTACCAGCTACTTTGTAGCTCCTGGCTTCAAATGGTGCTGGTGCCTTTAAAAGCCTATGTTTTAATCTAAGCCTAATTACCTGTGACCATGGAATTATAAGGCAGTAAAATGCACAGGTCTTCGGTAACAAGGATATATTACCATTGCGAGACTCCACGTAGGTTTACTGAGGTCCTTTTATGGGTAAAGGAAAGTGCGAGAAGTGAGGCAAGTGTAAAGGACCTCCTGCTCTGTGATGTCAAGCATCACATCCCATTGCTGTGGAAGCATTAATGGAGACTGCAGCATCTGGAATCCACCAGACGCCACGGCACTCCGTAGCAGAACTGGAAAGGCTTACCGGATTGCTGTGCCCACCAGGCGGGACGGCGGCCAGTCACCAGTGAGTTTCTGTAGAAACGGGCCATTCGCCCGGCTTCAGGTAAACACTGGTGCGGTATCTGGGATCCTAACAGAAACATTGTACTTGGGAATAGGCAATCCAGTCAAGTATTGCAAGTAGAAAAGGGACAGTAGTAATGGGACAATAAATGGTGGGGATAGTAGGGTCCAGGGTAGGTTTCTTGAGGAGGGGCGTGATCTGGGCAGACCAATGGTAGCAGCTCAGCACGATCTACTGGGCCAGGCCCTCTCTGCACAGAAACACAAGCAACCCCAAACATGTGTTTGGCCTTGTTGAGCCTCCTCAGTGAGGTGGAGCTTGGTTCCCTATGTCTGGGGTTGCTTGTGTTTCTGTGCAGAGGACCTGGCCTAGCAGTTTGGGCAAGGGTGCTGCCATTGGTGGCAGTACCTGACTGATTTGCATATGACTGGACGTCTTTTGCAATGGCGCAGATGGGCTAAAAAACATTGGTGTGGAAGGTTGCCCAGAGCATTGCCAGTGGTCCGGATTTATTCAAAACCTTCCACCCATCACTTTTTTTTAGCTTTATTTGGCTGAGAGCAACCAGTGCAGAATACGACCATTGGTGTGGGTGGGGAAGAAGACCCATTGGGTAAAGATCATGTCTTCTAGGGCTTGTGATAAAGCTGTAGTATTGTGATCAGATACGTCATTAAAAACAAGGTTGAAGTCTCCCAAGATGATACATTTTGTGGCTGGTTTGAGGAGCAGGGTAATCGGGTGGGGGTGTCAATGTCGGGGTGGCTATTGCCGTTAGGCTGGCGGTATAAGAGGAGCAGGTTGTAGGTGGTTGAGGATTTTTGTTCAGTTTAAGGAGTAGCATTTCATATCCCGGGGTAGGTGGGATGGGAATGGGTCTGATCTGAAGAGAGGATTTGGCGATGAGTGCCACTCCTCCTCCAGGGGCGTAGGTTCTGTCTGCCCTAAAAATGGAGTAGTTAGGGGGGATAGCTTGTGAGAGCAGGAGGCCTGATGCTATGCAGCCAGGATTCTGTGGTGACTAGTCTGTCGAGCTGAGGGTTTAGAATGGTGTCATGAATATTAATAGCATGTGCACCTAGCGAGCGTATATTAATGAGTGCACAGTTGAGTACCCCTGACACAATTGCTGGAGACTGGGTGGATTTGGTGGTAGGGGTGAAATGCGTTTTGCAATCTGGAGGGCATGCTGGCCAGCATGCGTGGGCGCAGAGTCTGGCATGCCTCACATCACCTAGTGGGTAGAAGCTAAGACTGTAGGGTGACGACTCAGGGTGTGAGGTTCTAGTCCGTAGCTTCTTTAGGTGGGTGGGTCCCACACAAGGAAGAGTAAGACTCTTGGTGGGCAGGACCTGAGGAGGGGTATATATGTGGCTTGTCAATGGTGGACCAGGGGGGAGCGTAGCCAAGGTCGAGAAAAGTCGCATGGGGAGTTTGGTTGGGGTGGGCGCTCTGGGCTTGTGTGGTGCAGGGCAGGCCTCCTTCGGGGTGCAGCTTGTGCCAGGAGAGTTGGAGCTGCAGTAGCTGTGGGGAAGGGGGGATTTTGGGAGGGGAGATCAGGTCGTTGTGATACATTATGATAGTGCTGCTGGGTGTCACACAATCATGACAGGAGCTCATAGGAGAGCTTGTGATGCTGCTGGGGCCGAGCTGCCTATGGAAGCTGGTCTTGGAGTTGCTGCCGGTGATAGCCGGGTTTCTGGGAGTGGAACGAATGGGGTATGCACTCTTAGATATGGCTTTTGGGTTAGCAGTGCTGAATAGAGCAGAGACTGGAGTCCAGTGTGCCTGGGAGCGGGGTAGAGTGCCTTGATGGAGGGCCACAGGGTACTGCTTGCCAGGGTGGTGAGTTGAGGGCTAGGTAGTGGCGTTTTTGGAAGTGCCAATGTAGGTCGGGGGTGGGTTTAGGCAGCACGTAGGCGGTAGCATGGTGGGTGAAGGTACAGAGCTTGGTCAGTTGTAGTCTGGGCTCATTGTAGGTAAGGATGCACTGAGGTGGGCTGTGTGCGCAGGGCGTCATGAATTGGTGGGACGCCAGTGTGAGGCCTGGGGAGGAGGGAGGAAGCACCTGTGGTGACTGAGAGGCGGGGGTGCTGTGTTGGCACCCACTCTACAAGGGTCTAGGTGGGGGCCGGGATAGTAGTAGGGGATCCTTGGTGATTTGCATCAGCTGCAGTGTATGCTCTGTGGTCTGGGAAGAGCCTGGGTGCTGGTGGACTGGATGGCGAGATTGGGGCGTGTCGTGTGTGCTATGTTCGGGATGAGCGGCATTGTGGGTATGATAGGGTAGGGGGTGGCTACTTTGCTTAAAAACTGTAGTTAACCTGAGGGAATTGGGCATGTGCTCCAAATGACACCTTCACATGCGAACATTCTCATGCACCACCTTAAATAGAACCTAATTTTGAACCAGCATTAATGCAAATAGCATATTAAAGTTTGGTATCATTACCTCTACAATGTCATTGTGACATGCGAAGAGGATGTTATGTCCCTGAAGAACTTTGGCCAAAAACTCCTACATTTAAATTATACTATACAGCTAACACTGGAAATTGCCATTTCATATATGAACTGTTTGTATACTCTGATCAACGTAGTCAATGTACATTTTTGTCAGACTTTTATGAGAAACCAAGAGCAATTAGGAGTTCATCCATAGAACCCACAATGAGGTACAGGACATTTACAACAATTTTTCCGAAAGGATTTACTGAAACCATGGGCAACTCCATAGCATCTGATGATTATGCCCTACGTATTTGTTTCAAAATGGCTTTGCTAAAATAATGCCTAAGCAGAGGAATCTTTTACAAGAACATCCAACAATAGCTTCTCAGTTTCAACAACCTCCTGTGTTTGCATTCATTTGTAAGACCAACTTGTGGAACATTTTGATTTAATTGGAACATACATCACCTTCAATTCAACAATGTTATCTACGCCCACAGAAGAAGGGGATTGTTGCAGGCATTCACTGCTGCAAATGTATTAATATATTTATTAGAGTTACAGTCCACCACACCATGACTGGACGAGCCATCAAGTTCAGGGATTACATCACATGTGACGCTCGGGGAGTGGGCCAAGCCATGCAAGCTGTAAAGATCAAGTGTCAGGAACATAAATCTACTACCACAAGAACAAGGGCCATGTCTGCACTAGCAAGGCATTTTCTCAAACACCACCACCAAATGTTGCAAATTAAATTGTAAGTCCTGTAAGTAGTATCATGAATCCTATGGGGAAATTAGATGCGTTTGGGATACACTGCTTGAAAACAGCTATGCCACATGAACTCAACGAGGAACTCAACTGTAGCCGTGTCTTTGGGAGATCAGACTGCACAGGGGGTCTTTCATTGGTAACTGTTGAAGTTATGGTGCCCCTAAGGTGTACAATCTTTAATGGCCAACCGGTGACTTTACAGGTATTTTGTGCACCTCGCTGTCATGTTGTGTGTCCATTGCATGGCCTTGAACCCCTCTCTGATCGGTGCATATTTCCAGTATGAAAAACAATGTTATACCCTTTGTGGTATCATTAGCCAGCAGAAAACTCAAGATGTTTCCATGATATGCATGTTGGAGGACTTAATTCTTAAGGGATTAATAAAAATCTCTTTAAAACTCCAATTAAAAGATATTACCTTCGGATATAGTGTACATATGGAGCTAACATTGAAACGATTTGTCACCTTCGACAATAGATAAAGAGTCATAGACTTCAAATCAGGAATCGCTGTATAATGGACATTTGAGGGGAAAAATAAATTGAGAATTTTCACATAGTTTATTGTTTTTCCGCCATAGCTGTTTTTGATCTAGTGATCAGTCTACTTTTCACCATTTAAAAATGGTGGAGGAGAATGTATTTTAACAACAGACAAATAGTTGTCACAAACTGCTAATGATCATACCTTACTCCAAGAAGCCTGTTTTTCATCTTTCGAGCTTCAGGGTGGCGCAAGAAAGTAGGAAGTTACATGCAGCCACTAACATGTAAACCCTTTTCATGTTTTTCTGAACGTTGGTAGAGTCATCAGACTCAGCTGTCCAAAGCATAGTTTTATCCCTAAATGAAGGGATTTGTGCACCAAACTAGAACCCAAGGAGATCACACAATTATATATCCCATTCGAAATTAAACCTTGAGAACAAACTGACACCTGTGCCAGAAGATAGTATTATGATGAGCAACACAGTCTAATGGAATTAATTCGAGACAGAACCCTTTATTAACCATACTGCCTGAGCCTATTAGATTCATGCATCTAAAAAGGACTCTGGGAAGCTGAATACATGCCCTTGCACCACTGTATAAAGGGCTAAGAACAGCAATGCTTTCATTTCATTGTACTAACCGACAGAGAGAAATACCTGAGACTTATCAACACTGAGAACTCATAACCAAAAAATGATATATGTAAAGACACAGCAAGAATGAATTTAGGTCCAGAAGAAGGCATAAACGTGTCCCAAAACCCCCATGAAGCTCCACTGCTTACTTTTTTCTAAAAAGATGTTTTGTATTCAAGAAGTGGGCATAAGATTACATTGCAATAATAAATAATGTAGCAAACTAACTCATACTGCAATGAAATAGTCATTCAATCATGGGTGTCCCTTCTGAATGTTTCTCTGCCACAAAAAAGCACGTATGGAAAAATAAGGGGTGAAAGAAGTGGGCAAAATAAAGGGGCAACAGACAAGACTCATGTGGCCCATTGTCTAACCTTTACTTAATACTGGCAATAAAGTTATGCATATGACCCATTATAAGCATCCCCATAAAATCAGATTTTGTAGTAAATAATTTCTCTACTGAAACTGCATTTTCTCATACTTAGCCTAAAGGGACATGGCACCCCCCCAGCCATAACTCTACAGTGGGCCTACACGGTGACCTCCATAGTTTCAAAATTTCAAGACATGATCAAAGCTCTGCATAGCCAGTGGTGTCTATCCTGGGGGATATGGTCTGTCCATTGAGGTCAAATCAAATCAAGGTAACCTTGTGGGTCACATCCTAAAATTAACTTAATCCTCTCCAACACCTCCTCCCAGAAATGGGAAAGCTTGGATTATTTCCATAGTATGTGAGCCAATTAGCAAACTTCCTTCTCTCAACACCAACACAATTCACATTCAAGAAGGCTGCATACTTTTTTCTGTTACATGTAAAAGATACATAGTTTGTGGTGTTTTCTAAAACAATGTTGTGAAGTATTTTGTGAAGAACATTCTGCTATGTTTCCATATCCTTGAAATCTTGGATGAGATAAGCATGAGCATTTTTCTTTCAAATCTCTAACTTTGCATTTATGGACTTAAAGTGATGATTTAGATTATTTGCTTTCCATATTTTTTGGAAAGATTAATGAAATCTCTTTTGCCTCAGTGGAAAACATGTTGCTTATTTTTCTTATTAACACATTGGAGACTGTTTATTGGTGTGCCGCACCTTTCCTACATTGCCTTAATGTAGGATTTTGTTTGCCTTGAAATGTTTGAGCCTACATGGGCTTACATACCTTAAACTTGATGAAATGATCAAAATGCATCTTCAACAATCTCTCAAGATTATTAACAAAATGTCATAAAGTTAATAACATTGTGACTTGTTTGTAATTTCAAATCTGCCGGATTCTTTATTTCAGACATTAAAATTAAGGATTTACAACCTGCAGTAAATTGACATTTCTTTGCACCAGAAAAGGTATTCTGGAATCCTAAAGGTATTCTATAGTATTTCAATTAAGAAGTCTTTTTTCATGTTATTAAATATTAAGCTTGTTTAAAATGTTCAGAAGATTATTTGTATACATATTTTTAAAAAGTTAGGTTGGATTTTTCATAACCACATTTATTGAAAAGAGTTTCTAAAGATGTTGCATTTGTGAAAATTCCTGCAAAATGTATTTTGACTATACTATATATTTTGGTACACCCATGTGCAATGGCCAGGATTTAGTAACACAGAATGTTGCCTGTTGGAGTGGAGATCGGTTTGGAATGTTAAGGAAAGCTACACCATCATTTTCCTAACCAGAGTATAAATGGGATGAGGCAGATGAGGAAAACTGACACATGCAAGATTTACCCAAGTTCTTTATTTAACTGGCTGCTTGGATGAACTTGTGGATCCACAGAACAGTGCAATATATTCAGGTTCTCAGGATATCCATCTACATAAAATTAATTTCAGTGGAAATCATCTGTATATTTTTTGCAAACCTGACTTTTGGGGGGGGGGGTTGAGAGGAGTCAACGAGCCCTGTCTTAATTAATTACTTTTCCAAGGCACTGCTGATGAGCTCAGAGTTCATCATGGGCACTAGTACCAATGAGTTTTCTATTTTTAATCTAAAGGATTCTACCTTGACCTTCTCTTATTGCCCTTTACATATGCAGGGTCTTTTAGGACTCATGTTGGGTGTATGACTCAGACCTTCTTTCTACAGCACAGGGCATCAGTGGTCAAGGGGAGAAATAATGTACCCATAATCCACTCCTACACTTGTCAGAGGAGCGCTCCTCTGGAGTTCAGGTTCAGATCCTGCTATGGGGTCTCCGTCAATACACGGCACACCAAGACTTACCCACAGAGAAGAAGTGAAATAGTTTGGGGCCCCGGCCTCGGACTTTGACTTTGATGACTTCCTTTCCAGATTTCCGGATTTCAAATTTATGATGGGCTCACCCTCAGCCCACTATACAACAGCGCTGGCCCATCAAGCCCGCAGAAGAAGTCCTGCACCCTTGGTGAAGACCCTTTGCATGTGGAATCCTGCTTCCAGGTTCATGGATTAGAATTTAAGATTGGGGTATTAGTCTGCCTATCGTACTCCATGGCTTGGGTGCTGAATTATTTGTACATAACTCCAAGTCTGCTTTTGTTTGTGGACACTCTCATTTTGAGATCTGGGATTCTTTTCACGGTGAGGCACAGCTGTGTTAGCCTCACCTTTGGATCTCAGCACAGAGAAGAATTTGAATAACTCTTCTTCTTCTGTTCGAGTTGGAGATGCAAACACTGTGGCAGTTGTTGCCAAATATGACCAAGTACTGTGGGACACCACTTTTTTAGGATGTTAGTTCTCATGCTCTCGCGTAGGAAGAGGGGCTTGCACCTTGACCAGTCGCTCAGAGCATTCATAGACGTAGCAGGTCCTGCAGGCTGGAGTGCTACCTCGCCTTCATCCTTTGTAGATATGTACATATTTCTTCATTGAGAGCAGAGGGGAAATAGCTAATTTCTTTACATGTTCTCTATAGATCCGACATTTGGTCATCTATTGTTAGCCTACTTCCAGATCCTCCCAGCTTTGCCAGAGGAGGGAACTAAGATACAAGGGGATGGATGTTTGCTCGGAATCTGTATACAAAAACGAGAAATAAAAACAAATGGTAGATTGGTTCAAATTTGGCTGTACGAAAATTACATACAGCCGAAAATGTCAAACAAATCTACCACATGGTACCATTGTAGCGAGCAAGGGGAGCGGGGGTTGCAGGGGTGTCCCCCGCACCCTTGTTTGTTACAATGGCAAAAAAGAGGACCCTGCTGTGCCGTTTCCCATCCAATGTAGGTGATGGGAACAGGCGTCGCAGGGAAACAGGGAGTCGGAGGCACACAGCAAAGTGTGCGCCAAAAGGTAAGAGCGGGTTGACAGAAATGTCAGTGGGAGAAAAAAGCAACAGTTCCGGTTTTGCTCAAATAACTTTTGTTTTTTTCTCCCTCACACATTTCACTTTCGATTCATTCAGGGACATCCTATTTGCTCAGAATAACACAATCTGGCAATGTCAGGTAGTCAAGACGGATCTATGTGATCACTACACATTTTTTACTGCGCATCCCAAAATGTCAATTCATCTTTTTCGGTTTACCCCATTTCACTGCATATATATGTGGGGGAGACCCACATTTATCATTCACTTAACTCATCCCCCCACATATATATGCAGTGAAATGGGGTTTTAAAGAAATCGACATTTTGTGATGCGCAGTGATGGTGTGTACATAATCGGGTGATACTGTCAATACTAGATTTCTGATCTCCTCAGTACAAACCATAAATGTAACCAATAGGTGAAATCTCTTCACTAGTGCTGAGACTGATAATCTCATGCATGGAGCCATACACCCATGCAGTCATCTCTACCCCTTTGTCAGCTTCAGAAGGATGAAAGACAACGTTGGCCCTGTCGATATTCGAACTGACAATCACAGGTTGCAGACAGAATTTTACAGCCGTTATTTTCACCCGAAAGGTATAATTCGGGGAAACTACATTAGGTGACCTGTTCATGAACCTCTCAGAACACCAAACATCTGAGGTGATCACATCTTAATGCAGATCGAATTTTAACAAGAGTGTTTGGTATGTTAGAGATACAGGTAAATCCCCAATTTATGTCTGGGGGAAGTGTAGTCTTGACAGCCACTGTCAAAAGTTAGTCCCACTTTTATGTTGGTGGCTTGACCAGGTTGTTTTTGTGTGAAAATCTGGTCACCCTATGGCCATTTTTTAGACAAAGATGTTACTATTGTTTATAGATTTTAAATTTCTCTCCCGTGATATATATCCCATCCCAATACAAGTCAGTTGCAGGAATTTAGCACGGAAGCAAGGGAGCACTGTACAGGTAAATCCCCAGCTTATGTCTGGGAAGTGTGGTCTAGCTACAGTGCCATTTTGATGACTGTGAATCTGTATAACACCTTCCTTCAATTTTACTGTCTAGAGGCACGGGCGAGCCCAATGACCTCATACATTAGATAAGGTATGTAAAGGCCTCCGAGAAGAGACCCCGGTGCTCCGACTACACTAGGACTAACGAGCAACACAACGTAGGCAGCGCAATCTCTATACTTAGTTTGAAAGCACACATCAGTGGTGTCTACACTTTTTTATACGGAGCCCACTCTTGGGTAAAAATATTGTTTCCGTGCCCCAAAACCGAACCGCCTGCCCCACACCCCAAGCTATAACTCCTTACATTTTCTATTAAGTATTTTCTATTAAAAGCAGTCAACATGATTCCCTCTTAAACAGCCTCAAGCCCCCCATGAACATTCTTCGGGGCCCCTAGGTGGGACAGCCCCACTGTTGAGTCCACTGACGTGTTCCCAGATGTCCAAAAACGCGCCTATAGACCATAAGGCTTTTTCTATAGCTAATATTCTGTTAGGACGGGCTGTTGAAAAGGCAGGCGCAAGATGTTCCCTTCGTACTCCCTCACCCAGAGCGGACATCTTGGCGTTGAGGAGGAAAGCCACGACAGCAATGGGGCGTTATTATGCGCGCCCGGAGCACCACGACAAGCCATGTTGCGTTTCTCTCTCTCCTTGAGCGAAGCCTCCTTTGCCTTTGCCGTCCAACTGAAAGGCGACATTTGTTTGAAGAGGCCCCCAGAAATCAAAAGTACAGGATATTTTCGAAAAGAGCCTTGAAAGTCTCTGTGAGTGAGCCACCAGGACGTTGAATAAATCGCAATTAATTGTGCATACTCTCTTTATTTTGGTTGGAGAAGCAGAAAGGCTATGTAAGAGCGCTGGTTTCCCTTTAATGGACCCGTCGCTGCACATAACTTTTTCCTCCTGCTTTTAAACGAGAACATATGCGTCTTTTTCTTCTGAGAGGGTTGGCTTCTTGGAACGAGTTGTTGTATAGCCCTTGCTATTTTTACCCACCCAGATCGGTCCTGTTTCCATGGCGATCCATCATAACATTGGAGTGTGGTCCACAATGACATAACCCTGCGCTCTTTTTTCAGTTTCTGTTTTTCTCTTTCCTTTCCAGCTCAGAATCCTCTGGGCATTTTCCTTGTGGGTTTGTATTTTGTACTTATGCCCTTGTTTTTAGTTGTGTTGTGCTGTTTGCCTGCTGTTGTCCACCAGATCTCCTGCCTCTGGGTTGGAGGGGATTTTTGGAGAGCTTCCAGGAGTGAATGTATGCATGCAACAAAAACATCAAACAGTTCTCTGCAAGGAAATGTAAACCAGAATTGAAGGGCGTGATTCATGTTGTTACCACCCAAATGTTCCTTGTTTTTCTGTATGGGGGTTGATCAATCTCTGGTTAGTGGTCCAGTTTGTTTAGGAAGGGAGGTGAACTAGTCTCCATGAAGCCAGGGATCTTATCGTGTTATTCCCCATTTGACCAAACATGTGTTATCCTGGTAAATTGCTATATCGCCATGTGGCTTTGTATTATGAGTGCTTGGAAACAAGATAGCCCACAATATAGCAAGTGCTTCAGTACAGGTATATTACTTTCTATGAAATCCAAGTCCTAAACATCTCATGTGATTCAAACCTGTGTTTAGGCAGTATTTAAAAGTACACCTTTTTACTTTAGCACTATACAGGCAATAAGGCCCTGTGTGCCATATATTAAAAACAGGTTAATAAAATCTAAAATGGGATGTGTGTGTCCCACTCTCAACCTGCGCCAAATAGACTCAGTGTGTCAGCCGACACGTGTTTCGACCGGATGCAGTCTTCCACAGGGCTGATACATAATCCAAAGATAAAGCCAATATACCTGAATGAATGCTAAAAACATCAAACAAAACAATTGGCTGTAGCCAATAACATGGGTTACACAAAGTGATACATGACAGTGTGCAAACCAACCATAAGCCATAAGATACCAGTATAACCATCAACACCCATCAAACATGTAGTGGTAGGTGTATATCAAAACAACCAATTGAAGATACGGAAAATAACAACCAAAAAATGAAGAGAAGACAATAAACAATGTAACTTAAAGTAGAGAAAAGACAGGGGGGACAGAGAAGGGACAAAAAAGAAGTGTAAATTCATAAATATCTGTCTGCTTGTGCTTTTTATAACCAAATTATTCATGGAGAAAAAAAGTTCACATTATAGCAACATTATTAATGGAGAAGAAAAAGTGACCCCTGTGTACCAATGAGCCTCCCTATAACACATAACACTGTAAACAAAAAAAAATAAGTCTGTTAATGGGGATGAAGGAGCAGAGGGTTAATAAAAGGAACCTGGCAATTGCAAAAACGTATCACACTGCACCGGTCTTGAATCCCAGATAATCCACAATGATTGGGAGCCTGATGTCTTAATGCGAGCATCCCCCGTGTGAAAAGGTGAATCAAAACGTTCCTTCTGTGTATAACCTATAGGGCATAGCTGCCTATGTCAAAAGAACAAAAGGACTGTGGTCCACCTCATAATATTCCAGCCCTCTGTACAAGAAATGAAAAATATACTCTGCAGTATATTCCGTATATAAAAACATGTACAAATTGCAAATGATTTACTGCTCGCTGCATTCTGAGCGAATCAGTAACTTTCGAGGTGGTACTGTGTCCATTAGGCTCCTTTGTGCGTTTCTTTATCTTGACACTGCAGAGATCACCAAAATGCCTGCAGGGGAGTGTGGATCTGCTCGTGGTCAGTCAGCCTCGCAAGTGCCATCTCGAAGCAAAATGTAAAATCCTGCCGTGGTCCGGTCCCTGAGGGCTCCGGGCCACTTAAAACCGTCCCAGACCTACAAAGGTGGATGGGCTCATTAGATTTTGGAGCAGGGTGGTTCGGTGTCTCCGCAATGCTAGTAGGTTGGGTAGGAGTAGTCACATAACACATTGTGCGTGCTTTGTTTTCACAGCACTCCTGGAGAAAGTTGAATTTACGAAGGCCCACTCTTCCTTTGCAGAAGATATGGGCAGGTGCAACTGATGTAAAGCATAGATGCCCAGTTCCTCTAACAATAAAGACTGTTAAATAGCCTGCACCTTCATAAAGTATTTTCTTCAAACAGTAATCGGAAAGCAGGTGAGCGCGTGTGTAGACAGTATGTTATGTTATGTTATACGTTTGCATACTGTGCCATAGGAGCATTAGTAATGTTCTATTGTTGATATTAGGGACATAGTGTAACCCACCCTATGGAGTTATCATACTTCTTGGGATTTACGTTGCACTCGGCTATTAAGCACCTGCCCAATAAGGGCAGGTGCGCACAAGAAACGCCACCTGCCATTCAATATGTTGTGGCCGCTTTAAGTGGTACCAGTGGTCCAAGAGGCGGCAGCAAAGGGACAACTCTGTCGACCAAGTGCAAACATGGGCACTAAGGTGAGTGAACCCCGGGGCAGCAGACAAAGAGGCGAACGATGGTGTGTTGGGCCATAGAGTAGAATAACCTAACGCGTGTGTCGGCGCCAGGCCTAGCAAATACTATGGAAGTCTTCAAGAAATATAGAGGAAAGAGGGCAGGTTGGGCCGCTAATATTGCTGGGGCGCTACCGCGCATTCCTTGCTTGTAGCGCCTAGTTAAATAAATGGAACACTCCTAACGCCGAAACGAACATCGGTACCAATCAAAGCAGGTATGCATAGGAGAAGAGGCATGCTATGGGGTAGGGCAGTTAAAGAGTAGGATAAGGTGTGCCATAAGAGCATGCCTGCGCGAGGCAGTCCTGGCATAGAGTACAGCGCCACCCGTGTCCGCCTCAGCACTCACTGGCGGAGCAGTCACCCCATGCCATAGACAGGCAGGTCCTCCACACAACTGTGGTGAACTCCTCAACCCGGGATGATGCTCCTATGCTGACCGCGCAGAGGATTGGTGGGTAAAGAAAGGTAAGGAAGAGTGAACCGGCAGTGGAGTGGCTGGGAGAAGATAGAGGAAAGCGAGGCGGGGCAGAAATGGGAGTACACTGAGGGAGAGAAAGCGGGAGAGGAGGGAGTGAGGAAGGGAGGAACGGGGGTGGATGTAGGGGGAGCTAGAGGGGGAGGGACGAGAGAAGAGGGATACAGGAGAGGGGAGCGAGTGAGAGGAAGGAGGGGGTAGAGGGGAAGGGAGGAAGGAGAGAGAGAGGAAGGAGAGAAGTTATGGGAAAGGGTGATGCTTTCGGGTCAGGCTGCTGCTGGCAGTACAGTCATATACATTCTTCATTTACTTTCAAAGCTAGGAGTTGGATACCAAGATCACTGCTGGCTTTGAGACAAAAGGAGAGTATTTGCCGTGTGATATGCAGACATTTGGCTTAGTGAGTGTCACAAATAACACCGGTAGCAGAGAACACGGTCACTGCTCGCCTTAGGTGGGGAGGGGGCAGGATTTCAGAAGGGGGAACGGGCACCCCCAGGCCACCCCCTAGCGACGCCACTGGGTCTGGGAGATGGCAATTGGTGACGCAGTAGCTTTTCACTGTGCGTGCATGCACAATTGGGAATGTGACGCACTTCCATTGCCGCTGGTATTCCTACTATGATCGTGTTATGTGCTCCCAGGGATGTATGGGGAAGTCTCTCCCTGGGAGTGCAATCACTCCTGTCCTCTAGTCACACTCCTCGCCCCCCCCCATATTATGAGTTGGCCAATTACATTGCATTACTTGGGTGCTTCCATGAGTTGGGAATTTTGGGTAGGGTCACTGAGGCTTCTACAGCCCAGCCTCATGGCACAGAAAACGCCTATGTTGTGCCTGTAACCCTTCCGGCACTGTATAACAACACACTGGGCCTCATTACGAGGTGGGCGCAAAAGGGATACCGGTCACCGTTAAGGACATCCGTGCCAGTAATCCCTTTGCACCCTATTCCGAGGTCCCTTACTGGGTCCCTTCCTTAACGCTTGGTTTTACCAGGCGTTATGGATGGGGCCCATTAAGGGACTTCAGAGCTAATAACGGTACCGCAATTTGCGGTACCGTTGTTAGCACCTTCCCCCTTTCCATAGAGCCCTATGGGGGCTCAAATGGGAATGGGGAATGGCGTTTTCAATGGGGACTTACCGGTCCCGCCAAGGTCGGACTGGACCGGTAATTCCCCATTGAACGGGACCGGACACAGCCCCGTTATTGGTGGTAGTCATGGCGCAAATAGCGCCATTACTACCACCAACCTTGGAATGAGGGCTACTGACAGTTGCTAGGTACTTCAAGGGGAGCCGGGGTGATGGTTGGATCTTTGTGTATGCAATTAAATTCACTACACGCTTGTGTTTATTGATGTGTGTGCTTGCAGGATCTATGATGCATCTGTCGAGTGCCGCTTTGTGATACTTTGGGGGTACCCTCACAGCAAATGTGGCTCTGGTGCCCTCCAGCCATGGCAGTCATGCATGCTGTGAGTACAAAGTTTTTATGTTGGGTGTATGCATTGCACCTGCAGAGCAGCAGGCAATGGTGTGTTCCAGGCTCATGTTGCAAATGTTAAATCTTAAAGCTATTTGTACCGCGCACTGTCACCAATGGAATTGGTCCCGAGACGCTCAGGTGGATCTGCAAACAAGAAGGCGGGGTGGGTTAGTCAGGTGAAGCGGGAATAGGAAAGTGAGAAAGGATGTGTGCTGTTGACAGCCTCAGTTCGGTTTTCACTGCGCTGAGCTTTGGTGGGAATATCGGATCGATGTGTGTCCTCGTGTGCTGTTGGTGCGGTGTATGTGCTGTTTGTTGTTGCAGTGTGCTGAAGTGCATGCGGTTTGCTGAGTGAGAAGGTGGTTGTGTGGATTTCCGTGTGAGTTAGGTATGCAGAAATTCGAGCATCGGGTTAGTGGGATATATGTCCTCGCTCTCTAGATGTGAAGCATGTTCATTTCCAAGTTTTTTTTGGAGGTGTCGCGTGGAAATCTCCACACTTCTATTTAAGTGTGGCATCAGCTAACATTCACAATTCTGTCTTAATGTGATGCAGTCCAACAATCACAATCCTGTCTAGACGTGGCAATGACTAATGGCACATATGGTTTTGTGTAACAGAACTGTATTTTGAGTGCCATTGGGGGTACATCAGAGATGCTGAGTTTCTTCAAATATATTGCTGTTCTGTTGCATTTATTCATGACATGCTCACGTGCCACATTGTAGTGGGAGGTGCACTGCACCACGACTTGCCCGCCCTGCACTTCACAGTCAGTTGGCACTGTGTGCTTGGTATCAACAGTTGGGGTGTACATAGCTTGCTTTTTAGGATTTTGTTTTGTCATACGCATTGTTGCAGAAAAGGGTTTCAAACGGTGCGCATGCATATTGCTTATGCAAAATGCACAACCAGATTCTTGTACATGGATTTTGAATTTATTAATGATGAAACTGACAGAACACAACCTACACCTCGAGGACAATCATGAGCATTGCCAACAAGACCACCAGAAGACACAAGCAAGAACAAAACAGGCCACTATAAAGAAAAAAATACACTGCAACCTAATCAACACCAGATCTATGTCCAAACACACAACAGAGATCCATGATCTACTTTGTGACGGGGGAATAGACATCCTATTCATCATCACAGAAACCTGGCTTGCTGAAAACTGCAAAGTCATACTGCACATCTGTCTGCCTGTCAATTTCAAATACATGCAGACAAACAGAACAGGAAAAAGAGGAGGAGGACTCGCTGTGGCTTACAAAGAACATGTCAAATTAAGAACAGCCGATCCGCTGAACATCCCAAACTGCGAATCCCTCGGCCTACACTTGACCTAAGAACCGCAAACAAACCTCACATTTATACCCGTCTATAGGCCCCTAACCCACGACGCAACCTTCATAGATGCCTTTGTTGAAGCGGTCATGAACATGGCCATTAAACATGATCACCTGATCATTCTCTGTGACTTCAACGTATGGTTCGAAGAAGAGAACGCAAACTCACAGAAAACACTAACTAAAAGGCTTGAGACAATTAAACTACGACAAATGGTGAAAGGAGCCACACACCCAGCAGGCCAACACTCTAGATGCAATCTTCGACAATAAAACATCTGATAACAACAGCACCATTTATCCAAATACTTTGGAGCGACCACCTCATCATACCTTTGTGATCCAAATACCATCAAAAACATCCAACAAGCCCCAAAAGAACCCCCGATCTGGAAAGAAACTGAAGAACCGCCAAAAGCAGTGACCTAGAAGAAAAACTAGAATCCTCAAAGCCATCAATTGCAACCCTGGACACAACTGACATAGACGAAAAAACAGACCTAATCTTGAAATAGATTGTCAAAACAATAGATCCCATCACGAAAGAAAGCAGTGGCTAAATGGCTCACGCCCCACCTAAAGGCAATGGAAATAACAAACCGGAAACTAGAACAAGAATGGAGGAAAAACTAGAACCAAGACAAAAGAATAACATATCAAAAACAGATCTGATCGCATGAAGCAGAAATTCTCAAAGCAAAAAAGAAATACTACAACAACTGGATCACAAAAACCTACAATACTCAGAAAGTATAATACACCGGTTCCCTCGCAAAAACTATGCAGCGATCTTGCCGATCACTTTAAAAGTAAAATCACCAGCATCATTGGATCATACAAAGTAGATCGACCAATCCAACCATTCACCAAATCCAACCAACCCCTAGCTCACAGAACAGGTTGACCATCTTTCCCCAAATGTCAAGAGCAAAATTCATCACTTTAGTAAATAAAAGCAACAAGGCAGGCTCCCCAATTGACCCCTGTCGACAAGACATCTACAAATTGATCTTTACACAGGGTGCATCATCAGAATACTAACTAAACTTCTTTAAAATGTCACTTTCAATGGGAAAAGTAGAGCAAGCCTTCAAATCAGCCGACATCAAACCTCTCCTCAAAGATACAACACAGGGATGTCGAAGATTTAGGAAGTCCTTCTCAAAAAGTCCTTCTCAAACTAAAGACCGATCTCAAACATTCCTTACCCAGCAAAACTAATAAAGACCTATGTCTACAAACAAATACTGGAACACGTTGAAAATAACCAACTATAGGACCAGGCACAAGTAAGCTTCAGACCGGCGACAGGAATGGAGACCGTGCTACTCTCTATATTGGAAGACCTAAAGACCAACGCAGACTCCAACATGAACTCAGCACCGATACTACTCGATCTCTCGACACAGTCAACGCGGTCAACCATAACACCCTCATCAAGAGACTGGAAGAAATAGGGATCAGTGACACTGCACTGCTTTTGATTAAATCTTTCTTCTCCGAAAGAACAGAAAAGTATGGCTAAAGCCATTCAAATCCACACTGCAGGACACCCTGTGTGGAGTATCAAAAGGCTCTTTGTTATACCCACTACTGGTCAGCATCTCTATGATGCCACTAATCAACCTCATCAGAAGACACGGCCTCACATGCTACAATTATGCAGACGATACACAAATCATCTACAAAATCAATGGCAATGAAGAAGAGAACCCCATGCTAACAGACTGTCTCAAATAACTTTACCAATGGATGAACACTAATAACCTTAAAATTTACTTGGACAAAACGGAAATCATGATTACACCAGGTAACCAGGGAACCAACCAGGACATCCCATGGCCAACAGAACTGGGACTGTCACCTGAACCATTCAAAGTAGTCAAAAATCTTAGAATCCTAATGAACAACAAGCTAACACTAGAACCACAAGTAAATGCCACAATTAAGAAAATATTCTTCCATCTTCACATAATCAAAATATTCTACCCTTCCTCTCCTTCACACACAAAACACGTTCCATCATCTCCCTCATTATGTCCAAGATAGACTAATCCAACAGCATACATCTTGCAATTTTATTTATTTTATTTTTATTTTATTTATATGTTTATATAGCGCTGCAGCCCACAGGCATCAGAGCGCTTCACAAAAAGACAGACTGGAGTATAAAGACGGGACAGTCAAAATCACATGTAGCAGACATTGGAACAGAGATGAGCTAGCTGGCTGGCGGGAGTAGGAATTTTATTTAAAGAGAAATGTCTTGAGTTGCTTTCTGAAGATTAGATGATTAGTTTCCAATCTCAGCCCAGGGGGGAGTTTATTCCATGTGAGGATTGCCTTGGTCGTGAAAGCCCTACCTAATCCTTTAGCTTTTTTGGTAGGGAAAACTCGCAGGAGGCCAGATTTATTGGACCTCAGGTTGCAATGTGATTCATACCACACAAATTGCTTTTTTAGGTAAATTGGTGCTTTTCCATATAAGCATCGGTGTACTAGGGTAATGGCTTTGAATGTGATGCGATCCTCGATCGCAAGCCAATGTAGGTCCTTTCTGTCTTTTGTGATATGATCTCTCTTGGATGTATTGGTGATTATTCTGACAATGTTGTTCTGCACCACTTGGCATTGTTTTAAGCATTTATTGCTTGCGCCAAGGAGTAAAGAGTTTCCGTAATCCAACCGGGAGAGAATTGTGGCTCTTGCTATTGTCGCACTATTTTGTGGGCTCAGTAAGGGTCTGATTTTTTTCAATAGTTTCAAGTAATAGCGACAATTCCTTTTGAGGTAGGCAGTATGGGCTTCTGCTCCCAAGGATGCCTGAAGATAGACGCCTAGTGTTTTGACTTTTTCTGCTATAACTATCTGTGTCTCTTTGATCTTAAAATCGGTGTATTGTGGACTAAGTTTTTTTCTAGCATGAGGAGAACCGAAGATCATAAGTTCCGTCTTGGAGGCATTTAAGCACATCCAATTATCTTTCATCCAACTCTCAATGATGTTGTAGATTCTCGAGAGTTTTTCGCTGTCCAGTTTGTAGTTACCGGTAAGTTCAAACACCAATTGGGTGTCATCGGCAAAGTTGGTAAAGAATATACCGAGATGGGACAGAAGTGAGCATAGGCATCGCATGTATAGGTTAAATAGTAGAGGGGAGAAGCTAGCGCCCTGTGGAACTCCACAGTTTACTGGTTTAGATTTTGAAGAGTGTTTGCCCCAGACGATTTTAGATTGCCTATCCTGCAGAAATGATGACACCCAGTCAATGGCCTCATCAGAGCAGTTTCCCGATTTATCTAGGGCCTCTCGGAGCCTCCGGTGGTCCAATAGATCGAAGGCTGCCGAGAGGTCCAGTAGGATTAGTAAACCAGATTTACCTTGATCTAGGATGCTTAGCATTTCTGTCTGCAGATCTAAAAGCGCTGATTCTGTGCTATGGGCCGTCCTAAAGCCCGATTGTTGTGGGTGAAGTAGGTTGTTGTCATCCACAAATTCTTGAAGTTGTTCTGTAGCAATCCTGTCGAGTATTTTTAGTAAAAAGTTGCAGTTGGTAATTGGCCTTAGATTAGCAGGGTCCTGTTGGTTAAGTTCAGGTTTTTTAGGTACTGGTGTTACTGTGACCGTTTTGATAGCGGCTGGGACGTTACCATCTCATCTCTAAATGACGCATTTACCATTCTTGTCAAAAATGGTGCAAAAATGGTAGCGTTATCAAGGATTAGTTTTGGGGGCAGTACATTTTCCGTGCATGAAGTGCATTTGATACTCGAGAGGGTTTTGTTCATACCTTCCAGTGATATGGGTTTAAAATAGAATTTTGGACTTTGTGAGTCAATCTTATCTGTCCCTATGTTATCTGGAATAGTGATATTAGTTACCTTACAATTAGAGATTGTTTCTCTCGCCTTGGTAATTTTATTGTGAAATGCAGTTTGAACTGCTTCACAATCTTTTTGAGTGGGTTGAAAAGGGGGAGATAGTGCTACTGGTTTTTCAATATTTTTAAGTATTTGAAAAAGTTTCCCAGTAGAATTAGATGCAGTGTTGATTTGTTCATTATAGTGATTTTTCTTCAATTTAGTTATTATTGCCCTGTATGTGATGTCGGCAGTTTTCCAGTTTTTTTTGTTGTTGTCTGTAGGGTCTTTTAGCCATATTCTTTCAAGTTTCCGTTTTTCCTTTTTGAGGGTCAAAGCTTCAGAATTGAACCATTTCTGGTGGTTAATATTAGGTCGGACTTGCTTGTTTTTAAGGGGGGCATGTTTGTTTAATATGTCGTTCATGTGTTTGTTATACGCGGAGATGATATCCTCGCATGAATCTGTGTCTTTAGTATCGAGCATGATTTGCGTAATGCCTTCCTGAAGGATGTTTGGCGTGATTTTTTTTAGATTTCTATCTAATACCATTTTTGGGGAATTGTCAGGTTTGGCTGCTTTTGGTTTGAGCACTAACTTGGATTCAATTTTATGATGGTCTGACCATATGCAGGGATGTGTACCTAGCATCGTCATGTCTGTGTTATTGGTAATTATCCAGTCTAGCTGGTTACCTGTGACGGCTGTAGGATCTTTGTTTATTATGGTGTAGGAACAATTCGATAGATCTTCCTCTAGGCTTATAGCATCTGGATCTTTGGGATTACCCCTCCAGCGGTTTAAGTCTCCCAACAGTATTGTCCCTGAATTAGATGTTTTCAGGTTGTTCAATAGTTGGGTTAACTCTTCATTGAAGTCTGAGGCAAGGGAGGGGGGTCTGTAAATGACTATCAGGTTGATACAATCATTTGGAGTGTGTGTCAGTTTAAGGTGTAAGATCTCACAACCTGTACACTGTATGGGAGTAGGGAAGAGGTTGAGGTCTTGTTTGTCAATTATGGCTACTCCACCACCCTTCCCTGACGCTCTATTGTTAGTATAGATGGAATAATTCTTGGGCACGGCAATGTCAACCGTGGGCCCCATTGGTTCCTGGAGCCAGGTCTCAGTGAGACACAGGATATCAATGTCATCTTCCAGGATATAATCATGAATATCCTGTGCGTGTTTGTTTAGGGATCTAGTGTTCAAGAGTGCTATTTTGATGGCACGAATTGCGGTTTCGTTTGGGGTAAGTTCTTTCTTGTCAGAGTTTTTAAGTGGGACTTTGGAGTGATTGGTGCAGGCCCTTAGCTGGGTGTGAATAGATTCTAATCTA
This sequence comes from Ambystoma mexicanum, assembly GCF_040938575.1. NCBI lineage: Eukaryota > Metazoa > Chordata > Amphibia > Caudata > Ambystomatidae > Ambystoma > Ambystoma mexicanum. The sequence continues at coordinate 509,570,041 of NC_090929.1, read as the reverse complement.
GTGTTCACATATGTTTGCACTAGGTTTTGGTTTTGTAATTTGGTAGATTTGACTAGCAAGTCGCATAGGACTGGGTAGCCCATACCTGCTTAACCGGATCAGATCTTCCCTGGAAGAATTTGAGCAGAGTTTTGGGCCGTATGCCGTTGGACGCCGTGGTCCGGCGTAGACCGGCTTCGTTGCAGAAGCGCCGGCGCTGAAGCGCCTGACGTTTCTTGAAATGGACATGAAGGCACTCTGGGAACTGTAGTTCCTGACTGTGCTTCCCGTTTTGCAATCAAAATAAAGGTGCTTAACTTAAAGTTGCTTCAGTCTTTAGGAGGCTGAGCTTCTAGTTCAGCATGCAAATACAGATGGCAATACGTGACAGTAGAATGACTAAGAGAGATTTAGTTACTTTAAGATGGTGCTTTGTGCGCTGCGCCCTGCCTCCTCAAGCCTCCTGGGGCAGTCGAATCCTGAGTGAGGGCAAGGATGGGAGGATACAAGTAGGGGTCCGCCGGGACCGGCGTAGACCGGCTTCGTTGCAGAAGCGCCGGCGCTGAAGCGCCTGACGTTTCTTGAAATGGACGTGAAGGCACTCTGGGAACTGTAGTTCCTGACTGTGCTTCCCATTTTGCAATCAAAATAAAGGTGCTTAACTTAAAGTTGCTTCAGTCTTTAGGAGGCTGAGCTTCTAGTTCAGCATGCAAATACAGATGGCAATACGTGACAGTAGAATGACTAAGAGAGATTTAGTTACTTTAAGATGGTGCTTTGTGCGCTGCGCACTGCCTCCTCAAGCCTCCTGGGGCAGTCGAATCCTGAGTGAGGGCAAGGATGGGAGGATACAAGTAGGGGTCCGCCGGGACCGGCATAGACCGGCTTCGTTGCAGAAGCGCCGGCGCTGAAGCGCCTGACGTTTCTTGAAATGGACGTGAAGGCACTCTGGGAACTGTAGTTCCTGACTGTGCTTCCCGTTTTGCAATCAAAATAAAGGTGCTTAACTTAAAGTTGCTTCAGTCTTTAGGAGGCTGAGCTTCGAGTTCAGCATGCAAATACAGATGGCAATACGTGACAGTAGAATGACTAAGAGAGATTTAGTTACTTTAAGATGGTGCTTTGTGCGCTGCGCACTGCCTCCTCAAGCCTCCTGGGGCAGTCGAATCCTCAATGCCGGAATACTTACTGGGGAAACGGCAAGGACTGCAGAATGCAGTTACCACTTTTCCTCAAACCCTCCCGAAGAGACCACATCACACCAGAGCTAAGGATACTACATTGGCTCCCAGTCAAAAAACGAATCACCTTCAAAACAATGTGCATAACATACAGAGAAATCCACGACCAGAGAGCGGAATTCATACAAAAGAAAATCCCCATCTACAAACCAACAAGAACACTTAGATTCAGCAATGGCATTCGTCTAGAACCTAAACTCTACACAAGAAAAAACTTGGAGGATCAGCCTTCTCTTGCATAGCCATAAAACTCTGGAACTCCCATCCTTCCCCCAGGAGAATTACGAACTACAGAGCACTATTTAAAATTCAGAAAACATCTAAAAAACCTGCCGCTTCAGATCGGAAGGGGATGGAAATGACCGAACAACATCTATGCACCACTAAACAAACAAATACACAGAAAAGGAGCTAAGAGAAATAAAGAACATAAAGAACACACCCGATATGAACAGAGATCAAGCAAAGGAACCAACCCCCATCAACACAATCCAACAAGCCAAACCAGACAAGAGAAACAAGCTGGAAAAGAGGGAAATACAAACACTTAAGTACTCTGGGAAACCCCCCCCTATTCGAGTAACCTGATACCATACTCCTACCAGCATTTAACCTACCCGCATAGGCTGGGTTTATCAAGCATACACTCTATTTTTGTAAATCAGCCACTCTCGCACTTAACATGTATGTGCAGGTTAGCCGCATTCAGCATCCAGTCTAATAGCATAGCTAAGACTTATGCCCCTTGCTTCACCCTGAAACATACACTATATAACTTCTGCATCATGCTGAGCTAATCGAGACAGATTAATTGAGGTCGGAAATGCATCAAACCTAATAGACTGATGGGGCAAGAATTGTAACACACCCAGATGTATTAAGAGTGGGGAGTCGGGTGTGTCAGACTGGGCTGGGGTGCGGGGGATGGGAGAGGCATCTCACTTGGAAGGGCGGTTGGAGACCAGAAGTGTATCTCACCTTGATAGAGTGCTCTAGGTGGGAAGCGTCCCTCAATGGGATGGACGAACAGGAGAGGGAGATGTATCATAATTAAATGGACTGCAGAGAGAGTGAAATGCGTCACAAATAAAGGAATGGGTTCGGGGCAGAAACCGGGCCGCATACGGATTGAATTTGGGGGACTGGGAATGCATCTCTCGTGGAGGAATTTGTGGGGGTGGTAATTGCTTCGTACTATATAAAACGACAGGGGGAGGGCTGTGTGTCGCATTTAGTCAGAATGTCGGGGGTAGGAAGGAAGTAGTTTCTTACCATTTCTCCAGCGTTGGTATCTTTCATGGATTCACATGCTGTGAATATTCCTAGTCGTCAGTCTGGGAATCCCCAGTTACTTTGATTAAGTAATTTACCTATGGAAAAACTTGACACCTTGAGTGACCCTCAACGTTGCTGTGGGTGCTTTTGGTCCCCACCAATCGGATGTGGGTATAGCTCCACCCCAGCAGCTTTCCCTCAGATTTTAACCACCCTAGCTGGAGGATATCGCCCTGTAGAGGATGTTGGCCTGGAGGGGGCAGGCTGGAGGGTGCATGTGAATCCATGAAAGATACCACGCTTGAGAAATGGAGTTATAGGTAAGAAACTACTCCCTTCATCAGCACTGGATCTTTCATGGATTCACATGCTGTGAATAGTTTTTATAGCAGTATACATGTTAGTAGGAGATAAACCAGGCAAACAAAGATTTGAGACTTTCAAATTTTCTGCACTAATGCGAGAAGTATGCATACGTATGTATAAGAAAATACCCTGGAAGCTGCAGGGCTAACCTTACTGGAACAGCGGTTGTCTTTGATGACCACGCCGGACCAGAGAGCCGCAGTGGCAGCTGTGGCCCTTGTAGAATGCTCTCTAGGTGCAGTTTGCAGAGGACTGTTGGCCTTCATGTGGCAGAAGGAAATCTCTGAGGATATCCACCTTGCAATGCCTTGTTTTGAAATGATTTTCCCTTGTTTGATGGGCCAAAGGTGACAAAAAGCTGTTTAGCTGTTCTAAATTATTTTGTCCGGTCAAGATAATATTTGAATGCCCTTTTCACGTCCAGAGAGTGCAGGGCTCTCTCCGCTGGGGAAGTGGCTTTTTGAAAGAATGTAGGCAGAGTTATGGTTGCATTCTTGTGAAATTCTGATGACACTTTTGGGATGAAGCAAGGATTGGTGGAAAGTATGAACTTTGCGAATCAGAGATATGTAGGATCTACTACTAAAGCTTGTAGTGCCAAAACACATCTAGAGGATGTAATGGCTATTAAGACTGCCACTTTCCAGGTCACAAATTCGATGTGTGCTGTTGATAGAGGTTCGAAAGGAGTTTTCATAAGACCGGCCAGGATGAGATTCAGGCTCCATACCCATGGAATCCTTTTCTTTGGAGGAAAAGTACAAAGGAGCCCTTTTAAGAAGTTTTTGAGTAGCTTGTTGCTGTAGAGAGGTGATGATCCTCTTTTCCTTGTACATCTAGAAATTGTCACCAAGTGCACCTATATAGAGGAGACCTCTAGACCTTCTTTTGCCAATTTGACAAGGTCGGGAAGAACCTGTTGAGCCTTTATGGCCTGTGGTTGAAGGTTGGGCTGCAGTGCACACCTTGTACAGAACCCTTTCCATTTGTGGTTGTAGGAAATGTTAGTGGACAGAGCCCTAGCCGCTAGAATGTGCTGGCAGTCTTGATGGATGTTTAAGTGGCTGAATTCAGCATGATCAGGAGCCATGCTGTTAATCTGAGGGAGACCGAGTCACGATGTAGAATCAACACATTGTTCTGCAACAGGGGATTGGCGTGAGATCCTAGATGGATTGGATTGTCCGCCGCCAGTGGAAGGAGGTCCGACAACCTGGTCTGTCTGGGCCATTATGGTGCTACTAAGATTATTTTGCAGTGCTATTTGCGTATCATTTGGATTGTTTTCCTGATGAGAGTGAACAGAGGGAACGCATATGCGAACATGCCAGTCCCTGGGAACGAGAATGCGTCCCTTGAGAGTCGGGATGAGGGGTCCTGCTTGTGAATTTCTTGCACTGCTTGTTGCTCTGAGTGGTGAAAAGGGTCAGAGGAGGATGACCCCATGTCGAGAAGATTTTGGATATTTGGTTGTTGTGTAGTTGCCATTCGTGGGACTGTGACAAATCCCTGCTGAGGGTGTCTGGTTGTTTGCTTTGTATCCCCCGGAGGTGGACGATATGAAGCAGAATGTTGTTGTGAATGGCCCGGTGCCAAATGGTCCGTGCTTCTTGGGACAGGGTGTTTGACGGCTTTCAGCCTGTTTCTGCAGATAAAAAATTGTGGTTGTATTGTCCGTGAGGACTCGTACCACCGAATTCTTGATTAGCGGTACAAATGATTTTAGGGCCCAATGTACTGCCTGCACCTCCAGCACATTTATGTGGAGGACGGATTCTTCGGGGGTCCACAGGCCTTTGACTTGGTGTTTGTGCAGGTGAGCTCCCCATCCTGCCAGGGAGGCATCAGTCACAATCGTTAGATGGTAGTTGGGCTCCACAATGGGCATCCTATACGCGATGTTGTAGGGGTATGTCCACCACTTTAGTGTGTTTGAGAGAGTTCAAGTGATGGCAATATTGTATAACCAGGACCCCTGGGTTTGGGACCATCTGGTAGCTAGACACCTTTGCACTGGCCGCATATGTAGCCACCAGTAGGGTATTAGAGGGATGCAGGAAGACATGGTTCCTAGGAGAGCCAGATATCAGCTCACTGTGACTAGCTTGTTTGGAGTGTTTGGAATTTGTGAGGGATATCAATTTTTTTACCCTGTCTGATGAGGGTCTGACGAGACTTTGCTCCGTTAGGAATTGAGCACCCAGGAACACCAAACTTTTTGAAGGAATATGCAAGAGTTGGTGTAATCTATTGTAAATCCCAATTGTTGGAGAAGAGCTTCTGTTTGTCTCAGCGAAAAACTGCTACCAGTGCTAGGCATTTTGTGAACGTCCTGTGTGCTGATTTTAGGCCGAATGGAAGTACTCAAAACTGTTAATGGCTTTCACCGACCTTGAATCTGAGATACTTTCAGTGTCTTGGATTTATTGGGATGTGGAAGTAAGCATCTTTGAGGTCTAATGCACCATATATTCGCAGGGTTGTATGGCCTTTATGAAGTCCTGAAGTGTCACCATCTTGAACTTCTGCTTTTTGATGTTTTTGTTTAGCTTTCACAAGTCCAGGATAGGACACCACTTCCCGTCTGGTTTCTTGACGACAAAGTACCTGGAGTATACTCCTTTTCCCTTTGTCGAACGAGGAACTCTTTCAATTGCCCGTTTCTTTAACATTTGACGTGCCTCCTGTTGTAGAATTTGTAGGTGCAAGTGTGATACCATTATGGGAGGTAACAGGATTTGTGCGCTTTGAATTCCAACAAGTGGCCGTGCTGGATGGCATCTAGCACTCACCTGTCTTTTGTTATTGCTTGCCACTTGCTGAGGAAAACGCCATATTTCCTCCCACCTGTCTGCCCCTGAGAAAGTCATTGCTGGGCCTTGTTCTGCCAACCTCCTTGAGAGATGGTTGATCTGCGCTTTCGCTGTTCTTGGTGATACTCCCTGGTGCGCTGGGAGGACTGGTAATTTCTCTTGTAGCCCTGAGAGAAGTATCCGGATCTGCTGTAATTTTTTTTGTCCCTTAAGGACGAGAATCTAGAATTACCTGAGACTCCTCAAAAGGAGCAAAGACCTTCTCCCCTGTAGGGTTGTAAGAGATTTAGCAGTGTCTTGGTCTGCTTTCATTGTTTTGAGGGCTTCATCAATCTTGTCAACAAATAGATTTTCTGCTTCAAACGGCATGTCGAGCACCTTATGCTGTACCTCTTGCCAAGAATCGTGGCAACGTAGCCATCCTTGTCTTCGGAGAACTACCCAATTGCCAATCTGTTTGAAACCCGTTTTAGCAAGATCTACAGCGACTTTAATGCGGTGGTTTGAGGCTTCCTCATCTTCACGCACCCGCGTCATGGCTTCTTTCCCCTGTTGCTCTGGTAAATGCTCTAATATAGGAGCCAACCGATGCAACATCTCTCGTTCGTATCGAGCCACTATTGCCAGGGCATTTGCTGCTTTGACAGTTGTTGCTCCAATGGTGAGCATCTTTTTACCAAAGGCATCAATTTTTTCTGCCTTCATTGTCTGGGGGAGTGGTGCATTTCTTCTGCATACGAGCCTTGCGACTCACTGCTGCTGACACCATTGACTCTGGAGAGGGTTGAGGTGAGACATTTTGGAGTTGTATCGGGTGCTTTACATTTTTGATCCAGTCTTCCTTTTTTACCGGTGCTTTAAATGGATGTTTGAGAGTACGAAGGCCTTCCTGCCAAACATGATCTAGGATGGGTATAGAAAACATGGCTTTCCTGTGCTTACCCATGTCCTTCTTTTATTCTGCAGGAGTTAAGCCGAATTCCTGGCATGCCTTAGATACCATGGAGTGGAAAGACCCAATTTCATCTGGAGGCGAGGTTTGAGCAGGACTACCCTGCATATCCTGGTCCGGGTCATCCGGGTCCACATGCGGCCTCTGCAAGGAGACGAAGAAGTGGTGGAGCTTGTGTCCCGTGGACTAGTGTCTTCATCTTTGTCTACTAATTCTCCCTCTTCTTGCTCGCATATACTTGAACTATGTCCTCATGGAGGTGGTGGTCTATGAGGTGATTGAGCTCTTGGACGTTTGTCTTGTTCCCTGGAGGGATGACCTGGATTCCTTTGATGCTGCTGACCTGGTGTACACTGGTCTTTTCCATATACATGAATTGCCTGCAGCTGCGGGGGTGGAAGCCTGCCATTGAGTTGGCCCAATAGTGACTGTAGTATGGAAAGCGCTTGCAGGGAGAGCAAGGATCTTGTGTTTAGAAAGGGGTATTGTGGATTCATATCTCCCATTCTCGACGGTGTTGATGGCAGAAAGGCTTATGTCAGTAGCCAACTGCCCGCGGGCCGCCACTTATTGGCTACTTTCCTTCCTATCTAACAGATCTAGTAGAGTATGCGCCCATAATGCTTAAGCCCCGGCAATTCAGATACATTTTGGTGTACCTCAAGGAGCCAGCTTGTCACCTTGTATATACAACATCTTCATGACTCCCTTCCTTGGCTACCTTGCCCAGGAGGGCATTCTATTCTCTAACTACTCAGACGACACCCAATGTGTCATCCCTCTCACGGGGCAGCATGACCAGGATGAAAGAGAACTTAACCGCATCTTCACCATTATTGAACTTTGGATGAGGTGGAATAATCTCGCTCTTAACCGTGGAAAGACGGAACTCATGGTCGTGGCCTCTGATAGCGTCCTGGCTAAATTAGGCCCAGCCTATAAACAGCTTGAAGATGCTTTAATCCCCACTCTTCCCAAAGTAAAGATTCTGGGGGTGGTTCTGGACCAATCCCTCACCATGAATTCTTATGTCGCCAGCACGGTGTCTTCCGCTACCTATTATATCAAATTCTATCCCACCTGCGACCACTTATCTCTCAACCTAATGCAGAGTCCATCGCTCCTGCTATTATAGGTTCAGAATTGGATTACTGCTGCAGTCTATTAGCAGGTGCCAGCAAAAAGACCATCAGCCGCCTTCAGGTGGGTCAAAACGGAGCCGTCAGAGCTATTTCTGGTCTTGCCCATAGAGCACATGTATCAGAGGCACGCCGCGCCTTGCACTGGTTGCCTGTGGAGGTGCCTATTACCTTCAGACTCATGGTCATCACCTTTAAATGTCTTAAGGGCACCATGCCCACCTACCTACAAAGGTACATAGGAATAAAACCCAATCTCAGAAATCTGCGCTCCAATAATCAGAACATGCTTCACCAACCTAAAGTCGAAACCAAAAAAGCAGAATATGGTGCTTTCGCCTTTGCGGCACCGGCTATTTGGAACACCCTACCAGGTCAGCTGAGAAACTCTGTAGCCCTGAGCAACTTTAAGAAGGACTTAAAAACCTTACTCTTCAAGTAGTAGTATAGGATCCTCAGCCTATCTTTCTCGTTTCCCGGTGCTCAAGGTCTCCTCTTTTCTGTTTTTGTTCTGTCTGCGCCCTCACACCTACGGGTTTATGGTTGCGCAATATAAATGCAATAAAGTAAAGTAAAGTAAAAGATAGAGTAGGTGTCTGAATTCTTAGGGGTGTGTCTTCTCCTCTGGACGGTAGGTGATAAGAGGGTTTGTCCTGAATAGGAGGATGGGACGTACCTTCCTCAGGATTGGAGTCTGTAACCCCTGAACACTCCTCTGTTAGAGGCTCAAAATCTGAAGTGATTTCATTGTAAAATGTCCTCTGGCATGATGTCTGGGTAACTTATAGGAGATATTCCTAGAGGAACATGTCCATGCTCTACCGCGTCCCTTGTCTGTATTTTCAGTATACCCTTGGCGGATGATATATTGTCCTGTATAGGTAACTCTGTGATCTCTCTGTCGTGACAGTGGTTGACGGTGTTGAAGGCTGCGTAGCTTACTCCTTGGACGATTTGTGTTTTTTGGTCGTCAACGAGGTGGTCGTCCCCTTGTCATCGTCAATATTGTCCTCAGAGTGGATGTCGACAACGATTTGGTCGTCGGAGGGTGCCTCGTGGATGAGGGTGCCTTCTCCAGAGGAGGATTTTCGAGACTCTGAGGATGAATGGTGTCAGACTTGGGTTTTGTCGATGGGCGTGAGCCTTCATCTCTCAGTTTTTCTGATGGTGTCTTCTTCGACAGGACCTTGGACAAGTGTTTAGATCCAGTATGGGACCCCTCACCGCTACCTGGTCTTTTTTTTAACCAGAGAGGAGTGTTTGGCCTTATCATGGACGATTTTGGCTCACCCGTATTTTTTTTCCGCCAACAGTCCTTCAGACTTGGATCTTTGACGTGATGGAGACCTCTTGTGAGAGGGAGTGGTGGCTCTCCCACTCCTTGATGAACCCACTTCCAACGCCGGTTATGCTCCTTCATTAAGCCAACAAATTAGGCGATGGTTTCTGTCCTTAAGGGTTTTTAATGAAAAACCCTGGCAGATTTCACATTCCTCCATAAAGACAATCTGCATGCCTGTCGCCTTCGTACACATTTTCTAGCCACAAGGCCTGATGAAGGACTTTTTCCATCTAGAGGTCTCCATGGTCATGAACTGGGCCGTATATGTAGCTGTCGGTAGCTACGGATGGAGAAAAAGTTGAAGAAATATCAATTCTTTTGAGGAACAAGATTTTCCCTCAGGAGAGAAGAACATGAGGAATCCCACTAGCTCGAAAGACTGTTGAAATCTGAGGGGAAGCTGCTGGGGCAGAGCTATACACTCGATGTCCTATTGGTGGAGACGAAAAGCACCCTCAATGATGTTGATGGGACACTCAAGGTGTCAAGTTCTGCATAGGCAAATTACTAAATCAATGTAACTAGGGATTCCCAACCTGACGACGGGGAATATTCACAGCATGTGAATCCATGAAAGATCCAATGCTGGAGAAATGAATTGCCACTAACAAACTGTACTAAAAACTCACCCCTCTGCATATGACTTCTCAAACACAACCCTACCTCTATACCAACACAAACCGCACACACTTCACAACACCCCGACAAGAAAAAAAACAACACAATCTCACCTCAAACCCATATGACGCCTACCAACCGAAAATACACCTACGCTCAGTGACCGGTTTCTCTGAACTGAAGCTGCCAACAGCATATCACAGCTCTCTTACTCTTCTCCCGCTAGATCCGACTAACAAACCCCGCTACCATCCTTGCATTGAAGATCCGTCAGAGCGACAAGAGACCACACAAGTGGCAACAGTGCACGGTACAAGAACCTTTAACATAAGATAACATAACATCAATATGACTGTTCGTGCATTTCTTTTATTTGGGTGTGAAGTGCCAACACTTACCATGTTAATTACACTCCTGTCTTATAAAGAGTTCATTCATATACTCAGTAGACCACATGCCTTGTTGAACAGCAAGAGAGCTCTGTGGATTTAGCACTCACTACAGTCTTGAGTGTTATGTGTGACCCTCCCAAGTGTATTGCCCTTTTAAGATGGAGAGTGTTATGTGTGACCCTCCCCAGTGCATTGCCCTTTTAAGATGGGCCATGATTTTGTCATGGCCCAACCTAATAAAAGGAGCTCCTGCATGCATGTGCCTCGGAACGGCTGCAGACTCCAACAATGGAACATTTCGGGCCTGCAGGCACACACCGTGTGATCACAGTCCTGCAGGTCCCTCCGGGTCTGCCCCCGCCCAGATCAGCCTGGTGCTCTGGACACACCCCAGGCACCCTCCATCTCCGGTACTCCCCGCATCCATGGTGCCCCACGGCACCCAGGTCGTGTCACCATTGCCTATAAGGGTCCCGTCCAGCAACGACTGTAAGTCCGGGTGACCCCGGCAATCCAACATGCCGCTGGGCCCCCCAGACCCTTTGAGGCCGGCCTTGTGCCCACTGCCAGCCCCACAATATTGGCAACAAGGAGAAGGATCCCCGCAGTGACGTCGCCCACCCGAGGGGGAAAGGAGGAAACGGCATCCACTGCTGTGATAAGGAGGCGAGGATACCATGCCCAGGGTCCTACCAGCGGATACTCTCTGACCGTGGCCCTCTGTGAAGAGGGTGCTCGTGCGGCTCTAGTGAGGGTCAGTTCGCAGCCCCTGCGTCAACTGTCAGCAAGTATCTTTGTTAACTCCTGCCACGGGAGAAAGCACGCAGCTACGCAACTGGAGCTCCTAATTAAAGTAACATTTGGAGGTGAGTGCAAAGTCCCCGAAACATCCCCGGGCTGCCCTGAGGTGAAAGACGAATGTTGCTCCCAAGTCGCAGCTCAGGAACAGAGGCCCGCTGGGGAGAAATTATCCCTGAGCCGGCCCGAGTGAATGTAAAGGTGCTCTGTGTTGGAGCAAAGAAACGAAAAAACAATGCGCTCCATGCCAGCGCTGCCCTGGGGTAAGAGCAAGGTGAATGATAAGTGCTCCTGTCATCAGAGCTCTAGTTGAAGACTACAAAGAAGTTGTGCAGCTGTTCGCACAATCCTGTGATTCCCGGGCTGATCCAGCGGTGAAGCACTACAGCAGCTCCAGGTCGGAGCAAAGTTGGGAGAATACTCCGGTGTCGGAGTCCGTGGAAACAAAGACACCGCTACCCAGAACAGATCCTGGGCTGCCTCTGGTGAAAAGATGTAGCGCTCCATGCCGACTCTATAAAAGCAAAAACATATGGCCCTGCGCACTGCCAACGATATCCCGAGGCCACCCGGCGGTGATTGCACATGCAGCTAGCTCCATGTTGGAGCAAGTTGAAGCAAACCACCCTCCTGTGTCAGAGCCTTGGAAAGCAGAGTGCCCGGCACAGATGAGATATCGGTCCGATAGGCGGTGAACTGTGTGACAATATGAGTGCCCAGGTGTCGAAGCTGTGAACATACAAGCCCCAGCAATATCATGGGCCAGGAGGCAGCGAATAACAAAGTGCTCCACAGTGGGGCCTGACCAATAAAAAGGCATATGGCTTTCTACAGATTCCGGGCCCAATGGCGGTGAGTGACATGAGAACAAAGAAAGGGCGTGCTGTGCACTCTAGGCACGGTGCCCGTCAAGCATGAAAAGAACTGGAAAGGTAAACTTGTGCTCCTGTGCTCTGTGGCCGGAGAGAGTGTCCATGCAACAAAGAAAGGCGTCTCATGTCTGGGGGAGAAAAGGTGCAGCACACGTCATCAAGGCATACATTGAGGCGAAATATCCTGCCACTAGTGTCGCCCTGCCTGCCAAGCAAGTGGCCCCAACACCTTGCCACTAGTGTTGCCATGCCAGCCCTACCATCCATGGAGCAGGCAAATGTGGCGTCGGGTGCTGGTTACTGCCAGCCCCTGAACTGGGATATCACCTGCCCAATTTTACTGCCAGAGGAAAAGGAAGTTGGGACTGGCCTAGACTGCTGCCCCATCATCTATAGCAGTGACTCCTGCCTGAAGAATGGAGAGACAGAGAGCGTCCTCCTGCTGCCTTGGGAAGAGCACCAAGTGCAATTGCCTGGCTGACAAGTGGGCAAACCCTCTGCCCGCAAGGCACTTGCCTGGCTGCGGCTCTCGCCCCGGGAGAGTGCTCCTGCTTCCTACCCAACACACTCTAGCTTTTCACTAGAGAAAAGTACACCTTTTGGTTTTGCTAATGCCTATTGCTGTACTACACTAACATTCCACTTTGAGCACCATCCCAAGTGTGCATTGCATGCTCAGAAGGAATGTGCATTTGAATTACTATCACAGACATGTTTGATAAATTGGTTGTCATTCTTATGTTCCCAAAATGCACTTTGTATGCAAAACAGCCAGAATCCTATATTCAGGGGCACATCATTGGACATTTAGCTCCGCCCCTCAGTGCCGCCCACACCACTGATAATTCGATCCCAGTCCCACCCACGCCATCGACAATCTAACAACCCCCTTCCACTGCGTGCGAAGAGTGGGGGGTTCCCCTAGTAAATGTTGTCCAATTCCAGCACTGCACTTCCTTAAGAGCCACAGACTTAGGCATGCGTGCGCTCCCATTAGAACAAGCAGTTTGGTGTCGAAAACAAGGTCTGTTTATATAGGGCCAGGTCAGGAGGTGTGCACAAGACCTCCTGCTGAGAAGGGGGGTGAGTAACATGCTGCCACTCGCTGCCCTATCAACACCCAGAGGCATTCCCGCCTAGGGGAGCCTGCATGTGGTGCAGCATAGACACTGCTAACCGCGTCTCACTGTCTGCCCCAACATCAAAGGACTGACTGAGCCTGAACGTGGTGTAACCCAGACTCCCTGCTACCCACATCTCGCTGCCTGCCCCAACATTAAGGGACTGACAAGCCTGAAAGTGGTGGAGCCTAAACGCCCTGCTACCCGCGTCTCACTGCCTGCCCCAACATCAAGGGACTAAGCCGATGTAGCCCCTGGTGCTCCTATGTGCAACCTTGCCGGCTTTTAAACTGTGCCATCAATGTGTCTTGACCCGTGGAAGTGACTATGCTGAACGGACCCTGATGCAAAGTGAACTGGTCTCCTGCAGTCCTGCAAGAGCTTGAAGAAGACTTAATAACATGTGCTTAGATGCTGTGAGCCTGCATGTAGATTATATGCTTAAAGTGGTCCCAGTTAAATGGATGTGAAGCTGTGCTCCCGTAGTGTGTAGGCATGCTCTAAATTGTGCCAGCAGCTAACACTGGCGTCATTCAGTGGTTGAAGTTCCACTTACCCTAGATTAATAAATGGTCTTGTAAAATGTGGTAGAACTGCCAACATACCACCAGCAGTGCGCCAACCCCAACTGTCACCCACTGAATATGTTTAGAGTGTTCGATATGTGTTATTTGTCTGCAACTACCTGAGTCCTTATGTGTGTATCATTGGTCTATCCTAAGATTCGTCTACCCTAAAATTCCCAAGTGTTCCGAGTATGGTCGTTCTGTAACAGGGGTTGGGATCAGCTTATATGTCAGTAACATTTGTATTTGTTTGTTATGAACAAGGGGGGAGTGTTATGCGTGACCCTCCCGGGTGTATTGCCCTCTTAAGATAAAAAGAGCTCCTGCCTGCGTGTGCCTCAGAACGGCTGCAGACTCCAAAATGGAAGTCCTGTGTCCGTCTCTCATTTCGGGCCTGCAGGCCCACACCGTGTGATCATGGTCCTGCAGGTCCCTGCTCGTCTGGGCCCCCCAGATCAGCCTCGTGCAATGGGTCCACCCACCGCAGGAACCCTCCATCTTGGATGCTCCCAGCATCCATGGTGCCCCTGGCACCCAGGCCGTGCCCCCAAAGCCTATCAGGGTCCAGCCATGCAACGACTGTAAGTCCGGATGACGCCCAGAATATTTATGTGACACCCAGGTGCACAGTTTTGAATTCCAGCAGGGATGTCACATCCAGTCACCCTTTTCATGTCTAAATGGAGCCAGGCTGGTTAATCATAACACCTGTTATTTACACCCATGCAACGATTCAGATTGTGGCACTCGCGGTATGGTCAATATTGTTATATTGCTCTGCTTTATTTTTAACGTACGCGTAAACACACATCTTTACTTTATTTCCTTTCCAAGAACACGAGAGGCTGATAAGATAAGGCGCCCATTTAAAGGCCCAGGCCCCACCAGACTGTACACTTTGTCCTGGGTTAGTCCCTCGGCGAGGTTCATCAGGGAAAGATGCTGACCAGGTTGCTCTGCCTGGCCCCCATCCATGACCTCGTGTGGCACTGGCAGTCTGCGCCATTGACATCACTCGCCTAATAATGTGCTCGAAGGTGAACATATTTCCAGCTGCTAGGAAATTCCAAGAAACAGAAATACCAGGCGTTGTGCAACTTACCAGAAAAAAAAAACTTCCTTGGCATTGCAAGGATGAAGTCTGGCGGCGAGGTTTTCCGGTCGGTCTAAAGCCACACAGCCTAGGAGGGACTGTAAAAGTCCGCTTCGGTCATGTTCTGGGCCCAAAATCAGGCTTGGATTAGCCGCGGCTGGATAAACAGACCTTCTTTTCGGCGCAAAACTGCTTGGGAGCGCTCGCACGCTTAATCTGTGGCTTTTACGGAAGTGCAGTGCATGACATGGACAACATTTACCCCCCACCCTTCGCACGCAGGGAACGGGCCGGGGGGTTGTTGGATTGTCGATGGTGTGGGTGGGACTGCGGTTGGATTGTCAGTGGTGTGGGCAGGACTGAGGGGCGGAGCTAAGTGTCCAGTGATGTTCCCCTGAATATAGGATGCTGGTTGCTTTGCAAACAAAGTGCATTTTTGGAACATAGGAATGAACAACAATTTATCAAACATGTCTGTGATAGTAATTCAAGTGTGCATTCCTTCTGAGCATGCAGTGCACACTTGGGATGGTGCTAAAGTTGAATGGTAGTGTAGTACAACAATAGGTGTGTGCATTAGCAAAACCAAAAGGTGTGCTTTTCACTAGTGAAAAGCTACAGTGTGTTGGGTAGGAAGCATGTGTTTTTTTTGATGAGTTATGATGAGTTATGATTGTGCAACGTGGTGATCTGAATATTGCAGCCTAATTATTGTGCTTTTAATATAACCTTATAGACTAAGGAAGGGGTCATTATCGTGGGATAATGAACCACCACTAAGTTATGGCCCAAGGCATTGTCAATGGCCATACATTGGGAAAGGGTCATTATCCCAAGTGATAATGATCGCTCTTGAGGATATAAGGCTATCAGCACATAGTGGGAGTAGCAATGCATGTTTTGGTGGTAAAGTAAAACAATTTACTTTAATACTGGGCAAAGTAAATAGGCAACTGAGTAAGTAAACTAAGCGTGTTTTTATTTTGTTATATTAAAATAACCTAGTTGTTCTAGTAAATTACGCATTTTAATTGCAAACTTGGTTGAACTGAAACAGGTTTAAAATGAGCATGCATTTGGTGTCATGTGAAAGTAAACTGTAAGAAAGAGAAAGCATGTTCTAGGTTTCTCTTTTGCGTGGGAAATAGGATGATGCAGCAAAAAAAAATCTTCTCAGAGAGGAAGGGTCTTCCTGAAAGAAATCTTTCCTGAACATTGAATTATTGTTTCCCTGTCTGCTTTTGAAGACAACATATTCAGAGTGCAGTCAATACCAATAGTTATTGACTACACTCTAAAAATATTGAGTGACTGCAAGCAGGTCAATAACAATCTCCATGTGCTAATATAAATGATAGGAGGGTGAGTCTTTTTTGGGACTACCTGTAAAGGATGCATCTCTTTGGAATATAAATAATGCAGAGTAGTTGAATAAAAGAGGTTTATTAATAAAGTCAGCGACAGTTTGTAAACAGCACCAATCATGGTAGCCATTCAATAAATGCATTACCTGTATCCTTCCATTAAACAGAGCTAGACTTTAGCTTCTTCATTCATAGTCTCTTTAAGGTAATACACCATAGCGCCAAGGTTATGTGCACCAATTTAAACAAACTTGGCAACCATTTCAGAAATATGACTGTAGCATCCAAGCACATGTTTGGTTTTACATTTGATGTAGAGCTGCACTTTGAGATCCTTTCTGTGGTAATACTTCTCTGTGTTTATAAGGTCATGTGTGGGCTGATTGCAGGAGAGAAAGAGGGGTGAACGCAACGTAGGCTTCCCAGAGGGTGGAACATGGGTTCTCGGCTGCCATACGGCCACAGAGCTAGGAGTATTCAGTGTGCTATTGTAGAAGGGAATAGAGGTTTCTAGATCAAGCGTCTGAAACCTTTCGCTCACTAAATGTTTTGATCTACAAATCCAATCAGCCCTAGCCTGCATAGTAAACAGTGAGGTCTGATGGGAGGCATAGTCCAAAACATTTGGAGAACCACAGGCTAAAGTGATGAAGTTCTCTGTTCTAGATGCAAGATGCAGCCGCTTGTTTGTTTCACCCCACTGGATTGACTGCCAACCCTGTTTATGCTGAGACACCCCCACCTGTCCGCCAACAACCATTTTAAGTAAAAATACTGTTCGTGGGCATGCTCAACAGCAAACCTGCTTATATTTTCTGTTGCATACAGTTACTGTCTTCCCATTTGAAAGAGCTTCAAACACCACTGTACATCCTTGGGGCGTCTGGGGGGCTATCTCCACAGTTTCAGTACTACGCCTTACTGTGTGAGTCATTTCTAGCAGGTTTTGGAATGTATCCAGAAGCTCTTCCCAGCACCCTATATACAAGAGGACCCTACAATGTGTTCAGGGGATTGCAGGAGTGTGAACCATAGTCGGTTTCTTCTGACGGAAGAGGGGAGAGATTAAAAGGCTGTACAGAATGCTGCGGGGGGGGGGGGTGCTGACAAAATATTATAACACAAAAGGGTTATCTCATCAGATAAGTCATTTAATGAGAAATTCAATTTCTAGTGTTTCGATGGTGTAAGAATTTCAAGCATGCTCTAAATTCCATGCCTTATCTCTCAAAGAGCCTGTGCCCGCTAATTGTCACTCACATATAAGGCAAAATTCAGACCTTTTTCATTTTTCAACATAGGTCAAACATGTATTATTCATTTAGTTAGGCACACATTTTTTGGTAAAAATGACAAAAAACACATCAAACATACAAAAACAAACAAGAACCAATCACTTGGTATAAACAAATACAGGGACAGTCTTAGCTGAAGAAATTGCACTCACACACTTCTTAACCTGTGAAAATACCTGTCCTAATTACAATGTATGGTCTCAGTGGTCTACGTAGAACTCAGATTGTAAATGTTCGAATATGAGAAGCCTGTAGTATGTGTGTCTAAAATGTAAACACAGGGCTGGGTGCAGATCGGCGATAATGAGTACATTGTTCCGCCTTCCTCAGGACCAAAGTCAAGTTATTTGAACGAACCCTGAGGAGCAAAATTAAAGTAAAAGAAGAGAGGGCAAGAAAAATTTAATTAGATAGGGGTTCCTTGCAGTCCCATCCATACATCAAGCATTTGCTATTTTCTGATTGCAAGGCCCCTACATTGGGTGAGAATCTAAAAGAGTTAAAAGGAGATTAAAAAGTGGGTGTGTTGGTGTTGTGCCATCATCAAAGAACCTGCTTGTGAAACAGACTGGAGAGAAAGAGGCAAAAGGCCCACCTAAGTCCCCTGGGAGTGTCACCTGTGGTGTTGGTGGTCATGTTTGTATGTCCAGGCGAATGAGGAAGATTCCTGCCTGAATCAAGGCATGAAGAAATATACGTGTATTATCCGTTGTCGGCTGGCAGTCCAGCACAGTAGTCACGTACTCTGAGTAAGGTAAAAGTGCCTTGGTTCCCCAGTTGTATTGTGTGGCGGGACGTCCCCAGCGGGATAGTCTGGGTATTACCAGTAGCGGTCTGTGTTGTAACTTTCAGGCCGTCTGGAAATTGAAAGGGGTGTCTGAATCAGAGTAGCCCCTGTCACAGTTGGCTGCTGACAACAGGTTGTGGAGGGATCAGTGTAACCGGTCTGGTAGTGTTACCTATCAATATGTTTGAAAATGATAGGCCATCACAAGCTAATTAAGTGATAATGCTATTCACAGTGGGCTGTACCTTCTGATAACGGCCCGTCGTCTATGGGTAATGGTCCTTGCATAGCGAGGGTATTACCAACCGGCAGTCGTGGGCCATTACCAAGATAGTACAGGGTCTGTTGTGAAGGGTAGTATTTTATTTATTTATTTTATTTATTTATTTTAATTCTTGGTAAATCACCCGCAGGCCTCACAGCACACATAGAACAAAAACAGAACGGACAGCAAAAGAACAGTCAGGACTAAAGGAAGATTGATGTCAGAGAGCACAGAACTAAGGAGCAGTAAAAAGGAAGGTCTTCAGGTTCTTTTTAAAAATGACCAAAGTAGGAGAGGACTTGAGATAAAGTGGAATCGAATTCCATAATATTGGAGCAAGAACGTCAACATTTGTTTTTCCATATTTGGCCAGGTGGAAGGGAGGCTGGGAAAGTCTTGCCTGTTCAGCAGACCTAAGAGAACATTCTGGGATATAGCGATGAATCCGTGCTGAGAGGTAACTGGGTGCAGTGGCATTCAGGCATTTGAACGTGAGTTTGAGTATCTTGAATGATACCTAATACCTAATTGGAAGCCACTTTTCCAGGCTTCCGTGATAGAATGGCGTCTTGAAAGACTGAGTACAGCACGACATACCGACATATACCCCAGGATCCCCCAAAAAGGGAAACAAAGGAAAGTTTGTTCGAGCTGCATGACACTGTGAAACTCATAGAGCTGGGGTGGAATGAACAGCCGGCGACAAGCTGTGTATGCCAGCTGGGAGGCGGGTGAGAGGCTTGGTGGACGTACAGCATGAGAGTGCCAGAAGGACTGGTGAAAGAAGTAATCCTGAATGACCTTTGCCTCAACAAATCCAATCACCTGAATTTTGTGTGATCTGACAGGGATTAACCTCAGGAAACCTTTGGACGAACCTCCGGTGAACCTTTGGAAAAGTTTGTCGAAACACATCCACATGGGTTACAGGAGGCCGTAGTAGGTGGTGGGGCCAGGCTTACGCTATTTACGCAAGCGTGGAGCTATTTAGAGCAGTTGTAGGATGGCTGGCAAGGAAAGGCAGTGAGTGACTAGGACCCGGTCAGAGAGTGAGATGTATGTTTGGATTTGCTTAAGCAGTGCTTTGTGACCCTTTTACTGAATTGGAGTGGGTGAACCAGACAAGTGCCATTTGCAGAGATTTAAGGGAGTGGGTGACACAACAGTGAGTGTCCATATCTTGAAGCAAGTGAACGAGATCTCATTGGTGAGTCCTAGCGAGAAGGATTGTGAGGAATTGCAAAACACAGAAGCAGCTTGTTGGAGGTGGATGCTCACCTGATTCTGCTGGGACGAAGCAACAGAGATTCTGTGAGGTGTACTACACAACGGTCAGTGTCCAGCTCTTGCCACAAGTCTGCAAGACTCGTGCCATTGGGTGGCAGCTAGAGAAGGACTGGGAGGAGCCGGAAATCCTCAAGAACAGCTTGTGGGAGAGTCACGCTAGGCTGACTTTGCTGGGGAAGAGCAGCAGAGATTCTAAAAGGTGGGTGACACACCAGTCAGCGTACACCTCTTGGCATGAGTGACCCACATGACATTTGGTGACAGGAGGAGCGGGAAGAGCTGGGAATCCCTGAGGGCAGCTTTTCTGAGAGTCACGCTTGCCTGATTCTGCTGGGAGGGAGCATTAGAGAGTCAGGAAGGTAAGTGGCACATAGTTGGCCACTTTTGGAAACACCATCTATGCACCCAAGCAAGCGAGAGGCAGATGGAAATGTGCTGATCATTATCTTTGTACTCCTGAAGCAGCACTTGCTGTGTGCACTGGGCAGGCCAGAATCGCGCGTGGTCAATTGAGGGAATCATTCAACTCACAATCCACTCCCGTCACAAGTAATTCAGAGATACATGCGCCAGTACAAAGAAATGCACAGTTACTGCACCAAGACAACAAACATTCTCTGAAACAAAAAAGAGGTAACTTTCAATTGCTCTCATCATTTCCGGGGCAGAAGAGGGAGGTGTGTGGATCTTATCTAATGAAGATCAGAGAAGAACAACAGAGTATTTGAACCGCAGTCTCTATCACCACAGCCCCATCCTGTAGGCCAGACAGAAATGATGATGAGATGGATAATGATGATCTACATAATTCCAAAATTGCACGACAAGGTTATGTCGACAGTGGGGCGGGCACTACAGCAATCCATGGGGACAAAATTCCACTTTACCATGGACATATGGACCACTGGTCATAGCATTGACAACTGTTTCAGCACACTGAGTGAACTTTCCTCCCTCCAGCAGCCAAGAGAGGTAACAGAGAAACTCAGGGGTGGAGGGTGGGAGATGGCGCATGCAATTTGCCACCAGGCACCTTGCACATGCAAGAGTTTCAGGGCAGAAACCACAGGATTACTGTAATTTGAGAGAAGGTAGCAGAGAGGCTATGGTCTCATGGTTTACAATTGGGCTTTGTCGCAGTAGATAATGGGTCAAATGTCCTTGCTGCCATACAAATTGGCAAGGCAATGCATGTTCCCTGGTTTCGATGTGTCCTCCATCTTTTGTTCACACATTATTTCAGCATTTCTCAGCCTGTCAAAGAAATGTTTTAGTGGCCTAGACAATAACCTCCAATTTCGGACCGGATTACCATGCTAAAAATCAACTGAGACAGCTTCAAGTGTGACATACTTTGCCACAATCTGAAGACCTTGGAGGCCACCTGCTATAACACTGCTTTGCAGATGCCAGCTAGGCTATGTGAACAGTTCAGTGTCAACACTGATTATTGCAAAATGCGTTGCTGGAGATGGGGCATGTTTAACACTGTGTCAGTGGCAGCTTCTATCTAATGTCTGTTCTGCACTACAACCTTTTAAGGAGGCCACCAAGCAGGTTAGCCACCACAAGCTATCCCTTAGTAGGGTTCTCCTGCAGGTCTACCTGCTTGTGCTCAACCTAACCAACATTTCAAGGGCACATGCCTTGGCAGGTGATGCCAACGTGGCACAGCTAGTGAAGGACCTTGCATTCAACCATGAGTGGTGATCTATGGCTGGATTTAAAGGTAACAGTGAGTACCTGCTGACTTCCTTTGTTGACCCTCTTTCAAGAGCTGATCTTATCAGAGGTTTTAGATGCTTATCGGTAATGAACTATGGCTAACCCTCTGGGAAAGCCACCCTTTCAGAGACTTGCTATTTCTGGCCAGGTGACACTTAAAGAGAGGAATCAGACCTTCAAAGAGACAATCAGCCCTTAGATGGGGAAACTACAGCTAATCTGCTGAATTGACAGTGAAGAAGTCTCAGGAATTAAAACAGCAGACGTCCACAAGGCGCAGGTAAAGAGGAGTTGTATGGAACAGAAACCTAGACTTAAAGTGGAAAAAAGAGCAGAAGGCAAGGAGAGACAAGGGACATCAGGATACCTGAAGCAGAAAGGACAGAAAAAACAGCATCAAGGATTCAGAGCAAGCACAAAACATTACTCTCAATAAGGCACAATTCGGTCCTGTAAGGATCTGTTTTTGAATCTACTGGTAAGTGCTTCCTAACACTTCTGACATGGAAGCAGAAGTCCTCTATCATAGGAAAGGAAGTACCCATTGCAGCAAAGACACAATCCTAGCAGGGGGCGAAGTCAGCATCAGCTCGAATACTAGAAAGAATGAACACTAGTTGAAGCCGAAGAGAGTCCAATGGTGCCAGTACTTGTGCCTACTCAGATGTGTCTTGACCCACAATTTTCAACCACATATCTCAGGATAAGGTATGGCAGCAAGAATCACAAGGAAGAGACACTATGCAAATGTGCAAGAATGCTTAGCTGCAACACTTGCAACATCAACTGGCAGAAGAATGAATGCAGCAGCAAGAACGTTCTGATCTGACAGAAAATTGGTTTACTAAATATCGTCAGACCAATTAAAATGGTTCCTATACAGATAAATAGGTCAACACATCAGTAACAGACCTATAGCATGAACATCTCCAGGCTATTTAAATAGTCCAAAGCAATGGGGAAAAGAAAAGCTACCCAGTGTCAAGAAGCAGTCCCGGGAAAGAAGTCAAGGAAAGCGGGCAAGGAAAAGACTGGGAACTCACAAACTCCATTGTCCAGCTACCTGAGACAAGTGGCCTGGTGAAATTGATGAGCAAATAATTGAGGCTGACGGTGCGCTTATTGCTACCAAGAATGCAATGTCTACTACAGGACTGGCTCCAGATATGGCCCCACCTCAATCCCACTCTTGCAAGGAAATGACTACTATGGCCTCTACAAAGTCCAACCATCATACACCACCTCCACTGATTCAAGGGGCACTCATAGCAGTATCCCAAGCACCTAAATCACCCTTTCCAAATACCAGAGACTCCTCCTTGGCGGTAGTCACATCAGGTGTGCCTTTGCAAGAGTCAAAGCAAATAAAAGTGTCATGTAGACATCCTGATAGGCCTGACAGGCCAGCACCTGTTATAATGATGCATGTCAACCAAGTTAATCAATTAGTAAGAAGGGAGGATCGAAATTAACTTGGTAATGACTCCCTGATTACCTTGCTTACATTGTAAGATTATTTAAAACTGAAATTTTGAATGCTGCTACGAAAAGGGCAACCTTGCACATAAATCCATGAATCGTACCAGAAGTGGGGAAGGAGCAAATACTGATCCAAACACCAATCAGTACATTTCTGTGTCCACTTGACAAGATCCCCTAAACGCAGACATTCATGCTTCATTGGAAGGCGCTAACAACCGCCAATCACAAAAGCTACCAGAGATCAAAATAGGGGCAGATCATTTGGCACAGAATTGTTTGTTGTTCTTGCCACCTGCTGCATTGCCCCTAGTGAGAGGTCTTGTCAAAGTACCATCCTTTAATGACTGGTTACAGAGAAGGGACAAGTTCCCTAATGAATAAAACCTCTCACTGGATAAACACAAATCTGAAAGCACAAGCTATAAATCTGCAGTATATTGAAATGGCCAGAAAGATACAATGGGTGGGTAGCTCGACGAAGCGCCTACACAGAGATGATATTGTGATTACTTTCTCTAATACACGGATTGCAGAATACATAGTAAATTGAAATTTAGGCCACACAGGCGCAAATTCTGTCCCGAGAATCTTGCCATTGGCCTTTTTTTACCCACTGTATCGCTATGCGACCCATCACCACTTGACCAAAAACCAATATGTGCCAATTGATTATACATTTCCAAATGGGAACACCATGACAAAAGATAGGTTTTTTCCCAGGAAGCCCAAGAAATTCAAACTGCAAGTGGGCTCCTTAGAAAGAATGAATCAGGAACAAAGATAATTCCTAGAAGCCCCTGTAATAGCAATCATAAATCTCTTTGATTGTTTGAATGACCTGGAAGGCATTGATTCACTGTTTTCTAATTCAATACCCAGTGCTAAGAACCAAATGGAAAAACAGGGGCAATCAACAGTTAATACCATGGCGATCCCGAATAACAAATTTCAATGGAAGTTACCCCGACAATCATATTGGATGACAAAGTCATTATAGTAGTGTCATGGAATATGGCTGGGGTAAAAAACAAATTAGAATGCCCAGCGGTAATTGACTATTTCAATCAAGGAGATATAATTGTTTTTCAAGAGACATGGTTAGATAATGGTTTGTGATGGATGGATTTTATCCATACCAAATTTTGGCACAAAGAAATATTTGTGGTAGACACTTTGGGGGTATGGCAATAGTGGTGAAATCATACTAAGTGTGTTACCCTCTAACATCAGACTATTCAATCACGTTCCTGTAGGCCCTGAGGTTTCGAAAGTTCCAATTAACGATGGGTAATGAATTTCTAGAGCATCCCGGACAAGCAAAATAAGAAGTGATGCCTAAATTGAACTAAAACAATTTGGAAATGCACTGACATGGAAAACAGAAACCAAAAACGTAATCCTAATCCTGGGAGGTGACTTCAGTTTGAAAACTGGAAATGGTCTGCCCTCCAATCTGTTCGACAAAAACAAAAACAAGGTTTCGGTATACTTAAAGCCATTATGATTTATTCACACATGTGCTCTGATGGGTTCAAGTTATGGTCCTGGCTTTAGGATTGGGGTGTACACTCTATTAATGGATGTGTTCCGACTGATAGGTCTGGGAAGTACACACTTAGGGCCACACAAGGACAATCCAGTATTGACTACTTTTGTTTTCCAGTAAAGTGCTGGGACTTGTTGGCAGATTTTTATGTGGATGAGGACGTGTTTAGAAATCACCAGTCAATAGTACTTAGGTTTAAGTGGTTAAACAATTTAAGCACTATTAACAAGCCACATTTGTCCATGTCCAATTTGGCCACATCAAAACGTAGACTAACATGGAAGAGGGCTGACCAAGCAGCGTTACAAAATAATATTGTTGGTCAATTCACTATTAGATGTCCCAGCATCATCATTTGAAATTGTTTCAAATTTAACATTCTGATGACGAACATATCGAACAACTTCTAGTTTAGTTCTTCAAAAAAGGGGAAGTCGCTAAACAAAGGATGGTTTAACAAAGAGTGTATACAGGCTTAAAGTACGCTGTATTCTTTGTTAAAAAATCCGGCTAGTCCCAAATTGGAGATTACCAGGCTAGAGCTATGTATAAAATCAGATTGCTAATATAAAAAAAGAACTTGAACAGAATGTGTGGTAGTAATTGGTCAGTGCAGCTGCAGAGAATAATTCAAAGACATTTTGGGAATTGGTGACCCAGAGATCCAAATATACATGCAATGGGGTGGGTCTGGAAAATAAGGTCAGAGACGTCACATGGATTGACCATTTTTCCAGTCTATATAGTGAGAATCATCGATTTATGTCTCAGAAATTGCCTAAGCAAACTCTAGAGTTTAATATCAATGAAGTGCTGGAGGCTATCATGAATCAAAACTCTAATCAATGCCCGGTGCTGGACAGCAATCCTGTTGCCCTTTTCCATGCAGACTCACATTTATGGGCTCCCCTATTAATGATTGTCTTCAATGCTATAGCTAGGACAGAATCTACAATGAACTCTTGGAGTCGAGCGATTATCCAGCCCATTTATAAAAAGGGTCCTGTAGAGAGGCCTATATCTTACAGACCGATTTCGCTTTTGGACTCCCTATTTAAAATATTTGTCTGCGCACTTTTGCAAAAAATAAAAGACTGGGCAGAACAGAAAAGCATACTAGCACCCGTACAGCTGGGGTTTTGACCAGGGGTGGGAACAAGTGAGCAAGCCCGACATTTATATTTAATAGTGGCAAACTCACTATTCATCAAAAAAGGGCCAATATATTTTGAGTTTATGGACCTGAGCACGGCTTTGACAGGGTAAATAGTCTCAAATTGTAGCACGTGCTCACGCCCTTAAATTGCCCCACAGAAATCCTAAGTTTATTAGTAATTTTCCAATAAAAAACACAAGCTTTTGTAAGGAACAGTCCGAACGGACATTGTATGGGCTGTTTTGCTGTCAAGGCTGGGTCACGACAGGGCTGTGTATTAGGTCCCTTATTATTTAGTTTATCTATTAATGATCTTTATGAAACCCTGGTACAAGTGGGAGCTGATACACCGAAATTGGGGGAAACCGTGTTACCAAATTTGGCATATGCCAATGACACAGTGCTTATTGCTCGCACCAACTGTGCCCTGCAAAAGCTGACTTCAGAGGATACTCTCTTTATGAACATATTAGATCTGCAAGTGAACACAACCAAATCAGCTGTCATGGTGTGCTATAGGTGCAAACACCACACGACTTTCACCCATGTATAGTAACATAAAGGCAGAATTTCCCTTGTCACAGAGCTTGATTATCTGGGCATACGATTCTCATCAAAATTGTCACCAGACCCTCACATTCGCAAACATGCAAATCGTTTTAAGCAAGCATTAGGGGGTGGTATACTGATAAGTGGGCATGTCAAGTGCCAAACCAATAAAGTTAGTTAAGTAGGTATACCAGAGCAAAGCTGGATCAGTGGCCAATTATGGTATGGAGCTGTGGGTTACGGGAATCTCACAGACCGCCAACTGGCAGGGAATTACTTTTTTTAAAAAGGAACTCTGCCTACCACAGTCACCTCAAATTGTGAGATCCACATCGAGCTTAACCATAATCATATAGAGGAAAATGTATTATTGCAGGCAGCTCTCCATTGGATTCATCTTTGGAATAATGAAAAATCTGGACTCACTATTAAAATCTTTACTTGCCAAAGACAAAGTACTGGAAATACCATGGTTATCCATATATATAAAAGTCAAAAATTGTCTGTTTGTGGGTTGGCGAAACGTTAGCGTATGGGGGGCAAAGGCATATGAGAGGCGAATGGCAAAGGCTTTTCGGAGGCAAAGGCGAGGCATATGGGAGGCGAATGGACCTGAGAGGCGAAGGTGAAGGCAGGCCATATTGATATGACATGATAGGTTATTTATAGCACGCTTTATACCCGCGGTTTCTAAGCGCAGACCCGGGGATCAAACCTGGGTTGCTTCGTGTCATCTTGTTTCCAAGGTGAGCACGTTGCAGCTGAGCTGTCCTCCCAGGACAGAAGTTTCCAAATTGTTGCTATATAAAGAGGTGCAACAGGGATTTCTATTACTCCCTTACAAATAGTGCTAAAGTGTTATTTCATGAGTGGCTGTGTGAACGAGTCATCCTTGCTCCTACAAATTATTCTGTCAATGAAATTAATAACCAGATTCAGGATATGCTTTCAGGCACAGTTTATGAGTACAACTCAATCTATACGGTGGCGGATGCTGACAAAGCCATTAACAATCAAACAGAATTCCTCAACTCACTCGACCCCCTGGGAATGCTACCACGTTACCTTTGACTGAAAGTTGGGTCACCCATCATGCTGCTTTGCGATCTCGTCACACCTAGGCTGTGTAATGGCACAAGGCTGTGCATGAAACAATTTCTGCCCAACGTAATTTAAGCAACAGTGTTGACAGGAAAGGGAAAAGCAGACGATGTATTCATCCCCTGCATTCCACTCATTCTGACAGACATTCGGTTCAGTTTCAAGCACCTACAGTTCCCGGTCAGGCTGGCATTCGGTATCACGATCAACAAGGCACAGGGCCAGTCAATCAGTTGCACTGGTACCATGTCTCCATGTTTCTCCCGCGGGCAGATATATGTTGCATGTTCTAGAGTGGGTTCCCCAAATCGGTTGTATATATTTGCTGTAACTGGGAAAATAAAAAATGTTGTTTATAAACAAGCCTTACAAACATGTACTTGGGTAATATTGAACTTTAGGTCCATAGTTGTTGGCAGCATCAGCATCATGTCACCCATCATGCTGCTCAGGAACCTCCATTTTGTTCTCATGTACTGTTATAAGTTTCAGAATTAGTTTTTAAGAGCAAAAAATTGTGTTTAAGAAAACATGTTTAAAATATTAAATAATTGAAAGATGTAGTGAATTTTTATTTTCACCTTTCTCGTGCCTTTCTGAAAAGCATAAAGCTACCTTAAGGGAGTTCCAACAAATGGTACCTATAAGAAAATGAAATCCTGGGAAATGCTGGGTATACAAGATAATAGTGTATAAAAGCCAGGTTTCCTGAAATCATTGCACTTCGTCACTTTTTTGCACCAACCATTTTAATCCAACCTATGGTAAACCAACTGTAAAAAAAGAATGATTGACCACATATATGAAATAAGGGAGACAATTGAAATTGTAAAACCATTCATTTGAAAGCACCTTATAATTTCGACAGTCATTATACAAAATGACCTCTTATGGGCAACTCACCCAAACCAAAGAGTCCCAATTACTAGAGCAAGGTTCAACTTTCTTCTGTTAAGAGCAACTTTTACCCTATGGTCAGGGAATATGGCAGAGAACCCTCACCCATTTTGTGGAGCACTAGAGGAGGATCTAATGCATTTCCTACTCTTTTGTCCAGCATAAACTGATATTAAAATGAGTACCTTGAACCCGATGTTAGAAGAGTCACGTTTTGTCCAATTCCACACAGCCTTATTATAGTTACTGCGGGCAGACTCTTGAAAGGTGGGCTGATCCCTATTGATATTTTTGCAAAGAGCATTACACAAAGGACCCATCTCCTAGCAATTTAGTATATATGCTGAGAGCGACAATATTGTTACCTAATACTTATATACAGGTTGTATGGATTCTTTATGTTGAGATTATTCAAAATTAAGTGTATGTATCAGGATTGGTAGGACAGTCGTTTTTATAATGCCAGTGTGTATAATCTTATGATGATGTGATTGGAAAGAGATATATAGTTTGCTATTTTTATGTAAAATTCTTCTTTTCCAAAATAAACATATACTATTTAATACTATGTTATAGTTATCACAACCTCTTTCAAAAGAAGCTGAAGTCTACATTATTTGTATTTATTGATTTGTTATGTTCTTTTTAAAATCCTGGCGATCAATCCTTTGAATTTTATATTTTATTGAAGATAGCAGAAAATACGCATTTTGAATAGAAACTCTCTGGCCCTCATTAGAAGTATGGAGGTAATGAGAAAAGGAAGGTGGAATGGCATTACCGGCATCGTTAATGGGTCCGGGCCATTACGAGCCGACAACCCGCCAATACCGCCACCGTCCATATTGTGCCCATTCTTACCGCCATGCACACGTACACGCACCCCTTCACGGCGCCAATACCAGGATGCCACTAACAGGAGGACATCACAAGTTAAGTGGGCATGCACTTACTGGCATCCCAAAGGCGGTAATTAGGGCCTGCACGACGGCAGCAATACAGGCATCGCGGACCACCCACAAATAGCAACCTGCAGTGCAGGCATCTGCCACAGTTGCACACAATCATCACAGGTGGAGTCAATGGAGCCTCTCCCAGTACAAAAGGAGTACACCCACACCCCTTCCTACACCAAAATGACCCCACTAGCTGTTGCAATCGTGGGGCTGGAGGACATGCCTGTACTGCTACAACAACAGCAACAACAGCAACAACAACAACTACAGCTACAGCTACAACAGGAGAAGGAGGGTGAGACAGGCCCAGCAAATACCACCAGTGCAGCCAGTGGTACCACGTAGGCAGCCACCAATCATTTGCATCAGACCCAGTCCATTCAATCTAACCCCTGAGCAGATCCACACCCTGTACCGGTTGGACCGGGACACCATCATCACCATAGTGGCCATGATACACGACGACATCGTCAGCCTGATAGAAATCTGCACTGCCATCCCCCCTCTACTAAAAGTGGTGTCTGTGCTCCACTTCCTGGCCACAGGCACCTACCAGCACACAGTGGGGAAGCTGCATGGCATATCACAACCTCTCTTGTCCCGCATGCTGACCCGCATGCTGACCCAAGTGCTTGATGCCCTCCTGAAGCATGCAAGCATTCACATTTCCCTACCACGGACTGGCCAGGAGCTCGCTGACACCAAAGTAGGCTTCCATGCACTGGCAGGCATGCCCAATTGCGTTGGTGCCCTCGACTGCACCCATGTAGAATTGGTGGCCCCTCATGCCAATGAGGTGGTGTACCGCAATCGCAAGCAATACCACTCCATCAATGTGCAGATGGTATGTGACTCCAGCAAGATCATCACACATTGTTGCGCCCGATATCCTGGATCTACACATGATGCCATGGTGCTGCATAACGCCACGCTACCCCGCTACATGGAGCGAAATGCTGGACGACGTGCCTGGCTGCTCCGTAAGTTGCCTGACTGGGCCATGGCAGTGCATTGGTGTTGTGAGGTGGGGGGGATGCATACTCCACCTGGGTGACTTTGGTGAGGGGTGGATGCATACTCCATCTGGGTGGTAATGGGCGGTGAGTGGACAATGTACTCAGAGCTAAACACTGTTGTCCGGAACATCCCAACCTGAACATGACACATCAATGCCATACATAAGACCAATGCCGTACATGAATGACAACATGCAAGACGCACAAGCAGGCCACCATGGGCATGTCAAGCGATGCATGACTAAACATGATTACAACTGTGCCAATGACACTAGTGTGATTAGGTACAGAGCAGCATACACTGCAATTATGGGTGGC
Source organism: Ambystoma mexicanum (assembly GCF_040938575.1). Lineage (NCBI taxonomy): Eukaryota > Metazoa > Chordata > Amphibia > Caudata > Ambystomatidae > Ambystoma > Ambystoma mexicanum. The sequence goes on along the minus strand of NC_090929.1, from coordinate 509,539,730 downwards.
AAGACATCGTTCCACATCCACAGTACATCCGCATCAGCATGCAAGTGAACACCCTGCATCATCTGTACAACACAATCCACACTAGCAGACCATAGTGCAGTACACAATGCATCAAATGAACCTGTGTGCATACATACAGGGACATGTGCATGTCGACACCAAATAGCTGCAGTCATGGCCGTTAATCCTAAAGGTGTCCGCTCAGATTGACTCACACATACCTCTCAGGTTCATACCCGTACCGGTGTTGTGATTGAGCAGACCTTTGGCCTGTTGAAGGCACGGTTCTGCTGCCTAAGCAGGTCTGGTGGAGCACTCCTTTATGGCCCTGAGAAGGTGGCAAAGATCACCATGGTCTGTGTCATGCTGCACAACATGTGCATCCGGAGAAATGTACCACTGCCACCTGACATTGACATGCATGCACCGGGTTAGGATGATGAGGATGATGATGGAGGAGAAGCAGCACCCCTGCCAGAACGTGATGCACAATATGGCCCTGTTGTACGCCAATCACTGATTGACAATTACTTCTCAACCACAGGGGCATTGATGGTTATGTGTCAGTGCTACACTGAGCCCTGGGACTGTGTGGACATGAACACAGGGTGTGTGGGGAGTTGGGCACTGTGCGCTGTCATGAATAGAATGAACACACACGAAATGAACAATGTCCAGGCATTAAATGATTTTGAATACAATGGGTGTATTAAGAAAAATTACAACTTAGTGCTTCCTCCCACCCACACTCACACACCCTCCCCCTTCCCCCCAAAACACCCAAACACCCCATACCCCCAAACACGCCTTACCCCCCAAAAACCCCATATGCCCCAATAAACACCCCCTTAATCCCCTCAACACCACCAACACCACCTCCCCCCTCACCCATTGTCATCCCACACTATTTCCGGACTTTTTTGTGTTGGGGGCAGCATTTCTGTCTGCTTTGCACTGCGCCTCGTCATCCGCACAAGGCTTGAGGGAGCAGAGCTTGCAGGTGAGGATGATGGGGTGGATTGTGCCGTCAATGTCCTCATACTCCTCCACTTCCACATCCACATCGCTGAGTGGGTCTGTGGCTGCTGCCTCACCCACTGAACTGGTGTCAGCGGACTGCGTGCCATCAGCCTCGCCTTCAGCTGTTGTTGGCAGCTCAGTATTCGCAGTCTCGTCCGCTGCTGTTGTCTCCTCTTCAGCCTGCCTGGCCTGTACACATGCCCTGGGTTGCACTGTGGGCCGCAGTGCTGCCCCGGAGGTGGAATGCCCAGTGCCCTGTGGTCTGGCCTTGGATGTAGATGCCCTTGGGGCAGGGTCCTGACTTTCACCTTCTGCATCAGTGCCTGTGGGGGAACAAGAGATGCAGGGCATCAGTGATGGTGTTACATGCAAGATGCATGAGTTGGTGCTGTACAGTATTTCATTTCTCATGCATTGCAATCTCATAGGTGTGTTACACAGGGTACTTTCAAGGGGGGGGGAATATTGGCATAAGCCGTGGCGTCTCCATTCGGCACTGATGCGTACCAGGTGGCATGCCATTGTATTGAGGTTTGTGTGATGGATGACATGCAAATGGTCCCTGTGTGTTGGGTGTCTGTTGGTAATGGTATTGGCACACAGCATGCATTTCATTGTGCCAGAGTTTGGGCCTCCATCTGGACATGGATCTGTATATGTTTGTATGATGGGCCATGCATTGGCTTGGCTCACTTTCACATCAGTTGTACTACGTCATAGTTTGGCCTACTGGGGTTTGCAGGGTCACTCACCTCCATCTCCCGATGTCACGGCACCCGTCTTCATTTCGCCAAAGCCCTCTATGGACTCCATTTGTATGGTCGTGCTGCAAGTCACTTCCCAGTGCATCAGTTTCACTGGTGAGTGGGCAACCCCGCCTGGGGCCATGGCCTCCCTGCGATTGGAGGACAGGATATTACGGACCCTGAGATGGAGGTCGTCCCATCGTTTTTACAGTCTTTGACTGTGCCGGGGGTGGTGCCAACCGCTGACACCTTGCGTGCAACCTCCTCACAGATTTCTTTCTTTCTTAGCTGTACTTCCCTTTTGAGGATGTTAGCAAAAACCTCATCTGCATGGGCTGCAAGGGTATCAGCCAGCATGTTTAGCTCCTCATCGGAGAAGCGCTTCTTGCGCAGGCGGGGGTTGTCTTGCGGGTAGCCTTCGACATGCTGGATGGTATGGCCCTGCTCTCTCCTCTGTATCACTGCTGGATTGAGAGGATTGCAATGGATTGTGTTTTCAAAGATGGCCGCCGACGCATTTCCCGTTCTGACGCAATGACGTTACTTCCGGGTCCGGTATTACGAGCCCAGTATTAGCATGATGTTATTCCCTGGTCGTTATTAAGGGGTTGCTCCTTGGCGGAGGCGGTATCGGTAATGACTCCGTTTTAACAAGATTCTCGTAATGAGGCCCTCTATATTGGACAACGATAAAATGGCTGCATTCACATTTCTGCGTGACTAACAATTCAAAGAAGTGTTGAGGCTATACTGGAATAACAACTGGGAGTGGTTGTGAACAAGTTGTAGCTCTTCAAGAGTTTAAGGAGGATGACACCTGTAATTAGCCCAAAGGAGGAGGAGGCACCCATGACCATCTAGGGGATGAGTGGAAGGCAGGATGCTGAGAGCACCCAGGACTGTCCATTGGATGCGGAGGGAGAGGTACCTGGAACCAGCCAGTGGAGCAGGGAAGAGGGCAATGGTGTTGGCACCCAGGACCAGCCTGGGGTTAGCCAGAACCAGCATTGGAGGATGGGGGCATACAGAACCAGCCATGATTGGAATGCTGTAAAGGAATATGGAAACAGCCAGGGAAGGATAGGCAGGTTGGGGCTAGGAGCACACAGTGCAATCAGGGGGAGGGTGGTGAATTGAGCGTGGGCCAGCCCAGGACTAGCCAGTGGAGGAAGGGGGAAGAGCTAACCTGAACAAGCCCGTTGAGGGCCTCGGAGGGTAAGGGCCTCATGGTCAGGTGAAAGGAGGTCTGAGGAGTTGGGTTACCCAGGACCACTCAGGATGGGAGGGTGTGGGGCAAACATGGGAGTACTGTGAAGCAAGCTGATATAAGTACCAGGCACCAGCCCAATGCCTTCCTCCTAAGGGTCCCCGCCATACATTCTGTATACTATGTCTTCAGAGCAGGCACTTAAGGGAAGGTGGGCATCAGAAAACAGGGAAAGAGGGGTACACTGTTCTTGGTGAGGCACCTAAAGACACCTAAAGGAAAATAAACAACATGTTACTAAATTACTCCCTCCTTCATACAACAGAGTCATGCCCCACCAATATGCCCTCCTACCTAGGGAGGAAGATGTGGCTGTTTTCCACTCCTGGTACTCGCAGACAGCACCCTTGTACCCATGAAATGATCCTTAACTGACTCCTTGATTCTCAGGATAGACTGTAAATGAGGGATAATGATGGTCGTTGTAATGACCAAATCTTTTGTAATGGCCTTAAGTAGAGGTAAAGGAGATTCGGTACAGGGACAAGAGTGGAGGCTGGAAATGGGCACTGTGCTAATACCCTGAGACGAGCAGCAGTGATGGCAGGACTGTTCATCGACCAGGTAAGGGATGTGGGAAACTGGGCCGCAACAGAGGGAGCGCATACCACCTGCATGTTGCGGGCAACCACGCCCTACAATGATGGGCATTGGAAAGCTACTTGAGGCCGGGGGAACTGAGCACAGAGTATTGGGAATGCAACGAAGGGTGTTTTCCACAGTGTGCGGGGCAGCAAGGGAAGGGCAAGCTCAAGGGCAGGGCACGATGGTAAAGTTAAACAAGGACAGAGGAGACAGAGAGGTATAAAAAAACAGAGGAAAGGAATACATCAAAATCCAGTCACCATCTGGAATCACCATAACCAAATCCAAGCAGCCACCGAAACATATTTGTTCCCAAGCACATTCTAGTTGTCCCTTCTCATTTTGAATGTTATTTTGACCTTTGACTTGAACGGTTGCCTTTCTCTTTGTCTACCAATAGCAAACAGGCTAGCAGAAGAAGTCATTTTCTGTGTGCCCTTTAGCAAGCTGTTTGTGAGGGTGATCTGGCGATTAATGGCCTCTGCATACTTCTAGGAGGTTGAGTTGAAGTTGCCAGCATCATCAGGGGAGCGTAGCAGAGCAGCTGTTGTGGGGTGGATGCTAGATAACTCCCCCTCACTGCCATATACTGTCAGGGGCACGTTTCTCTGGCCCCAGTGGCACCATGCACCAAGGTCACAGGGGTGCCGTGCACTGGAACCTTGGGGAACGTGCGCCCCATCCAAGATGGCTGCCGTTTTGACAGCCCATTTTAAAGGCTCTAGGATTGAGCGGTCTAGGCGCTGATTACGCAACACACCTGTGCCTTATCTCTGCTCTCACGGAAGCAGCCAGTGGGTCGCAACGCTGCAGTTGACTTCTTCCCTGTGCTGCTGCGGACGCTTCCCTGTGCCTCTCTGTTCTTCTTGTTGTATTCCGCGCTTTGCCTGCTTCCTTGACCTTGTTGCCTGGCTCCCTTTCTCACTCCTGTATCCTACTCCTCTGTTCCTCCTTACCTGCGGCCTGAAGGCTGGGCTCAAGACTCGTTCAATATTTATCTGGTATTCCTCAGGGATCCTACTTACCAGCACCTCATTGAATCCTGGCTCCACTGCTCCACCACCTTTTCGATTGTTTTTCCCCTGTCTGGGGTTCCCCTCTTTGGGGTACATCCCCTGCGGGTCACTTTGGGCTTAGGTTGTTTTAATCAGCAGGGAGCACAGTGGCTTCTGACAAGGGTCACCTCACCTGCACACCACTCGTCACACTCAAAGAAGAAAGATATGGCCGACATCTGATATATGTAGGGAGAAAAGACACAACAAGGAACGCATTATGGAATGTAGCCCCATTATTCTTGCTGAGATCACCTGGGCAGATGTCATGGCCAGGCAAAGCACTAGACTCAGGTGCAATGTGTATGTTGAAGAGACCAGCGGAGTGTACATCCAGTTCTTTCTTGGGGCAATCATGTTGTCAATTCATAGCTTAATCGGGACGTCTGGAGACTTTTGGTTTTTGGGTGGAGTTCACCAGAAGCATCGGTTGGAGCGAAGCGGAGCAGGGGTTGTGGGAACATGGCAGATGGTATGACCAGGTCACGGGTCAGTCCCAGAGTCAGCGCCAAACATCTATTCCACATGTCAAACCTTTGTTGTGGAAAATTAATAAGATTTATGCAGAATTAAAAAACCTTTTTCCTTCTCAAATTTCTATTATTCACAGTCTTAATTCAAACTGTTGCAGGACTCCAATTCAATAATTGTTATTATATATATATATATATATATATATATATATATATATATATATATATATATATATATATATATATATATATATTTCAGTAAATGATAATCTCTAGACAATCACCAGGCTGTCTTTCACACTTTGCTCAGAACTGAAACAGTTATTGTGTCTTTCCCAAAAGCTGCCATCAAGGTAATTTTAGAACCTCAGTGCTTCTCAGTTTATCCAGAGAGTTTACTCAGTCTACCACCAACTCTTTTAGAATGCTAGACACAAATTGGATGTGGCACTACAGTGGTGTTCTGGTTTAGATATTTCCTTCAAACAAGATACCATGCTGTAGCCCTCCCACCTTTTAAATCAGAACCCCATTTGGTGCAAAATAGAGCACCTCAAGGCTCAATTGTATCACCTATGCTTTTTTAATTTTTGTTCCATTTTAGGCTTGATTAAATCCTTCTGGACATACAAGTATTCTGACGACAGGTGATTTTCTATCTTAGTCGGACAGTGTGAATAAGGCCAGTCTTTGATTTATTCACCTTTGAATGCTGACTAAGCACCTCAAGATTAACCCCACCAAAACAAAGATAATGCTGCTGGGTCCCACGGTAGGGGTGTCGGAGTATATGGATCTATTTATTTATCAATTCTGCTAGTGCGATCTAATGTCCCCTCTGGCACAGTCCCACCCCACAATTCCACACAATGAGTAGACAGTGTGTATCACAAAATTCGAAATATTTTCTAATGAATTACTCAATTTAGACAAAGGTGGTCTCCAGCTTCTCACCATGGAGATCACTACAATGTTGTGTATATAAAAAAACAATAATCAACAAAACATATTTCCCTGCTATCAGTTCATACAAGCATTCAGTTAAAAATTCTATATATACATATATATTGTACTCTAAAAGACACTAGGCACTGTGAGAAACCAGAGGGTGTTTCACAACCTAGTCCCCGGGGATGCTGTACTGAGTGGCAAGGGAAAAGCCATCGCTTTTGGAACCCGATCCTGGGGGTGAAGAAGGGAGGGAGGATCACCTGGGTAGGGGTCCTTGGGTAATGGGGGAGAAGCACCCAATGGTGAGACATGGTATCCCCCTTTTTCCACAACCCATCTAACCCCTATTCCTATTTATTTTATGGGAAACTACAACTCCCATAATTCCTCCCAACTTTGTTGTGACAAAAGTACTGTACCAAGGGAGATGAGGAATGAGGTCAGAAGGATTACCTCCCCTGACTTGCATTGGCTCTGTCCCTGTAATGTGGCCAGGCAGAGTCAGGCACATAGCTCTAATAATGTACACCTGCCACTTATTAAGACTCCCTGTTAAAATAAAAGGTAGCGCGCACAGGCACACTTTAAGCAAGACTGGGTACGAGATGGAACAGCTCTTCCGAGGCAGAGACAAACTTGGCTGTGGGAGTTGGAAGGCCGACAGGATGATCAACAGGTGAGAGGATCAAGAGAAAGCTAGGCAAGATTTCCAAGCTTTCGGGAAGCCGTGAGTGTTCGAAAAGCAGATCTGAGCGAGCAAAGGAAAGAAGCCTTCAAAGTGCCAGGAAATGGCCTGCGTCCCTCCTGGGTGAACGGCGGAGTTGGGAAGGAGCAGAGGAGGCGTTGGTAACGGCCTTGAGCTGTGGGGAAAAGATCAAAGAAATGAATTTAACACAACCAGTGAGTTATCAAGGGCAACTAAAGTCTGGTTGATGTTAAAGGGAAAGTGACTGTGATTTGAAAGTTGAAGGTTGAGCGTCTGCTGATAAAACGTGAATGAAGAGAACAATTGTTAAAGGAAAAAGATGCAAAGTAGCACAGTGGTCCTGCACAAGAAACTCGCACATTTGAAAGTCTCTGTGAAATATTGTGAGAAACACTGAAGGTGACTCACCCGCTAGTCCTCGGGGATCTGTCATCCAGGTGGCCAGGACACATCCATCGCTATTGGATCCAGTTCCTGGGGGTGTACCAGTGCAGGAGGATCACCTGGATGGGGGGGTCTTTGGGGAGTGGAAGTAGGAGTGGAAGTGGGACACCGAAGAGTGAGACATGTTATCCCCTTCCCTTGTGACACCTTTTCCCCATCCTGCCCCATAGGATACTTAGAACCCCCCCCCCCTTTTCCAACAGGAACTCTTTCTCACAACGTGAGCGACAATGGACTAATACCAGAGCCGTTTACCTGACATGTCCCAACCCAAGGGTCAGGAGAAGTCAGGCAATTGCCGACAACTACACACACCTGGCTGCCCTTTCCCTTCCCCACTGGGATAAAAGGCGCAGCACAGGAGCACATTTTGAGCAAGGCCAAACACACAAGGAAGCAGCTATTCCAGGACGGCAGTTCAAATGGAGGAGAAAGGGGACGAGACCTGAAAGGACGTCAAGGAGGGAATTGCCCTTGTCGTTTTCAACCCAGACCCGCAAAGCCTCCAACAAAAGAAACATAAGACCAGGAATCGCAGCTGGCAAATGGTGTAACGGAAGACACAGAGGTCTTTTGTGAACGAACTTGGTACCAGAGATAGAGTGGTCCAGCGCTATGTGGACACTCATTCGAAGGTCTCTGGCTGGTACCCCTCTCCTGAACAAGGAAAGTATTGAACTGTAAGATAGAGAAATACAAATACCAAGAGGCCATAGAGAAGACCGGCGTGAGGTGTCAAGATGGTTATACAAGGATCAAGCCAAACCCCTTGTACAATCGAAAGTCCTTGACCTGTTGTGGAAATTGTAAACTTTAGAAAGTGTGACCCCGACTGAGGGAATTGTGAAACAGGTGTTTGCACCCTGCTGAGGGGAATGCCATACGAACTGTAAGATTGTGAAGCACACACTTGCATAGAATAACAGAGTGGCCGAGCGAGACGGTATCACCCTTCAGAAGTCTCTGTTTAAATTGGTAAGTACTTTCAAAGGTTAACACTGACAAGAGCTGACAACAAGGATCGGAGCCCGGCTGAGGGGGGATCATAGGGTGAAGAATAATCACCCAACATGAAGGTTATCAGCAGGAACTATTTGTTATGTTGTTTTGGCATATCAGGCCCCTCTGAAGCAAGAGACCTTGCAGGAAAGAGACTTGGACACAGCAGGATATTGAGAAAAGGAGCTGTAACCTCATACCAAATAAGCCCAGGGGTGTGCTTAAGTCACGCGTCCCGCCTTGTCCCATGCTAAAAACGTGGGGAAAGGAGAACCCGACCATAACATACTGATTTATCATTTTGTGAACACTACTCTCTTTTCTTGGGAACATTATCCCACACTATTTTGTTGCATAGCGGTAAGGATTGGCAATAGTTATTTTATGTATAGGAAGCCCGCGGCGGGGCAAGGGCGTGGTGTTTGGCGCATTTCTGGTCCCCGGAGGGACTTCCTGTTGCTGTGGCCACGCCCCCTTGGATATATCCCGTGGCCGCTAGCCCCGCAGCGGTGAAGCCCGCGGCGGGGCAAGGGCGCGGTGTTTGGCGCATTTCTGGTCCCCGGAGGGACTTCCTGTTGCTGTGGCCATGCCCCCTTGGATATATCCCGCGGCCGCTAGCCCCGCAGCGGTGAAGCCCGCGGCGGGGCAAGGGCGCGGTGTTTGGTGCCACAGGCGTTCGGCGGCCGCAGAGAGAGGCATTCTCAGTGAGGGCTGTGTGGGCTGTCGGACGGGGCGCCAAGAAAAGTAAGTGCCGACAAGTGTTACACACCTTTTGACTGTTCGTGATTGTCTCCTACAAGGGGTTGAGCTTGAGAAGTTTGTTGGGGTCCACACTCAGCAAATCAGCCCAGCTTCCTCAGGCCAGCTGCGGGGGGCCTCCGTTATGTCCCTTTTAAAATCCTTGAGGTCCTTTAAGGGCCGTGCCGTACCAAGGAAACCGGCCAGGAAAACAGACAGCTTTTTGCCATCCACCCTGCCCCCACTCCTGAACTGTTCCGAGTCCGAGTGCGAGTCCGCCACCAACCCTTCCAAACATACTACAGCGCGAAAGCTCCTGACTGTCAAAAGAAGATGCCAACAGGGAGTAACAGCCAAAGCAAAGACCCTCACATCTTCATGCCCTGACATTGACCTGGACATTGACCTGGACCTCCGAGGGCCCATCCACACTGTGGAGGGTATGAAAGCATCCACCCCAGGATCACAATGTGGGGGGGGGCCCTGTAGCAATCTTGCTAGCTTCCCAGCACCGAGCTGCAATGTCAGTCCCCCAAGTCTGGAATACCAAACCATTGCCTGCAAGGAGACTTTGCTTGCCGAAACTGGGAATCCAGATGCTTTGCTGCTGGCTAATGCTCCTGGGACTTGCATAGAGGGGGCTCATGATGTGTTAGTTCTTCCATCAGCATCCCTGGCACCTGTTGTACCAGTTACCACCCCTCTCAGCCCGCTCCTTGCAAGTCCATGCTTGCCCCTTGATCTCCCGTCCTTCTTTGGTTCTGTTCTTGACTGTCCCCCCCGAATCACCGTTGCTGCTACCCTGGACCCAATGAACATAGAAACTGTCAGAGCAACCGAAGACAATCACCCTCCCAGTTCCATCTGCAGTTCCTGGAGTGAGAACCAACCTGCATTGACCTTAGGGTCCAGTTCCTCTCTTAATTTACCACCATTTAGGGCGCTCAAGTCCATCACCCACGGCAGTCATCCCTCCTCTGGTCCAACACCCAAGGAGGTGCATACGGTCGCAAGTTGCCCTTGCGCATAGGCGCTCTCCGAACTAGCTGTCATTAAAAATCTACTTTTGGTACTGATCGATGCCCAGGGGAGCAGCGGGGAGGGGAACGGTGGAGTGGTCTTGTTGGGGGAGTCTTCCAGCATGCCTCTTGCTGGTAACGGACCCAACCCTCCACAGCAACCTCTGAACACTGTATCCTGCGAAGGGTCTGTTCTTGCTCTAACGAGCCTCATTCCGGATGTGCAGTTGATGTACTCTAACGCTGCTCGAGGTCACCGTCCTAGGTGTACCAGGCCAAATATGCCAGTGGAGGGTTCCCCTAGCTCCTTGAGAACAAATCCCTTTGGGGAGGGAGATACAGGAGCACATGGAAACTGTTCAAGGGTGCGCAGCCCCAAGAGCCATGTATCTGGGGGGAAAAGAACCGCTACTGTTTTTCTGCATGGGGTACCAAAACTGCTTTTGGGCAGGAGAGAACCAAGGGATGCCCTCTCTAATAAATGCCTGCACTGGCTTCGTACAGCTGGGAATTGTCCCTTTGTGGCCAGGGAAGCTATGGTGGGGTGTGTTAGATTGGCTGGCGAGGGTATAAACTCTTCCGACTCTGTTAAACTGGTTTTTAGGAATGTTCAAATGGCCAGGGAAGTTTTGAGAAGCTCTGAGGGTTATGTGCGGGCCCCACACAGTGGGATTGCAATCAGCTCGCTCCCCTATCCGGGAGCAGCTGCTTCACCTGGAACTATCACCCATAGTAATGTCCTGTCCGGAGCAAACTGTACACCTCTGGGAAAAAGGCCCGCAGGGGGATGTAAGCGAGTGCCTAGAGTGGGCAATTAGTCTTGTGTCTCTTTGGACTAGTAAAGGGACATTATGGAATGTAAGGGGGGCCTATGGGTGACCCTATTCTCCCTCCTAGAACCTCTGATTTATCAAATTTGGATTTGGAGCACAGATGGTAATTTTTATGTGTTGTGATTTTGTATTTCTTGTGTTTGATGGATTTTTTTTGAAATCCGAATAAACTTGTTTGACTTTGTATAGGCCCTTTTTATTTGACTAGACTCCACTAGGACTGTATTATTATTATTTGATGGTCATAGCTTGCTCCCATCTTAGATTTAGGTTTACATTAGGGGCTTATCTCACCCATTATACAGTTTTATAAACACCCTTGAACTGTGATAACGTGTATCGGTTTAATTTGATACCATGCCTTATTATAAGCAGAGATCAAAGGAAAGAAAGTTGAATAAGTGGAAAATGAAAAATGTGGATTATGAAATATGCCAAGAGGTCAAAAGTATAATCTAAGAACTTTCTAAATGGCCAAGAAGGCAAGTGAAAGAAAATAAATAAGAACTACAAGTACCAAGAGGCATTGGTGCTGCAAGAAGATTGTGAATTGAAGGAATATTGAATGAGAGGTCGAAGTGGTCATGCAGAGGTCTATATAAATTCCATGCAGTTTCAAAAGTTTTCGATAGTGAAAGAAAATTTAGATAAAATGTGGTCAAAAGAACAAGACAGGCTCAATCCCAGCAGAGGGAAGCCTGTGCATAACTGTGAGAAATTGTATGATGAAGTGAAACAAGAGAGGCTTGAGCCCGACAAGGAAGCCAGTGCAGAACTGTGAGAAATTGAGAGCATATGAACTGAGTATTGATGGCAACACAGGCAACGCCTAAGAAGGTGATTCAACTACCAGAAGTTGGCATCCTAAGATTGAACTGTTGAACTGTACAAGTAAGCCAAAGTGAGAAAGACTGAGAGAACTATGCCATCCACCCATCCTTTGTTTATTAAGAGACTGTCTAGACCCCATAGGGTTGAACCTGGGGAGGGGAGTTGGTACTGAAGCCATTCTGACATTTCTTTTTGAGACACTATTTTCCTTTTTGTATTCCCTTAAAACATTTTCCTATCTTGAGAAGGATGGCAAGGTTAGGTTTTCTTAGTATAGGCCTTATTATTTTGACCGGGCTGACTTGGACGTATTTAGTATTGTTTAATGGTCGAGATTGCTCCCATTTTAGAGTTAAGATCCATTAGGAATTCTACCATCCCAACCAAATTCGTAAATAAAGGTTTTTGAAACTTGTATCCATTGTGTCTCTGTTGCCCGATACCATGCCTTCCTCACAGCACTTTAAGCAATTCTACTGCTTCTTTCTAGACAACAGAGTGCTTCAATGATACCATGTCAACATGAGGCAATGGTATACAATTTTAAATGAAACATTTCAAAACATTTCCAGAATATCTGTTTTTCTCCGGTATCAAGTCAAGTATGGTATCAGAGACATTACTTGAATGCACAATATTAATAACAAAGATTCCTTTAGCTTATCCATCTTATGTAAGTGAGGGGTTGATGATGTATTGGCCACATGCAGGTCATGTAGACAATGGTGAGCTTGCATCTAGCTCCTGCAGATTTGAACCAGAAAAAAAGTCCTTTCCAATATTCTTGCACTCTGTTCTAAATACTTTTTGCAGTATTTCACTAACTATGAGTGTGCTACTTTCCATCTACACGTATGTGCGACTTTGTATATAATTATGTATGCAGCTTTGAATACACATGTGTGTAAACTGCTTTCAGTTTATGTGTGTAACTATCAATTTATGTGTGCATGCACAACTTTTAATGGGCCTGTGTGCAGTTTTCAGCCTGCATGCATTTTTAGGTTGGGGATATAATATTTCTGAGAAACATATATGATGTTAAACCACCGCCTGCCAATCCACATTACACATGAATCTGCTTTTCCATCCAAAGAAAAGGGACTGTAGAGGTTTTAACACTTTGCACGATTCTTATTGAACATGATTAATTCCCCATACTTAGTTCTGTTGCGCAAACATCTAATCTATGAGTATGCTTCCCCTGGCTGCTTTAATGCATTATATCTCTAAGACAATAGTGTGTCATGACTACACTATGATCTAAAATTATTCTACACTAGCTTCAGTCACACATTTTTAAATGGTTCTTAAGTTTACAAAAACAGTCTGCATTTAAGTGCACCAAAGTTAAATTCAATTTTGACTCTCTCTTTTTCAGATCAACAATGCATTGGGGTTTAAGGAAATAGCATTTCACTTTATATTTAAGGTAAATGGGAGAACACAGGGCATTTCTGTTACCAAATTACATGCCCCAGAACACCCAGCCCTCTCTTTTCCCAGAGTTATCCTGGTCGGTCTATAAGGATCATTTGGAGTTTCAATGGGGTTTATTTAGCTTTTTAAATGTGACGGTTATTTTGGACAAAGCCAGCCATTACACTCTCTCCGGAGCTGCTATACCAAGGTCCTTGCTCTGTTTAACTGTCTCAGTAAGGGCTTCTCCCTCCAGGCTGCATGTGGTCAGTCCTTCAAAATGCTCTGCTCTCCCGCCTCCAGTTGGTTCCACAAATCTTCCAAGATATCTCCCCATATTCCATACTCTATTATTCTATGAGCAGGCAAATATCTATTGTTAAATTCCTTCCAGACTTGTCACATAGGTGTGGTTTCTATCAGCCTTCATGATAAGATGTCAGTTTCGTTTTTTGGAACTTATTTGGGATCTGAACATATAAGATTAATACAATTAACATATTGGATTCTGTAGATTGTGGTGCACAATCAGATGCATGAATGATAAAGATGTGATAATATTTGGAGGAGTTACATGTTTTTGCCACTTTTCTCCTAATCTTTACGTGGCACGATATGTACATTCTTATAAAGCTTGGCAGATATCACTTCTAGTTACACAATGCAATTTGTTTTGTGTTAATCTGGCCTTGCATCAAGACACCACACTTATTTTAAGATGAATATTTTAGATTTAAAAATGTCCTTGGTGTTATTTTCTGTTTGTGTTTCAAGTGTGGAGTTGCTGCCTTTTGCCTGTAGGTGGCACTGGAGGTGCCTCCCCTGCATACTCCTTATGCATGGTATCAATGTGTGTCAAGACAGAATGGGCCTCATTATAAGTTTGCCAGTCCAGTAACAACGGTACCAGTAAGCTACCGGTACTGTTGTTACCGGACCCACAAACTACGAGTTTTGCTCGTGCCTGCCTTCCCCCTCCGCCAGGTCTGACCTGGCAGATGTACCGGCACCCGCGAGCAGAGCATGTCGGATGCACCGGCACCATTCACGAATGGTGCCGGTGCATCCGAACTCCCCATTCCCATTGAGCCCTGTGGGGCTCAAATGGGAATGGGGAGCATTTGTTTCCAGCGCCCGTGAATGGGCAATTATCGGGTCCGGCAAGGCCATAATTAACCAGTAATTGCCCATTCGTGGGTGCCGTAAGAAAATGATACCGGCGCAGCCGTGCCGGTTTTATTGGCACGGCTACAGCCAGTATCATAATGAGGCCCAATGTCTTTTAATGTGTATAGAATTCAGTAACCTCTCGCTTGAACTGGGCCTAATGGATTTTATGAGGCCTGGAATTTGAAGGATGGTGACAAGCCCTTTGAGGCCAGGGCTCAAGCCGCTTAGCTGGCATCTGGTAGTGGGTTTATGGGGCTGTGTGCTTAGAATCCAGCCTTCGGCACCAAGCCTCATGTTTAGTTATTGGGAATTCCTGTGCAGGAGTTTGAGAAAGGGTGACCGTATAAACAGATTCTAGTTCCCCTTAAACAACCACACAAATATGTCTGGGTCAGAATTGACAGTATATTTGTTCATTTACAATTGCATTTCAACTTGACAAGAGAGTGATAACTCTTAAGTAACACATATCTTTTTTTGACACACGGTATCCAAATTCTAAGGACATGTTAAGAAATCTAGTTCTTTCTAGGCTTCAGAGTTGCAAGAATTAGTGTTTGGGACCCATGCTAGGTTCTTTTGTTGATAACATATTCCAGGTGCTGGGGCCTTAGAACATGGCACTCAGATGATTTCAATACTCATTCTGTGGCCTGCTGTATTCCTTGTAAAGTTACAAAATCCTTTCTTTTACAAGTGGTGGAACTCCAAAGTGTTGGCCCTTGTCTTTAGTATTTGCAATAAACTGTATTGAAAAGGAACTTGGTCACAGCTGATAAGGTTCTGATACTTGGTTGAACAAAATATTTTCAGGCCGTGCACATTTATTGGCATAAGGGTACACTATGCTCACTGGAAACTGAAATTTAGACATGTACCTCAGCTTGTTCAGCAGGTCAAGAACCTAGGTGTTCTTACTGACATTAATCTTTCTATGACCCCTCAAATCACCCACTTGTTCAGGAAAGGCTTCTTCACCCTTTCTCGTCAAAATAATATTTTTCTTATCCTAATTTCTGGTTCATGTGACAATAGTACTGGTGCGGTCCCTCACTGATGATTCCAATACTACATACTTGAGCCTCACCACCTAGCAGCTAAAATAACATAGCATCTACAAATCATTGCAGCCAGAATGATACTAAGACTGCATCGGTTTGGTCATATTTCACCAGGTCTGAGACAATGACAGCAATTACACTGGGCCTCATTCCAACTGTGGCGGTCTGTAAACCTTCAAACTATTAGTCTGCATGCAGGTGCCGTAGCACCCGGCAGGCCTGACACTGCTGGCGTTTCGGCCTTGGTAGACAGAGACGTCAGGGAAGCACTGGCACCGTTAGCAATGGTGCTGTTGCTTCCATCTCCCCACTCCCATGGAGTCCTAGGGAACTCCACGGGAATGAAGAGTTACCAAATCTGCTGCCTGACTTCCCGCTCTGCTGGGACTTGTAATGTCCCAGTGGCACCGGGAAGTCGGGCGGTGGATTCAGTGTTTCTGGGTCAGCAGCAACCTCGGAATGAGGCCCACTGTTTCCCAATTGACGAGAAAGCAAAGTTCAAAACACTATGGGCCTCATCACGAGTTTGGCGGTAACCCTTAAATCTGGCGGTAGCGCTGTTACCGCCGGATTTAAGGGTCCGCCAAATCACGGCTTCGGCTGATTTCCCCTTAGCTGGAGTGAAATCCGCCGAAATTTCATGCTCTTACCGCCGGCGGGAAATCAACCAGCAGTAAGAGCGCGAAATTTCCCCATTGAGCCCAATGGGGAATGAGGCATTTCCGGATGGGCTCAATGGGGAATGGGGATTTCCCGCTCCGCCAAACCCGTGATCCGGCACTAATAGCGCCGGTGGGTTTGGCGGTAGGGCAGATAACGCCAGCGCTATTAGCGCCGGCGTTACCGCCCAACTCGTGATGAGGTCCAAAGTATTAACAGGGCAATCCACGGGCAAGGACCTACCCTACCCCAGGACACATTCCAACAATATGTTCCATCTTGGTCACAAAGATTCACATCAAGTTTACTTCTATGGATTCCAAAAATAAAAATGAAATGTCTTGGAGGAAGGTTTTTTTTTCTGCACCTCTTACCTTTGGAAAACACCACTACCTATTATGGTAACATCTAATGATAATCATTTGACTTTCAGGAAAGCTCGACGATTCTACCTCTCTCCTAAATAACTCTTATTGAATGAGCAGTTTGCATGGGGAGAATGCTTTTGCAGTGGGAATGTACTTTGCAGATTTCAAACTTAATCTCTCTGCTCCAAGGTACTTGCCTCACAATAACCCCCATACATTACATGAAAAGAAATACTCCCATTGGCAGAGGATGACACATACTTGTTCATACCCTGGGCTAATACTTCCAGAAGGATCAACGGGTTCTTTACTTGCACAAAATATAGTACTAGTCCTCAATGCCACACAGGCCAGGAAACCTGGAACCATGTCAATGCAGACAACAGGGCATGATCTGCCCTCCTACTACTGGACATATCAGCCACGTTCAACACAATCAGACACACATCACTAATCGAGAGACAGGAGTAATGCAGCATAAAAGACTCCCCTTTAGAATGGCTAAAATCCTTCCACACTAACCAAACTGAAAGAACCTACATACCACATCTTCAACATCTACATGTCCCCACAATGAAATTAATTTGAAACCACATACAGCCTATAACTATGCAGATGATACCAACTCATAATCAATATAGCCTGAACCCAAGGCCCAAATAATACTCTCAACAATGCCTCCCTGACAAATACAGCTGGATGACAGCCAGCAACCTCAAGCTAAACATAACCAAAACAGAAATAATGATCTCACCCCTGTAGGATAACGCAACAGAAACACAATTGAACTGGCCCCCTGGATTGGGAACCCAACCCAGAAGCATCTGCCGTGATAGAAAATCTGGGAATACTCATGGACAACAGACTCTCTCTAGAACCACAAGTCAACGCTATAGCAAAGAAATGCTTCTACCTCCTGTAACTAATTAGAGGGATACTCCCGTACCTTTCCTTGCCAAAGAGAACACTTGCAATCATCTTATTATTATCAAGAATCGACTATGCGAACATTCTCGACATTGGAATGCCAGAACGGCTCACTAAACAACTCCAAATGATCAAAAATACTTCAGCAAGGATACTCCTGAGACTAAACAGAAGAGACCACATCACACCAGCCCTGAGAAGCCTAGAATGGCTTCCAGTAAAAATATGCATAAACTTCAAAGCCCTCTGCATCACCCACAAATCATTCCACAGACAAGGAGCTGAATACCTCCAAGCCAAGATTAACCGCTAACAACCAGGAAAAAACCTAAGCTCAAGCGACAACCTCCGAACTGAAACAAAACACTAGGAAAAAAGGAAATCTAGAGGCACCGAATTCTCACGTCCAATTGCCAAACTATGGAACTTTTAGGGGTGGGCCTCCAATTAGCTTAACCCAGATTATGCCCACCTCTTAATAAATGAGTGCACGTGTTGTCCATAAAGCAAGTTTATTGTACAAACGTCAGAGGAGCTAGATGACCCTATGGAGTCAAACTAGCCTAAGTCTCCCTGAACCATACACCTTGACACATTACGGCAGATCCAGAGTTATACTGCGTTCAAACGTGCCGTAAAGACTCACTTATTCAACTTGGAATAATTTCCTGACCCATTTCTCCTTTTTTCACTTTTTCTTGTTTGTCCTCGTCTTGTTTTTGTTCTATGTGTGCCCTAAGGCCCATGGGCATGTTGGCAAGTTACAAAAATTAAAATAAATAAATAAATAAATTATATACATTTTTGCAACAGTTAAAACACTCCCATCTACTTTATTAAAATCCACCCCCACACGTGATTGGTTAAAACCTATACAAATAAATCCCATCTTTCTCCAATTCCCCATTCTCATTGGTGGCCGTTATCTTAACTATCATCTTCAGAACACACCTCTTTTTAGGATTCGTCAATGGTAGGTCATGACATCACCATACAGTTATACACTCACATACAAACACAATACATTACAAGTTCCAGCTGGTCCGAGATCTCTTAATCCTAAATACAATGTGCACGTGGTTTGCACAGATACTTCAAACGACATGAAAGAGAGTAGACAGTTCCCTTTGAACTATCAATAGCCATCTCACCCACCCCTGCTTATTGGCGTCATTGGAAAATTTGAATCAAACGACTACCATTTCAGCACGCACAGCACATCCCGAAAAACAATCAAAACCCCTGAGTATCGATCACTCTGGCCTCGAGCATCACTTCACCCATTGTTTATTGTTGGCCAGAGCAAATGCCCAGACCCATCTGCAAGCTCTCATGCACTTAAAAGATTACATCTGGTTTCTGCAAAGTTACCAGGCCATAAACCCTTGCCAGTTTGTTAGCTGAGATGACCATTTGCTAAGGTCGTAGTTACTAATTTATCCTTCCTCTGGCCTCTGAAACTCTGCAAAACCGGTTTCTCAAAGGCCTTAAAATTCACCTTGCAAAACCCTGACTGCCGAGTTTTAATCCATTCATAAAAAAAGCCCACTACATGTAGATTTATAAATTCCTTGCCTATGTATATCTGCGTGTTTGCATCTATAATGTTTTCTTGACAGTGGGTTCTCTATGACCAGTCCCCTTACTTGCATGTGCATTATGAAACTCCTTGTGTGCCAGCTTTTATGCACTTCAAAGCACCCCATATCTGGATCCTGTTTTATATTTCATTTGACGGTTTTGACATTTATCTTTCTACGTGCATACAAATCTAATATGTATAAACTTGAACACAAAGTAACAATTAAAGTAACACATCCCATTCACATTTAACTACACTGGATACATATATGAAATTGCAACCTTGCGCTAACGTTGCTGCACTCCCAGGCACAAATATGGTGCACGCAACATGAACCCCTCTTCATCATTGGGACCTTTCCTGACCACCCCAACAAACTCAATCCCGAAGGAGATATGAATGACAGAAGACCGCCTCACCTTCAGAAAACAACTGAAAACCTGGCTATTCAGCGTACAGTGATCAGCATAAAACGGGCACTGCCAGGAATGTCACTGGAGACCCGAGACAATCTAATGACAATACGAATTCAGGAACCAACAATAAAACAAACACGCTGTATCAACCACTAACCATCCCTGCTCCTCTCCAGCATACCCCATGAACTAACAGGCCAGTCTCACCTCACAAAAACACACAACCCACATTTCTACCATAAGAAACAACTGCCGCAAACAAACAGCCCAGTCACTGGATGATATTGCCCTGTCGGACACAATAACCCAGTGCACACAACCCAAATACACTTGGAAAGCTGACACATATGCCAGTTGTTCTTGGATCTACAAGCACCAACAGAAAAGCAAAATCTCTATCGTATTCCCTCTACCCTCATTAACCTACCCATCCCACTTTCTTAAAGGGCCACATGAGAGCCTGGAGACCATGCAAATGGTAAAGTGTTTGCGGTATAATTCACCTAACATAACATAACCATCAAAACAAGATATTCACTATCACACTCCCACCAAATCATCTGAGCTACTGACCCTTTGGTCTCACACATCACCTTCCACTTAGTCTTGTGGTTGTCCCTGCCCCCTTTTCCTTTCCTTATTTCTATGGTTGGGGCATGTATGCCATTCCAGCATAACTAAAGAAGTCCAATCCTAACTATCACAACATTGCTCATATCTCTAAAACATAATATGGTTTCACAAGTTCTGTGTCTCGCATGCACACTGCCTGTCCTTCCACTCTTCACATCCCTACCCACCTAAAGTCTTAGGGCAACAACACAGTCTAACCAATGTGTAGTGTTTTATATATTTGCAACTAAGATGTCACCAGATAAATTAGTTGTTCTACTTTTGCTTATTTGTGTACGCTTGACAAGCAGTGTATGTTATTCGTGGGCCTGTCTCTTAACCCACAATGATTTTCAAAACTCACACTTCTCCCTCTTCCTCTCAAACAACATGAGCATGATGTGATGAGAAATGAGGATCAGGAATATCTCCCTTTAGAAATAGCAAAGAATAGTCTTAAGGCAGTTTGCTATCCTTGTAGCTATTTGTCATTTTCTTCTTTCTTCTGGGATGCCTTCTTTCTTGTTTCTTGGGAGTGTTGATCTCAAAGGCTTCTCGTTCATGTTACTTTTTTTACATTCCCCTCATTTGTCACATTCTCTTCATTACTGTTCATTTATTTGTTTCCATCAATTTCCATCTGCATATGTCTTCTTTCATTTTTGTGCTTTCTTCCCATATGTCTTCTCTCACATCTTCTATATTTCAATGTTCATTGAAAATGATTTTTTTGTGGTTGTACAAAACTGCAGAGTCTGTATCCAAGATGCATCTATACAGGGTTTTAAGTTGGCCAAAGCTCTCTGGGGCATTTCCTGACAGTCTACAAAACATGCTGCTGACCCGGGGCTCTGCTGGGGCTTCCTCCCACTAGTCCTACCTTACACACAAGCCCTATCTGGGCAGGTCTAGAGTGGGGTAGAGAGGCGGCACATTTTTATAATTACTTTGGCTGCACCCACCTCTCCTTTTGTTTCCTAATCTGAGGAGTCGACAATTGAAGGCAGCCCTTTCATGACACAGAATTGACCATCTCTGTTGGGCGAGGAGGGCTTGGGAGGGGGATGTTTGCAGCATGTGTTGACAGATCTTTTATTTGCTCATTGGATTGATTTTTGCTAATCTGGTTTTGCGCCCTCCTTTACACCCAAAAATCAATTCAACGAGCAATAAAAAGTGCACGAGTAGCAAGAAAAACAAATGTTTATTACATACAGCCTTGGCCGGGAACAATTCGAGGATAATTCAACGTTTCATCATTAAACAGTGGTTTTTATAGGAATGAGTAACATCATGTCTATGACTATGTTGCAAGATACATGTGAATTCACATTCACTAATTGGGCTGTGACTTCTGTCCCATATGGAATTCTATACAATACCTAGCCCTATTGGCCTATCCTATCTTTCGTGACCAATCTGATGACCTCCCCTGGACAATGCTCTAGTCATCGGGTTATCCGGTTAATTTGCTTTTTCATTGTCTTTTGCAAGTTCTTACATTTTTGTTACATGCAAATCATCTCCCCATTGGCCATCCCACTTCCAAGTGTTCCATGTTGGGTTTCTTCCCCATTCATTGACCAATCACTTTGTGAGGTGTAGACAGGGTTCCAAAAAAATGAATAGCTCATCACTTTCTCATGAGACCCAAACGTTTATTTATTATTTATTTATTTGTATAGCTCTCCCAGCCTGTGGGCATATGGGCACATTTCTTACATAAGGTTGCAGAAGGTACAGTGGCAAATATCGTAACACAATTTACAGAGTACAATTTACATGAAGGGAAGAGCAAAAATATACAGAATTTACATAATTACAAGGGTACATTTCTTACATTGCAAGGGAGCTTTTGACTGGGTTGTTGGCATCATCTGACTGTTCCCAGCCTTGTACTGTGCAAGTGACAGCTAGTATTGCAACTTCTCTTCGGAAATATGTTTCACCTTTTGGTACATTCCCTTCCACCATGGGGTGTGCCTGCATGACTTCATGAGGCTGGTTTCTTGGCCTTTTGCTCCAGGACCATGTGCAGATCTGGACTGTACATTTTTGTGCAGATGTGCGTGTGCATGAGGACCATTTTGATTTCACACATATAACTGTTTGTGGGATATCAGGGTTGCTTCTTACCCCCACCCTTCCATGTTGCTCTACCTTATCTGCACAGGTATCTCTTTGTTTCTGCGTCATAGTCTCTCCCTCCCTATTATTCCCAATTAGAATGCCCTTGTTGCTTGGTATGTGTCGTTTCACTCCAAGTGCCCATTTTCCGACAGGTGGCAGTTTGATCCTTGCCGTGATACTCCTTCATTTAACGCGCTTGTTCTCACTAAAGATGTGCCCTTCCTCTTGCAACTCCTAACCATTTATAAGAGCACACTGTTTGTTATATTTCCTCTTGCATGGTGCTTCGGAACTTGCTTCGCTCTACGCTCCTGACAAATCGCTGCACTGCATTTCACCTCCTAGCAGGGTTCGACCTTGTCCCTTATGATATATGTGACAAGTCCAAATGAAGAGTTTCTTTCACAAAGCTAATATCTGAATGTTTCTCTATCGCCTAGTATTCTCTCTACCACAAAGCTGCCTCTCCTAAATGCGTTTAATTTTACATGGGCACAAGCTTCAGCTTCTATTACTATCTCATCAGTATGAGAGTATATATATATATATATGTGTGGGTATATATATGATATCATCAATGATATTTGTGATGTCATCAATGATATTTGTGATGTCATCTTTGATGTCCTGGGTGTTAGTCTTAGCAGTGCACGGTGGTGGCACGAGTTATGGTTGCTCAGCTTACCATAAATGGCGAATTTCAGGGGTTTTCAATTTTACTTGTAACCATAACATCCTGTTAACGTTTTTTGTTGAATTTCATAGGTTTTTATTAGTGCAACTTAACCATAACGTCCCTTTAACAAAGTTTTTTCATTGAATATATATATATATATATATATATATATATATATATATATATATATATATATATATATATATATATATATATGTTGTAAGAAACCTACAGGCACTCTCCTGCCTACTCCCTGCGGATCTTCTAAATCTTCTGCTCAAGTGGCCAGGGAAGGGCCATCGCTTTTAGATGCTGACCCTGGGGGTGGACAAGCAAGGGAGGATCACCTGAGTGGGGGGTCCTGGGGATTGGGAAGTACTGGGACGAGGAGGAATCCTCAAAGAGAAATGCAGAACTCCCTTAGGAAACCCCAGTATAGCACTGATATGAGGAAGAAGGCTATAGAGGAATACCATTACTCAAACCAAAAATGTCCCATTACTAGGGTCAGGCAAAGTCAAGCTATTGAGGCTTTTGTAACTGGCCTCGTTTATGACATCTGTCTCCTATTATAAGGACATTCTCAATTTGTACTTCATCTCACGTTTGTGGTGTTGGATCTGCATCCATACACGAGGCTCGATGCCCAGGGTTAAGACACAAAAGAAGAGACGAGTGCTGCAAAATGAATGCTAACACTGTGCCCCCAGTTCCAATTGAGATCCTAAAAAAAGGCACTGCCACCTCATGACCAACCACCTCTGCCTTCCAAGTACAGATTTAGCCAGGAGATGGTATTTAGCAGACTTGGTGAAAGACAGGTGTAGACTGGCACAATAAAACACTTCAATTTATAACTATAATTTATGCCATTAGCTGTCTCTAGCGTCCCTGTGCTTTCTGGTTTTTGGGATCACCCCAGGTGTGCTGCGCTAGGAAACGATAGGTCAGTGAGGGAACAAGGTGACCAAGTGAAGTATGCCATACCTATAGAAAGAAACAGTAGATTAAAAATGTACACAATGAAGCAAGGATGAATAGACAACTAAGGATAGACAACTATAATGCTAGTTTATGGTCTCTTTAGTGGGTGGATGATGATATTTAAGAAATTAGTCTCCGGTACACTAGCAGTTTTTTAAAATTATATATAAAAAGAGTAAACAATACACACCAAGACTAACACACATTTATAATAAAACCTATGCCTAGTGTACGGAAGGCATGCCATCAGCAAGACAGACACAAGTGACCACAGTTCAAGGGTGTTTATTGAACCTCAAAAAGGGTATGATAAACGCCTATGTAAACCTAAATATACAGATGGAAGCAAGCTACGACCATCAAATAATAATAATGCAGTCCTAGTGGTGTCTTGTCAAAATAAACGGTCCTATACTAAAAAACCTATTGCCAATCCTTACCTCTAAATACAAATAGTGTGGGGAATAATGTTATGGAAAAGAAAGAAGTGTTCAAAATTATATGTCAGATTTTCAGGCCGTTGGCCTCCCTTCCCCATGTTTTCAGTACGGCATAAGGCAGTTCACTTGACCATAGCACAGTCTCTGGCTTCTTTAGCACAAGGTTACAGTTCAATCATCAGCATCAGGGCCTTCGGAGCGTAAGCCTCTTTGCTTCTCAAAGTCTCTTCACTCAAAGGGAAATAACAAGTTCTTTTCCTCTTCAGATTGTCACAAGTATTTACATTGGGTGAGTCACTCTCCACCCCGGATCCCCTCAGCCAGACTCAGATCCGGGGTGAACAGTGAGTCACCCAAAAAAGAATAACCTATGAACGGAGCGGGAGGGATCGCTGCAATAGGGCTCCGATGCAAAAGCATTAGTGCCCTATTGGAATTAAATGCATCCCGCTCCTGCACTGGAATGCCCGGTGTCAGCATAAGAGCAGGCACATTTACTTGCAACAGGGTGCCTGTCGCACCTTCTCCCACCATGCCAGCTCCGGGGAGCCCTTGAAAGACTCACCCAAGCTGGCGTGGTGGGGGGCTAATGTGGCACCCCGGGTGGTCGCCCAGCTCACCCGGGCCTAAAGCCAGCCCTGGTGCTCCTTTAATTGTTCTCAAGTCTGTGGGCCATATGTGCTGAGTGGCCCAGGGCAGCAGCAGTAGAGGGTGACCCAGCAAAAAGTCATTTTTCGGATTGCGTATGCTAGCAGCATCCTGGGTTGTTCTGAGGTGGTAGAGCCGTTTCCAACCCCTAAAGTTGGACTGCTTTTGTCAGGGCTCCTCAGTGTACTTAGCAGCTGCTGGGGGCCCCTTTGATGGTATTGGGGATGTTTTTTTTATCCAGTCCACACATGTCAGAGGTGGGCCGGCAAATTATGGCAACAGCCGGGGGCTCTATATAGTCTCTTCACACGTGTTCGGTATGCCAGGGTGGGCCAGCGATTATAGACAGGCGGCAGGGGCTGTCACAGTCTCTAGACCCAGGCCACATGTCCTAATCAGCCCAACTCCTGATGAGGCCCACTGATGTGGCTCTCTATTTTATAATATGTTTTATTCTTAGAATTTATACCACACCATTCTGCCATTTTCAGGGTCTCAGGGAACACTGGTGGTTCTGAAAGAGAAGCAGAGGTGTGTTTATTTTAGAGGGAGGGAAAATGCAAAGTAGCTTTGCTGTTGTGTTGCTGCGTGCCATTTGGAATTACCCTGTGCGCTGTGTTCAGGTCTGCTTCTAGGTGTCATGTGACGAGAGCATAGAGGCATTTTGTCAACAGGGGAGTCCTGCGTGCCTGTGGTGCTATGGTGCATTGATCAGGATGTGATCTGTTATTTGATGGTAGAGTTGTAGAATTCTTTTGTTTGATATCTGTTGGGAGGGTTATCTTAGTGCCTCGAAGTGACTGAGATGCAAAGGCAGCGCTTATACATTTCTATAAATAAAGACATAACATTTGCCCTGTTTAAGTACCTTATTTGGTACAGGTAAAATGTGTTTGAGCATAGAAGTTGAGATTGTAAGTTCAGGCAGGAAGGTTAGTGTAGGGCACAGAGAGGAGCTCGAAGCATATATCCAGTGTGGCTATGGTGACATCACAGAAGGGGTGCCCCCAGGGAGACATCTCAGTTATTGTGCCCTTCAGGTAAGGTACTTGAGAGGCTATGACCTCAAGTAAACTTGAGAAGCTGGTATCTCTGACAGTGGACAATGGACAGGGGCTGGTCCTGGACGAGAGTGGGAGAACACAGGGAGGAGACACAGGGTGCATGCAGCACTCGGTACTAGACGAGCATATTTTGTGAGTGAAGTGCAGCGTAGATTCCAGAGGGTGCAGAATCATGTTGGGGGCCTTAGAAACAAATCAGCATGCTAAGAGGTCAAGGTGCAGTGTCTAAGAGCCATTCACACAAATTACACTGGGCATCAGATAACAAAAAAACTCCAGTTTTGGGGTTTCCCTGGGATTGAAACTCTGGGCTGTGACTCTCACTCCAAACGCAACATCTCTTTGGCCTGTAAACATGCACTTTTGTGACTATGTTTCTTTGGTGTTGATGAAATATGAAAGTGTTTCTCCAAACACCCCCTCAAACCCTCTCTCTGAAAGGGTGATAGTGTGGCCTCTAGTGAGTTTGTGCTTCCTGGTGAAGACTTGGTGTGGTGCTGCTTTTCTGAAATATTGTGTTCAAAGAGTGAATTGTTATTTCATAGACATCATAGGCATTTTATATACAGGATAATTATTATCGTCAAGTCTGGAGAGAATTTGATATGAAATCAATGTTATTCTAGATATGCATATACCATTTTATACATTAATTGTCCTGCTTGTCGATAGGCAGAATACCTCTCCGAAACATTCAACGTTTATAGGGCTCACTCTTGGGCTAGTAAAAATATGTATTGCATTGAATTGGATGATGCTGCGATGCCATATTGCCCCCAACCAGTGCATGACATGTCCTACTGTCATGGCATGGAAGAAAGTTGCACAAAGTCAATACACCTCATGCCGACATGGAGAGACATTATCTCCTCATTCATCCTTCTTGTCACAGTCCTAATCCAAGAGGTGATTGCACCCTCCCAGACCTACAGTTATACCAAATAAATGTTAGTCCCCTCCCCCATTGTGAGAGGAACATGCTCCCGATCATTCACCTGAATTTGCTTTCTCTGACAGGTGGGGTGCAAACAGTATTTTTTCCCATCTAGGAAGATGCGCCCGAGGTCTTGACTCTCAGACCAGACCCTGCATTCTGATGTGGGGCAAAGAGTCAGAGGCTCCCCCTTTTTTAATGTTTATTGGTTCAACTTATTCATAATACCACGTAACATTAACAAGTTATTCTAACCATTTACATTAATTAATTAATGCATTCCATTCCAACTAAAAAAATACTTTCACAATACATATTGTATTCCTCCCTCCAATTTAAGTCGATGGGGGAGAACAATAGAAATTGGAAAACAAGATAAAACAAGATAAAATCAGGTTCTATTCTTAGTAGCTCATTGGCCCTCTGGCTCTTTGTTTTGGGTGGACTTCAATTCCTTTGACTTTAAAAGAATAGCTTCAATGAGCCTAAGGACTTCCAAACACAAGCTGGTCTCCCCCATTAACATCCACTCCCATCAACTCGGGTCTACTTCAGTGTTACGAATCATTCGATGTTTCTTGAGGTATTTAGTTCGTAAGCTTGACAAAATTAGACAGGAGGTTACCCAGTG
Source organism: Ambystoma mexicanum (assembly GCF_040938575.1). Taxonomy (NCBI): domain Eukaryota; kingdom Metazoa; phylum Chordata; class Amphibia; order Caudata; family Ambystomatidae; genus Ambystoma; species Ambystoma mexicanum. Next base: position 509,512,341 of record NC_090929.1, on the reverse strand, counting down.
ATTGAGAATTTCTTTTCCATACAGCCAACAGAATCTACAGTATGCTTTTTCCGGAGGTATTCATTTCCTCTCGAGTGCCAACTCTCTTGTATCAAGGATATTTAATCTCACTCTCAGTAGTAAGTCTCTATAGAATGGTGAGGGGAACTTCTGCAGATATAAAGGGAGTTGGTTTAACCCTTTTCTTTCTATCTCACACATCATGATCTTATGTGCTGAAGGTTCCTTAAGCGCACAGTTTCAATCCAATCCTGCTCTTGCAGTTTGTTTTTTTATTTTCCTAGGATTGGAGAGTAGTTCTCTTTCATCTAATTCACGGTCTGCCATTATTCTCTCGATCTTATCCCACCATTTTCGCAGCACTTGATTGCTTGTTTTTCCTTCACATTAAAAAATGTCCAGAGGTGATTCATCTTCTGCTTTTTCGGTACAGTGTTATGGACTTCTACAACACAATGCTCTCCAGGGATTGTAATCTGAGTTCTTGGCGTATCACCACCATTAAAAGGGTGTTGGGCAGCCGCAGACAAATACGCCGAAACAAACTTTCAAATAAGGCCCAGATTTCCAAGCAATTTTCAGCATTCCCTCCGCGCCACTTGACAGAATGGGAAACACCTTCTGGCTGTAAAATGACAGGAGCGGTATGAGAGAAAATATGCCATATTTTTGAAGGATTCTCATGACTTGGGCTGCTAGGCACTTGGTCTTTAGTCTGAGGGCGAGATACTGGGCACTGTAATCACAGTTCTTATTTATGACGACCCCCAAGTATATCATTGTGTCCACAACTTCTATCCTTGCATCACCTATCCTCCAGACTTGATCTAATCGCTTGGGCCTATGTGCAGATGACATGTTTAAAATTTTAGATTTACAGACAATAATTTTCATGTCGTTTGTTCCAAGAAATTGGAGGAAGCAGTTAATTCTCCTCTGCAAACCTACTGGGGATAAATCCATAAATACAATATAATCTGCACATAGCATATATGGGGTAAGTTTTCCATTATTTTAGGCGGAAAAGCCCTCCCTTCGTCCTGCGATTCCCCTAGATCAGTTATATGTAGGCTAAACAGGAAAGCTGCAAGGGCACAACCCTGTTTCAAGCCTCTGTGAGTCAGAGGCCCCCATTGTGGACATCAACTCCTCCTCCCTCACTTGGCCAGCAAGTGAATGATGGACTTCCCCCAATGGATTGGACGTCAACTCAGGCAGAACCTGAGCCCCTGGCAGTCCCGATAGGGGAGTCACATACCCCCGACCCAAATGATCAGGTGGGCTGAGACAGCGTAAGGAATTACCTTGTGCGAATGTTATAGAAGAGGTTACAGCTCATTTATTGACTTGCCTGGATCTGAAGATCTTAAGGCTTCTGCACCTCCAGCTCCTGAAGTCTGGATGCCTATAACTGCGATATAACTCCATAGGCGTTCAAGGACTGCACATTCGGAAAAGTGACCATAATGTCATTAACCGAGATAGGAGGGGTTCAGGAAAGGCAGCAGTCTCAAGGCATTGGCCAAAGATGTTCCCTCGTCAGGAGCTTAACACACAGTTCCCAGAACACTTGAAGATTCACTCTCTATTGCCCTGTGCTACCCACAAGACTTTGGTTTCTTCAGAGCTGGCCTCCCTTCAGACCAGGTGAACAAGAGAGTGGAAGGATCCATAAACAGGTCTCATGCGGCTTCCACTTTTGGGTTACAAGCAGGAATTTCTGCTGCCTATTTATCCCAGCCAATTCTTAAGTAGTTTTAGTAATTGCTCTCAGCTTTGGGAAATGGCTCAGAATACTCTGCCCTGGGGGAACTACTTGAGAAGGAGCTTATGCTTTTCTCAGACCTACCTGCAACATCTTTTTTGCCTTTGCCCTAGGGGAGGTGCCAGTCATGGTGAACAGAAGACAAATTTGGCTAAGATATTGGAACGGGGATGCTTCTTAATGGGATATTTTCTCTCTTCCCTTTGTGGGGCAGAGCTGTTTGGGCAAAGGATGGGTGAGTTGGTCAAGTAGGCCAGAGAGGATTCAGGCTTAGCTCTCCCCATCAAACACAAAGCTTTCACAGACAGGAGGCCTAATATATATCAGGCCTCCAGCCTGCCCCTTTTGCCCAATGGGGAGATTCAGGGTTTGGGGTCATGGCAGAGGCTGCACCTCTACACACGAGCTCCCACAGCTAGCTGCCACTGCCTCAGCAAACCATCAGGCATGACTATGTCATGCTGGTTCCTACTTACTTCGAACCAGATCTACCAGTTGGTGGTTGGCTTCCACATTTAGCCCAGGGTTGGCAACAATAGGTTTCAGATGACTGGGCGTGCACTGTGGTCCAAGATGGGCTGTCTCTCGAATGTGCCTACTTGCCTCCCGATTCCGGCACCCAAATTATCCCATGGCCCATAGACTCTGTAAGGAAGAAGGCCCTTCAACTGAGTATTGTATCTTGCCAAGAGGGTCATTTAGTTTTGTCTGCAGAGAATTCATCACCATCATTAATATACAGGAGGTGAATTATTATCTCATTAAGACTTCATTCAGAATGGAGACCCTGCAATCATTCATCCAGCTCATTGCCCTCAGGCATTTTCTCTGTTCCATAGATCTGGAGGATGTGTATCTCCACGCCCCCATCAGCGAGGGGTCTAGAGGTTACTTAGGTCGGAGATGGGCTGTCCCTCGAATACACATACTTGCCCCGGATTCCAATACCCGGATTACCCATTACCATACAAACCCAGTGAGGAAGAATGCCCTTCATCTGAGGATCTGCTTCTTTCCAAGAGGGCCACTAAGGGTGTGCCTGCAATGAAACTGGGTCTGGGGTCTACTCCAACCTCTGTCTGGTCCCCAAACCTTCAGGAGAATTCTCTTCCATCATTAATTTACAGGAGTTGACCATTTTATCTGTTCCTTAGAAACAGGGAAATGTGCATCTCATTCCCATCTGGGAGAGGGACCAGAAATTACTGAGGTTTGCTACTTTGCAGGGACACCGCCATTTGCCGGTACTGCCATTCTCCAGCTCAGAGAGCTTTCACCAACTTATTGGCCCTATTTGTTGCCCTGCTCCACTTTTCAGGGATCGGAGTGATCCCTTACCTGGATGGTTTGTTAATCATGGGGCTTCCCAGGATCGGGTCTTTCAGTGCTTGACTACTGTCTGCTAAACCCTGATCAAGTGTGAAAGGAAGATGAACCTGCAGAAGAGTAATCTGGTGCCTGCTTCACACCTGGAGTTCATAGGATCAGACTTCAACACAAGCCTGGGACAAGTTTCTCTTCCTCCCTTCAGAGTAGCCAAGTTTCAGTTTTGGCTAAGATCCCTCCTCTCCAGGTCTTCATGGCAGCATCAGTGTTTGTAGTTTCCCTGGGCAGGGCTCGCCTCGATTCGTCTTTAAGTATAAAAGATCTATTGGTCAACCTGGAGTTAACTTTGATAACATTGGACTGATATTTGATACCAATACAAACTTGAAAACATGTTCAAAACAGCACTGTCAATGCAGCAGTGCTGCATTGCGGATCTGCAGTTTCTCGCTCATACGAAATTGAAGAGTTGATTATAACATATAAATATGACTTGCTATTTCTGAGTGAACATGGTTAATGCAATTTCATTCATTTATTTTGATGAAAGTTTACCCAGTGATCAGTCGAGTTTATGTATGGACAGAATTGGGAAGAGAGATGGTGATGAAGCTTTAACTAACAAGACATTTTTTAAGTGCAAATCGATTAAGCCATATTTATTCTTAAATGTGTCTATTTCATAATATACCACCTTCAGGCCTTTGTTCAACTTCTTAGATGAATATCTAAGCTTAATAAGTGATGCAATGAACACTGGTATTTTAAAAGTATATCTTGGTGATTTTAACCCACCACTTTATGGCTCTACATTGTCTTCAATGAATTTCCTCATGCAAAATGTAACAATCTTACAGTTAAAGCAGTATGCATGTCCCTCTTCTACACATGATGGTGGTAATTTACAAGATTGAATTATTGTCAACTCCCCATTGTTAAAACGCCATATGCCAATCCAGTTAGACAGATCACTTTATACTTCCCTTCTCAACTGTCCGGTATCAATGTCAGTTGAAAAGGCAGGTACTTAGCTCTCGTTTTTCTTTTTTTAAATTTATTTTATTTTATTTATACTGTGAACAAGACAGAAGCCCGGGGGAAAAGGGGCGCCAATACAAGACAAATACAACAAAAAACAAGGATCAGAGAGGAGGTCAGAAGTAATGCAGATCAGGCTGGGGAAGTCAGAAGGTTCAATCAAATAGGAAAGTCTTTAGCCTACCCTTAAAGTGATGGAAACTGGAACAGGATCTAAGGTCCACAGGAAGGGCATTCCAGATCCGCTGAGCGGCATACAGGAAAGATCTTTGTTCCACATAAGAAAGATTAGTTCTTGGGGTCTCAAGAAGGCAGGTATTGTTAGATCTCAATAATCTGGAAGCAGCTAGTCACGAAATTAATTTACATAGATGCTTAGAAGCCTGCCCAAAAATGCATTTGTGCATACTGCACTTCACACGATGGGTGATTTTACTACGGACACAGAGCCAATGTAGCGCTTTCCTTGCTGCTGTGACATGTTCTCTCCTTTGCATGCCTGCAATGATGCATACTGTGTTGTTTTGGACCACCTGTAAGCAAGTAAGGTCGTGTTTGGAGATGCCAAGCACAAGGCTGAAACAGTAATCCAATTTGGCTCATATAATCGCACAAGCAACCGTAGCACGCTTGGCAGACAAGAGGAAGAGCTGTAGCTGGGGCATTCATTTCAGAAGGTAACAAGTGCTAGACACCAGGGTTTTAATCTGACTTTCCATAGATCATTCTTGATCAAAGATCACCCCAAGTGTCTTGACCTTGGGCTGTGTAGTAATATTGCAGTCTGCAATTTTAAAGGAGCGATACTCCCCTCTTCCTGTTCAGTAGACAAATCTAAAGGGTCAATGTCTTCCAGTTTACAAAGCCTGGATCTATCACTCTCAACTGATGAATTAGTTGAGAATTACTGTGAGATGTTAACCAAAGTTATGGATTACATGATCCCAATCAAATTTCCACAATAGAAACTAAAATCACATAATACCTGGTATATACACACTTTAAATGAAAATAAGTATGCTGTTTGTAAATTGGAAAAGCGATGGTGGAATACCAATAACTGTAAGGAGTTCATCAATTTGAACCTTCCATGTCAAAAAAGAATGAAGCTTATAAAAATAATGCAAAGATAGATGATTATTCCTAGGTTATTTTCTCAGTTGAAAATAATTCAAAATCTCTTTTTGAGAGAAAGGATGCCAATCCAGTTACAATGACTACACTGTTGATCTTTGTAATGATTGTGATCAATCTTTAAATTTGCAAATTGATCTTATTCATAAAGATTTGGGAAATTTGAAGAGTAAACTTCAAACTCCTGTTAGGAGCTTTTCCTCATGCCTATCATAGATATGTTCCTTAATACACTTGACACTTTATCACCTACTTATTATTCTAAAGATTAACTCCCAACCAAAATTATAAAAGCTTTATTACAGCCTCATTAACAATACCCCATCAGATTATGGGCTCATCGCTTAACAAAGGTATTTTCCCCAATTGACTAAAACAGGCATTCTTGCCCCATTTTTAAATAAGAAATAATGTGGACGACTTACACAACTATCATCCAGCATCTAATTTGTCTTTCTTTTGAAGGATTATATTAAAAAAGTAGTATCATTGCAATTAAATAATTGTATTACCCTGGAATTCTTTTTCAATTGGGCTTTAGTGCCACCCATAGCACTGAGACTGCTACTGTTGAAGTGTTGGATAGCAATCTTCACTTTACTGATGGGGGGGTGGTGCCTGCCTTTTTGTAGATCTCGATCCCTCAGCAATATTCAATAGCGTGGATCACTCAGTACTTCTTAACAATCTCTCAGCACAATGTTCATTTACCGACTGTCATTCTTTTCAATGTTTTTTTGCAGACATTTGATTTTTTTAAAAACAAATCTTAAAAACATAGGGGAGTGTGGGGAAGGGTATATAAGGGGTGGAGTGGTAGGGCATAGTGTTAAATTAAAAGGGGTGGGAGTGGGTGGATGGCAACCTCCCCCAAAAAGAAAAGAAAACATGCAAGAGTTTTGTCACAAATAAATGTCAGCAAAAAACCCATTGAAAAAATTACTATTGATAAATGAACATAGAACCCAGTCTTCCATGTCATATGGGTTTAGGGGGAGCAGTATTGATTTGGTTCGAATCTTTCCTTTCAAACAGACATTAAACTGTCCAGATTGGAACCAAGAGCTCCTCCCACCGACTCATACAATGTGATGTTCCTCAGGGATAAATGATATCACCTATTCATTTCATTCGCCATATGCAACAGATGGGGATTTTAGGCATGCCATCAGCATCCATTAGTATGCAGATGACACACAATTATATCTTTCTGTGTGATCAGAGGATGACATTTCCCTCTTGGGACATTGCTTATTAGATATCAAGGAATGGATGGATTCAATTAATTTAAAACTTAACATTTCTAAAACTGATTTTCTCTGAATTGGCCCCAATAGAATCTTTAATCTAGCATGATCTTGGATATCTTCTTTACTTCCTGGCAATATAACATTAGATGCAAATGCTTCCGATATATTACCAACTGTCTCTTCTTTGTAGAATTAAAGAGTACTTGCCTTCCCATTCTTTTCAGTATACTCTTCAATGTTAAGTTCTGTCACATAATGATGGAGGCAATGCAGTTTTGATTATGCCTCTGTATCTACTCGAAGACCTTTGAAAATACCCTTTCAGTCCACTGATAAATTGACAATAGGATAAAAGAAATGTGATCCTGTATCACCCATTTTAAATTATTTACACTGACTTCCATTGCAAGCACATATTATTTTTAAACTTGATTGCCATAACATCTAAAGCTTTACATTGAGACCACCCTTCTTATTCTGCTAACCAAACTCCATTCATTGGGAACAAATGAAAGCTCCCTAATTAGAGATACGCTGTTGCTAATAATTCCTACAGACAAGAAATGACAAACTGAGGGACAGGCCTTCTCTACTGCAGCTGCAATTTTCTAGAACAGCTTTCCTGCTGTTATTCCCACAGCCAACACCTTGGTACGAATGTTGGTTTGTTTCTTTTTTTGCATTTTAATATATTATTTTTAAACTGTATTCTTATAGCCTGTCATGCTATTTTTATCAGGTGTTGTATTTCAATGTGTATGTGCGCTACATAGCACTGTATAAATCAAATTTGTGTGCACGGTTTGCACTTTATTAATACCACAAATAAAATAAAAACATAATAAGATAATGGTGTCACATATTCTGGGGTTCTGGAGTTCTGCCTCTCAGATCAGATCCTCAATGGTGGCTGTCATCTTCCAAACTCCTGGAGGGATTAATTCTGCTTCACACTGTCCCTCTGATTCACACCAGCAATGCCAACACAGGAGAATGAGGATCTACATAGGGGCTAGCCTCAGATCAAAGTCTGTGGTCTCAAGAGGAGTCCAGAGCTTCTTCCAAATGGAAAGAACAGTCAGTGGTGTATCGAGCCCTGCTTTACTGCAGATATCTCCTGACCAGTCAGATTGCACTGGTCAGGACAGACAACATGGTAACCAAGTTTAATCTTTCTTAATAGGGTCATGTAGCTTGCAAGATCATACATCAATGTCAGGAAGCTAGTTATCCCTCCCTTAGCACTAGACACAAACGTGTGTGCACACTGGTACCTATTCTCAAGCTTACTGAACTGTAAGCACAAACCGGAAGAGTGAAAATTATATAACAGAATTCATTTATTATTGTTTACTTCATCATATCATTCAGAGATATTTCAATATGTGACTGGGGATTAGTACTGAGTGACTTGTCATTTCACATCATAACAAGTAGAAACACACTGATGATCTGTGATGTTAGCAGACTTAATCGGCTCTAATCCTAACCTCTGCGTATATATGATTACTGGTACAAATCAGCTGTTTTCTTTCACATTCAAATAGTGTTGTTTGTATGTGGGACAAACCAAAACCCAAAAAACAGATCTTGTTCTAAGTCAACACGTGTTTTGGCCATTTTCCCACGATGCACCTTCTCCCACATGCTCACATGATTTATTTACTGAGCCATCTTCAGGACACAAAAATTATTCCTGAAGATGGCCGAGTAAATGAAGTGATCAGATAATAAATGCACATTTGAATCCCAATCTGGGGTTAATCCTATAGATTCAGAAATTGATCTCTTAACTCTAGGTGATGCTGGCTGCAAAGGAAACAAGGTTAGTGCTCGTCGTTTAACTGCACATGAACCTCCAGAGATGTTAACAGGAATGTAGGTAAACGTAGTATTCCCACATGAGAATAACCATCCTACTGGAAGTTTGACATGGTTCAAATGACTAGCAGCTATAATTGTATGATTACAAGTCATGGTGTTGGTCACATTGGTGCATCTGCTTGGAGCGCGTGCACATAGTTGTTTTTCAAACACAGTTCAGTTTATTTCTTGATTTATATTCAATTGTTGACACTTGCCAACATTCTATGGCTGACAAGTCATTAGAAAACAAATATCTGCTTGAGCAATATTATAATTGTGGATTTAAGTGATATTACTCCATTTGCGGTTGGTCTCGTGAAAGAACTTAAAATATTCATCACACTAAAAATATGTCGCAAGTTGGCACTGCTACCCGACAGGTTATCAATAGGTCCATTCCATTATGTGAGTTTGATAAGCAAAAGTAAGTGATGTTTAAAATGTCCCAAGACGGGTAAATCCATATATTCTCTGTTTAGGCAATTTGAATTTGGTTCATCCTCAATGCTTTGCGAATCGGTTACTTCGTGCCTGCTTGGGCTGGTATGTCGGCGTAGGCATCAAGTGACCTACGAATTTCATTCTCCAACCTCATCAGATTCAGATTGGTAGGTTGCACAAATGTGAAATTTTGAATTTGCTTCTGCTATGTGTAACTTGAGTCTACCAAGTGGACACCATTTAGAATCACACTCATGCTAGCCAGGCACAGAATCTGTAAAGCAAACCAAAAAAGGCATATTACTATTGATAATCATTCTCTTAAATAACATTTATCAGCAGTGATATAGTCAATTTTTTCTTTGCCAGGCTCCATTACTAACACCACTAGGTATTTGCCTGATGTTGTGACATCTGCGGGTACAAGTAGGCCACTAGTCTTTTGTTCCCATACCTTTGCACCCAGTACCATGCGATCTGATGAACCAAAAGCACGATTCCCCCGAGTTGTTAGTACTGTAAGGGGCGCTCCCTTTTTGATCCTGGACGGTTTAACAGGTATGCCAATCAATTGGGCTATCTTATCTCCTTCATGGATAGGCAATATCTGATCTCCATTGTGCATTAAAATGACTTTGATTACTCCTTGAAAGTCAGCATCTATCACTCCTCCCATTACTTGGATGCCCTTCAATGCAAATCCCGATCTAGGGACAATCAATCCATCCCATATGATCAGAGGAAATGTGTACTGCAATCCTACTCTCAATGACTATTATACCTCTGGGTTCTAATCTGATTTCTCTCTGCGCATGCAAATCTACTCCTGCAGACTCTTGCTCGGTAAGGAGCAAAGGCACCTGGCATAAACTCCCAATACAACAAGGTTTCTGTAGCTGAATTAGGATGCCTCTGCACAGTAGGAGTTGACATGTGCATCATAGGCGTCTCACAGTCAGCCACTGGCCTATTGCAGCATCAAACACATGCTCACGCCAGCCTAGCATTTCCTGATTTATGCAATTGCTCTTTCAACAGCCCATTCATTCTCTCAATCAGCGCTGCCCCTTGTGGATGATATGGGACATGGTAGAGCCACTCAACAGTGTCCTCCTGACAATACCCTTGAATTAGCTTGCCTTTGAAATGTGTGCCATTGTCACTCTAAATTTGCAAGGGCACTCTATAATGCACAGTAATCTGGTTTTACAACTTAATGGTGTTTATTTATGTGGTCCTCTTGCATGGCAACACCATCAAATATCCTGAACAAGTATCCACAATGGTACATGCATATTGGCAGCCTTTACTGATTGGCATAGGACCCATATAATCAATCTGCCAGATTTGACCTGGTAACTTGCCTCTTCGCAAAGTGCCCTGGACAATATGAAGGAAGGGTCTGTGCTGTTGATGTTGACACACAGGACATTGCAAAATAACTGTTTTCACTACCTCTAGAGGGATATTGGTCCCTTTAGCTTGTCCACGTGCAACTAGCTTTTTTTCCAAGATGCTCATATTTCTGGTGAGCCCACTTGGCTATACCCTCTTAATCTCCCTGCTGAGCCTCTGCGTCCACAGATGAAATCTTGGTGTATTCATCTGCAACAGAATAGAGAGGGTAGTCCAGTGTGCATCCACATGATACACTGTTACTTCACGTTTTGATAGCATTTCCAAGATATCTCCCACAGTTCTTTTCCCCACAATTCCTTTGAATGTATTTTCCATCCACTCTTTTACCATGTTGCCAGCCACATAGCTAGCCCATTGTGCACTGACCATGAATATGTGTACCAATGACATTGAACAGGTGTCTCTTGTTCAGGGACATCATTTAGGGGTCACCAGAGGTTGCAACTGCGACCTCTGAGATCTCCCTTGCGACCTCTGTGGTCCCCCTTGCGACCTCTACATAAAAAAGCAAAAAAAAGAAAAAAAGAAAAAAAAAATGTGTGATTGTAATGCAAGCTCCTGGGCTGTGGCCAGCACCATGAACAGGAGTGCCACAAGTCTAACAATTTCAGCAGTGACCCTAAATAACAAACAATAGGAATACCAAATAATGTGTCTTTCTGGAATTCTATACAATAATTGCTAGACTCATTAAAGGTTTATTTCAGGCACACTTCAGAGGGTGAGTCACTGATTTAGTCTGTTCTTAAACGCCTCAACTCAGCCTTTCATCCTTCTGAGGTCGATACATGAGTACCAACACAGGTTGGGTGATATTGGGTGCATATTTTTTCTATATAAAGCGCCTAAGCGTAAGTGCTATATAACAACACATCATTATCATTTGGTCATGGACGTCTGCTTGCATTTACAGTAATTTGGTAAAATGGGCCTATACACACTGATCTTAACGATATCGTAATCCATTCTTGTATGAAATGTATATCACATAATAGTGATATTGCAACCATATTTTTCGCAGTGTACAATGCTATGTGATGCCACTTCCTGTTTTATCAACGGGTGAAAGGTTGTGTTCCATCGCTTCCCGCGATATCACTTTGGGATGGGGTCAAATGACATCCCTTCCTGTGATGTCACCAGGGGGTCAAGGGTAGTGTGATGTCACTTCCGCTACCCCTGGCATTTTGGTGAAATGACATCCCTGCTCTTGTTTCAATGCTTGCTAGTCTGCACAGAGTTCTGCAAACGGATTTCTCTTCCCTTTCCCTAACATTGTCAAGATCGCTTTTGTCTTGGGATTATGTGACACTGCTTTCCAGTAGCACTCAGTTCCTACATAGCGAGCAGAGCCATCAGTAGACCAGGCATGCACTGCCTGTTTCACCGCCAGATCTCTGTAAGGTACTCCCCATTTCACTTCAGACTCATGTACTTCAGTTACTTTCTGTAGTATGTAATCTATAGGTGGTATATTAGCCACTTGCTCATGTGATTTTCGCAACCCCACTCATTCCTGATGTGGCTCTTTCCTGAATGTACCATTTCCATTGGCTTACACTAGCCTCTTGAGCATGTCCTATTCTGTGTGTCCTAGGAGAACTCAAAACCCACAGCATATTTGGGATCTCGGGTCTAATCAGTACATCATGACTCCCTGTCAATTGATCTGTATCAAAAAGAGCCCAATAACATGCTAGCAATTGCTTCTCAAATGGAGTGTATTTATCATCTGCCATTTGCGACTCCAAAATCCCAAAGGGACTCGCTTATTGTCTTGGTTCTGCCACATACTCCATTTAGCATTGTTTTCCTGCACAGATGTATTTAGCTCCACTTCTGCTGACTTCAAAGGCCACAAATCAAGCACATGGTGCACTGTGTCCTTTGCCAAATCAAATGCTCTCTGCTGCTCTTCGCCCCACTGAAATGCATATTTCTTTCGTGTCACTTTGTAAAGTGGGGCGGAAATGTGCTCTAAATGTGGTTTATGCTGTCTCCAAAATCCAAGCAGCCCTATGAACTGCTGAGCTTGTTTCTTGTTCACTGGAGTAGTAAATTCAAGTATCTTTTGTTTGGCTTTGGCACTATCTGTCAGTGCCCATTGTGCCATTGAATTCCCAAAAGTATCACAGTCTCAGCTGGCCCTTGAATCCTGTTGGGGTTTATTTCCCAGCCTTCCTTTTTCAATCCATCAATGATCACTTCCAGCTGAGTTTGCACCCTGTGCTCATCTTTACCCTGAATCAGAATATCATCAATGTAATGTAAGATTTGTATGTCAGGCTTACATGTTATCTTATCTAAGTGTTCTGCCACCAGCCAGTGACAAAGGGTGGGACTATGCAAGTACCCCATAGGCAATCTTGTGAAGGTGCATTGACGCCCACCCCAAGAACATGAGAACTGCTCCTGGCACTCTTCAACAATTGGCACCGTATAAAATGCATTTGCCAAATATAGTAATATGTTCCAGGTTCCCTCAAATACATTGACACAAGCGTTGTGGCCAATGGCATGTGCACCAGAGGGATCTTCAATTTGCCTACAATAACTGGTGCACAAGTCAATGCATTCACTCCAAATTGATAAGTTTTCCCTCTGAACCATAAAGTCAACCCTTCCAAAATGTCAAATCCAATAATGTATTCAGGTATTCAGGTAGCAGGACAGTCAACACTTGATATTTCTGTTTTTTTTTCCAATTGCCTATGTTCATTTCCACTCGTGTTTGTGTCTCTTTTCCACCCAGTCCAGTAATAGTAAGTGTCAACCTTTAAACCTTGAAGGATTTCCATGAATCAATGAGGCCTCCGCCCCGGGGTCATACACGCTCAGACCTCCTGTGTGTTCCAAGGCTTGCAAAATATCTTTACATTAACATGAGGTTGTCTGTCAATTTCTATGTGAGCGGACACTGCCGGGACTTCGACATATTCAAATTTAGAATGAGTGCACCCAGACTCAGCCTAACGTTCCACTCACTGTTTTTCTCAGCTCAGTGTATGTTGGCTGGTACTGGGAAGGAATCCCCATAGATCTTTTTCCCTGCTCCTCCTCAGATGGTGCTGAAGATAAAGTGTCACTTTTCTGCTTAGACACTGCCTGTTTCATAACTTGTTTATAGCGCTCTTTGCCTGCAAGCCCTCTCTTTTTGTACAACTCATACATTCCTCTGGTTTCAATACCATCAATTTCTTCCCATGGCAAACCATCTTTCAATAGTGCCAAGTACATGTCCTTTCTTGACACCTGGGAATCTCTGCTATTGTGTCTCCTGCCCTCTGTTCTCCTCTCACTGCACCACTCCTTCTCTCGAAGGCTTGTCTTCACCTTTGTCCCATTCATCCAGATCTGGCAATTGCCGTGTAGCGTCCACCAATCTATCAGTGAGTTTGCCCGCCATGCCTACTAGCAAAGTCAAGGTAACACTTTTAAATGAGGGTGGGGCAGTTCGTATAACCATATTTCTGGTTGACACAGACAGTGGCACCACCCCCATATGCACTGGCTCATCTACGCAAACTGTTCCTTTCATAGCATGTTCTCTGATAATTTGAACAGCCTCCTTCAAAGTATACCCATTCTTCTCCTCAGTGGGCCAATCTGTGGTAATTGGATATTTCCTATTTAACCCCTGCACTGCTAGGTGTAATAACTATACCTGAGAGGCCTGCCCATTCACATCTGACGGCGGACCAGCTCGCAACACCTCCTGAACATTAGTATCAGTGGACAAGAGCAAGAAGCGTGGAGAATCAGTGAAATTCAATAATAAAACTCCAGCTCAGCTATCATACACGCGCAACATTCAAGCCAATAAAGGCTCACCTGACTTCTGCCTCTATCTAGTGATAATTTCACAGATTTCCTGCTGAGTCAAATCCTCAAGCATGGTGAAATCCACAATACCGCCACCTGGATTATGTGGATGAGGGCCTGCTCTATGACTAGTAACTGGATCAGCAGTAACCTTCTTTCCATCTTGTTCCATTGCAGATTCTTCCTTCACTGCTGGGCTAGAATCTGCACCATCAGTAGAGGAATGCCAAATATCAGCATTCCAGGAATCTGGACTCCAATTTGCATCAGCAGTGGTGATGACAGCAGCCACTCTGTGTCTGTCAACCCGTCCTCTGCATTTTCTATATTTAAATTGGGCCTCCCTAACTGCTGCCTTCTCTACAATTTCCTGATATCTAGAGGCTGTGTCACTCCAAATCCTTAATTTGATTGATATTTTATTTCTATCGCGCTCGTACACAAGTGTTTCAGAGCGCGACAAGGCAAGGGAGGGGAACAAGGGAGAACAAAACAGCGATCTTACTAGGCCCAGTGACATTGAGAACGTGCAAGTGCGTGGGAGAGGGGGGAGGGGAAAAGTGCATGGAAGGGGGAGAGGTGGAAAGTGCGAAGCACAGGAGAAACAGATAAATAACAATAAATAAATAATAAAGGCAACAAACAGTGGTAATGCAGCCAGCAATTTGCAAGTGCTAGGTTTAAGGCAGCAGACAGGGTAGGTCTGATAAGTGCAGGAAGAAAAAGGGGGGGCTGTATGGGAAAAAAACATGTCTCTCAGTAGCTAATTCCCTTTGCAAGGGCAAGGCATCTGCCTCTGACTACACACTCCTCTGATGTGCTCTATGGTAAGCATCGAGCACGATCCAGCCCCTCATCCCCATAGCTGCCATTTTACTCCCTTTTAGCACTGGGGCTTTCTGTTAACAAGACACCACATCCACAGGCCTTGCACTGGGCAATGAATCATTCCCTGGCTACACAGACCTGACGCACACACAAATTCTTTTGCTAATAAATCGTACAGGGCAGAAGTCCAACATGGAATAATTACCTCACTAGAGTATCTGCCAGCAGAAAGACACTTATCTTGCTTTTTAAACAAGGAATACATCTTACAGAAACTCTGCACTGGTCTACGTACAATGAACAAATCACTGCAGTCACTTCAAAAAGCTAACGAAAACAATTGCCCATGAAGCTAATGAAAACAACGCACACAAAGCTAATGAAAGCAATTGCAGTGAAAGCTCTTTGCACACAGCAAAACTCCTACATGCAAAGATAAAAAAAACACATGTTGAATGAAAACACATGCAAGTGAAATCCTGTGTTTCAAAGTACCAGCACAGATTAGAACTGCCTGGCAATTAAACAGCATAGGGCAGCTGTATTGTGATGCCAATTTGTTTTGGTCTCCTAAATATCAGTGCATGGATGTCTACATATCTTATTATTTTCCCCAACACACTGAATAGGAAGGCAAAATACACTTGGAACGCAAGAATTCACTCACTCTCAGTGATTATAAAACTGGCACTTGTATGGTAATTTATTAACACAAATAAGCATTACAAAATAAAATGCAGAATTAGAAAAAAAGGTTACATTACCACTGGCATAGGTTTGCACCACTTCATCCCTGCCAAGAATGTCACTGGGCAGCTTCTCAAACCAGGCTTGCCTCAGAGAGACAGCACACCAGAAGCGGACTGGACAAGATACATCTACTATCTCTCAGCCCAGCAGAAGCTACTTGCCTCTCTTTGCCAGCCTTGACTGATGCCCCCCAATCTAACTTACACAACTACGGACTAGTACTTTTCCAGAAAGGTCACCTGCTGATAGCATTTCATAGAGACACATCCAATGTACTCCGTGGAATGCCATGACAAGAAAAACACTCTTTGTTTCTCATTGGAGCGAAAGAACTCCTTTTGGCTTCTGCAGAAATCAAAACAAACCTTGACTGGCCTGGGCAAAAACAAGTTGTTTTTCTAGTGTCTCAGAAAATGCAGATGATATTCAGAAATGAAGCTTTCACTGAGAATCGGAAGCAAATATCCCCTGCTGCACCCAGGATGCATTTCACAGACTCCTTATTTGAGTTAAAGTTATTACATTTTTTAAATGCATAGACGGGCGTAATGCCTGGATTCATTACTGATAATCGTCATCACTTCAAGGCCTCCTCATCAAAGTCCTGCTTCCCTACCAACCCTCTCTGAAGGGTGGGCTTGGTCACTAGCTTGGGTTTTACAGGTGGGTGATGGGGAGGAGGTTCCTCCGCTACAGTCACATGATGGGGGGAGGAGCCTCCTCTCTTAGGGAAAGTATGAAAAAACATGTTTTCGTTTATATATGTGGCCTATCTGGGTGGTGGGATTCCCTCTTTGGTTAGGACGGTGGTAAGGAAGAGTATGTCTAGGAGTAAGGAAGATTACCAGTGAGCAATCCTGGTATTTGGAGTGAAATGAAATCACAGCTGATAACAGCTATGTGCATAATGCTTTATTGATGTATTGTATGCAGAGCCTTTGAAGTGGTAATAACAATGCACTTGGGGATCTTTAATGTTCTAGTCATGCATGTTCCCCTTGAAATTAAGGTGCTTTCGTCAATAATACTTTGCACAAATGCATTTTCTACAGTTATCTGGAGCCATTTGATTGATTGTATTAGTGAGATAATGCATCTTGAAACGGTTCTTGGAGGCAATAAAAATGTTCCAGAAATAAGTGCAAATGAAAAGAAATGACGATGTATTGTAGAACTGGCTATGAACTTCAGATCTCAGGGTTCTTTGCCCATACCGTTAACAAGCACCACACCCTAAATTCTCCCAAGCGCCTAGAGACCATTGTGTTCACAATCATGTATATATGGATGTAAGTCTCTTGAAGAACAATGAATGCTGCCTCTAGGCCATTTTAAAGCACTAAAGAGAAAGGAGAGCAGGCAAATAGTGGAGAAGAGTTGAGGAGGAGGGAGGGGAGCAGTGAAGCTTGAAGAAATATCAAGTGAAAAGAAACAGGGCCTAACAGAGAGTTAGAAGGCAGGGAGCATAAGGAAGCAGGGACTAGGATGGAAGCATGCTTTTCTCCCCCTCTTGCCTTTAACATCTGTTACGTCCCATCCAAGTCATTTGCTGCGAGAGACTTGGTCTGTGGCAGTGCAGCGGATAAAAGCTTAACTGCCTATGGCACCCCAAAAGTGGTGAAGTCAGACAATGACCCGCCATTCACTAGCCAAGATTTCAGGCTTTTTGCCGGATACATGGGATTCCAGCACAGACGTGTCACACAACTGTGACCTCAAGTGAATGGAACAGTAGAAGGTATCATGGGCAACCTAAAGTGCACCCTGCAAATTTGTCATACTACCAACAAATCCACTGAACAAGCTATCTGCTTACTGCTAGGCATTACAGGAACATATCACACAGCACTGACGTAATGTTGCCGCACAGAGATGATGCTTGGAAGGACAATACGCACTCGTCTTCCTCAGCACACAGAAGACCACACAGAACGGAGGGAAAAAAACACAATTCACAGAAAAGGATGCTCAATTAAAGGAGAGGTGAAATGATATTCTGATGAGAAAAGAAGAGCCATAGAGTCATATTTGGCACTCGCAACACAGTGTTGGTGTGAAGACTTCGCAATGCGAAGTCACTGTTTGACCTGGAACACCTCACCATCATAAAAGTGAAGAGTCCCATGGTAACTGCAGCGAAGGAAGGCAAGAGTCACCAGAGAGGGCATTATTCTTCAGAAAACTGAAGCGTGCTGTTTTGCAGCCGGATGTCTGCAACCAAGCGGAAGGATATCCTAGGGACAGTGAATTTTCAATGGAAGATTATGTATCAGAAGCTACTGATTCCAGTGTGGACTGCAGCAACAATGCTGAACGAGAAAGAACAATAAGACGGCACATCAGATGGATTGAAGAGATGGGTTCATGGAAAATTGCTCTCTTTGCCTGGGGAGGTTGTAACATCATGTACTGCTCGTCCAAGTTATTTGGTGGGAGGGGCTTGGATTCAGGCATTGTGAGGATGACATTTAAGAAAAAAGGAGGAAGTGAATGGTATGAAGGAGAGAAGGAAAATATAGAGAAGTGGGTTAACTCAGCTCCCACCAAGTATATTTATTGTACTCACCATCGCAAGCGGGTTCCAGCCCATGTCGCCTTAACATTCCGCACACAGTGACCCTGATTTACAAAGCGTTTTTCAATGTGGTCGTACTTTAGTAAAACGCTTTCGGAAACCAGGCCCAGAATCTGCAGAAACGTTTACCCCATTTTTTGCCACCACTGTCCGGAAAGGATACATTGGCCCTGCAAGCTCAGAGTGGACACTCCTATGCTTTCTCAGGGGTGCTAAGGGACAGGGCGTGACATCCTCCTTGCCCAGGGAGGCCAGGTCTAGGCTCGAGAGCCCAGCTTCTGACACTAAGTGGCTTGAATGGCTGAACAAGGGAGGCTGCACTGGAGTGGGGCTGTTACTGATTTTCGATTGCCGGGAGGATGCAACATTCTGCCTGCTTATCAAAATCGTTAGGCCCTGACAGCTCAAGAGGACAAGGGGAACCAGAAGACAGAATTACTGAGCCTGGTACTTTTAACTGGAGGCCAGGGCGGCACAGTGTGATTTGTTCCTTTATGTTCGGCTTCTCGGACTTCCAGTGTACCACGCTGTGCAATGCTAAAAGACTGGAGGGCTTTGCATTTTATAGTTCTCCAGGGCATGCCTGTCCAGTATGTTCTATACAAGTTACGCGACGTTAATGCGGTTTGCACCAAATGAAATGAACGTGTTCTGTACATCACATCACCCCCAATGACGGCATTGCCTTGTAATGCTGGAAGGGTTATGTCATGGAAGAGGCATTGCCAGAGCAATAGGATGAACATACTAGAAGTGTATGATTTTGATCGCGAGAGACAGCCTTATTTCTGCTAAACTGTTTGAGTTGGAGTGGCTGCATTTCATGGGCGTAGCCTTAAGCAACGACAGATGTGAATGTGTGTATAAAATATTTACATGGCAACCGAGAAGATGACTCTTACATGATCGATAGACCTCAAATATGTTCTGTTGTATTTCCATTTAATACAACCTGGATATTATGGACATCGTGCAGTGTAAAATATGCATATCCCATTGAAAATCTATACGAGCCCATGGACCCAAACCCTTTTCTTGAGACGCTTTTTCCCAAAAATGCATGAAGACCGTGCTTGTGGTGAAAAATTGCAGGGCAGGGCCGCGTGGAGAATTGTGATGCTGTGCAGGCCCCGTTCAGTCAAAATGAAGTGAATAAAATGGCGACCCCACCTCGATGAACGTTTTCCTGAAGACCATAGGGACAGAGTGGGGTCAAGGACAGGACAGCTAAAAGGCAGAACACCAGAAACAGCGCGGCAGGGAGAGACAGGGGAAGTAAACCGAGTGAAAAGGGAGAAGAGCCGTTACAGAGTTTTGACGACGACCCTCGATTTTGGAAAGAAAGGGGGGCGGGAGATATTTCCAGAAATGCAGTGTCTCAAAAAAAGGGCCCTTTTAGAAAGTTCGACAGAATGGCAGATAGTAATTCTGATATACAAACATTCAGCCGGAATGGCGTCGGTAGCAAGATTTGAAATCTCATTGGTCGTTGTTGAATTGATCACAAAACGTGGACATTTAAACAAAGCCCCAAAGCCTGATGAACTTCCCTCCATGCTAACTGATTTATTTGCATTTTTAAAGCGCTCACACATCCTGGGGGCATCGAGGCGCTGCGGTTACAGGAATATGTCTCTTAAACGCGCTCAATACCCAGAGGTTTCTAAGCTCGTGCCCCGGGATCAAACCTGTGTTGTTTGGTGTCATCTTGTTTCCAAGGCGAGCACGTTGGCTGAGCTATAGTCCCGGCTGTTGCCTGTCTCCCCTGTTGGGAGACATGGTATCGTCCAATATGTTGTCTTGGTCACGTGGGGAACCACGTGACCAAGTTAATAAAGAGAACGAGCCGTTTCCGGCTCGTCAGTCTGACCATCTAGTTGGCGAATGTGGTGTCGAAGAAGAGAGGTATGCGGGGTGAGATCAAAGCTTTGGGTCAGGAGTATGTGGCAGGAAAGGAAGGATACAAGGTGTTTACGGATGGGTTAAAGGATCCTGTGTCTGGAGTGGGAATGGCGTATTATCTAGAAAGCATTGGGGAGTATAAAGTAGGACGACTGACGAATGATGTGTCTATTTGTACGGCTGAGTTGGTGGCGATTGCATTGGTGATTGATAGGGTGTGTGAGTTGGGGAAGCGTGAATCAAGGGACTGTGCGGTGTGTGGGGTGCCTGAAACGGTGGGACATTTTTTGATTAGGTGTGAGAGACATGTTGCAGAGAGAGAATTGATGAGGGTTCGGTTGACTGCATTGGGTGTGGCTGAGCTGAGCGGGAGGGCTTTGCTGGGAGGTGATGGGGAGAGAGGCAGGAGGAGGAGTAGTGTGATGTTGGATTTTGTGAGGCAGACGGGGAGGTGGGAGGAGTTGTGAGATTAAATGAAGCTAAATAATAATTAGTGGTTACGGTGCACATCATCCTATAGGATGGGGAAGTGCCTGCGTGGGTCCGCCCACGCCTCCGATAATTAAGAAGAAGAAGGAGACTCCAGTGTGTGTGTGTTCCTTTGTCTTGCACCATGGTGGTGCCACACTGTATGTGCTGGGCCCAAGGACGAGCCCAGCTCAAGGACAGTGCCCCTGCCGGGCAATGCCGTCCGGACGGTGCCCCTGCCGGGCAATGCCGTCCCTGTGGGTCCCCCCCAACCATGTGAGGCGGGTTGGGGAAGGCGACCCCGGCCTGGGTGCCCCCAGAGCCGGGGCCGCGGTGAGCCGGGTGCCCCCGGCCATGTGGGGAGCTCCGGTGCCCCGGAGCGGGTGAGGTGGCCCCCACCCTTGTGTCTGCAGCGTGACCGCTGCACCGGTGTGCAACGTCGGGTGTTCCCTGACATGAGTACGGGGCTGCCCGGTGGACCGGAGCAGCCCCCAACAATGGCGACAAGGGCTGGAGCCCACGGGCGCAGAGCGGCGTCGGCCGCTGGTGTGGAGATGGCTCTGCGGGTGGCCCAGGGCCCGTGTTCGTGGATGCGGGGCGCCTGGTGCCCGCATGGAAGCCGGAGGTGTGTGGATGGTGCGGCCTCGGCGGCCCGCTCCAAGGAGCGTGCAGTCGGGTCGGCTGCACATGGGGCCGCCGAACAGCTGAATGCGGCCCCGGACCTAGAGCGGCATCGGCTGCAGTACTGAAGGTGTGCCGGGGCTGCCAACCAGCTTAGGCGGCCCCGAGGAGATTGGCCGTGGCTTCGGATGCAAGGAGGAGGCGCTGCCCCTCCCCCCACCCTGCAAGCCGCGCAAACAAAGAGCGGCCATCATCGCCGCAGGTAAAACAACTGGGCCCGCAAAGGCAACAACAAGGGAGGAAGCTGCCCCCCACCCCGTGGGGAGTAGGCTGCCCGCGGCGTCAGCCGCAAGGAGGAGGCGCTGCCCCTCCCCCATCCCGCATGCCACGGAGGAGTGGCGATCACAGCTGAACAAAAAGGATGCGGGCCCAACTCCAACAGGGCCCGCAAAGGAGGGACGGTTGTAGCCGTTGTCTCTTTCCCCCAACAGCATGGAGGAGGTTTGATCCGCAGCATTGGCCGCACGAGAATGCCTATGCAAGCGGCATTTGCCGCATGGGGTGGAGCGGCCCCAGATGGTGCCCCTCTCCCCGTGAGGAGAACCAGGTGGCGGTGACCGTGGACGTGGGGAGACGGTGCCCCACCCCCACCATCAGGGCCCACGAGGGCTGAGCGGTGCTCCGAAGCCGGAGTAGGAAAAAAAAAAACAGACGAAGTGGGGACGGCTGCCCGCCCCTTCCCCCGCTGAAGCCGCGGCAAAGGCGAGCTGCCTGGCCCTCCCCACCCACGGGGTGCGCTGTGTTGGCATCGGATGGGGGGGACTGATGCAAGCAACGGGGGGCCGCCAAACAGCTGGCGCGGCCCCCATGGGAGGTGGGCCCAGCATCGAGGGCCCAAACAAAAATAAAATAAAAAAATGTTTAAAAAAAGGGAATGAGGACACAGGCCCAAATTCACCTGGACCTGCAACAGTAACAAATGGAGGGGGTGTTGCCCAACAGGACTGATGCTGCGCCCCCCCGGAAGGGGTGCGGCGTCCACAGGGTGGAGAGGGCTGCATTCATCGGCCTGCCACACGGTGCGCCCTCAAGGGAGAACAGCTACGGGAGGCACATGACACCTGCCCTGGGGGAAAGTGAAAGAAGAGGGTTCTGCCACCCTGCCACGATTTCCTCTCCAGGCTATGGACCCAGGCTATGGATGTGGCCGATGTGGCCCCTGGGCCTCCCCAGGTGCGGCTTTGCCGGTTTTGTGTGACTGTGGTGTGACTGTCCTAATGAACTCTGGTGAGGATGCGAGCTGGTTCCCGGCGACTCCACGAGAGCGGAAGATGGGCATCATAAGTTGACATTCCCCCGAAGACTGTGAGCCTGCAGACACAGACTTGCTTAAAATGGCCCAGTTGGTGGGCAATGTAGTGTGGTGCACACCTGTAGACGTGGAGTGCTTTATGTTGTGCCAGTAACACTCAGTGGTGCATTTTAGTGACAGGAGAGCCACTCACCCAGGTTAATAAAGGGTGTGTGAAGTAGTAGAGTGGCTCAAGTAGTAGTAGTGGTGGTTATGTGGGGATTTTGGGGTTTTGTTTTGTTGTTATGAAAAAGGAGGAGTGTTGCCTGTCTCCCTGTTG
This sequence comes from Ambystoma mexicanum, assembly GCF_040938575.1. Taxonomy (NCBI): domain Eukaryota; kingdom Metazoa; phylum Chordata; class Amphibia; order Caudata; family Ambystomatidae; genus Ambystoma; species Ambystoma mexicanum. Next base: position 509,489,505 of record NC_090929.1, on the reverse strand, counting down.
GGAGACATGGTATCGTCCAATATGTTGTCTTGGTCACGTGGGGAACCACGTGACCAAGTTAATAAAGAGAACGAGCCGTTTCCGGCTCGTCAGTCCGGCCATCTGAGACTCCAGTGTGTGTGTGTTCCTTTGTCTAGCACCATGGCGGTGCCACACTGTATGTGCTGGGCCTAAGGACGGGCCCAGCTCAAGGAGGGTGCCCCTGCCGGGCAACGCCGTCCGGACGGTGCCCCTGCCAGGCAACGCCGTCCCTGTGGGTCCCCCCCAACCATGTGAGGCGGGTTGGGGAAGGCGACCCTGGCCTGGGTGCCCCCAGAGCCGGAGCCGCGGTGAGCCGGGTGCCCCCGGCCACGTGGGGAGCTCCGGTGCCCCGGAGCGGGTGAGGTGGCCCCCACCCTTGTGTCTGCAGCATGACCGCTGCACCGGTGTGCAACGTCGGGTGTTCCCCGACATGAGTACGGGGCTGCCCGGTGGACCGGAGCAGCCCCCAACACCGGCCAGGCAAAACATGTATACGCCCTGTGCACGGAAACTGCAAAAGTAGTTTGAATAAGCCCTAATCGTGGACGATAACAGACGTAAAATGGGGCATGATCCATTGCTAGGAGGTAATGGTTAAATTGTCGGTAATGGCCAAATACCTCCGATTTTATGGTCCACCAAATTCAAGGTTGGGCCAAATACTGCCGGCGGTATTCCACGAGAATACGTTCAGCAGAAAGTCTGCTTATTTATTTTTTACCACCGCCACAAAGGTGGAGGTAAAAATTACAAAACGGCCTTGTGCTGTAGAGAAGGGAAGCTCAGGAGCATGCCTTCAATTCAGCAAACAAGTTCTGAGAATGGGCCATGGCCAGGGGGTGACAAGTTTTCCATCGCTGATGCCCTCTCACACCATTTCATCAATGTAATACATCAAGGGGTCACTACTGGCACAGATGGTATTCCTGGAATGCCTCCAGAGATATTAAGAAATACCACTGCCACCAGAGGTAAACTCTTACCAGGCCAAAAATACCACCAGCGCAGGTAGTAACTTCCTCTGCCAGTATTTCTTGATGAAAATCCCAAATGAAGCCCATTATTTTTAATAGAGACGATATAAGCATTCCCGATTCTTACCAGCACATTTGTTGGTGACACCCAAAAGAGTTGACATAAACTTTTATAAGTGAGACTTAAAGACTGGCTTGTGATGGGCAGCATCTGATCCGTCGTCTACTGCTACTGCAAGATGCGGAGGGGGAGGGAACGGGTGCATATGATGCACTCTTCTGCAGAGTGGATTAGGCGATTTTGGAGATGGAGGTCAGAGCTCTGTTAAGGATGGATGGCCCCATGCTGTGGGGCCCGCTTCTGTCCCCCTACTGTGGCCGACCACGTCGGGTGGGCACGAGGACCAAGATAACTGTTAATATCAGGAATGCTGTTAACGGTCACAAGGCACCCATATTTTTAGAAATCGTAAAAATTAAGCACATTGAGAATGTGTGCTCAATTGTCACTTACATTTCCAATGTAACTTCCCTGTGAAACCACTATATTCCAGTTCATATTCCACTTGACAGTGAAATCTAACAGGCTGTTGTGTTTGTGTCCGTTTTCTATGTCTTATGGGCAACTTTCACATTCCTGACCAAGGCTTCCCAGTGCACACAACCTGCTGCAGTATTTACTATACATGCTGCTTGTGCCCTGCACACCACAAAGAAAGGAATGTTCCTTTGATTCTGGATTTACAAATTGACCCTATTGCCCTCATGAAATGGTGATGCTATAATCTCACACCTTTCACAAATAAATTAAACCATTTACTTCAGTTTAATCACATAATTGGATATCAGTTGTACAAATGATATTACTGTTTATTTAGGTAGGCAAACTCCACCCACTTTAGGAAAGTGCCATAGGTGGCGCGAGACTCATATAGCCAGATCTCTTACACATGAAAAGTGAGTGAGGCAATAATTGTCGGTCCTGATGGCATAATCGTCTTCTAATGACCCACCAGCTTGAGTTGGTAGGCCCACGTGGAGCGTGGACCTTCTGCAACGGCTGAAGATTGTTACAGGACCATACTGCATTTATTCAAATTAGCATTGCGCCAAACCCATCTATGTTGCTAAGGGCCATTTTTGGGCAAAAGAAATCGATCAGGTAGGGAGAGAAAGTTGTTCTTTATGCCCCCCAAAAAAAGAAAAAACAACAAACATTTTGGCTGTCATGTAAATGCTGACGAGAGCTCGATGAGTCACGTCTAGATTTCTTGGTGGGGCCAGCAACAGCTGAGGACCTTGCAGAAAGCAGCAGAAGTTCCATTAGCCATTATGGAACATTGGGTAAGTCCGACTACCAACGCCCACAATACTAGTTAGCTGAGGGCTGGTGTATCTTCTATGTGTGATATGGTTAAATAAGTCTTTCACCAGCACGCTTGGTACATCTGATAATTGCATAAAAACAGATGCACGGCGTGGGACGAATGGTGCTGAGGAGTTTGTGTTTGTTGGGCTTGTTTTATGGCACAGGTGGAGTGCCATACATGAATGCTCATGCCCCGTGAAAGCCACAGCACCCAAAATGTGTAGCAAAGAGCAAACCTATTTTGACACTTTCTCCAGCATTCTCCCAAATTCTTGAAACACCATTCTTCTCCATGCATCCACGTTGCCATCATAGCAGCAAAATTGGACTGCGACAACAGTCTTTTTGAAAGATGAACAAAACAGACCGTTATACAGTTACAAGAATCCTTACAAAATGGTGCGGCCCAAGCTGTGACAAATGGGAACGCTCAAAAGCATGTCTGCACTGGCATCCGATTGCACCTCGTTTTAAGTCTAAACTCTTGGCCATTATCCGCAATACTCTTTATGGTAAATCTCCTGCTTACTTGAAAAAGAGATTTCACTGGTTTGTTGCCTCTAGACCACTGAGATCCACAATGTGCCTTACGTTGGTAGGGTATCAGGTAATAATATCCCTATATATATGGTCACCGTATATAATGTTGCTGGGAAAAGGTTGTGGTGACATTGGCCTCATTACGAGCATGGCTATAGCCGTGCCTGTATGGCAGGCACGGCTACCGCCATGCTCACTACCGGCACCGCCTCCCGCGATTGGGCAATAACTGGCCCATTACGAGATGAATGGGCCGGTAATTGCCCATTTGCGGGTGGCGTAATTGCTAGGCACCCGAGCCCTATAGGGCAGAATGGGGGTGGGGAGCATGGATGCTCCGGCACCGTTGCTAACGGTATCGGCGGCATTACGAGTTATGCTTGCGGGTGCCGCACAGCCCGCCAGCTGTCAGGAACCCACGAGCAGAACTCTTAATGCGGCGGGACGGTATGAACGGTGCCGGTGCCTTAACGGCACCGTTCATACCGTCACCGCCAGGGACCTAACGAGGCCCAATATATAGGTGACCATATATATAGGGACAGGGGCAGCAGGGGTTGCAGGGGTTTCCTCCGCTCCCCATGAAAAATAAAAAAGGGGTTGGGGGTTGCGGCAGTGTCCCCCGCATGTTCCATTTAATAATGTCCCCACAAAAAACTGCAATTTTTCGGCGATTTTTTTTGCATGGCGATATTTTTGAGGGGACATTAATACATGGAACCGTTGGTAGCTCCAGGATTGAATAAATGAAGGGCTTATGGTCACTCTTGCACCATTGTGGGTGTTACATTATGAAATAGTCTCCCACTGGACATTAGAGAAACAGATTCCCTACTTACATTTTGAAAAAAGTGTAAACCTTTCTGTTTTAGCGTAGTGGCCTTTTAATCTCTTTGTGTTCTGCTGATGTACTATAGTCAAGCGCTGTGAAGCCCATCGAGTAGTAGCGCCAGCCCAACTAACATGGCATAACAAGTTCATGTTGTCCCGTCTTGTGTGTTACGATGGTTTCCACTCTGGTCTGCATCCTCTTCTGTTTCTCGTTCCTTTCATTGGATTGTTATACCTTCTCTTGTTCACCTTTTATGCCCTTGGAAGGAGGAATGTGTTCCCTTTGCAAAAATTAAATCAGTCAAATACCAATATGGCTTATGTATGTATCACCCTGTACATGACCAGAGAAAAACATCATTCATTTGAGTCTTCTTGCACATTCCTAATGTGGGAGATAAGCAACAGCCCTGCTTCACACAAACATCACAAGCAAATGTAAGATAGAAGAAAAGGGGGAGGTGGCCGAAATATTTGACATCACAGGCAAGAGAGAGTCACATTTGTGTTTGCCCTTTCTTTTCTGTTTATATATGGATGGGGCGATTAGCACACTGATGACAGTCAATCCGTGTAGGCCAAATCGGTAGTTCTGACCATTTTTTATTAAATAGATGATAGGCCGGTGATGTGTGAAGTGGAAATTAGCTTGAAAACATAAGTGAAAGTCCTTGAACATCCTGTTGTTCTCCAAATGGTGCAACACATAATTTTAGATTAAAATGTATATGTTATGTTTTTTTTTTTTAAATAAACAAAATGGTTTAAAGCTTCTTGCTAATATTCAATTAACTCTGTTACGCTTTTCAAAAGTCTTCACCCTTTAAAACCCTGGTGGGCTCATCAAAGGACATGCATGCATGAGTCCAGTGAGGGCAGCGAGAGAGTCCACCAGCTACAGCTCAGATAACAAATGGCTGGAGGAGCTGTAGAGGGCTAAAGTGAGCCACTGGAGATGGCCCAATAACATTCATGGATAACAACACCTACGAGAGAGTTTCTGACATGTAAGTTTCCTATTACACCAGTATTTTTATGTTCACCCCAAAATCCATAAGAACACATCATGTCCACCTTTTTGGACTGCTTGCTGCTGGAACTAACAGTATCTTCGATAATGTAGAAACTTATCCTGACCCTCTATAATCAATTGTTAAAAAAATGAGTACATAAAGTGACATATCTGGACTATGCATCCCTTACCCCCAGAGGGTAGCCACCCCCTTTGAGTTCTATGGCGGTGAGCCCACTCAGCAAGACCCTCCTTAGGGGTCTGGGCAAGTGGAACCTCAGTGAGAGTGACTCCTCTCTTGGGGACAAAGACTCCCATTCCGGTAAAGGAATTCCTAGTCCAGAATAAATTTCTAGATGGGAGTTGGAAAGACTGTTGTTACTTCGGTTTTGAACCCACCAAATAGTGACATTTCTTCAATCTCTTTGGCTTCAACTAATGCTGGATCTCACCTAACCTCCCCAGTAAAAAGAGCAGCAACACACCTCTTTTATTTGTGATACTATTTTGGATTCACTGAATAGTGACATTTCCTAAAACTCTTTGGCTTCAGGTAATGCTGGATCTCGCTTGAACTCCACAGTATCAGCAGAAAAATAGAGAAAAAAATGTGCATGCACAAAAATGCACCCCTTGATCAGCATTTGGGTATCCAGAGGTTGGGGAGGTGTACTCCGCTTCCATACAAAGGAAAGCAGGAGACAAAGAGTAAAAAAAAATGAAATCACGTTGCAGGGTCTGCGTAGCAGTGAATGAGTAAAGGTAAATTGGGTGCCGTAGGTAAGTATGGGTGTTTGAAGAGTTAGGGAGGTGGAGGGAGTGGGGATGGCAGTATTACCCAAATTGTTCGAACACAATTGTTCGAATTACCTAATTGACCGAAAGTCAAGGGTCCGAATTGACCTTTGCACAATTGACCATATATATATCCATCATTAACCTGTCCACCCAGCCCCTCACCGCTGAAGAGATTAACGTACTACAAAAGGGTCTTAATTTCTGTCCCTCATCATGATACAACTATGATGAAACCAGGATTGACTTTGATAAGTACATGCGCAAAGTCAGATTACATTTTTTTTTTGCCATGTATCCACCAAAACCTAAACCTAAAACTAATCTCCAGGGGGGCACTGAAGTTTCTATTCAAGATACGTTCACCCTTAGGGATTTGGAACATTTAGACTCGGGATGTGATTTGGTCACTGACGCTTGGGACCAAGAATCTGCCTCTATGTATGTCGATACTGCTTGGCCTGGCAAGACTCTACTTAAAGCTAAGTCATGCTTCAATCCAGTATTTAATCCAGGAGGCCATGTTGAGGCCTTCCAGGATTTGGTCATCCACGACTTAAAGAAGATCAGGAAACAACGAGTGCCTTACAAATCGAATCTTACAGAATCACAACAAGGCACCATGGAGCGTTTGAGTATGATGACCGACTACATTATCAAACCATCAGATAAAGGTATGAACATCGTCCTTATGAATCGTGAGGACTATATCAAAGAGGCACATAGACAATTGCTGAATAAGGACTGTTATGCAAAACTGTCTGGTGATCCATCCGAAATCATGAGCGATAAATTAGGGCATCTTCTGCAGAACTGGAAGGAGAAAGATTTATTGGATGAGGACATTTGTTCATATTTACATCCAAAGTTCCCTGTGACACCGACCATTTATTTTCTGCCAAAAATTCATAAGAGTCTTATTAGACCTCCTGGCAGACCAATTGTCACACTCTGCGGAGCCTTGTTAGAACATACTTCAAGGTTCATAGATGAGACCTTGGTGTCATTTGTTACTACTTTGCCTTCTTATTTAAGGGACACCAAAGACTTTCTGAGTCGCATAGATGGCATTCCATGGGAATCTACCTTCTTATTAACAACTCTTGATGTGGTTTCACTCTATACGTCCATAAGACACAGTGACGGCCTGAAAGTTTGTGAATACTTTTTGCATACACGTTCCTTGAATTATCTCCAACACTCTCAGATGATTCTTGAGATGATTGCGCTTTGTCTAACTAACAATTGTTTCCTCTTTGATAAGCAGTTCTATATGCAAATTCAGGGGACTGCTATGGGCTCCACTTTCGCTCCTTTCCTATGCAAATTTGTTGATGGGGTGGTGGGAAAAATTTGTGGTCTGGCATCCCAGAAACAGTCATTATACATACAAAATTGCCCTCTGGCTTAGATATATAGATGACTTGTTTATTATCTGGGAGGGCACAATTGTTGACTGGTTGGATTTTGTTAATATACTTAACATCAATGATTTGAATCTTCAGTTCACCGAGAGCCACAGCAAGACTACTATTACATACTTGGATATTCTTGTTACTGTGGCTCAGGGTGAATTGATCACCAGTCTATACAGAAAGCCCACCAGTTTGAATATTCCATTACATGCCAAGAGTAACCACCCGACCGCCCTTAAATGGAGTATCCCCTATGGGGAGTTCATTCGCATACGCAGAAATTGTACAAAGATTGAAACCTTTGATTGCGAATACGCCCTCATGGCAAACAGATTTAAACAACGTGGTTACCCTAAGAAAATTTTGGAGAGAGCTTTTTAAAAGCAAGAAGTATGGACCGCTCCCAGCTATTGTTGCAGAATGATTCTGAACATATTACCACTAACACTAATGAAACACCTCTCATTCTAACATTTGGAGCTAAATCGCACAACATTCGTCAAGTCATGCAGCGTCACTGGCACATTCTTAAATCTGATGAACACCTGAACACTATTCTGGGTGACCGCATTAACATCACTTTTCGGCGGTCTACCTCATTTAAAGACACATTAGTTCCCAGCTTTATGAGACCTATAGACAATGCAGTGACTAACACTTGGTTTAACACCAAACCTTGCGGTTTTTATAAATGCTCCAAATGTAAAGCATGCATCTATGCTGTTAATAAAACTCATTACACCCATCCCATCTTGGGTAGTAACATCAAGATCGCATCCAGAACCACCTGCGATTCTGATCATGTGGTTTATGTTATGAATTGTCCTTGTAACATGTGGTATGTGGCCAGTACCAAAGGTAAATTGAAACTAAGAATACTTCAGCATATTCGAGCCATTAGAAATATTGATTCCAATTATCCGATGGCTCTACACTTTCAGTCCCAACATGACAGCAAATTGGAGGGTTCTTCCTTTTTTGGGATTCGCACAGTGCCCAAATCACCCAGAGGTGGCAATCGTGAGTTATTGCTGAGGCAACTGGAGACCAAATCTATACTGGACCTTGAGACTAAGAAACCCAGGGGTCATAATTTAGATGAAGAATTGTATACTTTTTTGGGGACCTAATAGTGTATATTTGTTGTTATTTTTTATGTATTGTTGTGTGATTTTAGGTACCTCAGATGTTTTACATGACCCCACAGATACTTTGATCTCGGTATTTTAGAGTCTTCACCTGCCTTTAGCTATACAGAATATTCCCCTTTTGCCAGAACGTATATTTTTTATGGTTGTTATTTCATGAAATTTGTTGTCCTATCTTGTATCATTACTGGTTTTAACATGTATAATAGTAGGGTGTATATATAATTTTTAATATTGATTATTGAGATGAAAATATTTTTTACACAGTGTACATTGGATTCCTGTAACGTGTTCACCCTGTTATGCATTTTGACGCGCCTTCTAAAACCAAAAATAAGTATGACTGTGGGACGATATATATATATTCATATACATTTTTTTATATGTAGATTTTTAATCAAATATTGTACGGTCATATCAGCATGCATGTATCATCGGGCTGTTATCAAAGGTTTATGAGGAAGGATGCTTTGCTTCCAAAATTGGGGCATTTTAGGGCTAATGCACTTTGCACTTTATTGTGGATCTATTTGTTTGCAATTCTCCAGCTGTCCATGGCTGCATGGTCTTTGTGCCATGCTCTTCTTTTCAAGGGAGCATGGTTGTTTTTAAATCTTTGAGATTGTATGAAAAGTGCACCCATGGACGTAGCACACTGTGCGCATTATTATTGCTGTAGAGAATGTAACTGTGATCCCTTTTATTCCCTTTCCCTTCCTTTTCCCTTTTACCCCTTTACCCCCTTTTTTCCTTACCATTGCTGCTGTATGGGAGGACAGGTCAAAGAGACCCTCCTCCCCCACAATCCCCTCCTTGTGATGTCTATGGCTCGTCAGGGGACCCCCTGCCAGCAGGGCCCAGGTGGTGGGTGGACGACTGGCCGACACATAGGTCAAACGTACTGTATTAGGTTAGATCCTGGAAACCATTTTGAAAACCAAAACGCCATCTTAAGACATGATTCCTCGTGCGATGCAGCACGGCCCCCACCTTCAGAGAATCCTCGCCTACCCTGTTGCCTCCGCTCCCTGGCATATCTGCTGAAAGCCCGCTCCCACGAACACTCGGACATGAGCTAGTGTTAGAGCAAACACTGTATCTTTCACCTTCCGCAATGCATCATTATCCTCAGCGTGTGTCATGATCTCTGCTTCCAAAAGATCAGGACTTGCCCGACTCCCTTGGAAGCAGACCCATAACCCCGGTTCCGAGTGCCAGCCAGTCCCAATTGGGACCTTTTGGACCCTGTCCTGGCGCCAGTGGCACCAGGCTCATAAAGATGCCCAGTCCCAGCGCTGGAAGCGCCGGGCTCATAATGCTTGGGTGGACTTACCTGCAGCAGACCATGCTGCTTACTTACCTGCCAGTTGAACCCCTGATCCTCTTCTGTTTGGGACTACTTTTCCTGTTGGGTGGGGCAGGAGCCACTCCCTAGGTTCAGAACACTGGAACTCTTCTGGAAAGCAGGAACTCTTTTCTTACCTAGGCATGGCTGTGGAAGGAGACACCTAAGCACTACAGGAGGCTATTTAAACCACACCCGATGGATGAATCTTGCTTTGCGTTATTCTGCATTCTCTGCAGCAGAACGCTCATCGTGTCTTCTGCTTCTGATCCTGGGCCTAAGGGAACAAAGGCTTACCATCCTGGAATCCAGTCTTCAGCAGCACCTGTAAAGACAAAGAAAGAACAGGTTAGCACTACGGTCTTCAGTGGCAGCACATCTCTTACCTGGTCCATCGGCTGTCACCAACGCCTCGCGCTGCATTCCGGCATCTGAAAGACAAAGGCTTACCTACTCTTCGCATGCTCCGGAGGTCTTCACACTGCATTCCGGCATCTAAAAGACAAAAGCTTACCAGCTCTTCGCACGCTCCGGAGGCCTTCGGCGCTGCATCCCGCATCTGAAAGACAAAAGAAGGTGCGTTTAAAGACATTGGGCAACTTTATTACTCACGTACCATTACTCCTTCCCACGCCGAATCCAGTGGGTATTCCAGCACCCTTCAGCTTCTCTAAAGCTCCGAACTTGTACCTGCAAGATAAAAGGGACAGTTAGTGCGCATCGTGAAGCAGGCTACAAGCACTTACTTACGTGCTTCCAGGCGCTTCTATTCCTCACGCGGGTTCGATCCTCAACTCTCATCAGCCCGCCATCCGCCATCGCCGGAACCCTGCAAAACAAGAGATAGCATTACAAAAGACTTTTAAGACATTTGAAGTGCCCAGAACTTACCGTTCGTGCAGTTAACGACGGACAGCAGTCCTCTGAGGTCAAGAGGCCTGCACCCTTATCCAGTGAAGAAACTGGTTACGGCACCCTGCCCCGAGGCAGATGGAGAGCTCAGCGTTCACTTACCTAAGGTGAGGGCGTTAAACTTTGGGGTTCTACAGGAGAAGAGAAAGGGAAGAGGAGAGAGGCACCCAATACCCCAGTTCATTAATCCCATATTTTCTATCTGCAGACATCTTACTCTTCGAGTCAGACATAAAGTGCACAGAGGTCCAGCCCAAAGAGCCAACCATGTGTTACACATCACCTTTGAAGATACGGCATTCACCCAGTCAAGACCGGCGCCTCTGCGGGAATCAGGTGAGCGTTACAGAACGCAAAGCCTACCGCAAAACTCCCACCCAGGCGCTATGGAAACCTCGGATACCGACCATCTAGCCCAGTTACTTGGGGGCAGAAGTGCATGCAGCCCGTCAGGAAACCAATGCTCTAAGAAGGGAACTGATTATTTCCAAGGAGGGAACAGACGATCTCGCTAGACAATTGCTACAGTCACAAGCCGGACAAACTCCGTTACCCGCATCAGGGGCAAATCTTCCTTCAACATCCTCTACGAACCGAGTGCAGATCAACCTACCTGGGAATGTACCTCTGGCTCCGCCCGAACGATTTTCTGGTGACCCAAAGAGGTTTGCAGTATTTATTAATCAGTGCCGGTTGCACTTCTTATGCCGGCCAGCAGCCTTTCCAACTGATCAAGCTAAGGTAGCTTTCGTGCTTTCGTACCTTAGTGGCAATGCGGCAGACTGGTCGATCCCTCTAGTTAATCAAGATGATCCGGTTCTCCATGATTTTCAAGCTTTTCAGCTCAGTATGGAAAAACTGTTTGCAAGACATTCACAGGGGCAGGCCTTGGACAATGAGCTCCTTTCATTGCGACAGGGTAATCAAGACCTTTTGGCTTATATTGCGTCTTTCAACAGACTGATAGTGGAAACTCGATGGCCTGAGGACAAAAGGATTACGCAGTTTTATAGAGGTCTACGTGGAGAGCTCAAAGATGTGTTAGCCCAAGTAGTGAATCCCCCGCAAGACTGTTCGGACTATATTGACTTAGTCGTTCAAATTGACCACAGACTGCAGAACAGGAAGGCGGATCGTTCCAAGTTTGATGCTCGAGTATTTTCCAAACCACCAACTCCTACCAAAGGAGTAGACTCCGGGGAACCCATGCAAATAGGGGGCCTGAAAGGACCACTAACACAAAAGGAGCGGGAAAGGAGAAAACAGCTGCAATTATGCCTCTATTGCGGAAACTCGGGGCACTTTCTTCGAGATTGTCCGGTGAAACCAGCCAAGAAGGCAGTAGGAGCTGCAGTTACCAGGGTCACAAACTCTGAGCAGGGAAACGACCTCGCCCGACAAGAATAGAGGTCCTCTTGCCGAGCGTTAAAACCAGTTCCGTGAACTCGCATTTTGTGATACCTATGGTCCTCATTAGCCCTGAACATCCGGATCGATTACATGCGATTGAAGCTTACGTCGACAGCGGTGCCATCGGCAATTATGTGGATCATGAAATGGTTTTGAGGATGAATCTGACTCTTTGTCCAAAGGCTGTAAAGGACGTCATTACTAGGGTGGATGGTACGGAGATAGCCTCCGGACCAGTAACGCATACCACCCAAGAAGTGACGCTAGTAAGTCAAGATGGACACCATGAGAAGATCGTGTTCGATGTGATCAAGGCCCCTCAGTTCCAGATTATTCTAGGAATTCCTTGGTTAGAGAAGCACAATCCTCAGATCGATTGGCGAGCAAGAACGGTTCAGTTTCCAGAATGTGTCTCTACTTGTCACCCTCGACCTGGTGTTGCACTGGCACCAATTTCCTCGGAGGCTCCCCAGTTACCTCCTGAATACCTAGAATTCCAAGATGTTTTCCGGAAGGATCAGGCTAACTCTCTACCTCCTCATAGGTCTTATGACTGCCAGATAGACCTGATACCTGGATCTACTCCTCCTTGTAGTAGAATTTATGCCCTCACCGAGCCTGAGAATCTTCACCTCCGACAATACCTGGATCAATACCTAGCGAATGGGTTTATTCGTCCTTCCAAGTCCCCTGCTTCCTCAGCTTTGTTCTTCGTTCCAAAAAAAGAAGGGGACCTTAGAACTTGTATAGATTATCGCGCCCTGAACCAGATCACTGTTAAGAATAGATATCCGTTACCTTTGATCCCTGAACTCCTGGACCAAGTCAGAAAAGCATGCATATATACAAAGCTGGATCTTAGAGGAGCCTACCACTTGGTACGAGTGAAAGAGGGCAATGAATGGAAGACGGCCTTCCGCACCAAGTATGGGCTATTTGAATATCAGGTCATGCCCTTCGGACTTTGCAATGCCCCGGCCGCCTTTCAATATTTTATGAACGATGTCCTCAGAGAGCTCATAGATGTGTGTGTTGTTGTTTACATTGACGACATCCTCGTTTATTCTTCATCGGAAATTGAACATCGGAAACACGTGAAAATGGTCTCCGAGAGATTGCGTCAACACAAACTTTTCGCTAAGTTGGAAAAATGTGTTTTCAACGTGACTGAAGTTGAATTCTTGGGATTCATATTATCACCTAGCGGAGTGCGTATGGATTCAAAGAAGGTCGATGCAATTCTCAAATGGCCATCGCCATCCTCCGTAAAAGGTGTTCAAAGCATGTTAGGCTTCGCTAACTTTTACCGCAGGTTTATCCCCGAATTCTCTCGAATAGTCCAGCCCATCACCGCCTTGTTAAAGAAAAACAAACGTTTTGAATGGTCTACCGAGGCGGAACAAGCTTTCCAGAATTTGAAGACTAGATTTATCTCTGCACCGATCTTAAAACATCCTCGCCCAGAACTCCCCTACATCGTTGAAACTGATGCTTCGAGCCTTGCCATGGGGGCAGTTCTATCACAAAAGGACCCAGTAACCAATCAGTTGCATCCCGTGGCATTTTGGTCCCGCAAATTCTCGCCTCCTGAAATCAATTACACTATTACTGATAAGGAACTTCTAGCTATCAAGTCCGCCTTTAAGGCTTGGAGGCATTATCTTCTGGGGGCCCGACACACCGTTACTGTGATTACAGATCAACGAAACCTGCAATATTTGAAAACCGCAAAAGCTCAATCCTCTGGGCAACTCCGTTGGGCACTATTCTTTGCCGAGTTTGACTTCATAATTACCTATCGACCTGGTACAAAAAACGGTAAAGCTGATGCCCTTTCTCGGATGGGAGTGGAAGAACATTTGATCAATCCTAAACCTGTACCTATCATTCCCGAACAAAGAATTCTAGGTGTAATCGCCACACAATCTATAGAGGAAGTTAAGGATAAAGCCAGGCTACTGGTAACTCCAGCAGACATACAGAATTGGCATCTACAGGGAAAGGACTTTACGGTGAAGGACAACCTATTATATTTCCAAGAACGGTTATACCTGCCCAGCACAGATTTACAGAAAAAGGTAATCTCTTGTTATCACGATTCTTTAATGGAAGGACATCCCGGTATGACCAAGACCTCGGAAAAGATCAAGCGCTAGTTCTGGTGGCCGTCTTGGAAAAAAGATATCAGAGACTTTATAATGTCCTGTGGAGTATGCGCCCAAAACAAGAGTCAAAAGGAAAAACCAGCCGGCCTCTTACGCCCTATTGACATCCCGCCTCGCCCTTGGTATACGCTTTCTATGGACTTCATCACCGATCTACCTCCATGCTCCGGATACAATACGATCCTAGTAATCGTGGACCTATTCTCCAAGATGGCGCATTTCATTCCACTCAAAGGCTTACCAACAGCAGCAACTCTGGCCCGAGAATTTCTCGAAAACATCGTCCGACTGCACGGTTTTCCTTCAGTTCTAATTTCGGATCGAGGTAGTCAATTTATTTCTCATTTTTGGCGAAGTTGCTGTCGGTCGGCTCAAATTGATGTGAGACTTTCGACCAGCCACCACCCTCAAACCGACGGACAAACCGAGAGGACCAATCAAACTCTGGAACAGTATTTGCGCTGCATGCTACAACAAACAGAAAAAACTTGGAAAGATATCCTTTGGATAGCCGAATATGCCTACAATAACTCTGTCCACTCGGGAACTGGGAAGACCCCGTTTTTTCTTTTATACGGTAGTCACCCTCGAACCTCGGAGTTGGATCCACTCCAAGATCTTGGAACACCAGCAGTAGACCACCTGCATTCTACAATCACCCAAGCCTTTAAGGAAGCCGTTTCTCACCTTCAAAGGGCTAAAGAACAATACAAGAAAGGAGCAGACCAACATCGGAAGGAAGCCCCCCAATATCAAGTAGGAGATCAAGTCTGGTTATCCACCAAATATCTATCTCTAAAAGGACCACGCACATTCAACCCAAGATACCTTGGTCCCTATTCCATCACTACCATAGTAAATCCAGTAGCGGTCAAGTTGGACTTGCCCCCTCACATGAAGATACATCCGGTCTTCCACGTCTCTCTATTAAAACCCGTGAAACCTCAAACCCGACTAACTACATCTCCAAAACCTATTCTAGTTGATGGAGAACTCGAGTTTGAAGTCAAAAGCATCCTGGATTCCAAGATCTCCAAATCTAAACTATTTTACCTGATTGACTGGAAAGGCTACGGTCCCCAAGAAAGATCCTGGGAACCTGCAGAATATGTCCACGCGCCTCGTCTAATCAAAAGATTTCATCGAACATTTCCTAACAAGCCCAAACCCCCGGAGAAGCCCGGTTTGGGAGGGGCCTTGAGGGGGGGTGCTGTCATGATCTCTGCTTCCAAAAGATCAGGACTTGCCCGACTCCCTTGGAAGCAGACCCATAACCCCGGTTCCGAGTGCCAGCCAGTCCCAATTGGGACCTTTTGGACCCCGTCCTGGCGCCAGTGGCACCAGGCTCATAAAGATGCCCAGTCCCAGCGCTGGAAGCGCCGGGCTCATAATGCTTGGGTGGACTTACCTGCAGCAGACCATGCTGCTTACTTACCTGCCAGTTGAACCCCTGATCCTCTTCTGTTTGGGATTACTTTTCCTGTTGGGTGGGGCAGGAGCCACTCCCTAGGTTCAGAACACTGGAACTCTTCTGGAAAGCAGGAACTCTTTTCTTACCTAGGCGTGGCTGTGGAAGGAGACACCTAAGCACTACAGGAGGCTATTTAAACCACACCCGATGGATGAATCTTGCTTTGCGTTATTCTGCATTCTCTGCAGCAGAACGCTCATCGTGTCTTCTGCTTCTGATCCTGGGCCTAAGGGAACAAAGGCTTACCATCCTGGAATCCAGTCTTCAGCAGCACCTGTAAAGACAAAGAAAGAACAGGTTAGCACTACGGTCTTCAGTGGCAGCACATCTCTTACCTGGTCCATCGGCTGTCACCAACGCCTCGCGCTGCATTCCGGCATCTGAAAGACAAAGGCTTACCTACTCTTCGCATGCTCCGGAGGTCTTCACACTGCATTCCGGCATCTAAAAGACAAAAGCTTACCAGCTCTTCGCACGCTCCGGAGGCCTTCGGCGCTGCATCCCGCATCTGAAAGACAAAAGAAGGTGCGTTTAAAGACATTGGGCAACTTTATTACTCACGTACCATTACTCCTTCCCACGCCGAATCCAGTGGGTATTCCAGCACCCTTCAGCTTCTCTAAAGCTCCGAACTTGTACCTGCAAGATAAAAGGGACAGTTAGTGCGCATCGTGAAGCAGGCTACAAGCGCTTACTTACGTGCTTCCAGGCGCTTCTATTCCTCACGCGGGTTCGATCCTCAACTCTCATCAGCCCGCCATCCGCCATCGCCGGAACCCTGCAAAACAAGAGATAGCATTACAAAAGACTTTTAAGACATTTGAAGTGCCCAGAACTTACCGTTCGTGCAGTTAACGACGGACAGCAGTCCTCTGAGGTCAAGAGGCCTGCACCCTTATCCAGTGAAGAAACTGGTTACGGCACCCTGCCCCGAGGCAGATGGAGAGCTCGGCGTTCACTTACCTAAGGTGAGGGCGTTAACCTTTGGGGTTCTACAGGAGAAGAGAAAGGGAAGAGGAGAGAGGCACCCAATAACCCCAGTTCATTAATCCCATATTTTCTATCTGCAGACATCTTACTCTTCGAGTCAGACATAAAGTGCACAGAGGTCCAGCCCAAAGAGCCAACCGTGTGTTACACATCACCTTTGAAGATACGGCATTCACCCAGTCAAGACCGGCGCCTCTGCGGGAATCAGGTGAGCGTTACAGCGTGACCCGGGCAGCGGGGCTGGTTTGGAAAATAACTGTAAACCGTCCTCGATGAAACAAAAGCCTCAATCCCACACCAAGAAACTGTTCATACATATATACATATATATATATTGCATTACAATGATATCCCTTCTGCACGACCCCCGTGTTAAAAATCTACAAACACTGTACAAATAGAAGAATGTGTTATTGTGTGACAACATGGTCACGATGATCAAACCCCCTCAGTTATGTGCACCCACTCAGTGCCCCTGGCCTCCTACTATGTTCTTCGCTAAGGGTAATGTAAAAAGAGTGATATCAAGTCCTTATGCCATGACTACCCTGATGCTGCTAGAGTACAAAGGAACACAAGCGCGACAGTATTGTGAGCTCATGTAAATTGTTTAATGAGATACATAGAATGCCATCAAATGTAAATGTACGGGTTTAAACATGTATTACTGCTGTCAACCGTATTGGTCTGTTGCTCCTGCGTGCTCCACCAACCCTAATGCTACCTCACGTATCGTGTTTACAATGTGATGCCAAAGCTGCTAATCTTGCAAATACTTACCCTGTAGTGACTAATAGAACTGTTGATATAGTTAACATGTTCTGAAATGACTATGTACTAATGCAAACATTATAGATGTGTAACCCTTTAGACATTATATATTATACATTATACATTATTACATTATACGAATTCCTTCGTTTTCAATGCAATTCAATGCAATTTGCAGCTTGCGAGAAGACTATCATCGCGGGCATATCCAAGGCCACCTCCCCTCCCTTCCCATTGAAGCCTGCCAGAGAAAGCAAAGGCCCGAGCTACACCGCCTCACCTCCCCCAATTCGGCTGGAGCCGCTTCAAGTATTCCTGATTCCCCCCGCAGCTCACATGGCCACGAACAGCCACCTGAATTATTTACAGCCCAGCAGCAAAATCCGGCCATAACCAGAGGCCAGAGGTGCCCCCTCATAGGTCCCACAACTCACCAGTTCACCCAGATTAATGATGCTTGTTAAAGAAGACACCTAATATTGCACCAACATTGTGTAAAAGCATCCGTCATTACTTCTAACGAGACCCAAAGCTCGGACAGCTTACCCCGTGCCCTGAGACCCGACCCTGTGGCCTATGATACCTAGTCAACAGGATAACAGCAACCCTGTATTGATGTATCGCCAAAGTACTCCACCTAATGCGCATTCCTCCTGTATTGTATTAACCTGTAGAATAACCTATTGTAGGATTTACAGGGCAACTGACATTGCAGCATTGAATGAATGGGGTGTGCATGGCCCTTAGGGCAGAAAGCCAAGAAAGACGTCCATCAATGACACTGACCACGCCTGACCGGACAGCGCCTCCCGGATGAGCCCAGCTGACCTGCCCACCCCACGTTGGCACCCGGCGTTATCCACCAACCACGAAGCGATGCATCACAGCTGCACATATAGTTAGTCGACGCTACCCAATCCCCATGTACATGTGCCCCCTATAGTGTGTAGGTGCCTATGACACTTTTTGTAAATATAAACGCCTGTCTTTGCGATTGTCAGACAGAGCGCTCTCGGAGTTTGCAGAGTTCTTTGCATGCCCTATTTGACTTAGATAAAACTCCCCTTGAACTCACCCGCACTTGGTCCTAGCCTTATTCCCATTCGTGGGAGAGTGCATTATTGCCTCTCATTGAGGGGAGGGTCGTGCTATCTGGGGACGCTTGCCTTCAGTGGTGACCCCGATTGCGTGATTACATCTCCCAGCATATCCCTTCCGTCCCCTCTGGCACGAAAATCTCCGGTCGAAAGGGGAGACGCACGATACGCCTGCTCTGGAAAGCTACCCGCCTACAGCGACTGGTATGCTTAGAAGTGCGCACTGTTTAGAGAAAGGGTACGGGATCCCGTTTCAAAAAATCCCCTTTGAGTACCGCTCGCCGAAGCTGGGGCTGGCCGTTGAGCGTGTGACAGCGCCACCTGGACGAACCCAGTTCGGAGACTCTCGGTTCAAGACGGGCACGTGAGTCTTAAGTGCGAGTGATCATAAGTAGAGTAGGGGAAGGGAGCAGGATATATATATAAAAAAAAAAAAGAGGAGGTCATTTAAAGGGGACACGTTTTGAGACCACTAAAAGCAATACTATACTTTCTTTCCTTTTTCTTTGCATATGGCCATTAGGATTATCTTGACTAGTACTGGGAATATATGAACAGAGAATAAGATAAAGGTGTCTGGTAGAAAAAGGAGACACGGTGAATATATTAGTAAATGCTTTTCTTTCATTCTTTCTGGGTCTATAAATAAAAATAGGTTAATACAGAGTAAAGACAAAAAGAGATTCGCGAAAAAAAAGGGGACCTCATATCAAATGAAAAAGACGGGGGGAAACTAGGGAGGGAGGAAAAGGATTAAACGTTAACTATCAATAGGGTATTAACTATCATTGTATATGCATTATATGTGTTAGAAGGTAGCCATGTCATGATAATTTTAGTGAATGATGAAATGTGCATGATTATGGTGTGGTCATGGTAAGTGTGACCAGGAAACATTATAAGGTGGTAAGCCAATAAACTAAGTAGTTTATTGTGAATATTTGTGCTGGAAGTAGTGGTAGTGTGCAAAAGGTGGTTTTGCTCTTGTATGTGCCCCCTAAGGTATTTTCAGTATAAACTACACACACACACACACTCCCTTATTGCCCAGGTGTTAAAAACGCACAAGGTTTTAAAAGACATATATATATATATATATATATATATATATATATATATATATATATATATATATATAGTGATACACAAGCCAAGCACATACAATGGGGACAGAAACACCCCTGGCCCATATTTGTAAGAGTTTACCTGGGTAAGATGAACGCATTAGAAAATACCACGATCAGTGGGTCACAGAGTTAAAGGGAGAAGGTCTGCCCCAAATATGGCCCGAAGGAGGATCGTTTGACAAAAATGTTCTAGATATGGTGGCTACCTGCATCTTTATGAAATATAAGGGGAAACAGTTCCACAATAGGAGGGAGATATTAGATCTCTGGCGATTGTTTGAAGAGGTGCCTCCTGTCAAAAAGAAAGAGCCAACGACCAATTTACCGTCCACCACAGATAACCCATTAATGATACCCAAAGACGATAAAGAAATGACTGAGGAAGAGAAGTCAGGTGAAGTGACACGGTTGTACCCTATACTTAATAAACTGGTGCCTGCAGAAGGGTATAACAACCCCACCTATGTGCCCCCAACTCAAGCTACAACAACACATGGCCCGTCTGCACCCCCGCCGTATGAAAGTCATAGACAGTGTGGACAGATAAGTACACCCGCAGTAGACATAGAGAAGTTAACAGAGGACTTAGATTCCAGGCTCTCATTAGCAAGAGAGGAATTATCTAGAATTAAAAATATCTGTGAGCAAAGTGGCACTAATGCTGCCCGGTTAGAGCAAACACCAAGGGCACAAAACAATGACAGGACAATTGAGGAGGGGTGGAAGAAGGGGGAAATATTGTTCAGAATACAAGAAGAGCCCAGCGAATAATAGAAATAGATGGGACAAGTGAACATGCGGATGATGAGATTTTGGTCACAGGGGGAAGAGAGGACTTGTGGTGTGATGTGGAGGACGATGAAGAAGAAGGTGGGAGATTAAGTGTGGCAATGGGAGGAGAGAGTTGGAGGATGGATGGCGCACATCTGGGGAGAACAATGGATGAGGAATAGACAGGACGATTAAGAAATAGGCTGGGGAGAATGGCTCCACTAGGAAAGAAGTGAACAAAGGTGAGTACAAGCAAAGCTACAAAGGGGAAGTTACAACTCCCATTGATACACAGGGGAGGAGGGAGACCAAATTACATACCCTGGGCTCAAATGGATAAGGCCAATCTGTTAAAGTTGTTACCACCACTGTCCGGAGGGGCAAGTAAGTGGATATATGCATTTGAGAAGCACACAGCTGTGGTCCCACTGGCAGTAGGGGATGTAAAAAGCCTGCTAGTATCAGCGTTTGGGGACCAGGCAGATAGAGTATGGGTAAAAGCTGGTTTCCCGGGGGTAACATTAGATTGTGACCGTCATGATGGTGCCTCATTCAACACAGTGCGAGCACGAGTGTGGGACGCATTAAGAGAAACATTTCCAGACACACCAGACTTACAGTCGGTTATGCAATGCACAATGAATGCGGGGGAGGATGCTATGGATTACATTTTTCGAGTACAGGAGATGTGGAGAGCGAAAATGGGCAGGCCCTGGTACCAGTCAACATCACTATTTTATTTCATAATAAAGAGAGGCCTGCCCAAAGAAGTACAGAAAGCACTTGACAAAAGTGCAGGGATCGAGGCGAAGGGGTGGCCGGAAATACAGAGTATAATAGTGCACCACTGCAAAAGAATAAAGGAACGGGAAAAAGAAATAGCACAAAAAAGATTGCCAGACGAGGCCAAGTTAGTACAGACGAAACTGGTGAAGGTCGCTGCAGCAGTAGCGGCACTCCCACATAACAGGGAGGGAGAAGAGGAGGAGGAGGGGCTGGTAGCAATACAGGGGAGGATGGCAGCGAATTGGGCAGGAGATGGACAACCACAGTGGAACGGACAGGAGCCGTACGGAGGTCCGCAGTGGCAAGATTGGGCCCCTCGAGGGGGACGAGGTGGGTACAGGGGTCGCAGAGGAGGTGGGCAGGGGTACGTGGTAATGGAGGGTATGGGGGCAAGGCCCCAGAGGTGCACAAGGGAACTGCTGGAACTGCGGGAGGTGGGGGCACTTCTCACGAGAATGTAGGAACAGACCAAGCAACGGATTTCAGGATATGGAGCAATACGGTAACCCCCACCCAGGGAGCCCATACGGCCTCCCAATGGGAAGACAACAGAGGCAACAGGAGCAAGGGCATGTAGAACAAAGACAAGTTCAACACAATAGAGCACACCCACAGAACGACAAACCAATGCACTACACACCAGGAAACCCTTTCGCAACAGTCGCGAACGGGGCACCTGCCCCAGCCCCTTACAGCGGTGTAGCAGTGGTGTTAGGCAATGTCTTTAGTCAAGGGGGAGCCATGAGACAGTCAGCATAGGACAGCCCACAGGGAACACTTGCGTGTCCCGTTCTATCTACCACCTACAATGCAGCGGAGGAACCATTAGTAGGGGCACAGATAGGAGACAAGCAGTTCATATTTATGGTGGATTCGGGAGCCGAAAAAATCATGTATACTTGAAGGTCGGTTTCCGCTATCTAACCGTAGGTTGGAGACGCAGGGGTTCTCTGGGGCTGTCATCGAAGTTCCTTACACAGAAGATTTGGATGTGACAGTGGGGGGTAAAACAGTGAGAACGCCCCTACTTTATTACGAACAGTCCCCAATAAACTTGCTTGGAAGGGACCTTCTCAGCAAGCTCAATATGACTATATCCTTCACAGAGAGAGGGATAGTTTGCTCCACCCCAGGAATATGCCTGCTGTGTGTAATGCTGGTGGTACATGCGCGAGCAACAGCACCAGAGATACGTGGCATGCCGGTAGACAAAAGTGTGTTCATTGAAGGGCTGAAAACCCTAGCCCGGGTAGTACCTGAGCTAAAAAGGTTAGAATGGAGGGTACCAACAGAATTCATCTTCCGCCCAATAGTACGCACAGACATTACACCTGCGTCAGTGATATCTTTAGATTTGCATGCGGTACAGATATCAGCCAAAAGATTTGCAGTAATTGGTATGGACATTGATGGGTGTGAATGGTGCACTGTGCTG
This sequence comes from Ambystoma mexicanum, assembly GCF_040938575.1. Lineage (NCBI taxonomy): Eukaryota > Metazoa > Chordata > Amphibia > Caudata > Ambystomatidae > Ambystoma > Ambystoma mexicanum. Next base: position 509,467,120 of record NC_090929.1, on the reverse strand, counting down.
TGCCTCAATGCTGACATTGCCTTACGTGATCTATCAGATGAGGATCTCTTTTCTGACTCAGAAAGTGACGGAGAAATAATAATGGAAATAGCAATACCATGTGATATCTTGATACAAACGAGACAAGTGCCTGTACGGGTAATGGCTGTGGTGGGAGCACCACCTTCTTTTTTTGATGACGACATGAAATTAGTGCCAAGCAACTTGTGGACTACAGGCCCCCATGATGTAGGGTTGTTGCACGGAGTTACACCAGTTACGACAAAGCTAAAACCAGGAGCAATCCTGCCCCGAGTCAAACAGTACCCATTGTACCATGAAGCTGAGGAAGGGATAAAAGAAACGATAAGTGCCTTATTGGCCCAGGGAATAATAATACACTCAAATTCCCCATGTAATACTTGCATTTACCCGATCCAAAAAGCAAAGCGAGGGGCATGGAGGATGATCCAAGACCTACGCCCACTAAATGGCGTCATACAAAAAGAGTTTCCCCTAGTCCCGAACCCTGCATCAATACTTTGCCGTATCCCAAAAAACGCATCACATTTCACAGGAGTGGATTTGAAAAATGCTTTTTGCTCCATTCCCCTGGCAGAAGAGAGCAGATACTTGACAGCATTTACACTAGGGGGAAATGATATGAGCATTGCAGGTTACCACAGGGTTACTGTGAGAGCCCCAGCATATTCAATCGTATCCTCCACGAAGACTTGGGAAACTTGACAGCTGAGAGCACAATCATTCAGTACGTAGATGACTTGCTCATTTGCGCACAGAATGAGGAAGAATGCAGGAAGGACTCAGTGACCCTCCTAACACTACTGGCCCACAAAGGGTACAAAGTGGACAGAGGGAAACTACATTACTGCCAACCAGAAGTATTATACCTGGGACAGCTGATATCAAAGGATGGCAAAAAGATAATACCTGACAGAGTAGAAGCGATCACAGCAGTAAAAGAACCAAAAACGGCAAAAGAAATGCAGAAGTTTTTGGGAATGCGCAACTATTGCAGAGCATGGATACTAGACTACGCAGAATACACAAGACCCTTACTACAAGCACTCAAAGAGGCCCAGCAGGAGAATAAAGAAATAAAATGGTCAAAAGAGATGAGTGACTCATTTGCGTCACTAAAACAGTTAATTTCAAGCGCTCCAGTACTCGCCAACTTTTACCTGTTTTCCCACTGCAAGGGAACACTAATGACAGCTGTTCTGACACAAAAGACATCCATGGGACACAAGCCATTGGCTTATTACAGTGGCACACTGGACGCAGTTATGCAAGGCCACTTCGCGTGCGAACAGTCTCTCGCTGCCGCCGCGTTCGCCATTGAGAAAAGTGCCACTATCGTAATGGGGTGCTCTGTTACATTATATGTGGAACACTCCCTTTTCGCAATACTGGAAAGATCAAAAAGCACACTAACAACACAGCGAGCAACAGCGTACGAGATAATATTATCCAGCGCCAACATCCACATTGTGAGGTGCAGAACAGTAAACCCAGCGACATTCATCACAGAACCATGTACAATAGAAGACATGCAAGAGCACGATTGTGCAACATACACAGGAGAACAGGGAGAGTGCACGGTGGTTAGTGAAAATGCCCTAACGAAGGAGAAGTGTACTTTGTAGATGGATCAGCATCAATTGACATGGACACAGATGAAAAACATGTAGGAATGGCGGTAGTGAGATTAGAAGAAAGTGAGTACGAAGTGCTAGTACAGTATCGCCTGCCATCACACTTTTCCGCACAAGCAGCAGAACTTGTTGCCCTGATTGAAGCATTACGTGCAGCCAAGGGATGCACAGTCACAATATACACAGATTCAGCATACATGACTACAGCGGTACACGGTGGTCTGGGCCAATGGGGGCAGAGAGGGTTTCGCAGGGCGGATGGAACACCAGTACAACATGCCGAACTGCTACAGGAATTAATTGAAGCGCTGAAAGAACCTACAATGGTGGCGATCGTCAAGTGCCAAGCCCATACGTCTAATACAGACATTGTATCTTTGGGAAACGCGGCAGCGGACGCAGCCGCCAAGGAGGCGTCATACTTTCAAAAGGAAGCTGCAGGTGAGTACATGTTGCAGCAACAAGCGAGTGAGGAACTACCAGAAGGATGCAATGCCATGCCCATATCGCAAATACTAGAGTTGCAGGAAGGAGCAAGTAGTGAAGAAAAAGCATTGTGGGAAAAAAGGGGTTCTAGCCAGTCGGCAACAGATTTACTATGGCGCCAAAATAACACCGGTAAAGTGGTGATGCCCATTAAATTGATGGAGATAGCATTCCAGCAATTACACTTTCCAGCACACAATGCCAAACAACACATAGCAGCAGAGATACAGGAAGAGTGGTTTGTGCCAGGGCTCCAGGAACATATATCAAGATGAGCAATGGAGTGCACAACGTGTCAGATATACAATTCTGGGATGACGTTACGGACACTCAGAGGGACAATTCCAAAACCCACAGGGCCCTTCCGGGAACTACATATTGATTACGCAGACATGGGGGAAAGGTGTAATGGGGCACGCTACATGATAGTAGTTGTATGTCCATTTTCTAGGTGGGTTGAGGCTGGTTCATGTGCACGCCCTGATGCTAAGTGTGCCGCAAAGTTCCTAGTGAGAGAAGTATTCCCGTGCTGGGGAATTTGCGACGTGATTCGCTCAGACAACGGCACTCATTTTGTGAACAAACTATTCAAGGAAGTTACTGCATTGTTGGGGATTAAACACAAGCTTTGCTCGATTTATCACCCTCAAAGTAATGGTGTTGTCGAGAAGATCAATGGCCTGTTAAAAGGAAGATTGTCTAAACTATGCTTCTCACTCAAAAAGAACTGGGTGTATTGTTTACCCCTTGCACTATTCGAACTGAGAAACCAGCCAAGTAAGGACCACCACTTGTCTCTGCACGAAATTGTGACGGGGAGAAGAATGCACACAGCACATTCTCCGCTGCGTAGACACTCAGATGCACACATAAGCGCCACGGTATTAGGAGATGAATTTACTGATTACTTGAAAAAACTGACTAGGACAGCGCGTGCAATCTCAAGACAACTTTCACCGCATTTACAAGAGAAGATGGAAACTCAGCTGTGTCATTTGTGGAACAGGGCCCCCAAGGACAATTGATGCCAGGGGATTTCATTTATGTCAGAAGCTTTGTGCGAAGATGGAGTGCCCCAAGATTCCATGGCCCATACGAGGTAGTTTTTTGTTCTCCAACAGCAGTCAAAGTTAAGGGGCTGAGGTACTGGATACATTTAACTGATGTACGGAGGGCATACAATAATGTTCAGGAGGAAGTGAATGAGGAGGCACAAACAACAGCAAAGGATAAAAAATGAAAATGTTGAATGAAAAGGTACAGTTAAAAAGAAGTGTATTAATATGCTAACAAAGAAATTGAATTACAGGTACGAGAAAAAGATAACTGAATAACATTAACAATTGAAATGAAAAATGGGAAAAGTGATCAAATATGAATGAGAAAATGTCTCTCTCTCTCTCTCTCTCTCTCTCTCTCTCTCTCTCTCTTTTTCTCTCTGCATCCATCCCCTCGCTCTCCCTCTATCACACACTATAACTGTCTGGTGGATACACATTACAAAAAGAAAAGGTTTACATGTATATACTTAATGCACTTTTATGTTTTAAATAGGAACAACCATGGCAACAAACGGGCAGCCCGCAACGGATAGCAATAGAATATCAAGATGTAGAGATGCTATAGTAAAAAGTTGCAGATATTCGTATGAATGTGGACTGTCTGTATGCATCGTATTGTTTTTTGTGATACTGTTGGGCATAAGCACTTATTGGTTCATAGCATTCATCTCTGTCGAGATGAATGAGGGGGGAGGGGGAACAGAAGTGATATGACAAATGAAACTATAACAACAGAAAGGCCAAAAGAAGGTGATTTTTTGGTATGGAACGGATACCAGCTTGTTTGGGGGTACAACACGAAACCGCCCAAAACAATCAATCACTCCAAGAAAAGCAGAACTGAAATGAATGTTAGCATAACTCCCCTGCCAAATGTCTCTGACTACAATGCCCCCAGCCTAAATGACCGCAACCCTTCTGTCATATCGTGGCTTTACAATAAGCCAGCACATTATATCATAGAATAAAAGAAGAGAACAAAAAGATGGCAGAAAAATTTGCATCCCTATATGATGAATGGAAAGAGGGGGATGTGGGAAAAGGGGGGTATAGTTTACACTTCGCCCGTGAAGCAGCGAGATATCTTAGAAATAAAAGAAGGAAAATGGAAGTGGGAAGTAGGAAGTATGACAAGTATCATGGGCTGGGTTTAAATCAAATGGAAGATCCAAGACACCCTCACCAGACTAATAAATGGTATGCGGACATGAGCGCAACTGCCAAGCAAACAACAAATGAGAGTTGCTATGTCTGCTCCCTTATTCCACATGCCTCAGGAACACCCAAGGTTTTGCTACCAAAAGAATTGCCTCTGATAAATGCCCAATGTCTCCTTCATCTTACGCTGTGCAGAATTAAGAACACCTTTCAGGCACACAAAATAACTTTTAGCATGCTGCAGAATGAGAAAACATGCTACCCGAAAGTGGAAGGTGTAATATGCCTGAAAGAACCATTTTTTGTAATAAAGGGGACATTATTCACAGACAACAGATGGAAAGACGAAGAAGTTACGTGCAAAGAGGAGGCGCTGCGAGGAGTGTCACCTGAAAAACTGCAGTGGATCGAAAGAACGTGTACACCCATCTGGAAGGAGCACATCACAAAGTTAACATGGGTAACTGCCATTGAAAAACCGTTCAAACTGCAGAAAGAAATAACATATGAACTATGCTTCCAGGGGGAAGGAAAGACCGCAATGGGAATAAACAAAGACTGCAACAGGACTCTCACCATCCCAGACATGAGGAAGGGGACAGCAGCACTCATGGACACCTACTGGGTGTGTAGCCGCCAGGCATACTTGCATCTCCCACAATCATGGAGCGGCAGTTGCTCATTGGCCACACTACATTCAGCACTAATGGTCATACCAGAAAGCCACATTGGTGGGGGCAGGAAAGGGCAAGATGCGCCCCATGAAAACAAGGCCCAACTAACAGAAGAACCACAAATGTATGTTTTGTCCTCTGGCACCAAGGAAGAAATGCTGTCCCGAAACAGGCGATCATCAAACTACATATCCAAAGCATCTTCAGAACTATTGGCACAGATCCCAGACAGATATCGATTGTTTAGCTCTGCAGAGACTTTCTTTGCCTCACTCATTCCAAGCATCCAGGCACGGGCAAATGCTAAGTGGCTCCAAATAACACGCTGGGAGTTGATCCAGTTAGCAAACGACACTGAAGAAGGTTTCAACGTGATCAAGGTAAAGCTGAGAGCCCTGCGGCTAATGACAATGCAAAATAGGTATGTCCTAGACCTATTAACAGCAATGGACGGAGGTGTTTGCTGAAAAATTTGAAGTGCATGTTGCACTTTCGTACCTTTTGAAGATGCAGATAATGGTACATTGTCCCACGTGATCGCAGCAGTGCACAACCTAGGACAAAGAATGAAAACCGAAGGTGGGGCAGAAGCTAGCACCTGGTTCGACAACCTCTTCTCCTGGGTCCCATCATGGTTGGGAATGACTGTTAAACTACTAATGCCCACAGTAGTGTTTTTACTTCTAAGTTTGTGTGTGTGCCAGATGGGCCTTCGATGTTGTGCAGGTGCAGTGCCAAATGGTGCATTGATGATGGTGACAATGGGCAATGCTCGAGGCACAGTGTAAGCTATGCAGGAAGTTCAAGTGCAAACAGGTGAAGAGGCTGGGCCTAAATACCAGATGGTGCCGGTATACCGCAATGGGGATATAATAGACAGATTATGGCACACAACAATCAGAGAACCGCGGGAACTTGAATGGTACACGGAGGTGGGGGTGGACTTGGAGGGGGATAGGGATTGTATATACCTGACTTGTACTCCAGACAAATATGCTAGAAGGGGAGAAAGCCTGAGGGGGGTGTGCAGGGCCTGGATGCCCATAAAGGGCACCCCGGCATGGGACGAAGCGGTGGCTGAGGAAAAAGAATGTGAGCAGTTGGGGGACTTACGGTATTCGTTACTTTAGTAACGAAAGGGGGGAAATGTATGGGAGGACAGGTCAGAGAGACCCCCTCCCCCACAATCCCCTCCTTGTGATGTCTATGGCTCATCAGGGGACCCCCTGCCACCAGGGCCCAGGTGGTGGGTGGACCACTGGCCGACACATGGATCAAACGTACTGTATTAGGTTAGATCCTGGAAACCATTTTGAAAACCAAAACACCATCTTAAGACATGATTCCTCGTGCGATGCAGCACGGCCCCCACCTTCAGAGAATCCTTGCCTAGCCTGTTGCCTCCGCTCCCTGGCAGATCCGCTGAAAGCCTGTTCCCACGAACAGTCGGACATGAGCTAGTGTTAGAGCAAACACTGTATCATTCACCTTCCGCAGTGCATCATTATCCTCAGCGTGACCCGGGCAGCGGGGCTGGCTTGGAATATAACTGTAAACCGTCCTCAATGAAACAAAAGCCTCAATCCCACACCAAGAAACTGTTCATACATATATACATATATATATATTGCATTACAATGATATCCCTTCTGCACGACCCCCGTGTTAAAAATCTACAAACACTGTACAAATAGAAGAATGTGTTATTGTGTGACAACATGCTCACGATGCTCAAACCCCCTCTATTATGTGCACCCACTCAGTGCCCCTGGCCTCCTACTATGTTCTTCGCTAGGGGTAATGTAAAAAGAGTGATATCAAGTCCTTATGCCATGACTACCCTGATGCTGCTAGAGTGCAAAGGAACACAAGCGCGACCGTATTGTGAGCTCATGTAAATTGTTTAATGAGATACATAGAATGCCATTAAATGTAAATGCACAGGTTTAAACATGTATTACTGCTGTCAACCGTATTGGTCTGTTGCTCCTGCGTGCTCCACCAACCCTAATGCTACCTCACGTATCGTGTTTACAATGTGATGCTAAAGCTGCTAATCTTGCAAATACCCTGTAGTGACTAATAGAACTGTTGATATAGTTAACGTGTTCTGAAATGACTATGTACTAATGCAAACATTATAGATGTGTAATCCTTTAAACATTATATATTATACATTATACATTATTACATTATACGAATCCCTTCGTTTTCAATGCAATTCAATACAATTTGCAGCTTGCGAGAAGACTATCATCGCGGGCATATCCAAGGCCACCTCCCCTCCCTTCCCATTGAAGCCTGCCAGAGAAAGCAAAGGCCCGGGCTACACCGCCTCACCTCCCCCAATTCGGCTGGAGCCGCTTCAAGTATTCCTGATTCCCCCCGCAGCTCACATGGCCACAAACAGCCACCTGTATTATTTACAGCCCAGCAGCAAAATACGGCCATAACCAGAGGCCAGAGGTGCCCCCTCATAGGTCCCACGACCCACCAGTTCACCCCAGATTAATGACGCTTGTAAAAGAAGACACCTAATATTGCACCAACATTGTGTAAAAGCATCCGTCATTACTTCTAACGAGACCCAAAGCTCAAACAGCTTACCCCGTGCCCTGAGACCCGACCCTGTGGCCTATGATACCTAGTCAACAGGATAACACCAACCCTGTATTGATATATCGCCAAAGTACTCCACCTAATGCGCATTCCTCCTGTATTGTATTAACCTGTAGAATAACCTATTGTAGGATTTACAGGGCAACTGACATTGCAGCATTGAATGAATGGGGTGTGCATGGCCCTTAGGGCAGAAAGCCAAGAAAGATGTCCATCAATGACACTGACCACGCCTGACCGGACAGCACCTCCCGGATGAGCTCAGCTGACCTGCCCACCCCACGTTGGCACCTGGCGGTGTTCACCAACCACGAAGCGACGCATCACAGCTGCACATATAGTTAGTCGACGCCACCCAATCCCCATGTACATGTGCCCCCTATAGTGTATGGGTGCCTATGACACTTTCTGTAAATATAAACGCCTGTCTTTGCGATTGTCAGACAGAGCGCTCTCGGAGTTTGCAGAGTTCTTTGCATGCCCTATTTGACTTAGATAAAACTCCCCTTGAACTCACCCGCACTTGGTCCTAGCCTTATTCCCATTCGTGGGAGAGTCCATTATTGCCTCTCATTGAGAGGAGGGTCGCGCTATCTGGGGACGCTTGCCTTCACTGCTATGCACTTTTGCACCTTGTAAAATGTTTATGCACTAAGCACTTTAAGTTGTCCTAATACAGCTATCTTTGCTTGATTAGACCCGTCCTTCTCCCCATTCATACATTACGCTTACTGTATGTATTGGTATATTAAGAATACTTATGATTAAGGCGCATGCATATTTGAAACCTATCCCCTCGCACGTTTAAAATTCACATTGCTGGATCATACGGAGGTGATGGCAATATATCTGAGAGTGCGCTAAACTTTTGGCGTAGCGTTTGCATACTTTTGGTTGGTTGGCATCTGCAGACTGGGCTTTTCTCCTCTTGTTTACATACATATTATTGTTGATATATTTTTTAGAGGTATGTTCCAGTCTGCTTCTGCCTTTGTATCCTGCATTTGCAGAGGGAACCTTACATTATTTGTACATGTTTCCTTTTTTACAATGGTCACTACTTTGACTGTTTCCTTCCATTTGTTACCATTTTACCTTCCCCGTGGTATATGCCATCCCTTTTTAGAGTTCCCTCTCTGATGAATTTTGTGGCACTTGCGGCTATATATTTTCAATTTCACGATGTGAGTACATGTCTAGTTCCCAACAAAATATATTTTATCTTACTGTGAATATTGGAATACGAAAATCTTGGCACATTACAACATGGCCGCTGATTTATTACACATGGACATAACGCGCTGAATGGGACACTCTATGCACTGCAATCACAGAGTTTGAATCATGTTTTAAGGAGTCCTTTGTCTGTGTTTTCCCTACTATCGTGAACAAGCGGTCAGACGATCGCGAAACGCGTCGGTTGTGCTTTTCAGGTTCCCCTTTCTAATGCACTTTTGATTAATAAAGAACATTTGGTGCTGCCTGATTTTGCCGTTAAGCCTTTTATTTGCTGAAGATTGAATTGTCTGGACTCAGCTGCTCTTGGGAGTGCAATCCGCGGGTTTCGCCCTGCATACGGCTGAATTTTCGTTTTGAAAATATATATATATATAGATATATATATTGGTTTGGTATATTACACAGCCACGGTAGTGGCTGTGTAGTTATGGTTAAGTTGCTGTTTCCATAGGAAGAGCACTTTTTGGGTGGCTTATAACTTCGCTCCCCCAAGACGAATCCTCTCCAAACTTTGCAAAAAAAAGTATATGGGCAGCTCTGAATGCAAAGTTTGGTGATGTTTGGTCCAGGAGGGGAAAAGTTATAGGGGTGGGCTTTTTGGGTGGCTTATAACTTCGCTCCCCCTGGACGAATCCTCTCCAAACTTTGCAAAAAAAGTATATGGGCCGCTCTGAATGCAAAGTTTGGTGATGTTTGGTCCAGGGGGGGAAAAGTTATAGGGTGGGTCCCAAAACGTCTTTTTTTTCCATAGACTGAATGGGGAAAAACTTTGAGCATGCCTACAGGCCAAACCGCTGGACGGATTTGCACCAAATTTGCGGCAGGGACAGGCGTTTGTTCCCGAAAGCGTGCTTTTGTAAATTTGGTAACAATCCGTCCAGTAGTTTCCTTTAAAACGACCAAAAAGTAGGTCTACAAAAATTAGTGATATCTATGTCCGCTCCGCGGTCACACTTCCCTGTTTGCTCCGCGGACAAGATACCGATTGGCTAAGGGGCTGACGTCATGATCGCGAACACGCGGCGTCTCCGGCGATTGGCTGCAGTGAGCCGTGCTCTGCGTCAGATTGTTTGGATGTGCCCGACATCTTGGATCCGCCGACAGCGCGGCGGCGACCAGAGGCGAAATGCTATTTCGGAAACTGTTTTGGTGTGTCAGAGTGCTTGGGGAGGTTCAGAGAGTAAGAGATGGGTGAAATACTGTATTTGTTTAGGCAGTAGGTGGTAACGATGTATTCCCTACGCCCTCCTTGTCTGGGATGTTTGTAAGTACTGAAAATGAGGGGTTTCATAAGGATAGTACTTCAGTCCGTGCTGTGCGCAGGCAACTTGAAACTGTTCTAAGGACACGAGTGGTGTTAGCGAACATTGAAATTGAGTACATCCCGTAGTTACATTTTTTGTTTCTATGGGTGTGCTATTGATTTATACGCCGTCATGGGTGTGATATGCTGCGGTGGTTGTGGCCAGGGCCTAGAGTCTTGTGTGCATGGACGCAGCATATCACAGCTATAGATACACCCGTAGTATTGCATATCGATCAGGTGGTTGTGGGAGGGTCTAGAGTCTTGGTTGCAAGGCCAAAGGCCATGCACTGAAGATCAAATTTATATGTAGAGAAATTGTACCCCTCTATGGGTGCGATATGCTGTGGTAGTTGTGGCCAGTACGTAGAGTCTTGGATGCATGGCCAAAGGCCATGCACCTAAGACCATAGTTATAAGTCTTGCTGTTATAAGGCTACATGGATTTTATATAGTGCGGTGGTTGTGGGCAGGACGTAGATTTTTGGGTGCATGGGCGAAGGCCATGCACCCAAGAACAAAGTTATAAGCACTGGAGTTATAAGCCACTATGGTTTTTATATACTGCACACCCATACTCTCAAATATCTCTGGCCTTACATCCAAGACTCTAGGCCCTGGCCACAACCACTGCAGCATATCACAGGAATGGATACACCTGTAGTATCGCTTATCGATCAGATGGTTGTGGGTAGCGTGTAAAGTCTTGGGTGCATTGCCGAAGGCCATATACCCAAGAACAAAGTTATAAGCACTGAAGTTATAAGCCACTGCACACCCATACATTCAAATATCTATGGCCTTACACCCAAGACTATAGCCTCTGGCCACAACCACTGGAGCATATCACAGCTATAGGTATACCCGTAGTATCAAACATCAATCAGGTGGTTGTGGGAGGGCCTAGAGTCTTGGGTGAATGGCCAAAGACCATGCACCCGAAACCAAATTTATACGTAGTGAAGTTACAAGCCACAATCGGTGTGATATGGTGTGTTGGTTCTGGGCAGGAGCTAGAGTCTTGGGTGAATGGCCAAAGGCCATGCCAAAGGCCATGCACCCAAGAACAAAGTTATAAGCACTGAAGTTATAAGACAACATGGGTTTTATATAGTGTGGTGGTTGTGGGCAGGACGTAGACTTTTGGGTGCATGGCTGCAGGCCGTAGGCCATAAACCCAAGAGTGTAGACCCTGCCCACAACCACTGCAGCATATCACATTCATACATCACACCCATACAATTGATTATGTATCTGGTAGGTGTGGGAGGGCCTAGAGTTCTGGGTGCAAATTGAGTACATGCTACAGTTAAAATGTTTCATTCTATGGGTGTGCTAATGATTTATAAGCGACCATGGGTGTAATATGCTGCAGTGGTTGTGGCCAGGGCCTAGAGTCTTGGCTGCATGGCCGTAGGCCGTAGGCCGTAGGCCATACTTCCAAGACTCTAGGCCCTGGCCACAACCACCGCAGCATAACACAGCAATGGATACACCTGTAGTATTGCTTATCAATCAGATGGTTGTGGGGAGCGTGTACACTCTTGGGTGCATGGCCAAAGGCATGGCCAAAGGCCATGCACCCAAGAACAAAGTTATAAGCACTGGAGTTATAAGCCACTGCACACCCATACATTCAAATATCTATGGACATACACCTAAAACTCTAGGCCCTGGCCACAACCACTGCAGCATATCACAGCTATAGATACACACGTAGTATCGAACATCACTCAGGTGGTTGTGGGCGGCCATGCACCCGAAACCAAATGTATACATAGTGAAGTTAGAGGCCACAATGGGTGCGATATGCTGCGGTGGTTCTGGCCAGGACCGAGAGTCTTGGGTGCATGGCCAAAGGCCATGCACCCAAGACTGAAGTCATAAGCAGTGAGGTTATAAGTCAGCATGGGTGTGCTGTGGTGTGGTGGTTGTGTGCACGACCTAGAGTCTTAGGTGCATGGCCGCAGACCATGCACCCAAGAGTAAACTTATAAGTAGTGAAATTATAAGCACCATGGTTTTGATATGCTGTGATGGTTGTGGGTAGGATCTATAGTTTTGGTTGCTTGGCCGCAGGGTGTAGGTGGTAGGTTATACATCCAAGACGCTAGGCCCTGCCTACAGCCACTGCACCATAATACTGCCATAGATTAGACGTATAGATTTGAATATGTATGACATGTGTGAAATTATACTTACTGTTTACTTTGTTGCGATTCCATATATTTCTTACATGACTTAGTACTTGGTGGAAATATCCCTTTTTAATTTCTGTGATAAAAGAAACAAGCATGTTAGTGTTTGTATTTTATAAAGACTTATTACATTGTATAATGGACATTTTAGCTTTTTTTTTACCTTCATATTTAGTTTACAAACCAGTGTACTGTGCATTTTGCTCAGTTTCTGTGTTTTTTTTTCAAATCCTTGGGTCTGGGGGGAAAAAATCCTTGTCGGATTAAAAAAACCCTTTCTTTGCTATGCTACAAACTACTTCTTTGTTTCCTTTGAGTGTTTACTTGTTGTTTCTGATTAATGTTATATCTGTTGGCTTGTTGCAGATTTTTTAAAACAGTTAGATACCTGTTGGCGTATTCTAACTGTGCTTTATTTGTTACAGACCTGTTGTATTCATTTATCTGTGTGGTTGTTATACAATCTTGGGCATTTAGATACATGTTGGCATATTCTAACTTTTTATAGTCTTTTACTTGAAATTTTGTTAATGTTGAAGTACACATTAGTTCTTAAATGTTGGCTTTAAGAAGATTAAATACGCATTTGTAAGATTAGCTGGCAATCTCTGGTTTAGAGTAATGGTGCTATCATTACACTGGAACCATCCACATTTCTTTTTAATGTATGCAGTGTAGTGACCAGCATTAGTTGTAGCTCCTGCGTGGTAGATTATACTTATTGTTGTAAAGATTTTCTTCCCAAGTGACACTTGACCGTGTATGAATCCAGTCAGCTTGCAGTTGTTTTTCGTACCATCTGCATTGTAACGTAGAAGCATAAGTATTATGTAGTTACTATGTGTTTGTATCAGTAAGGTGGAGCGATTATCTGAATTGCACATAGTACATAATCTGCAATGGTTTGCATTCTGTAGAAGTTGCTGAAATGGAATGGATTCACAATTAGGTATGGATACATACACAAATCGCTCATTTGGGATGTGTTCCTGTAAGACATTGTTACAGAGAGTGCATGTATGTTTCCACATGTATGAAATCTGGAAGATTTCATTTATAGGTATGATTTTGTTTTCCAGTACTTGTAGTAGGTACATTAGAAATTCTTGTGGATCTTCTTGTGAGTTTATAGTGAATCTCACCATTCCAGCACAGTAGTCCAATTCTTGTCTTATTCCGTGAACACTGTATGTGTTGTCAGGATTGTTTGTTGCCTTTCTATGAAGGACTAACATTTGCAAACACAATTGGTATGTACTGTGTAAGTAAATATTGTTAACATTTGGTGGCAATTGAAATAGAATGTTCATTGCTACATTTGCAAACAAAACTTAAACCAGTTTCATTTGAAAATTTGAATGGACCAGCTAGTTCTGTCTCCGAGTGCTTTTTACGGAGTTTGTGTTCCTTCTTTGAAGAAGTACATGATTTACTTTCCCTAATAGGTTGTTCTTTGCTTGTGGTAACTGATGAAGTTTCAGCTTCTTTTGTTTTCTTTGAAGGATTTGCCGTCAGATTCTGTTGCATTTCTGTTTGAATTTGTTTTCTTTTACCACGTTTTACTTTTTCTGGAACAGGATATGATTTCAGATGGGGGGTGTACAGTGAACACAGTCTATTGTATTCTAAAATGCAAGGAATATCAGGGTTCAGTTTACTTGAATCAAAGTTGATTAGAAATAGACCGTCAAGTGTACGTAAGCGTGATAGTGCTACGTAGCTCATGCCTTCTTTAAAGACTGTGTTTCCTATATCTATCAATGCTTTGTCTAGGGTAAGACCTTGGGATTTATGAAAGGTGACTGCATATGCAAGAGTTAGAGAAAATTGATCTCTACATATATACATGTCTTTGAAGAGAAGGAATCGAGCAGTTGTGCGCCCTATCCTTTTCACTTCTGAAAGTTTGTCAAAGCGAATATTGACAAACTGAATGTTGTTGTCACGTGGGTATGTTTGAAAGCCAACAACTGTACCCAATGCCCCATTAACTAGCCCTTGCTCCACGTCAAGGATATGTTTAAGCATTACTCTACAATTTAAGGATAATTTAAATATTTTTTCCAACCCAGCTGTGTTGGAGATTGAATTTTCTAAGGTATTTAGTCTTGTTGTGGTTTGCTCACACATGGGTAGTGTCATACCATGTACGTCTAGTTTGTCTGTGGCGCAAATTTCCATTATTGGTTGCATTTCTTTTTTTAACATTGTTTCATTGAATTTGAAACAGCTTGCAAGAGTTGGCATTAAGGCCATAGAATTGACATTTTTGTGCGCTAATTGTTCCATAACATCATTAGCACTTGCGTTATCACCATAAAGTGAATGAATGTGCCAATTTTTCAATATTGCTTGTGCTTCTTGAGATAGTACACCAACTCTAATACTTTTTAAAATGTTGGCATAAGTGAGATCTGCAGATTGACACATGTTTTCTGTTAATTCTCTGTATTGGAAATGTTGCCAAAGGTTGACTTTTCCTATGCTGCCAACAGTTTTATGGCAGAGTTTGTGTCCTAAGATTTAAAAAATAGGTTCACCTTTCACTGGTGTCAATTGTAGAAGATCTCCGAAAAAGATAATGTGTTTCCCTGCAAAGAGTTGTTCGTAGTTTGTTTTAAGTACTTCTTGCAATCTGAGGTGAATCAAAGCCAACATTAGGTTGGAGACCATGCTCACTTCATCTGTTAGTAGCATTTTCATTTGTTTTAATACTCTGCGTAATTCCATTGCAGCTTCTGCAGAAAGTTTGTAATAGTCTAATTTGTTTTGGTGTTCTACTAGAAGGAGTAGTAATCGGTGTAAAGTGACATCGCCTATCGCCTATGTTTTAGGCAGCTAAACCTGTGGGGGCAGTTACAACAGCTAACAGTTTATTATTTGTCAATTGTTGAAGGAACTTGCTGATGATTTTGATTAAGAATGTTTTTCCTGACCCAGCTTCACCACTGACGTACAGCAGTATAGGTTTGTAATTTTTCCAGGTACATTCTTTATTTTCGTGTTGTACACCATGTGCAATTTGTTTTGTTACTTCTTCAAAAATGGTGCGCTGATCTTTGTTAAGTTTTGCTTGTAGTACAGTTAAGTCTTCTATATCTTGTTCATAGTGACACATGGGGCCTCATTATACGGTAGGCGGTAAGGGTTTACCGGTACCGGTATTTTACCGGTACCGGTAAACCCTTACCGCCTTACTACGAGGTCCCTTTGCGGGTTGGTACATTAACGCCTGCTTTTAGCAGGCGTTAAAAAACGAACCCGCAAAGGGACCGGGGTGCTAATTACGGTACCGCAATTTGCGGTACCGTAATTAGCGCCTTCCCCATCCCCATTATGCCCTAAGGGGCAAAAATGGGAATGGGGAAGGGCAATGGAGGAAGGAGGAATTACCGCCTTCCCAACCTTGGAATAGGGCGGTAATTCCTCTTTCCTCCAAGGCGGTACCGGTAAATTACCGGCATGAACCATGGCGCTAATAGCGCCATGGTTTACTGCCTACCGTGTAATGAGGCCCATGGTGTTTTCCACTTCTGTCATAGCTAATTCTGCCTCATTTGCTATTAGTGGCTGTCCTAGTGGTTCTTGGCTTCCTGTTACAGAAGGTTGACTACTGTCGGAAGTATCCTTATCTAGTTGGGCCAGAAGTTCTTCTTCGTGTTGCTGTTCATTGTGCAACATTGTTTTGTACTGTGTAAAGTTCACATCGGTGATAGCGCTTTCATTTGCTTTGAAAGCATCTTCATAGCAGTCATAGTTGTCTAGTATCTCTTCCTCTTTTCTTCATGGTTTAGAAAGTTGCAGCAGAGACATGTAATATAGTTCTTTCTGTTGAGGAGTTTTTAATGACAATTTGACATGATTAATTATGCTTCGTTTGGTAAGTTTCACTAAGCTGCCTTCACAATCTGTCACTCTATATCTACCGTTGCTTTCATCGGGTTTTATTTTATTTTTGTATGTAAAGTTTTGAGCTATGTGGTATAGACACATGGTTTCCAAAGTGCTCCTCCTGTTCTGAAAGTATGTGTCCAGTAAATTGTTTTTTAAAATGTCATGGCTGTTGGGATCATTTATGGCAATTTTTTCTATGTCCTCATATGATTTCAGAACTCTTTTTCTAGATTTAGCAGGACCAAGACTTAGCCATACTATGTTGTCTGATTTTCCATATAAAGCAGTACTGGTTAAACGATCTGCCGCTTCATAGGCGCCACATTCTCTATGAGAGAGCATTTTTATGCCTAGGGTGTACAATTTCTCAGATAGTGTTTTGTCTGATGATAGGTCATTGCAGAGGTCTTGAAGCTCTGTTTTTTCTGCTTTTGGTAAGTAGGCTGTAACATATCTTGCAACTGCAGTGGAATTTTCTGCAATGTACTGCACATCTATGTTTGCATTCCATAAGAGGGCAATGATTGCATTGTAATCATTGATATATTTTGATTCTTCTGTTCTTTTTATGTAATACGTGTTCTTAGGTGATTTACCTTTAACACTTTTCGAACTGAAGACATGAAGTTGTTCACTTCACCTGTTTCTGTAACTGGTCTAGGGAAACCAAAGCGGCATTTGGTGTAGTATTTCCCTTTGCTTTTTTATTTGCGACGACAATATTTGCCACATTTGTGTCTTTGAAATTGTAAAATCTGTCCATGCAGGTCACTATGTGTCCGTTGTGAAGGGATTTCACAAGTGACATATTTTTGGATAAACTGCAAAACAGTGGCATCACTGTCGTGACCAAATTTAGCTGCACCTTTGATCCATAAAAGCATGTGAATATGTGGTGCTCCTCTCTCTTAGTATTCTTTTCTCCAAAAGAAGTGTTGCACTTCTCCGAGGGGAGGAACAGTTTTATTACAAATAAAGTGTAGCATAGCAATGAAACGATGATGGAAATATCTTGACACATTAACTGGATCTAGAGAGCAAAGTTCTCCAGGTGTTAGTATATCTATGTTGGTTTTATTGTTGTTTGATATGCGTAGGAACTCATGTAAATTTTCCCATGCATACTCTGCACAACTTAGTGTAACAAACCAAGTCGGTGGTCCAAGGTTTCTGATCATACAACATACGTCTCCGTACTTTTGTAAGCAGTGTTTCTTGCTCCATGATGGTATAATTGATTTTTTCATACCCTCGTCCACTGCTATGGATGGCAATTGTGTTTGTTTGATTTTGTTTGTATGCTTCTTAATTAAAATATGGTTCTGTGGTTGTTGTGTGACTCCATTCACCTCCACAAATATTTAAGAAGCTATTTTTGTTGACATTCCGTTTATTGATAAGTTTCTTTTGTAGTTTAGTACTTAGTTTGTTGGTGGTTTCATCCTATTTAACACTAAAATAAATAACTTCCTTTTGAGAAGGATTGCACTGTCTACGAGAGCTTGTAGGATTAACTTTCTACGGTAGGTTTTAAGGGTTAATGATGATTTCGGTCCTCTTCTTATTAGATTCTGAAGGACTCTGTGGTGAAACATTTTTGCTAAGATACTTTTTTTACTATGGGTTCTTGTTACTATATCAGGATTAATAGGAGCATTGTTAGCAGTACTGGTAGCTGATTTTTTTGTAAAGCATTTTCTGTTTCGTGCCACATTTTGATAGAGGAGCCAAAGTTTCGGTAGTTGAAGCTTCCTTTGTTTCGCTAAACAACTGTATTAGCTGTTTTGTTCCAACATTCTCTACAAACTCTGCTACAGATGGATGCTTACTTTGGACACTTTTATTTTCATTTGCTCTATTTCTGCATTCCTTTCTACGGACTTGCTTTTTGGTAGGCATTCTTTGGGGGTCTGTTGAAAAACAAGAAGGCATGGTTTGGTCTATTGTACAGTGTATGTGTGCTGTGTGCATGCGTGCATGAGTTTGATGGGGAAGCTGTTTGTGGTGGTGTGTGAATGTAGTAGTTACAGTGAGCTGGGAAGGCGATTTTTCTGTTTGTATATTACTACACTGTGCTTCAGATGAGAGTAGAAAGTGAGCTAGTGGTGAGGAGAAGCATTAATAGTAAACGTAATGTTATAAAATTAAAAAAGCTATTTGTTTTCTAGTACTAACATTCTAAGGCTTCTGTATGTTATTTGTGATCCAAAAACACAGGGATTTGTGAGCCATTCTGCCTGTTATTCTTTCTTTAATAAATGGGGATTTGTGGGTAGAATGGTTCAGAAATCCATGTTTGTTTTGGTGCGCAAATTACATAAATAACCCACACAGTCTCTTTGAGGAACAGTAAGAATATAAAGGTAGTAGTGTACTTACTTTTTTTGCGGAATGACCAGGTTTCTTCGGATATGTCGTTTGCTGTCTAGATGCTGTTGATTTTCAGGAGAGTAGTCTGCACTGCAATTGTAAAAGGAGGAAGTTAGTAACTCTGTGTGTTTAAAGCAGTGATGTTACTGTACATGTTCATTTTGCTTCTTCCGTCAGAGTATTCTCCTTTGATATGTCAACACAGTACATGTGTGCATTTCATTTCACTATGTGCTGCCTCTATATGTTATTTGCAGTATGTTAGTTGAACCTAATTTGCAAATGAGTACAATTTTCAGTTTATGAAAATGCCTTGTTTTTTTAAGCTGTGTTGTCAATAGCAGAGAGGTTCGTAAGTGATAGGTCATTATAGTAGATGGGAAAAATGTCACTACTTTAATATTATAAGTACGAATCTGAAAAATCAGGAGACCCTCAGAGGGAGATATCACCACAGCAATCGGGAACGTTTATTTTTGTCATACTATAGCATTGGAAGTAGCATTAATTTAGTGTCAGGTTTCCTTCTCCTATTCAGGCTATTTTCCCTTATTCAAGTTTCTTTCCCATTATTTCTCTTTTATTATCCTTTTTAGATTAGCCTTGTGTGGGTGGGAAGTTTTCTAATGTAGTAGGTTTGGCCTTAACTTCCTGATTCAGAATCCTGGTTCTGACCCAAGGCAAAATGGAGTTTCACAGTGACAGCTCTGATTGGTTGGATAACACTGCTGAACAACAATGAACATTCTAAACTGTCACTCTTTGCCTTTCATCATCTAAACCCCAGCTGAGAGGACGTGTTTAGTGGCTGCTCCTGCTTTAGACTTGGGCCTGGTGGATTTTATCCTTCAGGCGTTAGCAGTTGAGCGGCTACTTTCTTGGGGGTTTCAGGAGAAGCTATCAGCTGTCAGGAATTCGTTTTAAAGACAGGAAACTCTGAAGATCTTAAGAAATTGTGCTGGAGATAAGTGACTTTGTTTTAACTGCAGCTCTGTTTGTCTTAATGACATTTAAGTGAGAACTCGTAAAATTTAACCTTTGAATTTATATTTTTGAACTTTGCGCGAGCGAGTGTTTTCCAGCGCGTGTGATTCGTAGCGCGAGAATCGGCTCGCCGCGTTAGAACTCTATAGCGCGTGTGTTTTCCAGCGCGTGTAATTCCAAGCGCGAGAATCTGTTTGCCGCGTGAGAACTCTATAGCGCGTGTGTTTTCCTAGCGCCTGTGCTTCCAAGCGCGAGGATCGGCTTGCCGCGTGAGAACTCTATAGCGCGTGTGTTTTCTTAGCGCGTGTGCTTCCAAGCGCGAGGATCTGTTTGCAGCGTGAGAACTCTATAGCGCGTGTGTTTTCTTAGCGCGTGTGCTTCCAAACGCAAGGATCTTTTCGCCGCGTGAGAACTCTATAGCGCGTGTGTTTTCTTAGCGCGTGTGCTTCCAAGCGCGAGGATCTGTTTGCCGCGTGAGAACTCTATAGCGCGTGTGTTTTCAAGCACGTGTGCTTCAGCGCGAGGACTCAATTGCGCGTGTGGTTACCTGCGCATGTGTTTTAACGCGTGTACTCGACCTCGTGTGAACTCTTTTGCGCGTGGGTTATAAGGCGCGTGTGAATAGGCGCGGAAATTCATCAGCGGGGAGTTTACAAGTGCGTGTGTTATCTGCGCGTGATTCCGTTTGCGCGTGAATTCTGCTTTGCGTGTTTTTACAAGCGCGTGTGTTTTTTTGCGCGTGGACTTTCCTTACAGTGCGCGTGTTCTTCAACGCGGGAAGTTTCTAACGTGCAAATCTTCTGTATTGAGATTATCCGTGTGTGTGTTTTGCACGTGTTTCTTCAAGAATTCACAAACTTTATTGAATTGTAAAAAGTTTGAAAACAAAAGAAACTGGACAACTAGTGAATTCTGGAAAAAAGGCAAAGAGCAAAACTTTCAAGGTTTGCTTAAATTAAGAAGTTGCTGTGAATTTCAAGAGTCTCGAGTAAGAGAGATTTTCAGCTTCTTTACAAGCTTCTCTAAGAAATTTCAAGAGAAGAACCAGGTATGATTCTTAATTATTAGTTAAGGATTTAAAGTCTTTCCACTCTTAAGGTTGAGTAAGTAATAAAAGGATTTGTATCTGATTTTCTTATATCCTCTGCAGGTTCAGCTTTGGTTAGCCTTGACGCAGTCAGCCTGGTGTTGTTTTGTTATCCACTTCCCCCTTTCCCTTTGGGGTGTAGTTTGCAGAGCTGAATTGAAATCTAGTTCTGAGAATTACATTTCAGGGGGAATGTCGGGGGTTCAGCAGCTTCCGCAGACACAGGACCTCTCAGCCTGTCAGAATGAAAGGCCAATAATTTTCTCCGCCCGAGCTGTCATGAACCCCGACGAATCCATGGAGGCGTTAGGATCTTTGATCAGGGAGTTACGGGAGGAGTTGAAAATATCTCGGGATGAAAATGCATTACTTAGTCAAAAGGTGGATGACTTGAGTGTTAAAGTAACACAAATTCAACAGAGGGGAGAAAGGAGAGAGGATGAGGTTTCAGGGGGTACTGGTTCTCCACCTGAGTTAGAAAGGGAAGGTGGAGATCAATTACCACAAATACAACGGGCCCCTCAAGTGGCAGAAGGGGTAAGGAGTTTAATTATGCCAGTTCCTTTGGCGCCTCCAGAACGTTATCATGTGGACCCCAAGAGGTTTAGGGTGTTTTTGACGCAATGTGAATTACATTTTATAAGTAGATCAGAATTATTTCCCTCGGATGCATCTAAGATAACTTTTATGTTGTCCTATCTTTCTGGGGAGGCATCTGCTTGGGCAGGGTTGTTGGTGAGTCAAAAGAGTACGGTTTTAGGAAATTACACCAGTTTTTTAGAGATATTCTGAAAGATGTTTGATAGAAGACAGTTATCTCTGGAAGTGGATGGTGAACTTTTAGAACTCAAACAAGGTAATAGAGACTTGATTGCTTATATAACACAATTTAAGTCCCTTGTGTTAGAAAGCAAGTGGCCCGAGGATAAACAGGCCTCGTTGTTTTATCGGGGCCTTAGAGATGAGTTAAAGGATGGATTGTCTGGAGTGGTTGAACGCCCTTCTACTTGTGAAGGTCTGATTGATTTGGTTATTCAATTGGACTTTCGTTTGAGTGAAAGGAAGGCAGAGAGGCGTCATTGTCAGAGTGACATAAAGTCTCTAGTTAGAGTGGATAGATCTAAAGTAGAGAGTAGATCCAAAGGGAATAATCCACCTCCCAGGGTCCGAGGTCCTTTAACTGTGGAAGAAAAGGCTAGGAGGAGAGATAACAATCTGTGTTTATATTGTGGAAGAGGTGGGCACTTTTTAGGGAACTGTCCTTACACTCCCAAGAAGAATTCTACTTCAGCGGTCAAGGTACAACAGATCGCCAATACTGTGCAGACAGCGGTTCCGCATATAACCGTAAATGTATCCTTGTTCTTTGGGTTGGAGTGTAAGGGAATTGGTCCCGTTATGCTTGACTCAGGTGCCACCGGGAATTTCATGGATTGGGGTCTGGCAAAATCTTTGGGAATTCCAATTCTTCAGAAAGAGGTTGTAGAGCAGGCTAGGGCTGTTGATGGTACGTCTCTATCTTCTGGTCCTATTACTCACAGAACTGGATCTTTAACTTTGGAGTTATCAGGAGGTCACAGAGAGATCATTTTGTTCGAGTTAATTGATGCTCCTTTGTTAAAGATTATTTTGGGTATGCCTTGGCTTACTCTCCATAATCCTCTGATTGATTGGAGTGCTAGGACAATTGACATGCAGTCAGATTTCTGTAAAGAGAATTGCTTTTCAGGAAGTCTCTTTGAGGAAGATGTTAAACAAAGTAATTCAGTGTCTAGTTTTCTGGCTGAGACTGGAATTGGATGTCATGAGGTGGGAGCTGTAGTGGGTCAACTTCCCCAGTGTTACAAAGATTTTTGGAACGTATTTGATGAGAAAGTGGCAGGAGAATTACCACCCCATAGGCCCTTTGATTGTAAAAATGAGCTGGAGCCAGGAACAATTTTGCCTAGTAGTAGAGTTTATGCTCTTACAGAGAAAGAGAATGATTATTTAAAAGAATATTTGACGGAAAACTTGGCCAAAGGGTTTATTTGTCACTCTAAGTCACCGGCGGCCTCGCCTTTATTTTTTGTACCAAAACCGGATGGAACGCTTCGAACTTGCATAGATTATCGAGCAGTTAACAAAGTCACTGTTAAGAACCGGTATCCTCTTCCTCTCATCTCAGAAATGCTTAATCAAATACAAGGAGCAAATATTTTCTCTAAATTAGATTTGAGAGGAGCTTACCATCTTGTGCGTGTGCAAGAAGGGGACGAATGGAAGACAGCGTTTAAGACTAGGTTTGGGCTGTTTGAATACCAAGTTATGCCATTCGGTTTATGTAATGCTCCAGCGGCTTTCCAATTTTTTATTGATGAGGTTTTTAGAGACTACCTGGATATTTTTATGGTCGTGTATATCGATGATATTTTGATTTTCTCTTCTGACCTGGATCAACATCAGAAACATGTTCGCTTAGTCTTACAAAAGCTGCGAGAAAACCATTTGTTTGCCAAATTGGAAAAAAGTCAATTCCATACAGATTCTGTGGAGTTTTTAGGTTTTATAATTTCACCTAAGGGTTTAGAAATGAATCCTAAAAAAGTTCAAGCAGTTCTTGAATGGCCCTCTCCTACTAAGGTTAAGGAAATACAAAGTTTCTTAGGGTTTGCCAATTTTTATAGGAGATTTATCGAAGGTTTTTCTCGGCTGGTTGCTCCTATAACGAGACTTTTGAAAAAAGGAGTGAAATTTGACTGGGACCTTGAAGCAGAAAAAGCTTTTAAAGAGTTAAAACAAAAATGTACTTCTAGTCCAATTCTAATTCATCCTGATCTCTCTAAACCTTTTTTTGTGGAGGCGGACGCTTCAAATTTAGCGTTAGGGGCGGTGCTTTCTCAAAGGAATGAAACTACTGGTCAACTACATCCAGTGGCATTCTTTTCTAGGAAGTTTTCTGCTGCTGAAGTGAACTATACAATTGCAGATCGTGAACTATTAGCAATAAAGTCCGCTTTTGAAGAATGGAAGCATTTTCTGAAAGGGGCAAGACATACGGTAACGGTTCTTACTGATCATCGAAATTTATTGTTTTTAAAATCTGCAAGAACCTTGTCTCCAAGACAACTTCGTTGGTCCTTATTCTTTGCCGATTATGATTTCGTTGTGACTTTTAAGCCCGGAAGTCAGAACAAAAAAGCTGATGCCTTATCCCGCCAATTTCCTGGTAGTGAGGAGAGAGAGATTCTGGAGCCAGAACCTCTAATTGCTCCAGAACGTTTTTTGTTAGCCGGAGCCATTAAAAAAATTGATGTTTTGAACGAAGTTCGCCAGAATATGTCCTTGCAGAAGATGGAGGAGTGGGTGAGACTGGATCCAGCCAGAAGTTTGAAAGACGATCTTCCATTTTTTGATAACAAGCTTTATTTACCTACTGAAAAGTTAAGAGAAAAGGTTTTGAGAAATTGTCATGAATCCATTTTATCAGGACATTCTGGTTTCAGAAAAACTCTGGAATTGGTTCGAAGGAACTTTTGGTGGGAAAAAATTCGCCAAGACACATTGAACTTTGTAAAAACGTGTGTAGTCTGTGCGCAAGCAAAAAGTCAAGTTGGGAAGCCGCATGGTTTATTGGAGCCGTTACCTGTTCCTCCTCGTCCTTGGCACACTATTTCTATGGATTTCATTGTTGATCTCCCTCAAGATAAGGATTGTACTACCATTCTTGTTGTGGTGGATCTTCTTACTAAAGAAGCACATTTTTTACCAATGGAGGGAGAGGTTACCGCGGAAAAACTGGCTCATAGTTTTTTGCAAGGTGTGGTCCAACTGCATGGACTCCCAAGTCAAGTTATCTCTGATAGGGGATCTCAATTTATTTCAAAATTTTGGAGGGCCTTCTGTAGGAAACTTGGGGTAGACGTTAGTTTGACTTCTGGGTATCATCCAGAGACTAATGGACAAGTGGAGAGAGTAAATCAGGAATTGGAGAAGTTTTTAAGGTGTTATTTACAAGCTGGAGAGGAATGGGTGGATTTGGTATGGTTGGCAGAATTCTCTTACAACAATTTGGGTAAAGATGCTACTTCTATGTCCCCTTTCTTTTTGGGTCATGGATTTCATCCTCCCTTTCTGAGTTTTGAGGTGTTGGAGGATTCCGGGAATCCTAGAGTGGAAGATCGTTTGTTGGTAATGAAGAATAACTTGGATAGAGCAAAAAAGGTGCTGGGAGAAAACAAGTTGAAATATAAAAGGTGTGCTGATTTGAGAAGGAAGGCTGGTCCTGAATATAAGGAGGGAGACTTAGTTTGGCTTTCTACCCGGTACCTAAAAATTAAGGGGAAGAATAAATTCAGTCCACGATTTGTAGGCCCATTCGAGGTAGACAGAATCATCAACCCAGTGGCAGTACGATTGAAATTACCCAAGCATTTGAAGGTACATCCTACTTTCCATGTTAGCCTTTTAAAACCGGTTTGTTCAGAAACTAGATTTAGAACACCACCTTCCCCTGTGATTTTGGAGGATTCATCTGAGGAATTTGTGGTTAAACAAATTTTGGATTCCAGGAAAGTGAGGGGAAGGTTGCAGTATTTAAATGATTGGGAGGGATATGGACCTGAAGAACGATCATGGGAAGATTCAGTTGATGTACATGCTCCCCGTTTAGTTGCTAAGTTTCATGCTAAAAATCCACATAAGGTAGGCCCGGAGACTGGGCATTAGGAGGGGGGTACTGTCAGGTTTCCTTCCCCTATTCAGGCTATTTTCCCTTATTCAAGTTTCTTTCCCATTATTTCTCTTTTATTATCCTTTTTAGATTAGCCTTATGTGGGTGGGAAGTTTTCTATTGTAGTAGGTTTGGCCTTAACTTCCTGATTCAGAATCCTGGTTCTGACCCAAGGCAAAATGGAGTTTCACAGTGACAGCTCTCATTGGTTGGAAAACACTGCTGAACAACAATGAACATTCTAAACTGTCACTCTTTGCCTTTCATCATCTAAACCCCAGCTGAGAGGACGTGTTTAGTGGCTGCTCCTGCTTTAGACTTGGGCCTGGTGGATTTTATCCTTCAGGCGTTAGCAGTTGAGCGGCTACTTTCTTGGGGGTTTCAGGAGAAGCTATCAGCTGTCAGGAATTCGTTTTGAAGACAGGAAACTCTGAAGATCTTAAGAAATTGTGCTGGAGATAAGTGACTTTGTTTTAACTGCAGCTCTGTTTATCTTAATGACATTTAAGTGAGAACTCGTAAAATTTAACCTTTGAATTTATATTTTTGAACTTTGCGTGAGCGAGTGTTTTCCAGCGCGTGTGATTCGTAGCGCGAGCATCGGCTCGCCGCGTGAGAACTCTATAGCGCGTGTGTTTTCTTAGCGCGTGTGCTTCCAAGCGCGAGGATCGGCTTGCCGCGTGAGAACTCTATAGCGCGTGTGTTTTCTTAGCGCGTGTGCTTCCAAGCGCGAGGATCTGTTTGCCGCGTGAGAACTCTATAGCGCGTGTGTTTTCAAGCGCGTGTGCTTCAGCGCGAGGACTCAATTGCGCATGTGGTTACCTGCGCGTGTGTTTTAACGCGTGTACTCGACCGCGTGTGAACTCTATTGCGCGTGGGTTATAAGGCGCGTGTGAATAGGCACGGAAATTCATCAGCGGGGAGTTTACAAGTGCGTGTGTTATCTGCGCGTGATTCCGTTTGCGCGTGAATTCTGCTTCGCGTGTTTTTACAAGCGCGTGTGTTTTTTTGCGCGTGGACTTTCCTTACAGTGCGCGTGTTCTTCAACGCAGGAAGTTTCTAACGTGCAAATCTTCTGTATTGAGATTATCCGTGTGTGTGTTTTGCACGTGTTTCTTCAAGAATTCACAAACTTTATTGAATTGTAAAAAGTTTGAAAACAAAAGAAAAGTTTGAAAGAAAAAGAAAGAAAAAATAAAGACTATTTAACTGGACAACTAGTGAATTCTGGAAAAAAGGCAAAGAGCAAAACTTTCAAGGTTTGCTCAAAATAAGAAGTTGCTGTGAATTTCAAGAGTCTCGAGTAAGAGAGATTTTCAGCTTCTTTAGAAGCTTCTCTAAGAAATTTCAAGAGAAGAACCAGGTATGATTCTTAATTATTAGTTAAGGATTTAAAGTCTTTCCACTCTTAAGGTTGAGTAAGTAATAAAAGGATTTTTATCTGCTTTTCTTATATCCTCTGCAGGTTCAGCTTTGGTTAGCCTTGACGCAGTCAGCCTGGTGTTGTTTTGTTATCCACTTCCCACTTTCCCTTTGGGGTGTAGTTTGCAGAGCTGAATTGAAACCTAGTTCTGAGAATTACATTTCAGGGGGATTGTCGGGGGTTCAGCAGCTTCCGCGGACACAGGACCTCTCAGCCTGACATTTAGGCGGTACAGAGTAAAAAATTGTGACATTTTCTAATGGAAGATCGATTTTCGTGCCTAAATCGGGAGGGTTGCTACGTATATATAGGTTATGCGGGAGACAGTAAGAAGTAGTGCAGTTTCTCAATGAAAAATCCGAAGTCTTGCACTTAAAGGGGGAGCGTTGGTATGTATTGGCTATGCAGATTTAGTGACATTAATTTGTTTAAATGAAATCATAAGGGTTGCACATGTTCTCTGATTAAATTATGCATACCTGTACTTTGTACTCATGCATGTGCGCATGCATGGAGCTGTATGTAGAAATCCGCGACACTCGCACAGTAACTTTTGAAGTAGGTGCTTTGCAATGATATGCGACTTGCATTCAGAGTGATCAATAGTACATTTGAAGTGAGAAATTTTGATGATGGAGTTAGATGTAGAGATGTTGAATGTGATTGGTGGATGGTTGTGTGACTGCTTAGTTGTGTCCAATGAGGGAATGGATTCACAAGTAATGTGGAAAGGGTAGAAGGACTGGCTAAGAGTTACATGCCGCACATAGACAGCGCTTGTCCACGGCTAGGGCGTGCCACATACAGGGTTCTACAGCAAATCCAGCATGGAAAGGGGACTGTAGGCATCAGCCAATCAGATGTTCACATTGTTCATTTGTGTCGGAAGACGGTGCGTGTACTGAAGATGGCAGAGGTGGAGACAGTCAGGGTTTTGGTGCTCGGATATATTTTTGTCCATGGTTTACAGCACTATTCCGAAAGTAGGCATGTGGCACACAATTTCGATTTGTGAGAGGAGTGGAGGTGGTGTGGAACGCTGAGACTGATCCCAATGTTGCGGCAATTCTCCAAGTTTACAGAGATATGTGTAGGATGATCAGTCCCCATGTGGTACTTTTGCACTACGGTGTTTGCCATTTGGGCTACGTGAGTTCACGTACTTTGTTGGAAGATTTGGAACAGTTGGTGCAAGCAGTCATTAACATCTTTCCAACTACGAAAGTAATTTTTTCTGGTTTACTCCCTAGAGGAAAATGGGACAACAGTTCTGTTTTCTGACCTGATCAAAGTATTGGGAGGTGTAACATCAATCGCGGCATGCGTGCTTTCATGTTACGAGCTGGTATGTTTTTCTGCAGCCACGAGAACATTGTTCCCAGTAATGCGGCTTATTCTGAAGCAGATGGTGTTGCGTTATCTTCTTTGGGAAATGTCATGTTCTTTTGGAATGTAAGGCTTGCTTTGGAAAAGGTTCTGTAATGATTGTAGGAGTAAAGTAAGAAGAAAAAAATCATTAAAAAAACAAAATAACATGTGTCTGTAAGGCATCTGCCCAAAAAAAAAGGCTCTTTTCAGAGACCACCTTAAAGGGGAAAGGCAAATGAGAATGTGTGTGCGAAGCTAGGGATTGGCCAGTAAAGTTCAGTGGGTGTGTTCTGAACGGAGAAATTTAGTGAGAACGTCTTTTCCCTGACAGGAGACCAGACATCCATGGTTCTGTGTGCTCGAAAACAGATTATCTGGATTTTGGGAGACTCATGGATACATTGGTTGAAGGTGCATGCAGAAAGTTGCAGTCTATCTGCAGATCTTGGATTTTCTCATGTGGAAATGCACTGGCATGGAGTGCATGGAATGAAGTGGCTGGACTTGGTACCTCTCTGTGCTACTTTACAGACAGAGCGTCATCCTGATATAATTATCATTCATTGTGGAGGAAACAGTTTAAGCCATGTCTCTGGAATTTCTTTGCAATTTGCAATGAAGGAAGGACTTGCGAAGGTTATGGACATGTTTCCAAATTGCCAAATAGTTTTTTCCCGTATTGCACAAAGACAAATATGGCTGCGTTCTTCTGCATTTGGTCCACAAATGGAGAAAGCGAGGCGCAATGTCAATAAGGCTGTTTGTGCCTTTCTAAGAGATGTTGGCATGTCTTCATTCCACAATGAAAACATTTTGTTTCGCGGCACTTTCATTTTTCGCAGAGATGGAGTCCATCTCACATATGCTGGCAATCAGATTTTTCTTCACAATGTACAAAATTCATTGCAACCTTTTTTGGATTCATAGTCACCTACTTGGTAATCTGTTTTTTCGAATCCATAGTTTTTTAAACACACAAAACACCACCGAAAGGCTCTTTTCAGAGCCACCACTTACTCCCAGCGAAAAGTGCATTGGTTTTGCTCTGCTTGAACCCTCCATTTTGGTGCGTCCTACGACTGTCCGCAGACTTTTTGAAAAATGCACGGGGGCCTACACCGGTCACTTGATAGTTCTATTGTTAAACTGAGAAAGGCGGCTCTGAAAAGAGCCTTTTTTTGTAATTTTTGTTGTTATTCAGTTTATTGCTTTTCAGCGCACGACACACTAGGAGAGGAGGGTAAAGGAGGGTAAGGAAGGGACACAAACCACAGGGATAAGAAAGGGCAGGTGGAGAGAGAAAGATGTAGGGTGGTCTTTACTTAGGTAGGGAGCAGTCTTCTGGTGCTCCGTGACCGTAGTCTCAAAAGCACTTCGAAGACTCTCCCCCGTGCAGAGTACTGCGTTGCAGTACATACACAATATTGTGACCCTCACAAGGTGAGGCTCAACAGCATCGCGAATGGCCTGTGAGGCAGCTGGAGGGATGCGCTCCCCCACAGGAGTGTCTCTTGTGGTGAGAGGATCGGACACGGAGGATGCTGTGGAGGAACTCAATCTACTACATTCTTCCCATGGTACTCAGCACCAAGTTACACTGCTTACACATGACCTGGTTCGCATGTGCTTTTGGTACATATCCAAAAACGGTAAACAAGCGCCACACCCATGACTCCCGGCGAGTGCTTGTAGTGCGGAGTTCCTCCACCTCATTCTCTTCTTCCTCTTCTTCCTCGCTCTCTACATCCTCACCCGTGTTTCCCTCTGCAGGCCTTTGCGGAGGTGGTGGCGGTGGAGGCTTTGGGGATGGTGCTGAGTCTAATGAAGCAACAGCAGCCATGGATGCCATAAGGATTAGTCAGCTAATGTTCGCTACAGCAGTAAAGGCAGCACAGCTCAATCTGCTATAGCCAGAAGCACAATGAAGATGAGCTCGGGGGTGTGGCCATTTATAGGGGTGGAGGGGTGCATCTTGTGACCATATCGATCTCTCAAAAGCGCTGCAAAAATTCTAAACAATACGTTGAAAGGTAGGGCCATTGTATGGGACATGTAAAATGGTGATTTTATACTGTAAAATTATTTCCCATGTTTGTATAAGTTCTTTTGAAATGTTGCGGAAGCAGACAAACTGCGCAAATTAGTCCACACTCTTAGCGTGGGTGCGGTCACATGATGACATTGTGAACACATCCGCGAATGAAATGGGTGCCCGCTAGACATCAAATGCAGAGTAACGGACGTGCGCATGCGCGCGGAAGTTCTATGGACAGTGTTCGGGTCCTGAAACTAATTAAAAGTGCGACACAAGTGAGACGGACAGTTAGGGACAGGCGCGATGTTCGTAGTACTTATGGGTGTGGTGCGAATGTGCATAGATGTTCTGCTGACTGCACGGCCAGGTGCAGTGTCCTTAGGACACCTCCATTTTGTTTGACTATGGACATGCCGGACACCGTGCCTGTTCTACGGACAGTTCCATCTTGGCTGCGGACGGTACGGATAGGTATAGTGTCCTTAGGACACTCCCATTTTGTTAATTTAGAGACATCCCAGGCACCTGGTGTGTTCTAAGAACATGTTTTATCTTGGTTGTAACTAGTACGGAGAGGTCTAATGTCCTTAGGATGTTCCCATTCTGTTAATTTACGGACAACTTGGACACCTGGTGCGTTATAAGATTAGTTCCATATTGGTTGCGATTGGTACGGGTAGGTGTATTGCCCCTGGAACATCCATACTATATTGATTACGGCCAGCACGAACAGGCGCGCTGTCCGTGGACAATTTGAACTCTTTTTTAAAAAAAAATGTTTTATCCAAAACATTCCTTTACAACTAACATACACCATTTTTTAATACACACACATACATCAATCAAGAGAAATACAGGGGGAAGCAGATACTGAAACGAATATAGGGGAATTAGGGTTTAACACGGGTTGGTTGTGAGGGGATGAAGGGGTGGATGTTTCGTCAAAACGTTTCTGTTCCTCTTGAGGGTTTGGGGATGGGTCACTAGGAAATGGAGAAGGGGGACAGGTACAGGTGGGACAGTGGTATCTTATTTTTCCTCTCACGTACTCTTCCACAAATTGCCTTAAGCTGTTAAAATTCTCATTCAGTATGTTCATTTTCTGTTCTATCCATTTCAGGCTGTCTTGCTCTGTGTCCTTTGGTGGACTTTCTTCTTTTTTTACCTGTTCTGTTAAAAATAAATATATATATATGTTAAAAAATGTGTGTGTACCATTATTATCGCTATCTTCCGACATTTCCCCATGCGGAAAATTCTCCTCCAACCACTCCAAAGTACTGCACATTTCTGTATCAAAACAACAGAAATACATAATTTTTTCTGCACCTCATACAAATAAGTACACATACATATAAGAAAAATTAAGTTCACTTACTATTTTCTTGTAAATTGTCTTTGTTGTGCTGTGTGCGTCTACTGTCGCTTCTGGCTGCACGGGTTCTGTAAGGTAATTACGCTGGAGGCATATCTTATTTTGTTATGGTATACTCCATTTCAATCTACATGGTAATTAAATGCATGGGTAATGTGTGAGACATGTAGGTTCAATTGGTTAGTTATTAGTACTTACAATGTGTTTATGTGTTCTTTTTTAAACTTGTGCATTTCTCATATGGCACAATAGTACAATTTCAGATACCCCTGACTGTTTGGGTAGTGTTGATCTCGTCCGCGCCCGTCCGCAGAAAGGCGCTCAGTCCGTGCCTTTCAAATATCATTAGCGAGGGGGTTCGGTATGTTATATGTTACATGTATATAAAGTAAGGGAATTATAGTACATATCTCCCAAATTCACATGATGAAAGTGTACATTCAGTAAAAAAACTTTGTTAACGGGATGCTATGAGTAAGTTGCCCTACTAAAAAACTATGAAATTCACTAAAAAAACCTTTGTTAAAGGGACGTTATGGTTAAGTTATGGTTAAGTTGCCCGACTAAAAACCAGTGATGTCATCAATGACATTTGTGATGTCATCTTTGATGTCCTGGGTTTTAGTGTTAGCAGTGCACAGTGGTGCGGCCAGTTATGGTTGCTTAGCCTACCATAACTGGAGAATTTCAGGGGTTTTTCGGTTTTACTTTCAACCATAATGTCACATTTATAACGTTTTTTTTGTGAATTTCACAGGTTTTTAGTAGTGCAACTTAACCATAACGTCCCCTTAACAAAGTTTTTTTAGTTATATAGATATATATATATATATAGATATATATATTTATATATATATTTATATATATAATGGGGGGTTGCAGGGGGTTTCCCCCCACATATATGTAACAATTGACCCTCACAATTCGGTCAATTGTGCAAAGGTCAATTGTGATTCAAACAATTGTAGTTCGAACTATTTGTATACAACCGGGATGGCGGGCGGTGATAATGTGCGTTATTGTTTCATTTGCGAAAATTCTAATTCGTAATTTTCAGATTTGAAATTTTCATAACTGAAAAAATCAGGTATATCCGAGCTCCACAGTCAAAGAGGATTGACACACCCCTTTTGTTTCTGATAACGCACATAAAACCATGAGGAACTTTGAATCAGAGAGAGAGAATACTACACAGAGGACAGCCACTGACGGGAGAATGTCTTGGAGGGGCAGAGCCATGCAAGACCGCGGAACCAGCAGTAGCGTGGAGAGCGTGTTGATAGCTAGCGAGACAGCAGAAGGCTAGTGTCTGGAGCAGCAAAGAAGCCAATGTATCATTAGAGAGAGACTGTCTCATCTAGTAGCGTGACCACACGGAAATCGTGGTGGGCGTAGGACCCATTAACTGATGCTGAAACCAGACTGCAGTGGAGAAGTTAGATCCCCGATCTCCACCTGACAATTGCAACAACAGCTGAGCCGAGCAGAGCAAGGTAAGCAACCGCTTCCAAAGAGGTAACGCTGCTGAGTGGGGCAAACTAATGTGTCTTTGGCTCGAGAAGCCACAAGGGTTACAGGAGCCAACATAACCCGAATGCTGGAACAAAGGCAGATGCCAAATCAAGGCCCCACTAAAGCAAGCCTAGCTGAGGGTCAAAGAGCTTTGGAGAGCCCAGGCAAATCAAGAGACTTTGATAATAGATGTAGGGAAAGCTACAAGCGCAACAGGAGCTGAGAAGACCCGAATGCTGGAAGAGGACCGATGCCCAATCGAGACACCGCTAAAGCAAGCCTAGCTGGGGCAAAAGGGCTTTGGAGAACCCAAGACGTTCAAGAGACATTATTAAAGGTTGGTGAAGCCACAAAGGTTACAGGAATCAAGAAAACCAGAGGGAAGAATACGGGTAGACGGGTGAGACCTCGCTAAAGCAAACCTAGTCGAGGGACAAACGGCTTTGGAGAGCCCAGGAGAGTCAAGAGAAACTTATAGTAGAGGCTGTGAAAGCCAACAAGGTTACAGGAGCCAGAAAACCTGAATGCTATACATGGGCAGACGCCGACCAAGGCCATGAAGTAAGCTGACGAGAGAGCAAAAGAGTTTTGGAGAGTCCTAGAAGAGCGAGAGACAGTAATAACCAAGGCAGGAAATGCTGCGAGGGTTACGGAAGCCAGAGAAACCTGAACGTTGATGTGGGCATGTCCCAAGACAAGACCCTGCCAGGGTAGATGTATGAATGGGCAAGAGGACTTTGGAGAAAGCTCTAGAAATGCAAAGCATTGCAAGAACTATATTGTGGGGAATTAAAGAACTGTTAAAAATCTTTCTTTTGGAAAGAGGTCCAGAAGTTGATGAACATTTAAAACCTTCTTATGGAATGGATCCAGTACTTGACAACATTTTAAATACTTCATTTGGAGAGTGACCCAACCCATTGGATTAGGCAACTGCCAAGAACAAAGGGGATGGAAGCAATTGAATGGGCTCTACTACAGGAAGAGATATTTCCAGCTAACAAACAACTGGTTATGGAACTTCTACAGGTCATTCTATTTAACAATTTCTTGTATTTCTGTGGAGTTTTTTACCTACCGGCCTTTGGAACATCAATGGGGTCAGCAGTGGCCCAAGCCTATGCCAACATTTCTATGCATCATTTGGAGATGATACATATATTGGAGAATCTTACTTGGTCGAATAAGATCTTAGCCTGGAAACGCTAAATTGATGATATTAGTGGCATTTGGATTGGCAGTAGAATTGACTTGAATACTTTTTTGAGTTATCTTAATTCGATCTACTGTAGGATTAACTTTACCCCAGAAGTAGGTGTACCTTCTTTACATTTTCTAGATGTCAAATCAGCCTCATTTTGGGCATTTTCACCACTATCTACCAGAAATCTACTGATGTAAATAGCATACCACATTACATTAGTTTCCAACCACGCTTAATAATTAAGAGCTTACTGTACAGCCAATTCTTGAGATTTAAAAGGATCTTTTCACACCCTCAGATCTATGAGATAGAAAGTGATATATTGACAAGAAAATGCAATGCTAGGGGCTATCCTCTCTTAGAGCTCAGATGCTCTCGCTAAGACTTCTATAATCAACAGGAATGATTTGTTACAATTTAATACAAGAGACTCCTCTAAGCAGTTACTTTACATCTCTGCTTACACTAATTATAGTTATTAGATAGCTACAGCTATTAAAAAGAATGGGAAGGTATTACACTTTGACTCACAACTACAATGGTTGTTTCCAAAACCACCAATGATGGCTTACATGAGGGGACACAACCTATGAGATAAACTGATTTAAGCGGAGAGGCCAATTTAGAACATTGACTAAACTAAGGACAAGGCATTTTCCATGCTTGTGAAAATTGTAATAACACCATCAAGGGCAATTCGATACAACGCCCATACACTGGACGTAAAGTGCGACTGAGAGATTATGCTACTTGCAACATTTCTAATGTCAGTTACGCCATCAAATGTCCTTGCAGTTTATTGTATTTGGGATAGACATCAAGGAAAGTGCATGATAGGTGGATTGAGCACAAATCAAACCTTAGGACGCTCAATCAGAAATCACCTATAGCAAAGGAACATAACATTGCACAAACAAGATGATTCATGATTTTGGAGGTTATACACACTCCCATGAAAGGTGGTGATTTATCCAGGAGATTGGGACAACATTAGTTACACTGCTTAAATATCTTGATACCTTGCCACCCAAAGGGTTGAAAAAGGGTTGAATAAGGGATTTAATTTAGAACAATTTGGGCCTCATTACGAGTAGCGCGGTAAAAACGGGTTCATTACCGGCATGGAGGTAAGAGCGGGTCCGTGCTCGTATGATGTCGCTAATAGCGGGTGATTACGAGTGCACGAGCGTGCACAAGCCCCCATGCCGGTAATGGCCATACCGGCATGCCGCAAAAGGCCCTCCAACCCTCAGATAGCGGCATCACAGGACCTGCCGATACCAGCACTGCCTAGGAGGAACCCCTAAATACCGACCCGGTAATAACATCATTGCGTCGGAATGGGAAATTGGCCGGCGGACATCTTTAAAAACACAATCCATTGCACTCCTCCAAAACCACCAGTCTATTCGTGTTGTGCTGCATTAAAAAACCCTGAGGATGTCCAAGGCCACCCGGAAGACGACCCCCCGGCAGCGGAAACAGCGTTTCTCTAACGCAGAGCTAAATATGCTGGCGGACACTCTGGCTGCACATGCAGACACAATGAAAGCCAATGACATGAAGCGTGATGCCCAGATGAGGAAAAAGGAAATGCCCGGAAGGTGTCGCCGTGGTGACCACCCCACGTACTGTGCGTGACGGCCACAAGAGGTCGGACGACCTCCGCTTGAGGGTGAGAAACATCCTATCAATCAACAGGAATCAGCCATGGCGACAGGCGGGGGTCCCCACTCACCTGCAAAGCTGATGCCCTGGAAGGAGACTGCCAGCACATTCATCGATCCTGAGTCGATAGAGGGATTTGGAGAGATGGAGATGGGTGCGGCATCATCCCCAGAAGGAGGTGAGTGACCCTGCACATCCCTGTAGGGGAAACCGTGACGTAGCACAATTGACGTGGAAGTGAGACTAGACAAGGCAATGCATGTCCCAACACCCACATCAACATATCCAAGTCCAGATTGCTGCCCAAACCCTGCCACACAGAAATGTATGCTGAGTGCCAATCCCATAACCAACACATGGGCAACACACCAGGACCGTGCCCATGTAACCCATCCCACAAACCCAATATCAACGGCATGCCACCTGCCATGCAGTGATAGCCAATATGCCCCCTCAGAACACCAAGTGCCACACACCTGTAAGACATGGATGCATGAATGTATGAATATTGAACAGCACAATTGTATGGTTCCATGTAATAATGTCGCCACAAAAATCTCGCCATGCAAAAATATCGCCGAAAAATGGCTGTTTTTTGTGGCGACATTATTGCATGGAACATGCGGGGGACACCCCCGCAACCCCCAAACTTTTTTTTTCTTTTTTTTTTCTTTTTACATTTTATTTTTTTGCCCCTGTCCCCATATATATGGTCACCCATATAATATCGCTGCAACCTTTTCCCGGCGATATTATTTACGGCGACCATATATATGGGGATAATATTACCTGATACCAATTGTATGCCGCTGGCTTGTGACACCATCACTGATGACCTGCATCTCTTGTAACCCACAGGCACCGATGAGGAAGATGCCAGTCAGGAGATGACCGCAAGGGCATCCACATCACGCCATGAGACAAGGGCCACCACCACCACCCCCCAGCCAGACAAACAGGCAAGACCCACAGGCAGTGTGCCTGACCGGGTGGGAAGCCAGACAACAACACCTGCTGCCAGTGTGCCCGACACACATCAGGACCAGCAGCACACACCCCCACCAGTCGGAGGGGTGTCCCTTCCTGCGCCACCCACCACCGAGGACGCATTGGATGCCAATCTGGACCCCGAGGGAGTCACAGTAGTGACTTCTACATCCACCCCAAGACCCCTGTCCACCCCCCCACCCCATATGGAGCCCTACAGCAGTGATGATCCCTGCCTCCATGACTCAGACCTGAGGGATTCGGACCTGTGCCCCTTCGAGGAGGACAGAAGCCAGGATGTAGGTCCCGTGCATGCACCATCCACCACTCCAGCTCCAACCACTCCAGCTCCAACCACTCCAGCTCCCACCACTCCAGCTCCCACCAACACCCTGAAGTCACGCCTGTCGAGGGTGGAGGCACGACAGGAGTCAATGCTGGAACTCCTGCGGCAGTATATTGCAGAGGGGGAGGAGACAAGGAGGGGCATTGCAACTGCCATTGCGGGGACCACAGCAGCCATTGCAGCGAACACAGCTGCCGTGAATGCGTCGGCTGTGCTCATGAGTGACTGTCCATCCTGCTCCATATGCAGCGGCCAAGCCTTGGAGCAGGCGTGGAACCTGCCTCAGACACGTCCACTTCCACAACACCTGCATCCTCAGTCCCCGCAAGCCCTGTGCGGCAGACCTGGAGGAGTGCATGGCACTCGGAGATGCCACCCCCGGACAACAAAAAGTCCAGGAAGTAGAGTGCCCAGACAATGGGAGTGGGACACATGGTTGTGGGTGAAGGGAACCATTTCATGTAGTACATTTGGGGACCTTTGGGGTTTGTAGGGTGGGTTAGGGAGTTCACTGGGGGCTTTTGGGGTTTGTACGGTGGGTTAGGAAGTTCATTGGGGTTTTTTGGGGTTTGTAGGGTGGTTTAAGGAGTTCACTGGGGATTGGGGGAGGGAGAGTGGGCACATTTTTCCCTGTTTGAAAAAATACACCAGTTGTGTGCAAAAAAATGAAATGTCTGGACATTGCTCATTTTGTGTATATCCATTTAATGTGTGATGGTGTTCAGTGGCCAACTTCCAACAATCCCAGTGTGCATGTCCACATGGAGCCAGTGTGTCACTGACACATGTCTACCATAGTCCCTGTGGTTCCGAAGTATTAGTGAATCAGTGCTTGACGTACAGCATGGCCATCCCGTGCATCACGTACTGGCAGGGGGGCCACTTCACCTCCGTCTCCATCCTCATCATCCTCACCCGGGGCATGCATGTCAATGTCAGGTGGCAGTGGTACATTTCTCCGGACGCACATGTTGTGCATCATGACACAGGCCATGGTGATCTTTGCCACCTTCTCAGGACTATATAGGAGTGCCCCACCAGACCTGCTTAGGCAGCAGAAACGTGCCTTCAACAAGCCAAAGGTCTGCTCAATCACAACACGGGTACAGGTGTGCACACGATTGTACTCCTCTTCATGGCTGTTCTGCAGGTTCCGCACAGGGGTAAGTAGCCACGGCCTCAAGGGACATCCTCCATCACCTGCAAACAAACACAAATAGGTGTGTGTCACTCTGAGCTGCCACCTTCAGGAAGCACAGTCATGGCCGCAGCTATTTGGTGTGGACATGCACATGTCCCTGTACGTATGCAGAATTGTTACCTAGATGCATACTATACTGTCATGAGGTGTGGTACTCTGGATGGCGTTCAATAGATGATGCAGGGTGTAATAATGCATGCTAAGGCGGATGTACTGTGGTATTATGACAATGTTTAGCCTCCCATTCATGCTGTGTATTCTACACTGTGCATGGTCACACTAGCCACATTGGCACAGTTGCAATCCTGTTCAGTCATGCATTGCTTGCCATCACCATGGCGGCCTGGTTCTGCCTCTTACTTGTTGTCATCAATATGCATAATTGGTAAAATGTGTGCCAGTGATGTGTCATGTTCCGTTTGGGAGGTTCAGGTCAGGAGTGTTTAGCTCTGCATGCATTCTCCAATCACCGACGCATGCCACCCAGATGGAGTATGCATCCCCCCCTTTCCCACCCAGTTGGAGTATGCATCGCCCCCCCTTTCCCACCCAGGTGGAGTATGCATCCCCCCCTTTCCCACCCAGGTGGAGTATGCACCCCCCCTTTCCCACCCAGGTAGAGTATGCATCCCTACACATCAGTGCCCCAAAGCACTGCCATGGGCCAGTTGGGCAACTCACCAAGAAGCCAGGCACGTGGTCCAACATGTCGCTCCATGTGACGGGGTAGCGTTGAGTTGCGCAGAACCATGGCATCATGTGTTGATCCGGGATATCGGGCGCAGCAATGTGTGATGATCTTGCTGGAGTCACATACCATTTGCACATTGATGGAGTGGTATTGCTTGCGATTGCGGTACACCGCCTCTATGGAATGGGGGGACTACCAATTCAACATGGGTGTAGTC